>NC_134355.1:130463206-131181706 GCF_048569485.1 Anomaloglossus baeobatrachus | reverse complement strand
TGTTTTCTATAGTATTTGTAAGTGTTGCTCTGAAGGGTCACTGCATTCCTCCAATGCTGCGCTTGGAGAGGGATAAGTTCGGGCTAGCAGTGCAATGATGCTGCTGGTATAAGCTAAAAGCAGGGAAGCCGTGAGCTCCTGAAAGTGAATGATGAGAACAATCCTTTAAAAGGGAACCAACCAGCAAAATTTTCACATATAAAGTAAAGCCATTCCAGCACTAGGATGCGGAAGCCAAGCATGCGCAGTAAAGGCCCTGTCACACACAGAGATAAATCTGCGGCAGATCTGTGGTTGCAGTGAAATTGTGGACAATCAGTTGCAGGTTTGTGGCTGTGTACAAATGGAACAATATGTCCATGATTTCACTGCAACCACAGATTTGCCAAAGATTTATCTCTGTGTGTGACGGGGCCTTAACATCTAGAAGTATTTCCTGAACTCTTCACTAAGATGTCATTGGACTCAGCGCCTGCACATAGTGCAATCTCTGGTGCCATCTTATTAAAGACGCAGTCCTCAGCACAAAAATCTGACACGTTCAAAGCATTAGGACAGCGTCTTCAATAAGATGGCACCAAAGATTGCGCTACGTGAAGGCACTGATTCCGATGCCATCTGAGTGAAGAATTTCTGAAATACTTCTAGATGCTACTGTATGCACAACGGCCATAAATAAAATGGCGACCATGAAGGGAGAAAGGCTAGGCAAGCACATAGGGGTGGAATAATAACTCAAAACCCAACCCAGATAGTCCTGCCCCCATGCACATGCCTCTCAAAAAATCAGTGCACTTCTGGAACTTTGATTACACATTTTTCTGCAATCAAGAATCCAATCTCTCAACCAAAGGAAATATAGGATTCAGCATGCTACCGCCACTATGGTACTGGCTTTACTTTATGTCTGAAAATTCTGCTGGTTGGTTCCCTTTAAATGGGTATTCCACAATTATGTACTTTTCATAAATATCTGAAGTTGCCAGTTACCAAGGTCAAATTTTTATATCGGGAGATGAATTATCACTACTCATACGTTGGGTCCTAGAGTCTCATTAACTGGTTATGTTATGTAAGGACACGTAAAAAGATTTTTCAAGGAACATCCAATGATGGTTTATCTTTGGAATCCATTGGCCGGACTCCATCCAAACACACATTGAATGACCCCTCCTAAGCAAAACAAAGGTGCATATTACTAATCCTGGATTTTGAAAATCTGATTTATTAATTTGCCTTTAAAAGGTAAAGGAAGTAATCATTCCAGGATATGATTGTATCTACAAAATTTAATGAACTTCCTCAATGGTTGACAATCAGTTAGTGACTTCACCCTTTGTCAAAACCACACATTACTTATTTGCCAAGAAGCCAGGAAATGACCATGTCCACTGCAAAGGAGATCTCATGGACTGAGATGACATCACAAAGCTAGCACTAAAATGACTTCCTATGCAACTCCAGGATGTGTTTAATGATGACCAGAGCTATTCTGAGCAAGAAATGACACTTTCTCTGAGTCATCAATTTCCTCTCATAAATTTTATGCATTTATACCAGCTTAATCCAAAAGTAACAATGCAGTTCTCAGCTCAGGACTGCCATTAAGAATGATTGGAGCAGAGGTGAACAACTGACCACTGCTCCATACACATGGGACTTTTCAAAGAATTTGTTCTTAGGAATAGGATAGGGCATAACTTAAACCTTTTGTACATAGAGGTAAAGGTCAACCTTGGTACATCCCCTTTAAATACTTTATTCACCTGTTTTGGGGTTATCTTACTTCCCTACATGAGTAACAGAAGTTATTTTACAGCTTCTATTATCTAACATTACAGTGCACAATATGGGGTAATCCACTTTACTAAACATCCTGCCATACACGTAATTTAAATTGCTATAGAAAATCATTATTTATATTATGAAGATTTATATATTCAAGGCTTATAGAAAATGTGTTTGCTTATCCCCTATAGATACTATAATAGTATTTATCCGTTATAGGGGTTGTCTCAAACTGTGAAAACTGCTAGTATAGGCCATCCATCCGTTTATGATCTGGTGCTCCTGAGTGCCATGTAAGATCCAGATGAGGATTCTCTTCTACTAATTCCAGAGGTTGCTTTTGCATCTGCACACTGGAGCAGAGGGGAGTCCAGAAGGTCTCTATGGCCCATATATGAAGAATAATATTAAAGACCAGAGATACATTTCCTGTAGGAAATTCTGTATTGGGGCCCACAAGCTTTAAAGAAGTTTCCTATTACCAATATGATCCCCTTTCGTTTATCCTAACTCTTTCTAACTAACACTTTCCTAATTATACTTCTGCGATCTACCCTGGTCCTGTAAGCTTATCTGTAAGAGGCTTGTAAAAACGCTTATAGTTGTTGTAGCTTTGATCTTTTCACCTGCAGAACAGAATCAAACTTACTGAGCAGGGCACGTCACTAGTGGGGTGGTACTGCCTCTCTGTGAGTGAAAGCAGTCTGAGCACACATGCCTAGATCACACTACACTCTCCTCTCAGCCCCCACCTGTGACGTACAGGAGCAGAGTAGATTGCAGAAGTATATTAGGACAGTGTTAGGTAGGAACAGTTAGGATAAAAGAAAAGGGATCACATTAGTAGATTACCTGCTAACCCTTGAATTTCCTGTTATTATTTCTCTGCTCTGACACCAATGACGGCTAGAAAAAAATGAAGTGGTGCTAGGAAAGTTCTTAGATTTTTCCGTCCACTTGATTCCAGTGATTAGTGGGTATCACAGTAGTCAGATGTTCTAGAAAAAGGTCAATGTCTGTGAGGAAACAATGGTCAAGTGGAAAAAGCTACATATATAATTGAATTAAGCATGTAATCATGGACTAATAAGTTAGTCACCGACTACTGCTTTCAATAATGGGTTCAAAATGTATTTACAGTTTAAATGGTTAACAAAACCATGTTGTTGAAGGGAGATACTCTGTCGTATTCATTCTGCAGACAGGGTTACCAACTTGGCTTTTTATTTTTTCTGGACAGCTTAACATAAAGTCATGGACAGAATATTTTTTATGGACAAATTGGAAAATCACAATAAACCATTATTATAATTATAAGAGATCAATGTCCACAGCCGATAATTCTGACAAAACAGTAGCTGTTATCACTGTAAACTTAAAAATGACGACAATTACGGTCAAAATAATTAATATCAAAAAAATCTTCGACACCTTCATTTTTTGTTATGGACAGGGCAAAAAAAGTTGCCTATTTTTGTTGACGGTTTTAGAATTTCTGGACTGGTCTGCCATATGAAAAAGTCACATTTATATTATCTAGCTATCTATCTATTTATAAAAAAACCCACTTATTATTTATTCAACTTGGTAAAATGTGACTGCCAATCTGAACACATTTAGGAGCTGTGGGTTTGTCAATGTTGGCTCAGAACAACTATCAAATTTGATATCCCCTTCGTAAAGGTCATTTCCAATTGACAAACACTTCGCTGATCACTGCTGTCTACTACATTTCCACCGGAACAAAATAAATAATTATTCAGACAATAAGCACAGCAGCATAGATAATTGTGACAAAGTATCACAAAGCAAACTGGAATGATTCAATCTTCTCCAGAGACTTGACAGTTTATAACAAGATTAGTAATAACACTAGGAATTTATGTTGCTATAAGAAAAATGAGCACAACTAGGAAGACTGAGCAACGGAAGTATAAGTTACAGCTTAGCTTCAATAACTAATATAATCCGCAGCATAACACCACCATAATTCTTTTACAACTTGGCAGGATAAAAGCTTTGGAACACAACAAAACAATTGAATTAAACCATAACATTCATTTTACAGCCAAAAAACAGCCAAAACATTTTCTGCATAATCAAAATATATTATATTACATTTTTATAATATTTAGTGACTTGTCAATGTAGAGGGATTAATAGAGACACATTGTTGGTCAAGTCAGAGGGAAATAGTCTTGCACTTAGGCTGGAGGGCTGGAGTCACATTAGCGTATGGCATCCCATGTGAGAGCAACAGATGTGATTAATGATCTCCGGCTCAGGCTCAGCGTGAGCCGAGTGTCATGCGACTGTGACCCGATCGTGAGCTGAGGGCAGGCACTGCGGATGAGAGGGAGGGATCTCCATCTCCTCCATTGTCAGCCTGTGCGTATATCACACTGCACTCGGATAACATTCAAGTGCAGTCTGATTCCACCCATACACTTGAAAGGGTGGAAGTTACACGGCTCTAGCAGAGCAATGCTGTGATTTTTTCCTCTGTCCGTTTAGGGCTGACAAAAAAAAAAAAAAAATCGCAGATCTGAGTTGCAGCATTGTCTAACATGGGGCCGAGTGCAATGCGAGATTTTCTCGCATTACACTCGTCCGATTTATACGCTCGTGTGCGCGTACCCTTAGGGGTACTTTGCACACTACGATATCACAGGTGCGATGTCGGTGGGGTCAAATCAAAAGTGACGCACATCCGGCGTCGCTGTCGATATCGTAGTGTGTAAATCCTTTATAATACGATTAACGAGCGCAAAAGCGTCGTAATCGTATCATCGGTGTAGTGTCCAACATTTCTATAATTTAGCTGCAGCGACGGTAAGATGTTGTTCCTCGTTCCTGCGGCAGCACACATCGCTGTGTGAGAAGCCGCAGGAGCGAAGAACATCTCCTACCTGCGTCACCGCGGCTCACGCCGGCTATGCGGAAGGACGGAGGTGGGCGGAATGTTTACGTCCCGCTCATCTCCACCCGTCCGCTTCTATTGGCCGCCTGCCGAGTGACATCACTGTGACGCCGCACGAACCGCTCCCTTAGTAAGGAGGCGGTTCGCCAGCCAGAGCGACGTCGCAGGGCAGGTAAGTGCATGTGAAGCTGCCGTAGCGATAATCACAAGATATCGCTGCTGCGACGGGGGCGGGGACTATTGCGCTCAGCATCGCAAGCATCGGCTTGCGATGTCGTAGTGTGCAAAGTACCCCTTAGTCTTGAAGGAAAATTAATCTTGATGTGAGCTGGTTTCATTGAAATCCTAATTTCACAACTCTACCTGCTTTAGCCACATTCATTTGTTGATTTAACCCCTTCACGACCTTTGATATACCTGTCTTGACAGCCGGGGGGTCCTCTGATGACCTCGGTCACGATGTCGTTCCTGTGAATGCCGGCTGGTCGCCGGCATTCACAGGTGATCAGAATTTCTGCTGTCCAGAGCGATGCTTCAATAGAAGCTCAAGCAATCGGACAATGTCACCTTTAGGTCCCATAAGGGGACTAGTAAAATCAGTAAATGGAAAAAAAAAAAGCTTTTAAAGATATATAAAAAAACATTCAAATCACCTCCTTTTTGCCCCATTGGGAAAAAAAAAACAATTAAAAGGGCGTAATGAGAAAAAAATACTAGAATTACGTTTTTTTGCTTATCGCAACATTGCAATAAAATGCTATAACAGATAAAAACATCACATCTATGCAAATATTGTATAATTAAAAATGTCAGGTCAAGGCGCAAAAAATATGCAATACCGAAAAATGAGAACGCTATGTCTCTCGGAAAAAGGCGACAAAAGCACAATTATTTTTTTGACAAATTTCTAAATTTTTTTTCACCAATTAAATAAAAATAAAACTATTATACAGTGTGTCCACCCATATCCTGTCCACCGCCATTAACTTGAGAACGGCGGCAGCTATAGGCATAGAAGTGGTATCTAGGTATAGTACAATATCCATGAGCTACGCAATGAAACCACCTATAGCGCCACCTGGTGGAAAACAATAGAGTTAGCATTTTTATCTTGAAAACGGAACAAGATAGATAAAAAAAGTAAATTACAAAAGCTGTAGGGCATCATCAATTCAATACGAATCGTCACCTTGCATAAAGAAATGCTATGGTTAGAACGTGTAAAACTCACAAGGCTGCGGACGTGAAGCGATGCCTCATGGAGACCTTCCTACAAGTCATTGGGTACTTTAGTATGCCCAGACACCACTTCTATGCCTATAACTGCCACCGTTCTCAAGTTAATGGCGGTGGACAGGATATGGGTGGAGACACTGTATATGTTTGGTAGCTACAAACTCTAACAGATCTGAGGGATCATGTCAGGTCAGTTTTACCATATAGTGAACATGGTAGATTAAAAAACTCAAAAAACAATTTTGGAATTGAATTTTTTATAGAATTTTACAGCACTTGGATTTTTTTTCCTGTTTCCAGTACAATATGTGGTAGAATGAATGGGGCGTTCAAAATACTACTCATCCCTCAAAAAACAAGCTCTCATATATCTATATTGATGGAAAAATGAAAAAAATTGTGGCTCTTGGTGGAAGAGGGGGAAGAAAAAAAAATACAAAAACCCCCCAAAAAAACGGAAAATCGCCGGGTGGTGAAAGGGTTAAAGTTTTTGTTGACTTGAACGACCTCTCCTCTAAATGAAGATGTGCTGCCGATAAACTAATCATAGAACGTCCGGCCATTGATGTGGAATTGCATAGGAAAGATATCCGTAGCAAAACTTATGCAAATGTCAGGAGAAGGATCACGTTGATTATTATGGGGTCCATCTGAGTTCCGTTATATGTCCGTTTTTAGGATGGAAGAAAACCGCATCATGCACAACTTTGTTTTCCATTCTAAAAACTAACAAATGATGAAACACAGACAGAACATATAATAATTAATGGGGTTCCTCTGCATCAGATATGCAAATAAACCATTTTTTACATTTTTGTGTTTGTTTGTTCCTAAAGACGGAACAGAGAAATGTAATGCTAAGACGGAAGACTGAACTTCGTTCAGTGTATAAAATTGTGCTGAGGCCTCGATCTGAGGCTCTGAGTAAGCCGGGGTCACACGAAAATCAGGTCGATTATGCTAATGGCACTCTGTTCAGAGTTATAGCATAATGTGATCCGATTCTCTTGGACGAAAAACTTGTAGGACCTTGTGAGGAGAAGATCGAGAAATTTTGTTCTCCATCTTATCCATTGTGTCAGTCCACATAAATCAGATTGCACTTAGAGTGCAGAGTGTTGAGTGCAGTTCAATGTGTTCCATGCACCCATAGATTTGAATGGGCGAATCTTGTCTGATTTAGGTTAGCTTCACACATTCGGCTTTTCGCCGGTTTGCCGAATTCGACGGACTCCAGTACAGTGTGATACAGTACAATGGCAGCGCGGCAACTTTCGGGTCACATGCTCCGGTCACATGACAGCATGTGACCGGAGCTTGTCGCACTGCCATTGTACTGTATACACTGTACTGGAGTGTGCCGAATCCGGCAAACCGTCGAAAAGCCGGATGTGTGAAACTAGCCTTATGCAGCAAACCACAGCATTCTGTAATTTTTGTTCTTAAGCTGGATTGGCATGAGAAAAAAAGCGTTGATTAGCACATTGGATAATATTGGTCCGATCACTTTTGCAATGTATAGGGTGGTGTGACCCTGCCCTAATAGAGGAAATCATGAACACGCAAGGCTTGGACAGGTAAATGGGTATGTGTTACCATGATGGAACAGATAGCAGTCATAATCTCTGGTCATTGAGTTTTCAGTCTTGTTTGTATTGTATTCAGTAAGCATGTAGATGGATGTTTTGTTATACTGAATCCTAAACATACTTGTTGAATAGAAAAGTTTACCAGCATCTATAACTAACAAATATACAATATAATTAATCCTTTCCCGATATAGCTATTTACTGTTTTCCATTTTGTCCCCTCCTTCTTCCAAGAGCCAAAACTATTTTTTTCTGTCCACATAACCATATGAAAGCTTTTCTTATTTTATTTTTTTTGCAGTACGAGTTGTACTTTTGAGTGGCACCATTTTTTTTTTATCACATGATGTATTGGAAAGCAGAAAAAAAAATTGGTGAAATAGCGAAAAAAAATAAATAAATCACAATTTCACAATGTTTTTTGTTTTTTTTTTTAATTACAGTGTTCATTGTACAGTAAAAAATATTCGGCAGTATGATTCTCCAGGTCAGTATGAATACGGTGATACTAAACATGCAATTATTTTTTATTTTAGTAGTGCAAAAAAAATTATTTTTTTTTTTTGCTTATGCTGCCATTCTCTGAGGCTAGTAACCGTTTCGATTTTCAGTTGATGGGGCTGTGTGAGGACTTTTTTGCACCCTTAGGCTAATGTTTTTATGGATATCATTTTTGGGTACAAATGCTTTGATCGCCTCTCATTTTATTTTTAACAGCGTTGCAGAGAACAAAAAAAAAAAATGTTCTAGAGTTGCAATTTACTTTTTAATTACACCGTTTATGCATCGGGTTAATTAATTTTATAATTTTGAAAGCTCAAACTTTTACATACTTAGCAATATAAAAAATATGAGTTTTTTTTATTATTATTTATTCAGAAATTGTTGAAAAGGTGGGGATGATTTAAAATTTCATATCTTTTTATATTTTACAAAATTTTTTTTTTTTCGTTTTACTGCATTAATTAGTTTTCTTAGGGAACTTGAACCTACAATCATCTGATCGCTTCCACTATACACAGCAATAATACTATACTGCTGTGTATAGTAAAAATCACGGTCTCCTATGAACACCAGCTACATGCTGGCTTTCACGGCAGCATCATCATAAAAGGCACAGAGATTGACAGTGGCATTTAACAGGTTTACAACCACAGTCCGAGCTCCACTCCAAGCATGGCTGGAAAAGGCAGATGATGGCTATGATATTCAGCCATCATCTGCGAGCCCACATCAAAGTCAAGGAGCCAGTATATGACGTAAGGTACAACATATGTTTGTAAGGGGTTATAACTAAAGTAGACAATATCATTTATTGGCAATAATCAGTCAGATATATCACACAAAGCTTTCACATAAGATAAGGCCAATACATTTTATTTATTTAGCAGAACTCTGTCATAAGAAGGGAGTAGAAGGCTTGCATCTGTCCAAAACTTTGTCTTGGTCAGTAAAATAGAACATTAATCGACTGTCCAAAGCCTCTAAAACAGAGAATAGCCCTTGTACGGTATCTAATAGCATAATACTTTGAGCACATGTACTTTACCAGTAGGTCAGGAGTCAGCTATACTCTGCAGGATCCACTTCCACTAGCTAAGCACTCACGTTCTGCATCCCATCACGTACTCCACTCAAGCTTCCAAATCTTCTCTGATATGAAGATATTTATATAGAGTCAGTTTCCTGTTTGTCAAGCAGCTCTCACAAGAAATATCTTAGCTATTGAAAACAGACACCTTAATTACACAGAAATTACTAGAACTGTGGAATTAAAGAACACAGTAGCTTGCAAAGATGTATTTTGGGGGATGGAATAGCTTTCATGGCCTTACTTGATATCAACCTTTTTTTTTTATAATTAGCCGTAAAAGTTAGTTTTTGTTAGCAAGATGTGAAGTTAGGCCTTGGGCAAAAGCTAGAGGATAACTTGCAACTGCTGGGAACCCGACCAATCCGGAGGACACTGCTCTAAAAATCCCAATTTGAATGGAGAGGGGATTGATCACCTCCTATTGAGTAAGAATAGAGCAAAGATGCACATATAGATATGTTTTCTCTACCTTATCTAACTTGCAAACCCTTAAGTTATTATTTAGCCTTGTAAATATAAGTAATTGTTGTGTAATTGTCAAGTGTTAAGAAATATCAGGCATTTCAAACATTTATCATTTTGGGTTGCCACCCATCATTACTAGATTCCTGAAAAGAAGATCTGCCAAGTTATGCAGTGATACATGAGCTGGATAGAAAGCCATATGGTATCCAGAAGATTTAGTGGTAGCAACATTTAGTCACCCAAGTTATCGAGAAATAGTGGAATAACTTTTTAGTATTTCAGTCAATTCATTAATTTTTGCTGAAATGTTCACTGTTTAAAACCAATAATTTATAGTGGCCATTTATGTTACGTAATAGTTTACGTAATTGCAAAACTATATATTAATTATTAGCTAGTGAAAGAATTAAAGCGTCTTATGATAGATACATTTCAAGCTTACATTTCAACCAAAGAAACGTTAATAATGGAGTTTTTAACTGATCAGGAAGTTTGGCTCTTGTCCAGACACGCTAGGAACCTCGGTGGGATTGGGATCCTTGTCTTTTCTCCTTTCTGTTCATTTATATTATCTTTGTTGCATTCATAATTGTTGACTGAATTTAATCTACTGTTATACATTATTCTCAAAAAGTTAAAGATATTTGGCTGTTGGATGAAATTTATAGAAAAAGTAAAAATTTCACTCTACAGTGATATTTTATCATGAAAGTATGGCATTTAAGTAGCAGAATGCCATGGTGAGTTTCTCATCTGAAACAATTTATGCAATGAAAAGCCAACAGCACTGGTGTGTACACCCCCCAAAATGTCAAAGTCTCAATAACTTGTCATGTGGTCTTGAGCATCAATTACACCTTTACAACAACGTCTCATGCTCTTCACAAGTTATTGTCTGCTGAGGCATGGCATCCACTCTTCTTGAAGGGCGGCCCTTAGAGGTCATTGAGGTACTGGGGTACAGAGTTACGAGCCTCTACATGACTTCGCTGATCCCATAGGTTTTCTTTTGGAATGAAGTCTGGAGAAAGTGGACGCTACTCCGTTTGAGGTACCCCGGTCTCCAGCAGCCGTTCCCTAATGATACGACATCAATGAGCTGCAGCATTGTCAACCATGAGGATGGAATTAGGCCTGTGTTGTTCTTGCAAAGGGACAATGATTAGTTTAATAATGTTATTTTTTAAGTTGTATGGGCTTGTCACTGTACCATTCACAAAGTATAGAGTACTTCTGTATTGACTACACACACGTGGCTCACCTGGTCACAACAGTGGCTGATGCATCACACTCTGCCTGACGTGCCTGACGGGCATCTCTAACATCATTGGCAGCCATCATTTCTGTTTAGCACGCATCGACTTTCATCAGTGAACAGCACTGTGGTCCCCTGGTCCCTCGTCCAGCGTAGATGCTCCCTCATCCAGCAAGATTAAAACGCCTGTGCCTGGTTGTGTGGTCAGGTACCCTTGCAGGTCGTCTAACACGCAGATTATGCTGATGTAAACATTATCAAATGGTCTGATGTGACACTTGGGTGCCTCTCACCTCCCATTAATGTGCCTGGAATTGTGTGTGATTCATCATAAGTTTCTGAAGGGTATTGTTCACAATGAAGCTATCATCACTGTGGTATGTGACCAAAGGACATTGACTTCTATAAATTTATGTGACTCTTCCAGTCTCTCTGTATCTCTGGTGCAACCTACTGATGATACTCTCAGCTCAGTGGCCACTTCCGTCTGAGAACATCCTGCAAGGAGTCTTAAAATGGTGAGGTACTGTTGATCAATTGTTACGTGTCATATTTGTCTCATGTTGTCAAAATATGAACAGCACGATGAGGAGGACTGTTTTAATAACAATTCTAATTGAACTGCAAAATTTATTGGGTGATTCTTGGATCAAACACCTGTGTGAATTTTGTTTTTAAGCTGTTAAAGAAAAGCAACTTAGGCAAAAAGTACTGAAACGTTTAACAGTTAGATATTTGCATCCAAAAAATTAGAAAAGGTCACAGTAAGTTCACCTGAAAAGGTTAGAATGCATTTTAGGATCATCCTGAAATTTCACCCGAAAGCCAAAGATCCCTAACTTTTTGTAAATAGCGTATATTGTTACCTTGTGCAACAATTTAAACCCTGTTGCGTCTATTTCTGATGTAGCCAAATAAAAAAAAATAAAAAATTGAAAAAAATATTGTTACTTTGTGCTTTAATATGTGTAGTTTTTATATCCTACTTTTAACTTTTTTTTGTTAATGCTGTCAAAGCGTATAAGTAAAGTTACAAAGGCTAATCTCTTCAGCAAATGGAAAACAAAAAAAATGTATACTGCCCACTGTCACGTCAGGTGGTAAGAGCCACCCTACTAACTTTGTGTACCACTCTGTGCTCCCCAGGGTCTGACTATCTCGCTTAGCTGTCTTGTGCAAACACTTTCAGCTCTGCTATATTCTTCTTTTGCTGGAGAGTCTCCACCTGGCTATAGGGAAGCATGGCCAGATTCTGCAGGAATTTAAATTCACTATATCCTGCAGAGTTCTGCTTCCCTGGCCTATCCCCAGCCTGTAGATATATTAGAGAATTGCTCCCTCTACACCTTGCCTCAGCTTAGCTGCTAGCTGCCATTTGCTTTAATCCTCTGTCAAGGTGTTGCATTGTTCTGTACCTCCTGTTATAGACCCAGCTTGTTCACTCATCCTGTCTGTCCTCTCTGCTCCAGACACAAATTCAGAGACACTTCAAATGTTAATCCCAAATATAAATGCTCAAATTTAAAGTGATACAGTGGAACCTTGGTTACCGAGAACAATCCGCTCTGGGAGTGTGCTTGTAAACCAAGTTACTCGTTCAGCAAAGCAAGATTTCCCATAGGAAATCATTGCAATGTAGACAATTCGTTCCACAACCTGTTAAATGTCCCATTCCACACACATAAAAACACACACACACACACACACACACACACACACATATTATGCTCACCTTACCTTCCGTTCCCTCGCCGGCCTCATGGGACTTGTAGTTCGCCCGTACACGCTGTGTATCGGGTAACCATGCAACTGATGCCGGACCTTCCGCTCCCAGCACACTGATGTCAAAGGCAGGAGCCGCTTGCCTCTTATTGGCCAGCGCACTGCCTTTGAGTAGCGGCTGACAGGGGAAGGTCCTCCCTCGTCACTACAGGATATGTATCTGTAACCATCGCGACGAGGGTGGATCTTCCGCTGTCATCCGCTTCTCAAAGGCAGCGCGCTGGCCAATCTGAGGCAAGCGGCTCCTGCCTTTGACGTCAGCGCGCTGGGAGCGGGTGTGTACAATCGAACTACAAGTTCCAGGAGGCCGGCGAGGGAACGGAAGGTAAGGTGAGCATAATATGTGTGTGTGTGTGTGCATGCGTGTTTGTTTGTCTGTGTGTGTGTGTGTTTGTGCGTGCTTGTGTGTGTTTGTGTGGACTGCAAGAGCGGGTTAGAGCGCTGTGCATGTATGGAACCGGAAATGTGTGCGGTGAGTATTTTGCTCGTACAGCAAAGCTTTCTCGTAAACCGAGTTACAAATTTACAGCAAGCTTTGCTCGTATAGCGAAATACTCGCTAACTGGGTTACTCGTTAACCAAGGTTCCACTGTATTCTCAAGTTGTCTCTTGAGCAGCTCACCACTCTGCAATCTCCTTACTTCCAGGTTTCTAGCACGGTGGGCTCTCCTCCTTGAGTGACAGTCCTAGTGAGTAGTAGAGCTGTAGCATTAGTAGAACTATAAGGCTCAGCACAAGTTCTGCTGAAATGCATTCAGATATTAGTGGTTGTTCTGAAGTCTTCACAGTTATCACTATATTTTCATACAGGGATAATAGTATATGGGTCAGGACAGTGAAAACCGTGATGCTGGGGGTAGGGGAACTGTCATTACACAGGACTGATAAAAGCCCTGGACAAAAAAGGTGGGTTAAGCAACCTCCAATTTATGTGGCAAAAAAGACACTAGGTGCTTAATCCACTGAACAGACTATATAGCTCCCTAATTCAACAGAACATTAATAGGGTATAAAATGATAGCACACTAAGAATACTTACTATTACCCATGAGGGAAGGCACCCAATGATACCTCTATATCCACTGTTTTTGTATCTCACACCACCTTCTTCTACAACCACTGCTTTTGTACCACCATTGGCAATAGTAATGTTCACATTCTGTCTCTCTCTGAATCCCTAGACAGACCAGTGATCTAATCCATTCATATACTGGTACAAACTGATTCTTCCTTTTTTTCCTTCATCCAAGAGGGACACCCCCCACACATCCCATTTATAGTCTGATGAAGTGTACATCACACGATCATTGCTATTCTTCCCATTGCATTTTTTTTAATATTAAGAAACAGAAATAAAAAGCATTAAAAAAAAAAAAAGTTCCTTCTTGCAGCTACTCTTGGTGTGATATTCCTTTATATACTAATAATGTTTTGATAAGAACCTTGTCAGGAGTTGAGTTGAAGAGGGAAGGAGGGAGGGAAGGTGCTAACTGCTGTATAGAAATCAATGGGCTAGAAAGAGCTGGGATATTAGGAGTTAACTCCTCACCTGCAATGCAATTACTATAGACTAAAACATAACAAAAACAGGCTAGGACTGACAAGTGTGACTACTCCATTGAAGAAAACATGAACATTGGAATTAGTTTATATGGACAATCGGGATAGATAATATTTATTCACTTATCTAGCGCCATTAATTCCTCAGCGATTTACATACATCAGGAACACTGTCCCCTTTGGGGCTCACAATCTAAATTCCCTATTAGTGTGGTTTTTGGAGTGTGGGAGGAAACCGGAGAGCCCGGAGGAAACCCACGCAAACACAGGGAGAATATACAAACTCCTTGCAGATGTTGTCTTTGGTGGCATTTGAACCCAGGACCGTAGCACTGCAAGACTGCAGTGCTAACCACTGAGGATAGATGTAACCAAACCTTAAATTAACTTGTTAGCAAAATTTGAAGATCTTCTAAAGACTTTATCGCAATTCGTTGTATTACAACTAGAGATGAGTGCTCTCGGGGAAGTTCATGGAAATTCTGTAATGGACCCGAACCGCATTGGAAGTCACTGATTGGGCAGTTAAGCTCTCTGCCATAAAAAGAGCACTTCCATGGGAGGGAGAGCGGAGTTTTTGCATTTTTTGTACACTCTACATCCGATAATGCTGTTGTTACCCCCAGTGAGAGCCGATCACACACTGTAAGCTGCTCATACTGGGTTGAGCACAGAGCACAGTGATGTTCGAGCGAGTTGTTTGCATACATAAACCACCCAAAGTCCGAACCCGAACACTAATTTTTTTTGTAAAGTCTGTTTGCGGTACGAACATCAAACGCTAAAGTTTGGGTCCGATCATCTCTAATCACAACTCCTGGTTCTGTCAAAAAGGCTTTTTTTTTTTTCTTTTTACCAAAGTAATTTAGGTTAACCTTCTTATAAGAAGCCAACCTAACCCACTGATGAAGTGTACTGTATGCTGTCTTAGACAGTAATTTACACGAATTGATGCTTCATTTATCACTGAAAGGAACTACTGAAGTCATTGGTGTCACAATTACAACTGCAAGTCAAATTATCAGTCAAGCTTATCGTGCTCTACAACTAACCGCTACAGTACCCATGTCACCATGTATCATGTATAGGGGTAATCTAAAGCTTGAGGAAAGGGCATCATTTATAGTACTCTTATGAGACAATGGAGTAAGGGGTTCACTCAGAGTCACTGCACCTTGTATAGTACTCCTGCTTTAGCATATATTCTTGGATTTTATATATGGGTTAACTATAAATATACTTTTTCTTTCTGCTCCCTTTATAAGCCCTAATGTAGGTGGCTGAACACTTTAAAGACTATGTGTACACGACCAGGACCTGCTGCGTCCTGGACATGGAGGGTCCTGACCTGCGGGGCCGGGAGTCTCCTCTGCAGAAGACTGCAGTTGTTCGTGCCCACGATCTGGGCTTGGGCAGTTGCAGTCTCTCGCTGTGTTCTCCCTGCAGAGATCACTTGCATCTCCGCAGCAAACAATTAACATGCTGTGGCTCGGAAGCTGCACCATAGGTCACTTTTTGCTGCGGGACAAACAAGCACAGTGGGCAGGAGATTTTTAGACATCCCATCCATAGTGCTTGTACTGTACAACGAAGCGTTTTGGGCACAGCGAAAATACTGCATACAAAACGCAAACACTGATCGTGGGCACGCAACCTAATACTATTACAGTGGAACCTCAGTTAACGAGTAACCCAGTTAGCGAGTATTCCGCTTAATGAGCATAGCCTGCTGTAAATTTGTAGCTCACTTTATGAGGAAGCTTTGCTGTACGAGCAAAATACTCACCGCACACACTTCTGGTTCCGTACATCCATCACGCCCTGACCCGCACTTACAGTCAGGACAAACACGCACAAACACACACATATTATGCTCACCTTATCTTCCGTTTCATCGTCGGCCTCATGGTTCTTGTAGTTCGTCGCTACAGGATGTGTATTGGTAACCATCGCGACGAGGGAGGAACTTCTACTGTCAGCCGCTACTCAAAGGCAGCGCGCTGATCAATCAGAGGCAAGCGGCTTCTGCCTTTAACGTCACCGCTCTGGCAGACGAATGTCCTCCCTCGTCGCGATGGTTACCCGATATACATCCTGTACCGGCGGACTGCAAGATCCAGGAGGCCAGCAATGGAACGGAAGGTAAGGTGAGCATAATGTGTGTGTGTGCGTGTTTGTGTGTGTGTGTGTGTGTGCGTGTGTGGGATGGCACAATAGGGGACCAGGATGGGACATTTAACAAGTTGTGGAACGAGTTGTCTGCATTGCAATGATTTCCTATGGGAATACGAGTAACTTGGTTAACAAGCACACTCCCAGAACGGATTGTTCTCGTTAACCAAGGTTCCATTGTATCTGCAAACTAAAATATTTTACCTTGTATCAATCACACGTTTTCTACAATTTACAAAACATTTGTGTTTACATTTAGCGTTAGAGGAATTAATAAAGACTTTCTTTGACATATGCCATAATGATAACAACAATTCTAAATTATGTTACGTGGTGCATAAACCAAAATCAGCCATTGTCAAACCCAGTGAACACACGAGTATCCAATGAAGTGTTATAGTTTATACACTGTCAATCTCGCATTCCTCAGCTTCAGCTATCCAAATGTAGCAAAGCAAAAGAATAAAACGTACACCTATAACTGATGTATCCTGTCACAGAAAGTGAAATGACTCCTGGAAAATTAATAACGTTCTATAAAATGTATTAACTATTAAGTCCATTATTCCTCCACTCTGAGAAGGAATAATGAAACTCAGATGTGATTTATGATAAGCCAAGCAAACGTCCCAAACAGAAAATACAGCATGTCCAGCCTAACCCAGCCAAGATATGTTATACGGCGTTATAGCTGACGCGAGGCCAGTGAAATCTCCTTATATAGTAGCTTTACATGGAATGATTTAGCTAGGCCCTTCACTTATGGGCTTTGTAACATTAACAAATACCAGGTGTTGCCCCTATATAAGTAACGCTGAATGTTTACGGTCTCGGTCGCTAGATTCCATACATTAATGACATCAATAGAACACGTTTTACCCTACTAGATTGTTCACTGCTTGTATGAAAAGTGTAAGGGGTTAAAGTATAAATTCACCAACACATGCATGAAATCCCCCTCATATGTTTATTATTGGAATTGCACAATTATAACCAGAAGCAATGTGGAAATGTAAGGTCTTCCCTAAATTCCAGTCAACCCATCAAAGCACGCAAGCAAGTTATAAAGTGCCTTCTTAGGTAGAATACAGTCCTCTGCAAAAAGCAACTTGTACTCTGGTGACATATTTGTATTAAAACTGTAGAGATTCTAAAAGTTCCAAGTTCCGGTCCCAAGAAAAATGCTATTAACCTGCAGATATAAATTTAATCTGCAGGTTAATAGCATTCTGAAACTGCCCAGTGTCTGCACATTAAATCTCGTTGCCGGCTAGGATATTAACTTTATTCCTCCTGGCAGCATTCTGGTTTCAGTCACGGGGGTGGCGCCGACGCGGGTTCAGTCACTGCTCTGGAAATGTAGACCGGCGGCTGCACATTAAACCCCGCTGCTGGGGGGAACAGAACTTTAATCTGGCAGGCAGCATTCAGGCTTCAGTCATGGTGGCGGTGCCGGTTCAGTCACTGCTCTGTGTATGAAGAGTTGAGGCTGTAACCAGACCCCCTGCACTTACTGATAGTCGCTCAACATTAGATCCAACTGTCAGTCAGTGCGGGGGACACGGTTCCGAATGCTATTAACCTGCAGATTAACTCCATATCTGCAGGTTAATAGCATTTTTCAACGAGACAGGTTCCCTTAAGGCCTCATGCGCACGCTGAAGTTTTGAATGTTTTTTTGGTGCATTTTGTAGTGACCTTTTAGCCACCACAAACTGCACGCTATTCCTTCGCCAGCATAGTCTATGAGGTTTCAGATCTGCTGTGCGCACGTTGCTTTTTTTCTGGGCTGCATTTTGTGGTGACCACAAAAATGAGGCATGTTGCTTTTTCCCTGCATTTTTCACCCACTGATGATAAAAAAAACACACCAAAAATGCATGCAGGTTTTTTTTGCCACAGGGTACATTTTTGGTGAGGACATAGCCTTAAAAGGGAATCTGTCAACAGGTTTTTGTTGTGTAATTGTACCGCCCCGCGCTCAGCTGCTGCCGCCGAGCCGCTCGGGTCCAGGCTCGGGTGTGTGTCGGTGGCTCGAGCGTCCCCGGACCCGGGGGTCACGTCGCTCTGGAAAGGGGGTTTGTTTTGGTGATCGGGTGGGTGCGTGGCCAGGGCCGCTATGGAGATTGTTCGTGACGCCACCCACGGGTCGTGGTGATTGTTGGCACCTCCGGTGCTGGTGATGGTGGGGGCTCCCGGGTGGCGGTGTTGTGGCGCAGCTAGGTGTTGACCTCTCCGTGGGTAGGGGGTGTGGGTCCTGGGGCCCGCTGGGGTGATGATGGAGCTGCCGGAGGGATGCAGGGCAGGGCGGCGTAGCGCAGCGCTGTGCCTGAGGGCACTGGTGTACTCACTCAGAGAAAACACACTTGAGTCACTGGTAAACCAAAAACGGGATGGTGGTCGGTGCCCGCAGCCGGCTGCGTGGTTCCCCCTACTCGGGTTGGTGGTGACGTCTTTTCCTTGCACCTCCTAGACTTTATGACTACTTATGTCTGAACAACGGTAGTCCGCTCCCCGACTTGTAGGTGCCGGAGAAGCCCTCTTGCCCACAGGCGCTGGCCCGTGGGATCTTGGTGCCTGGGCGGTGGCTTCCTATCCCCCTTGGTGGGCTGTTGCCGTCTATCGGGACTTTGGGTGGGAATGGACCTATAGTCCAGGCCGTAATCAGTTGATTTGACTCGGTCCAGTTGCTTCTGGGCCTTGTACGGGGTCTGAGTACCCTTCTCTGGTGCTCCGGTTTCGGTTTGACTCCCCGATTCGGTACCGGCGGGCTACGACCCAGCCCCGGTGCCTTGACGGTCCCGCCGGTTCTACTCCCAGCCTCCTGCAGACGGCCACCACCGTCTGTCTCCTGGCCACAGGGTTCCTAGGCTCCCACCTAGGCCCTGACAGATTTACTCCACAGCTCACACTGCTACCTCCTCTCCTTTCCTCTCCCTAACACAATCTGTTTGTTTTTCCCCGCCCCTGCCCATCAATCCTCCTCGGTGGGCGTGGCCAAACGCCTGACCCTGCCCCCGGGTGTGGATATCTGGAACAGATAGGGGTGACTCAGGGTTTTTAGTGACTGGTGTAACCATTTTGGGGGCAGGTGTTGTGCAGGGGCCTATCTGTGACCCCCTGGCTAGTCCAGGGCGTCACATAATCTAAATACAGAATGCTGTAGGGGCTAACGCAGAGAATTTAGCCATGTGTCTCTTATCACAAAGTGTGTTATTATTTACCTGCAATAGGAAAGGCAAGGAGAAATTGAGAACTCACCTTGCTGAGGACTTAAATCAATTGTCAGGAAGAGTGCTAGTTCACCGTTGGTGCAACACAGCAGACAAATGCAAGGAGGAAGGAAGAGGAGTGCAGCACAACCATCCGGTAAGTATAAACTCTAAATTGTACTTAAAAACATTAAAAAATAATCATGTATGCAGTGAGTTGTGCCACACTCGTCTTCTTTCCTCTCTGTATTTACCTGCAATGTTTGTATAAGCGCCAGTAGTTTATCACTGGTAGGCCAGCAGGCACAGGACACTGCTGTGATTAGCAGCTTCTCACAGTCTATAGACAATGCCCGCAGTGGGCAGAGGTAGCTTTTTCATCCCTTCTGCATTGCTAAATCTAAAAACTCTGACTTTGTCAAAATCACTGCATCTAGTAATCTAAGTGATACATCGTTGGATTCAGGGTCTCCTTGCCAGATCATGCTGCTCTCAGATAAGGTAACAAGAACCAACTGACAGATTCCCTTTAATATTATCTCTGCAGTTAGTAAAGTGGCTAATTGAATAATAAACGTGAACCTACATATTAAAGAGGATTGCAAAAAAGAATAATATTACATCTGAGATTTTTATTTTTTTTTATAATTTAATCTTAGGCTAGGTGCAGACGCTGTGTATTCTCTGAATCAAAAGATATGGGTCGATTATGCAAATCGCACTGATAAGAATTTGATCAGTGTGAGCATAAAGTGATCCGATTCTCTTGGTTGAGGAAAAAAAAAAATGGAGACACATTTCTCCATCTTCTCCATTTTGTCAGTCTGTGAAAATCAGACTGCACTAAAGATGTCATCCAATTGCAGTCTGATAGTTTCCTCTAACTCATTAACTTGAATGGCCAAGTGTCAACCGAATATCAGATCAAACTTGGGCATACGGCAAGTCAGTCCGAGGAAAAAAAACTGACATTTTGGCAGCCCCATAGAATAACACTGATACCAGTGTGATCCGATATTTTGTGAGATCGCACTCATACCAAAAATACTGTTACATGCATGAGCCCTTAGAATTGGTTTTCATTAAAAACGATGCATCATTAGGCTTTTAAAGAGTCTTTGTTTCCTGGAACATTCAACTTTGATGTGCTCTGTGGCCATAAATCAGCTGAGGGGAGCTAAATAAAGAAAGAAGAGTTACTAATCCCCTGTAAGGCTGGTTTCACACTACGTCTTTTTAACATCCGTCGAAAACGTTTTTTTAACGGAAGTACGGATCCTGTGCAAATCCGTTTTCATGTCAATGCATTTTCAATGGACTCGCGTCCACCTGCGTTTGCGTGCGTTTGCGTCCGTTAGACGCAGGATCCGTCCTTTTGCGTTATTTTAACATGTTTCAAAAACGCAACATGTAGCGTTTTTGAGCTCCGTCCAAATACTGCAAATTGCTGGATCCTGACTATAACGCACGCAAACGCTGGTGAACGTTGCATGCTGATAGACAGGATCCTGCTTTTGGACTGAGCATGCCCAGAACCAGTGTCTCTCTCTCTCTCTCTCTCTCTCTCTCTCTCTCTCTCTCTCTCTCTTATTAATTCTCATAAAATTATCAACAATCAATTAATCAAGCAGAGATCTCAATTTCATAGTCACACTAGACGTGGCAACATACCAAAAAAGCCGCAGTGAATCCCCATCAAGCCAGGAATGCACCGTTATTACCTCCAGTACTTAAAGGTTTTTTGTATATGGGAACTCCAATTTAAGATTCCTACCCTCAGTGGTAGGTATACTGGTATACTTGGGGTTTAGATCCAAGGAAAAATCCAATTGCTCATTCCACTGTGCCTTTAGAAGCACTAGTTTACAATGGTTTCTGCCTGGGCTCAATCAGCAAACCCATAATTAAATGTCATCATAACAATTCCGCAGACCAGCAAGGTGGCAGTGTGATCACCGAGCCTGGACTCCCACCCCCACATTGGATACATTAAGATCACTCCGGCAATGGGTAGATACACTGAACTGACAATGGATAGTAAACGTGCACACGCCCCTGAAGAAGTGGGAAACGCGCGTCGGGACAGAGGACAGGCACACCATTTACTATCCATTGTCAGGTCAGTGTATCAGGTCAGTGGAATGAGCAATTGGATTTTTCCGTGGATCTAAACCCCAAGTATACCAGTATACCTACCACTGAGGGTAGGAATCTTAAATTGGAGTTCCCATATACAAAAAACCTTTAAGTACTGGAGCTAATAACGGTGCATTCCTGGCTTGATGGGGATTCACTGCGGCTTTTTTGGTATGTTGCCACGTCTAGTGTGACTATGAAATTGAGATCTCTGCTTGATTAATTGATTGTTGATAATTTTATGAGAATTAATAAAGTTGATTGTTTTAGGTTCAAACACCTCCCGTTGTGTTTCTTGCATGTGAATATAGCCTTAGACCTTGATGGACTGACTGATGGATTCTCAGTTAAAGCACCACTTTGGTGTTTTTTTTTCCAATGCTGGAGTGTTTTTTTAAATGCAAGTCCCCTGCCCATCATCTCTGCATGTCCAAAACGCTGCATTGTACAGTACAAGCACAGTGGATGAGGTTTATATAAAATTCATGCCCACTGTGTTTGTTTTTCCTGCAGTCTAAACTGACCTGTACTGCGGCTTCCCGAGCAGCCATGTCAATTTATTCTGTGGAGCCGTGAGTGTTCTCAGCAGGGAGAACAGAGAGAGAGAGGCAGCAGCAGCCTGAACCCTGATTAGGGACACGGACTGCTGCGGTCTCCTGCGGAAAGCACTTGCTGCCCCACAGGACAGGACATGCTGCATCAGGACCAATAAGTGATACAACTCTGGAATTAGTCTCTATCTGTATTTCATGCTTATCTCAGATTGGGTAGGAAAAACCTGGTGACAGATTCCCTTTCAACTTGAATTCCTGGAGAGTCCCTTTTGTTTCGAACGAGTCCCGCCCCGGCAGCGGTCGAACCGCTCGGATCCGGGTGTTATTGCCCGTGGCTCGAGGGTCTCCGGACCCGGGGTCTCGGGGTTACGCCGAAACTTTATGGGGGGTTATTTACAGGGGGGTTTAGATAGTTCGTGACGCCACCCGTCGTGTGCGGTAATAGGGAGTGCCGCCGCTGCCGTTAGGAGTACCCGGGGTCATGGAGTGGGGCAGCCAGATGACGTTACCCTCCATGGGTAGAGAAAGGCCCCAGGACCCTGGATGGTGGGATGGATTACAGGGGGAGCGCAGACTCGCTGGTTGCAGGGGTTAATCAGGTACTCACTCAGAAGGAAAGCAGACACTGACAACGTAGTAAACCAAGTCTCTGGGTGCCGCTGCCCTCTTGGAGAGCTCGTCCGGGTTCCGTCCCCTGCAGCACTGCCGGGTGGTCTGTAACCCGCATCCGTGCACAGAATTTTGAAAGTGTTCTGGTGGCCCGTAAACTTGGGGCTGTCTGGGCCCAAGAGGAGCTTGCTCTCAGGAGCTCACGCTTGGGATTTCAGTGGGCTGCTTTGCTTGGAAAGCCCTATCCCCCTCATTGCGCTAGTGCCTCCGATCTCTGAGCTTCGTGGGAACAGTCAACAAAGGCCCTGTCCTTCGCAGGTTAATTGCTGGGTTGCTTGAAGCTTCTCCCCGACCTAGGCTCCAGTACCCTGACGTGCTTTTGGCCCCAGACCGGCTATTGGACTGCAGCTGCCGACCGTCCTCCTTGACTAAACCAGCACCCAGTCCCAATCTCCTGCGACCGGGTTGCCGACTCCTCCGGGTCCAGACCATCGTCTGCAACCCAATCTGCATTTTCCTCTGGGAGCTCCAACTCCCAAATTCCTCCGAGCTCCTCACAGCTTGAAGGCTACCACTGTTCTGACTTGACACATCCCACCTCCCTGCCTGACCCCTAGGTGGGCGGCCCTATTCCAGCTTAGCAGCTGGTGTGGTGCGAGGTGTGATTAGGATTTGTAAATGCTGGTGGAGGCAGTACTGCAAGTTGGGAACCCAGAACCATGGGGGGTTGAGTCCTGCACTGGGGAAGAAAGAGCATGCAGTACCCTGTGACGACTTGTCTAGTCCAGGGGTGTCACACTTTAACTACAAGAAACACGGGGAACCAGAGAAATGTAGGGCTTATTCACACATCAGTATTTGTATGCCAAAACCAGGAGTGTCTCCAAATCACAGAACAGGTGTCAATCTTTCAACTAAAGTTTTTTTTTTTACCGTCAGTTCCACTCCTGGTTTTGGCAAACACTGATGGGCAATAGTAGTGACCAAATACTGAAGGGTGAATAAGCCAAAAGCAAATTATGCTTGCTTTTATCCCTGGCAGAGAGGAAACCTCAAATGGTCCTGGTGACCTCTTATCTAATCACATTAGAAATTAACAACCAAACTCATCATGTGTTTGGCTAAGAAATATTTAACGGGAAGGAAATAGATTAAAGTCATCAACACCCGGCGGTTTTCCATTTTTCCCTCCCTCTCTCCCAAGACCCATAACTTTTTTTTATTTTTCAATCTATGCAGCCATATGAGGGCTTCTTTATTGCAGGACGAGTTGTTCATTCATTCTTGCACATATTGTACTGCAAAATAGGGAAAAAAATCAAAAGTATGATGAAATTGCAAAAATAATGCAATTTCACTCTTGCTTTTTATTTACCGTGGTAAGTTGTACGTCATAGGTCGTGAAGGGGTTAGAGAAAATCTGTCAGCGGGTTTTTGCTATTTAATCTGAGAGCAGCATAATATAGGGCATGAGATCCTGATTCTAGACATGTGTTACTTATTAGGCTGTGTGCTGTAGTTTCAATGCAATCATAATCTTTATATATCACTAACATATTTCACAGCGCTTTACATACTTCAGCATCACTGTCCCCATTGGGGCTCACAATCTAAGCTTCCTAACAATCTGTCTTTGGAGTGTGGGAGGAAAACAGAGAACCCAAACACGGGGAGAACATAAAAACTGCTTGCAGATGATGTCCTTGGTGGGATTTGAACCCAGGATTCCAGTGCTGCAAGACTGCAGTGCTAACCACTGAGCCATCCATGCCACCTGTAAGTACTTTACCAGTAGGAGATTATCATTAAGGGTCTACAGCTAACGGGACAGGCAATGAGGCTAATCTGTATCGCCAACATCACTTACAATGCACAGTGTACAAAAGGGAGCTGCCAGTGAGAGTTGTGGGCTGGTTATACACAGTTTAACACTTAAGGGTGCTTTACACGCTGCGACATCGCTAACGATATATCGTCAGGGTCACGGTGTTTGTGACGCACATTCGGCGTCGTTAGTGACATCGCAGCGTGTGACAGCTAGGAGCGTCGATCAACGATTGCAAAACGGCAAAAATCGTTGATCGTTGACACGTCGCTACTAATCAAAATGTCGTTGGTGTTTCATTCCGCTGGTTGTTCGTCGTTCCTGCGGCACCACACATCGCTATGTGTGACACCGTAGAAACGACGAACATCATCCTACCTGCGTCCACCAGCAATGAGGAAAGTAGAAGGTGGGCGGCATGTTCCGGCCGCTCATCTCCGCCCCTCCTCTTCTATTGGGTGGCCGTTTTGTGACGCCGCTGTGACGTCGCTGTGACGCTGAACGCACCTCCCCCTTGAAGGAGGGATTGTTCGGCGATCACAGCGATGTGAACAGGTATATGCGTGTGACGCTGCCGTAGCGATATTGCTCGGTACGGCAGCGATCACCACATGTCGCACGAACGACGGGGGAGGGTGCTATCGCTCGCGACATCGCTAGCAATCGCTAGCGATGTTGCAGCGTGTCAAGCACCCTTTAGGATATGTACACCCAAAAAGGCTTCCAAAATGCACCTTATGGCAGAAAAACACACAAAAAAAGTATGCATTTTTGTGTCTTGCAGGTTTTTTTGAGAAATCAATGCCTGAGAGGGCTAAAAAACACAGGGGAAAAAAACCCATCAACAATTGACATGCTACAGATTTTTTTTCTGCACCCAAATCTGCAAGGAAAAAAAAGAATCAACATGTGCACAGCACTTCAGGAAGGACTCTCACTGACTTTGCTGGGATAAAGGTAGGCATGCAGATTTGGGCAACAAACTATAAACTGTAATAAAAAACTCGGTGTGCGATCACAGCCTCAGCTCTGCTACATCTCCATCAGATAGAGCAGGTATCCTATGATTAAACCAAGCAGCCATGTAAGTGATACATCCCTGGAATCTGGCTTTCTTGCCCTATGTTATGCTGCTATCAGATTATATAGCAAAAACCTCCTTAAAGATTCCCTGTAATTCCCTTAATCCGGTGACATCAAACAGGTATCGCAAACATCCATCTCATGTGAGCCGATATGCTTTTAAGATCTAGCTGACTAAACGACCTACATTATAAATAGGTCAAAGCACGCAGTCATTAAACGCTGGGCCCTATATTACTTCAAAGCATGAACTCATAAACCTGAGATCAGAAGGCAGCACAGGCCGGTGGCATAGGAAGCCGCATTGTCAGAAGAGCTGCAGCCATGATGTGACAATATAAGGAATCACACAGCAGGGTCTGGCCTCGTATGATACATGGAAAACCAGGAAGGATGTGAATGTGAGGCCATTGTCATCATCAGCTTTACTTCCCATTCACATTAGTTCTCCAGGATGTTGTTTAAACTAAACAACATCCGTCAGGAAATCCTGTGTTATGTTCACAAAAATCTGTGTTTACCGAAAAACAATGTCCTTCCATTCCTGAAACTGCAGAGCAGAAAGTCAGCGCTTGTGTGATGGATGTTTGGCGACAGGTGCGAGGCTCTGGGTGTGAAATTATTCCAGTAGTATGTGAACACGGTCTAAGCATCTACACAGCGTTCCACTAAATGCCCTATAGTGCTCACGTAAAAAGATCCCAAAAAGTCAAATATACCCAATAGGACTGTAGAAACAGAACACAAAATCTGTAGGTTCTAGAAATCAACAGAACACTCAGGCGGGCTTTGCACGTTGCGTCATCGCAAGCCAATGCTGCGATGCCGAGCGCGATAGTCCCCGCCCCCGTCGCAGCTGCAATATCATTGTGATATCTGCCGTAACGAATATTATCACTATGGCAGCTTCACATGTACTCACCTGGCGTGCGACGTCGCTCTGGCCGGCGAACCGCCTCCTTGTTAAGGGGGCGGGTCGTGCGGCGTCACGCGGCAGGTGGCCAATAGGAGCGGAGGGGCGGAGATGAGCGGGATGTAAACATCCCGCCCACCTGCTTCGTTCCGCATATCCTACGGGAGCAGCGGTGACGCAGGTAGGAGATGTTCCTCGCTCCTGCGACTTCACACACAGCGATGTGTGCTGCTGCTGGAGCGAGGAACAACATCGGACCGTCGCGTCAGCGTAATTATGGAATTCGCCGACGCTACACCGATGATACGATTACGATGCTTTTGCGCTCGTTAATCGTATCATCTAGGATTTACACACTACGATATCGCCTGCGATGCCGGATGTGCGTCACTTTCAATTTGACCCCACCGACATCGCACCTGCGATGTCATAGTGTGCAAAGTACCCCTTAGGCTATGTTCACACATTGCGTGTTTACTGCATTTTTTTATGAGTTTGTATGCAAATTAAAAAGTTGCTTCTTCCAGTACCAGCAAAAGCGGAGATCCCAGAAATCTCATGCACACACTGTTTTCTTTTCCCTAACTGAAATGGAGAACTGCTGTGATTTTGAAAGAAGCAGCATGACAATTTTTTCAGCTTTTTTCACTACTGAAAGCAATGAGAAAGTGCAAATATGCAGCTGCGTTTTTGTTGCGGTTTTGCTGTTTTTGTGGTGAATGAAACTTTTCTGAAGGCCTCTTTCACACGTCCATGAAAATTACGCAATTTTTCACGGACGTGTCAAAGGTCCGTATTGTCCTCCGTGTGTTCTCCGAACCAGAACTTTCTGCTCACCTGTCCCTGGCGTCACTGTCCGTGGTGATGATCTACGGTCTCCGGCCCTGCTGACTTCCCGCTGCTGCTGCTTCCGGCCGCAGTGGAGTGAATATTCAATGAGCAAAATGAGCGGGGGTCGGAAGCAAGTGCCAGCAGCGGCAGAGACAGCAGGGCTGGAGAAGGTGAGTATAGAATTTTTTTTTTTTACAAACACGTGTGTTTTCTCAGGCGCGTGTCATACGGATCACATCCATGCGGTCGGTGTGCGGGCCGTGTGACACCCGTGATGCTGGAGAAAAACAGACATGTCACTGTGTGGAGCACGGGCACGAGCACGGGCACACATATGCTCCACGCGTACACACGGTCCATAGCAAAACACGCACATGTGTGCAGACCCATTGATTTTAATGGGTCTACGTGTGACCGTGTCTCCGGCACGTGAGGAAACGGACCAAACACGTACCGGAGACACAGACGTGTCAAGGAGGCCTAAACATGTACTATAGACAAATGACCCAACAAAAACACAGTTAAAAAAAAACGCAATAAAAACGCAGTAAAAACATAGCAACTGTGAAGCTTTTGGGAAGCAACATTTTTATAGCCAAGAGAGAAGGTTTTGCTGTAGAAAAAAAAGCAACAAAACAGAGGCAAAAAAGCAATGTGTGAACATACACATACTGTTCTTTGTTTATACTCCATTCAATATGGCTACAATTAGAAATGTAGTATATTTCTCCTGATATAGCCATGTCTCTTACCTTAATTGCAGGGTATTGCAGCTTAGGTATCCATGGTTACGTCTACTCATATAGTGACAGTTAGTGTACGCTCACACGAGCGTATGAATCAGACAAGTGCAATGAGAGAAAAATCTCGCATTGCACTCGGACCAATATTAGTCAATGAGGCAGGGGAGATGGTCAGCTTCTTTCTCATCCAGATTCTGGATGAGCAAAAAGTTGCAGCATTCTGCGATTGTCAGCGAGAGCCGTGTCACCCGCACCCATACAATACTATGGGTGCGAGTAAAACATCTCATTGCACTCAGACAGCTTGCAGCAGAGTCTGAGCTGAGGGTCATTAGCATATCGCATCGGATGCTATGCATTTGTGTGAATCCAGCCTTAGGCCCATGCAACTGTGATCCGATCTTCACTCGCACCCATAGACTCGTATGGGTTCGAGTGACACGTCTCTTGCTGTCAATCGCAGAATGCTGCGATTTTATCCTCAGTTCAATTAGGGCTGAGGAAAAACTCGCATATCTGAGCTTCAGTATTGTTTTAAATGGGACCAAGTGCAATGCGAGATTTTCTCGCATTTGACTCATACGCCAGTGTGACTCTACTCTTAGTTAGTTGCTCATGGTCGTAACCAAGGTTACCTGAGCTGCAGTGCCCTGCACATGAGGTATGAGTTATGGCTATAGCAGGAGAGCTATACTAAATTTCTAATTGGAGGTAATTGCTAACATTACTACGGTAATATTACACCTAATATATATTGGGATAGCATCTTCGAGATGGGAATACCCCTTTGATAACATGAAGTTAGTCTATTGTGGCTCAGTGGTTAGCACTGTAGTCTTGCAGTGCTGGGGTTCTGAGTTTAAATCCCACCAGGGGCAACATCTGCAAGAAGTTTGTATGTTCTCCCCGTGTTGGTGTGGGTTTTCCTCCCAAAGCCCAAAGACATACTGATAGGGAATTTAGCTTGTGAGCCCCAACGTTGATAGAGATAATAATGCCTGGAAAGACCTGTGGAATAATGCCGGCGTCACACGGGACGATCTATCGTGTAATCACATGAGCGATCGTACCCGCCCCCGCCATTTGTGCATCACGGGCAATTATTTGCCCGTGGCGCACAAAGTCATTTTCCCCTGTCACACGCACTTACCTGCTGACCGACGTCGCTGTGGGTGGCTAACATCCTCTTCCTGAAGGTGGAGGGACGTTGGGCGTCACAGCGATGTCACACAGCGGCTGGCCAATAGAAGCGAAGGGGCGGAGATGAGCGGGACGTAAACATCCCGCCCACCTCCTTCCTTCCGCATTGCCAGCGGGACGCAGGTAAGCTGTGTTCGTCGTTCCCGAGGTGTCACACGGAGCGACGTGTGCTGCCTCGGGAACGATGAATAACCGGAGCACAGAAGGAGGACCGACATTTTGAAAATGAACGGCAAGTCAACGAGCAACGATAAGGTGAGTATTTTTGCTCGTTCACAGTCGTTCAGTAGTGCCACACGGTACGATATGTCTAACGATGCCGGATGTGCGTCACTAACGACGTAACCCCGACGACATATCGCCCGATATATCGTACCGTGTGACGCCGGCATTACTGGTGCTACAAGTAAATTAAATAGATAAATAATTACCTCATAGCTCATGACATTACATAGCATAAGAAGTAGAACGCTTGTAGCAATGTAATGGAGGCATGTGATTGTTATGTACGATAGCTTTTAACATGTGATGTGTTGTTATAGCGGTACTGTTTTCTATAGACACAGATGGACCACAGCAAAACAGAGGAGAGTTTCATGGAAACTACTGTGTACAATTGTACTAACAGCTCTTGTAAAACTGAATCTAAATATTCTTGGTGCGCTCCCTCTCCCCCTTGTCCTCATTGATCTGCAGTCTTCGGCTATTGTCCCGCAGTTCTCAGCTGAGCCAAACTCCATATAACTACCTGATTAGTACAAAGAGCAATCCATCAACCAATTATTGTCAAAATTGGTGGAATTACATTCCTTAGGGATCCTCTGCCAGTCCAATAACAGACCCAAGCGTTTTATTACAGGCAGTGCCTACAGCTCTTCAGATTGTGCAGGGTGCAATAAATGGTAACCTGCATTCTGCATACAGATTTGTACAAAGCTAAAACAATGAATGTCATAATGTCCTGCAAACTTATCAGATGACACCTGAATGTAGCAGTTTGTCTTTATATGAAGTATATTGAATGGTTTGTTATTTTCTAATTTATTAAAGTAACACTTAAAGAGATTGTCCTCTACATTAACATTGATGGCCTATCTTAAGGCAAGGTCATAAATGTCTGATCGGTGGGGGTGCGACACCCAACAACCCCGCCAATTAGCTGTTCCCTATGGATTTGAAAGGGGGCTGATACCCAGTACCTGGGGCGGACACTAAAGGGGGCTTTACACACAACGACGTCGCTAACGAGATGTTGTCGGGGTCACGGAATTCGTGACGCACATCCGGCCTCGTTAGCGACGTCGTTGCGTGTGAAACGTACGAAAGACTGCTAACAATCAAAATTACTCACCTAATCGTTGACTGTTGACACGTCGTTCTAATCCCAAATATCGTTGCTGTTGCAGGACGCAGGTTATTCGTCGTTCCTGAGGCAGCACACATCGCAACGTGTGACACCCCAGGAACGAGTAATAACACCTTACCTGCGTCCTCCGGCAATGAGGTGGGCGTCACTTTCTTTTCTTTCGGCTGCTTCTCCGCACCTCCGCTTCTATTGGACGGCTGCCGTGTGGCGTCGCTGTGACACCGCACAAACCGCCCCCTTAGAAAGGAGGCGGTTCGCCGGCTACAGCGACGTCGCTAGGCAGGTAAGTATGTGTGACAGGTCTGAGCGATGTTGTGCGCCACGCGCAGCGATTTGCCCATGACACACAACCGACAGGGGCGGATGCTTTCACCAGCGACATCGAGTGTAAAGCAGCCTTAAATGTTAGACAAGAGTTGTGCAGCTCTGTAATTTTGCAGTTCCAGGCGCTGCTGACATTGAAAACGGCACAAGCATAGGTCATCAATGATAAAAGGAGTGGAGAACCTCTTTAGTTCAATTTAATTGGCACAGGTAAACTATGACATTTAATGCCTTGGTAATAGAGATGATTAAATCTTGTGAAATTTCAATTTAGCAACTTTAGCAAATTTTTCCCAAAAGTTTGATTAATGGGAAATCACAGGTATTTTAATTGCTCTGAACAGATGTGTATACTTCTGAGGTCTCCTAGAATTTTATCCAACCCCTTTCAAGCTCTTTAAAGGGGCTGTCCAACACTAAGATATCCCTTCTGATTCCACATGTTACCCCCAGTGAAAATAATAAAGCCTTTACTCACTTTCCAGATAGGTGCTGGGGCTCATGTGGGGTTGTAATACCGTATTATGCAAACCCTGCATCCAGACAGCTCCGGCTTCTGTCTCCCTGCCTTCGGACCAATCGAGCAATAGACAGCAAGTGAGCACAGCCACTGCGCTCACTTCCTGTTGATTAACTCGTTTAGTCTGAAGGCGTGGAGACTGAAGCCGGCGGTATTAATTGGACGTGGGGTTCATGTGACATCACAACCCCACGTGAGCCGCAGCACAGCCTGAACAGTGCCAGTACAGGAGGTGAGTATAGGCTTTATTATTTTACCTGGGGGAAATGTCAAACAGTCTTCGTAATATAAAAGTGACCTCAACATATAAAGCTATATGCATGGTATCTGCTGTTCACTCATGTTGTGTTACCCATACTATCTGCATGGTTCATTCAGTATTTTGTGGCTCTATTTTTCAATTGATAATATGTGGCGTCCTCTCACTAAAGAGATTCACCCCAAAATGCCTGCTGTGTTACATCCTCTGCTTCGGCTTTTATATAGGTTATCATACACTGTGCTATACTATGTGATGTGAAGCCCAGACGTTGGCTCCCAAGATCATGTGGGCCTTCTCTGACTGAGGCAAACGTTTGGATTGTGTAAAACAGGGATGGACATTTTTGACTATTTTTGCAAATTGATTAGCAAATTGTTAAAATTCTACAGGTCCAAGGAACGTCTTAAGATTCTACACACATCTGATTCACATCGAAGTTATTCATTCATCTTTACTGGGCACCATCTATTAAACATAGTGATATAAGACAATCATATCATGGGAACTTTCACGTGACTCTTTATCTGGTTGATCCCCATTTATCATATCATAAACTGCAAATATTCAGACAATGAGCATTACCATGCAAATGAACAGTCATTAAAATACAAGACATAGCTTCTACTTTCCAACCTTTGTTCCGCAGCAAACCAGCATCACACCGACTCCTCCCTTTTACCACAATGAATAACTTCACGTGCAATCACATAAACATGTTTATAGCAGCCATGAAGTCACCAACCTAATGATTAAAGGCATGCAGGTGGAGATGAATGTCTGCCAACTGAAATTACCCAACACCGCAGGTGACTGAAGTTCTTACAGTAGTCCAGCTTCTTCCATCTTTCACGGGATGAACAAGACGCTTTGATGCTGTGTATATGACCAGTGCTCGTGAACAGAAGGTTACTAAAGTGTTTACACAAACTGAATTAGAGCAATTTCTTTATATGCTGTGTTATTGAAAAGGATGGGGAACTTTAACATCAAGGACCATTTCACTACGAAACAAATTATTGACCTGTGCTACTATCTAGGAAGGGTTGTGAGCATGCATTAAAGTGCTGAAGAATATATTAGCCCCTTAAAAATAAAATCATTAATTATTATTATTAATATTATTATGCAGTCAGATAAGTGACCACATCATACACAAAAATCAGGGTCATACAATACATTGATATAGTATAGCCCCATATCAACCCATACAATCTGTACTGTACAGAAGGCCTTAAAGGAAACCAACCAAGAGGATTTTCATATATAAAGTAAAGCCAGTGCTATACTGGCTCTAGGATGCTGAATGTAAGCATAGCTTTTGTTCTGAAATTGTAGGTTTTATTTCAGAAATATGTGCAAGTAAAGTTGCAGAAATGTACTGCTATTTGATTGACAGGTGCAATAGGAAGGGAATATGTGGGTCATGCCCCTACCTGCCTGGCCTTCCTCCCCCTGTCACCGTAATAGATGTTAATTCCAGCGCAGGTAGACAAACAGGGACCGGAATAGATAGCAAAACCCGACCCACATATTCCCACCCCTCTTGCACCTGTCAATCAAATTTCAATGCATTGCTGGAACTTTACTTGCACATATTTCTGAAATAAAACATCCAATCTCTGAACAAAAGCTATGCTTACATTCAGCATCCTAGCACTGGCTTTACTTTATATATGAAAATCCTGCTGGTTGGTTCCCTTTAAAGTACAACCCATGGACACCACAGGATGGCAGAAACAAGAGAGACCTACGCCCTGCTAATATAGAAGCCAATGGGGTGGATTTTCATGAAACCTACAAGATCTCACAAGCAATGAATATAGATATCGATAACAGTTTCTTCAGTTTGACCTATATGCTAGCACCTATAGTCTGTGGTAAATAATTTAGTTCAAGGGTAAGCATGTTTTAGAAGATGTGCAACAGCTGGAACGTTGGTCATGCTTGCACTGCACACTGGATAACATACACATAATATTGTGTGTCTATTGGCCTAAAAATAAGCGGACATATCATTGGTGCAACAGGGGACCATGAGCTAAGAGGGCCTATTTCTACCTCCAAAGCAGGTGGAATTGTGCATTTGGATGAGTTATTAGACTAAAGTGTAGGCTGATCAAGAGCCCAGACATCAAAAGTCACAAAGCCCATGGGCTACATGTGGCCCCTTATATGTGGCCCGCAGGGCACCACAGATCTCGAGACATGAATATTGACAGGAATTTTCTTTAACCGCTTCAAGATATCTGCTATTACACACTGTATATGGTGCGAGCCAGTATCATCATCAGCATGTCAGATTGTGTCGGTAGTTACCATCAACCAAGTAATGGTCTTCGGGTAACTGAGCTTTGATGGCTTGTACGGCTCTACAATAAACAGGGTCTAACAGGCACAATATCCGTTTAAAAATGGACATACCCAAAATTGTGCAATGAAGAAGTATTGCAGTGTACTAGATCAACGATCAGGCAAGTATAAGTTACATATAGGGAGTAAAAAATAATTCCAAAAAGTTTCAATTGTATAGTATGGAAAATATTTTGCCAATATAAATACTGTTTTACGTAAAAACTAAAGCAAAATAGAAAAACGCATGTTTGGTATCGGTGCTTCCGGCCTAAGCTACAAATCGGTACCAGCTTTCTCATTATAACGGCACACGAAAAAATGGAAGAAAAAGTCAACAAAAAGTCGTATATAAAAAAGATAGTATCATTATAAACGTCAACACCCCCCACAAGTAATGTGGCCCACCAACTTAAAATTCGTTCTTTGTTCTATGTGCGGCCCATTTAGCCGGCCGAGTTTGAGACCCATGCCATACATGAAGAAACACTGCCTGGCACCATGACCATGGCGACATTTCTTCTTTACGAAGTAACTACATTTATAACCTTATCTATATTAGTCTACCATGGTGAGGAATTCCATTTAAAACATTAAATTATATAAATCAAGGAACTTAACGTCTTTAATACAAGGAAACGGCAACCACATAGGTTAAAAACACAAGTTCCAACATACCCGCCGCACAAGACAGCCGGACCAGCATCCCAACATGTAAGTCCCATAACGGCTTATGGTATAGGACTTTAATATTGGAAGAGTGCTAAATCTATGCACCATACAAAATAAAGGTTGCCTATCCCTGATCTAGGCTGTATATGTTCTAGCCTTGTTATGCTTTTATATTCTTGTTAGTTGTGAAAATAATACTGATGTCGTCAAATCTCAGTAATATATACGTAAACACCGGCTAAATAATAATTACACGCTTTCACGAGCAATATTTATATTGCAAATCAACTAGTTTGTTATGTAATGGAGCGTGTGCTGGGAATGCCAATGGCAGAGACCATCCTCAGCGACACCTCCTTATAAAATGCAGTCTGTCTGAGATAAGACATAGGACGTAGCTGTATACTGAGCTGGGCACAACGCATTGCAGTATGCCGTATACTGCCAGCCATGGAGTCAGCAGACTAGAACCCTTACATTTCCACTGCAGTATAATTATGGCAGAGATCAGCATTATTCACCGAATAATTATTTTACTCCGCTCTATTTTATTGGACGTCGTTTTCACTTGAATGCTCAAAATGCTGAAGCGTGCTAAGAAAAATAAAACTATATCATTAGATCTGGACGGTTAGAGCCTGTCAGCATGTGCTCAATGCAGCATGTAGATAAGCGCTGCTAAAATCTCATCCCTCGCCTTCTATTTTTACCCTGCTACACTCTTTAATTAAAGTCATTGCAACATCTGCAATACATGAATGCCAGTGTTATCTTAGTTCTGTGTGCCAAACCATACAAAACACACACAAGAAACACAAGTCATCTGGTGGAACAGAAATTCTTGAACCGAAGAGGGCGACGTTGGATGCCAATAAATTCTGCTTTAGATCAGTTACTACTCTAGCAAGATCATCAGTGGTAATTAACCTACTGATGACCAATAGGCATAATATACACATTGCACATATATATTTTTTATTATATCTAAAAAAAAAAAAATGTTAGAAATTGTGATATTTTTCACCCATTCCTCTCCTGGCAATCCAAAAGCCTCATGTTCACTGTGCCTCGCACTGAATAATTATTCCGAAGCAGTCTTATTGCTAAAAATATATCACCATGGCGATTAGTATTCAATTAAAAATTTAAAACACCATAGATATCCGATCATTTTGCGACTGAGAAAAAAAATTGGGAGCGACCCTGCAGATTTAATACAAATATGTGGCTTTGCTGATCAGAATCACACTTGTATTGCGCCCTACCCAGATATACGACATGTCGTCAATGTGTTATTACACACAAATTCATAGACATATATATATATATATATATATATATATATACATATATTTCTGAGTATATTATATCTTACAATGATAAATGTTTGTATATGATCCTCCTGAATTGTAAAGCGCTACGGAATATGTTGGCGCTACAGAAATAAAGATTATTATTATTATTATTATTATTAAAGACAAGAACTACTGAGATAAACGGATAAATAGATGGATGGATTGATAATTAGGTGTATGGATATATAGATAGATAGATAATGGATGGATAGATAGATAGATAGATAGATAGAGGGATAGATAGATAGAGGGATGGATAGATAGAGTGATAGGATAGATAGATAGCTAGATAGAGGGATAGATAGATAGATAGATAGATAGATAGATAGATAGATAGATAGATAGATAGATAGATAGAGGGATAGATAGAGGGATGGATAGATAGAGGGATGGATAGATAGAGGGATGGCTAGATAGAGGGATAGATAGATAGATAGATAGATAGATAGATAGATAGATAGATAGATAGAGGGATAGATAGATAGATAGATAGATAGATAGATAGAGCGATAGATAGAGGGATAGATAGATAGATAGATAGAGGGATAGATAGATAGATAGATAGAGGGATAGATAGATAGAGGGATAGATAGATAGATAGATGATAGATAGATAGATAGAGGGATAGATAGATGGATGGATGGATGGATGGATGGATGGATAGATAGATGATAGATAGATAGAGGGATAGATAGAGGGATAGATAGAGGGATAGATGGATAGATAGATAGATGGATAGATAGATAGAGGGATAGATAGATAGATAGAGGGATAGATAGATAGATAGAGGGATAGATCCCTTTGTGATTCTGGAATTGATTACTGCTCTTTCTCTGGATCAATATTGAACACATTCACAGTAAATCGCAGCACAGGACAATCACATTAAAATGAGATTGATGTTGAACAGATCAATGTAAAGGGTGAGCGCAGATGTGCCTCCATATACATGCAGTGCTCCTTATCTGCAGGGAGGGAATCACACATATTCACAGCATACATGCCATTATTTACTTACAGAGCTCTGGGCACTGTCTGGAGATGGCTTCTACCTCCTGCTGTTCCTTGCTTCGCACATGGGAATCTGGCTGCCCCTCAGCAGATCTATAGTCTCCTTCCAATGTGGATATGTGGGTCATACAATGTATCCAAGTGCAGAAGCAGCAGTAGACTGCCTGTCTGGAGGAGCAGGAGGGAAGGGGCAGCTGCTTGTTGTAGCCACCTCCCTTCTCTACATGAGCACCAGCATCTCTCCACCTGTGACAGTTCTTCTGCAGTCACCTCCCAAGACGCCTTCCAGATGACTCCTGCTCCTGTCAGGATGTGAGCTTATTGTGTGAGGCAGGAGAGGAGGGATGTGTGCAGCCGTCTCCAGGGCTAGGTTGCAGTTGCAGGCACTAGTTTTGCAGGGAGTGGTAGATGTTATGAAGATGTTTAGGGTCTGGGTGGGTGATGATGTGATGGGCTGCATGTATGGGTGGGGTGGCTGGCCTGACATTGCTTGGCAGGGTGAAGGAAGGAGGAGTCACTTGAGGATAGGGCAGACTTTGTGCTAATTGACTGCATTTTAGCTTCATGCTTCTGAGGGCTGTGATGACAGATTGTCAGTGATCTCACTGCTGTAAAACCAACAGTTTAGAATGAAACAGGGCAGTAGGCATATTACTCAGAAATCCAGATTATAATGACCAGCTATATACATATACAGGGCTGTATTTGGCAGTCATGCTGCCCTAGGCACTTAAGTGGTCGCGCCCCTTACTGACAACTAAAACCATGAGTATATAGAGTACACACGACATCTATTTAAAGGGAACCTGTCAGCAGAAATTTCCCCTAAAACCTAACAGATTCCCCCTCTGCAGCTCCTGGGCTGCATTGTAGAAAGGTCCCTGTTATTATTGTGCCCCCTTTCTGACCAAAAGAAAGAGTTTATAAAGAGGTACCTTTTTGGCTTCTGATTCTATAAATCAGACACGGGGGCGGGCTGCCTGATGGCCGTTATTCTGCCCCCTGGTCCTGTATGCCGCCCCCATCGCTGATTTCCATACTTTTGGACGCCGCCCACTGCTCCAGCCATCCCCGCGCATGCCCAGTGCCAGTCTCACGGGACTGAGCACTGTGACTGCTGGTGACGTGTGCGCAGGCAAGTGATTATGGGCGGGACTGTGACTGTTATCAGCAAGTACCCGCCCATAATCTCGTGAGCGCGCAAACCTCTCCAGCGTCACACTGTGCTCAGTGTAGATGCTAGACTGTATGGGCTGCTTCCAGGGATGACGTCCCTTTGTCACGTGATAGGGGCGTGTTCAAAATACTATCACGTGACAAAGGGACGTCATACCTGGAAGCAGCCCATACAGTCTAGCATCTACACTGAGCACAGTGTGACGCTGGAGAGGTTTGCGCGCTCACGAGATTATGGGCGGGTACTTGCTGATAACAGTCACAGTCCCGCCCATAATCACTTGCCTGCGCACACGTCACCAGCAGTCACAGTGCTCAGTCCCGTGAGACTGGCACTGGGCATGCGCGGGGATGGCTGGAGCAGTGGGCGGCGTCCAAAAGTATGGAAATCAGCGATGGGGGCGGCATACAGGACCAGGGGGCAGAATAACGGCCATCAGGCAGCCCGCCCCCGTGTCTGATTTATAGAATCCGAAGCCAAAAAGGTACCTCTTTATAAACTCTTTTTTTTGGTCAGAAAGGGGGCCCAATAATAACAGGGACCTTTCTAGAATCCAGCCCAGGAGCTGCAGAGGGGGAATCTGTGAGGTTTTAGGGGAAATTTCTGCTGACAGGTTCCCTTTAAGGGTACTTTCACACCTCCGGTTTTTCTTCTGCGGCACAATCCGGCACTTTGCAGGAAAATCGCAACCGGTTTTTTTTGCTGCCGGTTGCGATTTTCCTGCATAGACTTTAATTAGTGCCGCATTGTGCCGCATGGCCTTGCGTTCCATCCGGTTTTTGCCGCATGCGGCAGATTTAGCCGATGCGGCGGCCGGATGGAACGTTGCCTGGCACGTTTTTTCGTGCGGCAAAAAAAACCGCATCGCGCCGCATTCGGCCGATGCTGCGCATCTCTCAATGCATGCCTATGGCGGCCGGATGCGGCGCGATGCGGCAAATACCGCATCCGGCCGCCGCATGCGTTTTTTGCCACTGCGCATGCTCAGTAGCATGCCGCAAGCGGCAAAAACCGGGCGGGCCGCATGGGAAAAACTTATGCAAAGGATGCGGTGTTTTCACCGCATCCGTTGCATAGCTTGCACAGCCGGATTGAGCCGCAGGGCTCAAGCCGGATGTGTGAAAGTAGCCTCAGTCGGATCTACTCTGTAACACACTTGAAAAAAATTCTGAATGAACATGTGTACTTGCTGCATATACAGTACATTTTTCTTAGCTTTTAACAGTTTCAGATTTTCAAAGAATTTAAGCAGTTAACATTAGAAGTTGACTAGTACTTTAATACAATTTCAATTTTAAAAAAAATAACAAAAAACAGTGCTAAAAATGTTAGAAAAGAAGCAAAGAAAAAGATGCCAGTGTTTCCTAACCTGTCCTCCATCTGAGAAACTCAAAAAGATTTGCAGATGTCTAAAAGCCACACCCTAACAGTTAATATACCCTTCAGATAGTAGTTATGGTGCTCGTACACAGACTACAGTTGGCCAAAACCAGAGATAGACAGGTTCGACTGACAGTCTGATCGTCAGGGAGAAGAGGACCCAACATGTTCAATTTCAGACCGTGGACCTTTTTTTCTCTAAAGCGGGGTTTACAAGCTGCGATATCGGTCCCGATATCGCTAGCGTGGGTACCCGCCCCCATCTGTTGTGCGACACGGGCAAATCGCTGCCCGTGCCGCACAACATCGCCCAGACCCGTTACACATACTTACCTGCCCGGCGACGTCGCTGTGACCGGCGAACCGCCTCCTTTCTAAGGGGGCGGTCCGTGCCGCGTCACAGCGACGTCACTGAGCGGCCGCCCAATAGAAGCGGAGGGGCGGAGATGAGCTGGACGTAACATCCCGCCCACCTCCTTCCTTCCGCATTGTGGCCGGGAGGCAGGTAAGGAGAACTTCCTCGTTCCTGCGGTGTCACACGAAGCGATGTGTGCTGCCGCAGGAACGAGGAACAACCTCGTTACTGCTGTAGTAATGATTTTTGAGAATGGACCCCCATGTCACCCCCATGTCACCGATGACCGATTTTGCACGTTTTTGCAACGATGCAAAATCGCTCATAGGTGTCACACGCAACGGCATCGCTAATGCTGCCGGATGTGCGTCACCAATTCCGTGACCCCAACGAGTTCGCATTAGCGATGTTGTAGCGTGTAAAGCCCCCTTAAGAGATGAGCACACAACCAGAGATGTCTAGTAGTGTCTGTCTCATAGAGAACACAAGAGCACTCAACAAAGTGAACTCTCCTTTGTATGGGAGAGTCAGGGAGATAGCTGCCAGCCGAATGATGGGACACCTATGTGTAGTGCAGGGGTGGGGAACTTCCAGCCCGCGGGCCATTTGCGGACTGTGATGACTTTTTCTGCAGCCCCCGATCACATTCCCAGAAATCGCAGTGCTTGAGCGGCAGCTGCGCTCTTGCTGGCTGCCGGCCTTTTAAATCCAACTGCGTGATGTGGGGAAGCACACGCACTCTTGCCTGTGGGTAGATGCTAGAATGTACGGGCACCTTCCAGATCTTTATTGCAGCCCGTATATTGTAACAGACTTACTACTGAAGACGCTAGAATGTACGGGCTTCTTCCGGGACATAACTGAAGCCCATACAGTCTAGGCTCCTAAGAAGGAGGTGGGCGGAATATTATGTCCCGCTGATCACCACCCCTCCCCTTCTATTGGCTGGCCGCTTAGTGACGCCGCAGTGACATCGCTATGATGCCAAACGCACCTCCCCCTTCAGGGAGGTATTGTTTGACGGTCACAGCGACGTCGCTGCACTTGTATGTGCGGGTGACGCTGCCATAGCGATAATGTTCGCTACGGCAGCGATCACACAATATCGCACGTGTGATGGGGGCGGGTGCTATCAGCCGATGCTAGCGATGTCGCAGCGTGTAAAGCCCGCTTTAGACTTCATAGACTCCATAGATTGCTCAAAAGACCTCTTATGCGGGCTTCACACGGTACGATCTATCGTGCGATTGCACGAGCGATCGTACCTGCCCCCGTTGTTTGTACGTCACGGGCAAATCACTGCCCGTGTCGCACAAAGTCGTTAAACCGCCGTCACACGTACTTACCTGCTAAGCTACCTCGCTGTGGGCGGTGAACATCCTCTTCCTGAAGGGGAAGGGACATTCGGTGTCACAGCGATGTCACACAGCCGCCGGCCAATAGAAGCGGAGGGGCGGAGATGAGCGGGACGTAAACATCCCGCCCACCTTCTTCTTTCCTCATAGCCGGCGGGTGCCGCGGGACGCAGGTAAGCTGTGTTCATCGTTACCGGGGTGTCACATGGAGCAACGTGTGCTGCCCTGGGAACGATGAACAACCTGCGCAAATAAGATTAAACAATTTTTTAAAAATGAGCGACGAGTACACGATCCACGATTTATAACCGATTTGGAGTCGCACATAGGTGTCACATGAGATGACGTCGTGAACGATGCCGGATGTGTGTCACGAAACCCGTGACCCCGACGACACATCGCACGATGTGTGACGCCCGCATTAGAAGTGCACAGCTGAGCAGGCAGGACTGTGACTTTCAACTGCATCCACTCTGAGCTCTTCTAAAAGAACGTTTCAGTTGTGGTTCAAGGTCTCTGGACCAGATTCCCCACAAATCTGCTCAGAATTATTGGGTATAAAACATAAAAAAAATCTCCCAAAAGTTTAGTTACTCTTTGAAGTGCAATTACAATGCTGTCTAAACAGGCTGTCAGATCACCCGATGCACATGCAAACATTTTCATTTGTCCAGGAAAATTATTTTTCTGCTTACCTAAATAAACATTTACGAGGGGCTGCTGATCAGTCTTTGGCTTTATCCAGAAAGAAACCAGATAGGATGATGAAACTTTACATTTATTCCACATACTCTCCACTGATGTCAGCACACTTCTTACATCAGTATTCCAAGTTCAGTGCCCAGCCGGAACCTCCACCCCCTCCCTAGGGGGTAGGTGGAGGCCGACATGACGTGGCTAGGGGGATAGGTGAAAGGCAGGAGAGGGGTGGGGTTAGAGGGACCGTTGGGGGAAAAAAGAGTGAGCCCAGTGGGGAGGGAGCCATTGCCGTGCTTCCATACAGGAGAATCTGTGGAAGAATCGGCAGAACATAGAATACAGCCTAAGAATGTCGGATTGCAGCAGCTTAATGGAGGAGCTGTGGGAGGCAGCCTGGCGCCAACCTCCAGGCTGGTTATACGATCAGCTGCTGGCTGTCCTGACCGGCAGTGCGGTGCCGGGCGCGGCCGCTCCTGCTAGGCCGCGAGCGCGACCTGCTCGCGGTGGAAGTCGGAGGTCACGGTAGGCTCCTGGGGCGGCTGGGGAGGTCTATCCGGTGGAAGAGCTAAAACCGGGACGGCACCACCCAAAAAAGGGGATCTCCTAGGTACACAGTACAACGTGGCAGAAAACAGAAAAGACGTACCTAATAGATGGGATGACCACATATGAAGTATCAAAAAAATCATCAATATTTTATTACAAATAGAACACACATGGAAACACATGACATATGGTGCAAAAATAAAGATATACAAACAAATACACAAAGACAAATACAGACATCTAAAATCAATTAAAAGCACTAATTGCACTTGAGTGATACCCACATTGAAAAATATTTTTGGTCCAAAACCAATGAACTATGGTAAATATTCACAGGCCCTGTAATAACCCTATATTTATGCCACAAAGAGGACATTCCACAAATTAAGTTAGAGGCCTGCACCGGGGATCCCACAGGTATTTATATAAAATGAACTGGCTGACCCATGGCAAAGTGAACAGCCAACATATATGGATGAGATTGGGTTGTAAAATTCAGAAAAACCCAAACAGAAAACCCAGCAGGCATTCCAGCCTGTTTCCAGCAGTCAAGCAACCGGGCTAAAGTAGAAAAAGGAAGCCCAGGGAGCAACTGAGGAAAACCCCACAAGTAAACATGCCAAGCCTCAGCAAGGCACAGCAAGGTAAAAAAAAAAATGTTAAAGAATCGTCCAGGGCAGGGCAGGAGGGGGTTATGGACCAAATATGGGAGGTCTATCCAGTGACACAGGGGCGGCCATACCGCAGGTCCAGGCCTCCGGAGAGGCTCTCTCTCGGAGGATCTGAGCCGGCAGCTGGGCAGGTGCGGGCTGCTCGCAGGCCCCGGCTGGAGCCGGGGCGGTCCGGTCCGGTGCAGTGCCTGCAGGACTTCAGCGGCAGACTTTGGCAGCGAGATGTAAGGGGTTAATGTTACGGGTGGAATGCAATTCCACTCGTAACATGCAGGCACACATGTCAGGTGTTGAAAACAGCTGATACAGTTAGGTCCACAAATATTTGGACAGTGACACAAGTTTTGTTATTTTAGCTGTTTACAAAAACATGTTCAGAAATACAATTATATATATAATATGGACTGAAAGTGCACACTCCCAGCTGCAATATGAGAGTTTTCACATCCAAATCGGAGAAAGGGTTTAGGAATCATAGCTCTGCAATGCATAGCCTCCTCTTTTTCAAGGGACCAAAAGTAATTGGACAAGGGACTCTAAGGGCAAGCAATTAACTCTGAAGGCGTCTCCCTCGTTAACCTGTAATCAATGAAGTATTTAAAAGGTCTGGGGTTGATTACAGGTGTGTGGTTTTGCATATGGAAGCTGTTGCTGTGACCAGACAACATGCGGTCTAAGGAACTCTCAATTGAGGTGAAGCAGAACATCCTGAGGCTGAAAAAAAAGAAAAAATCCATCAGAGAGATAGCAGACATGCTTGGAGTAGCAAAATCAACAGTCGGGTACATTCTGAGAAAAAAGGAATTGACTGGTGAGCTTGGGAACTCAAAAAGGCCAGGGCGTCCACGGATGACAACAGTGGTGGATGATCGCCGCATACATTTTTTGGTGAAGAAGAACCCGTTCACAACATCCACTGAAGTCCAGAACACTCTCAGTGAAGTAGGTGTATCTGTCTCTAAGTCAACAGTAAAGAGAAGACTCCATGAAAGTAAATACAAAGGGTTCACATCTAGATGCAAACCATTCATCAATTCCAAAAATAGACATGCCAGAGTTAAATTTGCTGAAAAACACCTCATGAAGCCAGCTCAGTTCTGGAAAAGAATTCTATGGACAGATGAGACAAAGATCAACCTGTACCAGAATGATAGGAAGAAAAAAGTTTGGAGAAGAAAGGGAAAGGCACATAATTCAAGGCATACCACATCCTCTGTAAAACATGGTGCAGGCAACGTGATGGCATGGGCATGCATGGCTTTCAATGGCACTGGGTCACTTGTGTTTATTGATGACATAACAGCAGACAAGAGTAGCCGGATGAATTCTGAAGTGTACCGGGATATACTTTCAGCCCAGATTCAGCCAAATGCCGCAAAGTTGATCGGACAGCGCTTCATAGTACAGATGGACAATGACCCCAAGCATACAGCCAAAGCTACCCAGGAGTTCATGAGTGCAAAAAAGGGGAACATTCTGCAATGGCCAAGTCAATCACCAGATCTTAACCCAATTGAGCATGCATTTCACTTGCTCAAATCCAGACTTAAGACGGAAAGACCCACAAACAAGCAAGACCTGAAGGCTGCGGCTGTAAAGGCCTGGCAAAGCATTAAGAAGGAGGAAACCCAGCGTTTGGTGATGTCCATGGGTTCCAGACTTAAGGCAGTGATTGCCTCCAAAGGATTCGCAACAAAATATTGAAAATAAAAATATTTTGTTTGGGTTTGGTTTATTTGTCCAATTACTTTTGACCTCCTAAAATGTGGAGTGTTTGTAAAGAAATGTGTACAATTCCTACAATTTCTATCAGATATTTTTTTTCAAACCTTCAAATTAAACGTTACAATCTGCACTTGAATTCTGTTGTAGAGGTTTCATTTCAAATCCAATGTGGTGGCATGCAGAGCCCAACTCGCAAAAATTGTGTCACTGTCCAAATATTTCTGGACCTAACTGTATGTGTGTCAATCAACGCCGCCTGCCCGCGGCAGGGGGCGGGGCTTAACGGGACACGCTCCATGACGGATATATCCGTCCATGGTCGTGAAGGGGTTAAAGTTGACTCAATCCCTGTCCTGTGTCCTTGTGTGTACCACATTGAGCATGGAGAAAAGAAAGAAGACCAAAGAACTGTCTGAGGACTTGAGAATCCAAATTGTGAGGAAGCATGAGCAATCTCAAGGCTACAAGTTCATCTCCAAAGACCTTAAAATTCCTGTGTCTACGGTGCGCAGTGTCATCAAGAAGTTTAAAGCCCATGGCACTGTGGCTAACCTCCCTAGATGTGGAAGGAAAAGACAAATTGACGAGAGATTTCAACACAAGATTGTACGGATAGTGAATAAAGAACCTCGACTCAGATCCAAACATGTTCAAGCTGCCCTGCAATCCGAGGGTACAAAAGTGTCAACCCGTACTATCCGTCAGCGTCTGAATGAAAAGGGACTGTAAGGTAGGATACCCAGGAAGACCCCACTTCTTACCCTGAAACATAAAAAAGCCAGGCTGGAGTTTGCCAAAACCTACCTGAGAAAGCCTAAAACGTTTTGGAAGAATGTTCTCTGGTCAGACGAGACAAAAGTAGAGCTTTTTGGGAAAAGCCATCAACATAGAGTTTACAGGAAAAATAAGAGGCATTCAAAGAAAAGAACACGGTTCCTACAGTCAAACATGGCGGAGGTTCCTTGATGTTTTGGGGTTTCTTTTCTGCCTCTGGCACTGGACTGCTTGACCTTTGCATGGCATTATGAAGTCTGAAGACTACCAACAAATTTTGCAGCATAATGTAGGGCCCAGTGTGAAAGCTGGGTCTTCCTCAGAGGTCATGGGTCTTCCAGCAGGACAATGACCCAAAACACACTTCAAAAAGCACTAGAAAATGGTTTCATAGAAAGCACTGGAGACTACTAAAGTGGCCAGCAATGAGTCCAGACCTGAATCCCATAGAACACCTGTGGAGAGATCTCAAAATGGCAGTTTAGAGAAGGCACCCTTCAAATCTCAGGGACCTGGAGCAGTTTGCCAAAGAAGAATGGTCTAAAATTCCAGCAGAGCATTGTAAGAAACTCATTGATGGTTACCGGAAGCGGTTGTTCACAGTTATTTTGGCTAAAGGTTGTGCAACCAAGTATTAGGCTAAGGGTGTCAATACTTTTGTCTGGCCCATTTTTGGAGTTTTGTGTGAAATGATCAATGATTTGATTTTTGTTTCATTCTGTTTTGTGTTTTTTCATTGCAAGCAAAATAAATGAAGATAATAATACCAAAGAATTTGTGATTGCAATCATTTTCAAGAAGAAACTGAGTATTATCTGACAGAATTGCAGGGGTGCCAATACTTTTGGCCAGCACTATAACATGGTTACCGGTGTTGCACTGTGAGTGCATGTGCCTGCTGTTCCACTTCCTTGTTCCCTGCTGCGCCTGGCCTCCAATCGGATCAACATACTGCGTGCATGCGCTGTGCGGTTTCCGGGAAGCTGGGTGCGGCGGTGAATGATGAGGTGGCCAGTGGACGTGCGCCATCAAAACACAGGTGCCTAGGTTTAAGAGTCTTTAAATAGCATCAGCGTCACTGTCCCTGCATCTCCGGACGAAGCACCAGCGAAACGTGTCGAGGGCAGTGTGGAGCAGGTCTCCATGGCTACAGCTGGTCTGTATATATAACAACATCCCATTCTATATGTTCAAACTGGGCTGACCTGGTTACAACCTTGACTAACCTAGACATAACCTAAAGGGTATTATAGCCATTATTGATTAGTTATTATTGTGCCTTTATTCGGTGACATCTATGTCCTTTGGACACATTGCAGTAATTATACATTGTGACTAATACATTTGGTATGTGCTACTATGTGGTATATTTTTTACTGGGTTTCCTTGAATGTAAATGTGTCGCCCAGGGAATGGGGTAATCGGTCCCGGGCAGTGTATATACAATTGGGAATGTCACTGTGGTGGCCGTGCCCGGTCCCGTGCCCTGGGTACTTTTTCTAAAGAGAGTATTTACAGGGGAGTTGAGAGTTAATGTTCATGTGACGCCACCTGCGAGTTGCAGTTATGATTATGGAATTGCCGCTGCTGATGTGGGTACTCCCAGGGCTGGTGGTAATGGCAGCTATGATGGTAGGCCCTCCGCAGGTAGGGCTGAGCCTAGGAGATGTGAGATGGGAGCATTGGCACTTTATAATGAAGGAGACGACACCGGGGTTATAATGAACAGTCTCTACTCACTTTAACCTGTGGACGGCTGATTCAGGTCCCTGTATTCCAATGCCAGTTTAATGACTCGGTTGCTCTGTCCCCAGCACTCTCAGTGTAGTTTTGGTCCCCGTAGCTTAAAGCGGTTTGGGGGGCCCCGACTGTCCCTGTTAGGTAGCAGTCTCCTCGTCTGTATGGCTGGCAGTTGGATCCTGTGGGGAGGTATGTGTCTGAACCTCGATCCTTGCTTTACTGCTGATGCCTCTGGATCTGTAGGTCAGTGAAGTTTGCAGATCCCTCCACTGTGCAGGAATTTGCCAGGCCGTGTGAAACTGTCGCCTGACCTAGGGACCTGTGCCCCGTGTGTGCTTTGGTTCCAGTGGTGCTCCCTCGTACCATCCCCTGTAACTTCAATCCAGAGGTACTCGTTTGCTCCTACTCTGGCAACCTACTCCTGTGCCCCCTGGTCACCGTTATACAGACTCAGCTGGAGGCACGTCTGCTCTCTTCACTACATTCTACAGACTGTATCAGTCCCCTCCCACCAGGCTGGCTAGTTCTAGGTGACCATCCCCTTATCTAACTACCCATTAGCCTTGGTGTAGAGTGGGGAATTAGGATTTTGGTGTGTACAGGTGTTACTGGCACTGGTGTTCCAGGTCCCAGAGGGTAGGTCCTGCATCCCCGTGAGGATGCAGTTCCCTGTAGTGCCCTGAGTGTCTCAGGGGTGCTGCATAAACATCTATGACATATTTTAACACTAGAAGTCCCAGAGAGGGGTCATTTGACATTTCTACCATTGGAATCCTATGGAGCTCGAAATTCCTAGGACTTCTAGTATTAAGAGCTGTTGCTCAGGGCAGATAATATGATCAATTCAATTTGTTATATACAGTTAGGTCCAGAAATATTTGGACAGTGACACAAGTTTTGTTATTTTAGCTGTTTACAAAAACATGTTCAGAAATACAATTATATATATAATATGGGCTGAAAGTGCACACTCCCAGCTGCAATATGAGAGTTTTCACATCCAAATCGGAGAAAGGGTTTAGGAATCATAGCTCTGTAATGCATAGCCTCCTCTTTTTCAAGGGACCAAAAGTAATTGGACAAGGGACTCTAAGGGCTGCAATTAACTCTGAAGGCGTCTCCCTCGTTAACCTGTAATCAATGAAGTAGTTAAAAGGTCTGGGGTTGATTACAGGTGTGTGGTTTTGCATTTGGAAGTTGTTGCTGTGACCAGACAACATGCGGTCTAAGGAACTCTCAATTGAGGTGAAGCAGAACATCCTGAGGCTGAAAAAAAAGAAAAAATCCATCAGAGAGATAGCAGACATGCTTGGAGTAGCAAAATCAACAGTCGGGTACATTCTGAGAAAAAAGGAATTGACTGGTGAGCTTGGGAACTCAAAAAGGCCTGGGCGTCCACGGATGACAACAGTGGTGGATGATCGCCGCATACTTTCTTTGGTGAAGAAGAACCCGTTCACAACATCAACTGAAGTCCAGAACACTCTCAGTGAAGTAGGTGTATCTGTCTCTAAGTCAACAGTAAAGAGAAGACTCCATGAAAGTAAATACAAAGGGTTCACATCTAGATGCAAACCATTCATCAATTCCAAAAATAGACAGGCCAGAGTTAAATTTGCTGAAAAACACCTCATGAAGCCAGCTCAGTTCTGGAAAAGTATTCTATGGACAGATGAGACAAAGATCAACCTGTACCAGAATGATGGGAAGAAAAAAGTTTGGAGAAGAAAGGGAACGGCACATGATCCAAGGCACACCACATCCTCTGTAAAACATGGTGCAGGCAACGTGATGGCATGGGCATGCATGGCTTTCAATGGCACTGGGTCACTTGTGTTTATTGATGACATAACAGCAGACAAGAGTAGCCGGATAAATTCTGAAGTGTACTGGGATATACTTTCAGCCCAGATTCAGCCAAATGCCGCAAAGTTGATCGGACGGCGCTTCATAGTACAGATGGACAATGACCCCAAGCATACAGCCAAAGCTACCCAGGAGTTCATGAGTGCAAAAAAGTGGAACATTCTGCAATGGCCAAGTCAATCACCAGATCTTAACCCAATTGAGCATGCATTTCACTTGCTCAAATCCAGACTTAAGACGGAAAGACCCACAAACAAGCAAGACCTGAAGGCTGCGGCTGTAAAGGCCTGGCAAAGCATTAAGAAGGAGGAAACCCAGCGTTTGGTGATGTCCATGGGTTCCAGACTTAAGGCAGTGATTGCCTCCAAAGGATTCGCAACAAAATATTGAAAATAAAAATATTTTGTTTGGGTTTGGTTTATTTGTCCAATTACTTTTGACCTCCTAAAATGTGGAGTGTTTGTAAAGAAATGTGTACAATTCCTACAATTTCTATCAGATATTTTTGTTCAAACCTTCAAATTAAACGTTACAATCTGCACTTGAATTCTGTTGTAGAGATTTCATTTCAAATCCAATGTGGTGGCATGCAGTGCCCAACTCACGAAAATTGTGTCACTGTCCAAATATTTCTGGACCTAACTGTAAATGCCTTTATGAAATATATGAATTTATCACCTTGAGGGTTGAATTACTGATGCACCACACAAGGCAGACCATATGATAAATTTGTTATCAAGAGGCTTGCATACATTTGGTTAATTGATTACCTGGTGTAAATATTTGGCTAATACATCTAAGGCCCTGTGCGCACTAGAATATGGAATTTTCTTAAGAAAATTCAGCACCCTCTGAAAGATTACCGCACCTGCGGTAAAAAAACACAGCAAACCGCACCCAAAAAACGCATGTGGTTTTACCGCGGTTTGCCACGGTTTTGCCACGGTATTTCTGCGGTATGTCCCTGCGTTATTTTGATAGCACAGGGAGATGCTCACCTGTCCCCGCTCCTGCTGTCCGTGGTGCTGAAGTCTCCCGTGATGCTCTGTCCAGTGCGGCTATCTCCGGCGCTCTGCTACTTATGGGTCGCTTGTGCAGTGCATAACTGCATATGCATGAGCCGGCCTGTAAGCAGGAGACCAGTGTCCGGAGTCAGCCTCGCTGGAGAAAGGGAGTATAAGATCAGCGGTGACTTCAGTCAGCTGATGTGAAGTGACAGCTGGAGTCCTCCACCTGTCACTGCAAAGCACATGAGTGAAGTCACCGCTGATCCCGCGCAGCTCACTTCACTTGCAGCCTGACTCTCACAGTGAGCAGTCATGGTCTATGGCACTCGCTGTGAGTGTCAGGTGTAAGTGACACTCACAGCAGAGCTGAAAGTGTCGTGGGACCTTGTGTGCATTACGTCGGACCTGGAGGGCTGTTATTGGTGGGGCTAATAAAGTGGTGAAAGAGGGGGCTTTATTGTATTTAATTTTAAATAAAGGATTTTTGGGGTGTTCGTGTTTATTTACTTTCACTTACAGTTTAGTGATGAGGGGGTGTCTCATAGAAGCCTGCCATCACTAAACTAGGACTTAGTGTCAGCTATGGGCTGCTGCCATTAACTCCTTATTACCACCGCACCGGGGCAATTTGGAATGTGCCGGGAAAAGTTTCGGGACTGTCGCATCTAATGGATGCAGCAATTCCGGGCGGCTGCTGGCTGATATTTTTAGGCTGGGGGGCTCCCCAGCGTCAGAATACCAGCCCCCAGCTGTGAGGCTTTATCCTGGCTGGTTATCAAAATTGGGGGGACCACACGTCGTTTTTTTTTAAATTATTTATTTCTTTATTTTGCTGTACGCTATAGACCCGCCCACCGACGTTTTTAATTGGATGCAGTCAGACAGCTGTCACTTAGCATGGGGGCGGGTCTGACTGCAACCAATCACAGCCACCGGTGAGCAGGGAAGGCGTGAATATGTATGATACTAACGAGCGGCTGGCTCTGGAAGATGAAAGACCTGTCGCGGGAGCAGTGTGACAGCCGACTGGTGATTGGTGAGTATGAAGCGCTTGCTCCTACCCCTTTGCGCCACATTGTGTTTCCCATAAACTTTATATGGGGAGCAGCATCTGGCCAGATACCAGGGATCAATCCATTTTTTTTGTACCATACGTTTTGCTGGGGAAGGACGGCAGCAAGGTTATGAACATTTTCTGCAGCAAAACCCCAGTAAAAAACGCAGTGTGCACACAGGGCCTAAGTATGTAACCCTTTAACATGTGGGTTTCATAGAGGGAGCAACTATACTATATATCTTCTTATATGTAACAGGTATCAATATATACTAGGAGACCAATTGTTTTTGGTTGATATATGGTGGTCTATATGATGTGTAAGCTATAATTTACCACTACAGTGGTTCTTATGACATCTATTATCCTTGTTACATGTGTTTGTCTTCCTAAGTGAATCTCACATATAAGTTAACAGCATATAATTGTTACTAGAGATACTTTATGACCAGCGCCATCTTATATGTATTATATCTCTGTTAAACCAATCACACTGCCCTGTTTTCTCTGTATATGATGTGTGCCCTTTGTTTACTAATAAAATTTGTAATGATTTTGCATAATTTTTTGTCTACTAGTGGACTTTATCATACTAAATGATTAAAAACTAGAGGTCATATATAGGTCTGTATTTGTATTGTGGGGCCCTGGTGTTTATGTATACGCTTTAATATAAATGATGGATCTGAAGATTCAATTTTTGTTTGATTTCCTGTAGTTTTTCACCAAGTTTGCACACACAGCAGCAAGGATTTTAGCCCACTCCTCCATACAATCTTTCAGGTTTCAGGGCTGTCGCTAGGCAACATTGAGTTTTAGCTCCCTCTAAAGATTTTCTATTGGGTTCAGGTCTGGAGACAGGACCTTGAAATGCTTCTTACGGAGCCACTCCTTAAGGCCCAGTCACACACAACGACTTACCAGCGATCCCGACAATGATATGTCCTGATAAGGATCGCTGGTAAGTCGCTGGGAGGTCGCTGGTGAGATGTCACACAGTCAGGCCTTACCAACGACACAGTAAAGATAGAGGTCGCAGTAGCGACCTGTATAACGATCTCGGTGGTCATTGGGGCCCTGTCACACAGTGTCAAACACAGCGATGCGTCCTGCCCAGCAGGACATCGCCTTTGAAGGAAATGATCCAGACCATTCTGCAACGACTAGCAATCTCACAGCAGGGGCCTGATCGCTGGTAGGTGTCACACATAACGAGATCGCTGGCGAGATCGTTGCTGCATCACAGAAACTGTGGCTCTGCAACGATCTTGTTAGCGATCTCGTTGTGTGTGACTGGGCCTTTAGTTACCCTGACTGTGTGTTTTAAGTCATTGTCATGCTGGAAGACCCAACCACGATCCATCTTCAGTGTTCTTACTGAGCGAAGTAGGTTGTTGGCCTAAATCTTGTGATTCATGAGCCCATACATAGTCCCTTCAATATGGTGCAGTTGTAGCACCCCTAAGACACTCAGGGCACTACAAGGAACTGAATCCTGTTGGAGATGTAGAACCTACCTTCTGGGACCTGTAGTAACAGTGCAGATACCACAAAAGCACACCAAAATCCTAGTTCTTCACTCCACACTGGGCATAGAGGGTTAACCATGTAAGGGTATGGTCGCCATGGGAACAAATCCCTGGGTATAGCCAGCCAGGTGGGAAGGGTCAGCAGTCAGTTAGTAGTCAGTTGGAGAAGGTAGCACACAGAGCAGGTGTGCGGACGTGCCTGAGTTGGGTCCGTGTAACAGTGACCCCGGGGCACAGGAGAGAGGTTGCCAGGACGAGTACCGGAGATATCGCTGGGATCGGAACACGAATGGGGCACAGGGCCCTAGGTCAAGTGTCAGTTTCAAACGGTTTGATAAATACCTGCCCATTGAGGACACCTTCACAGTCTTCACCAAACCAAATAATCCGGGGGCATCAGCAGTATACTAGGATCGGGGTGCGGACACTTACGTTCCCGCAGGGTCCGCACTACCCGCCGTATGGAGAAGGAGACTGTACCCCAAAAGGGACAGTTGAATGCCCCCAAACGCTCCATGCTATGGGGACCCTATCAACAGAGAGTGTCTGGGACAGAGCAACCTGGGACACTACATTGGCACTGATACTCCTGGAACCAGCAACCCCTGGGTCCAAGTGAATAGAGACTGTTAAAGACAACCTAGTGTGGTCTCCATTATTACCCCTTATCATCTCCCAGGCATGGCCCTACCTGTGGAGGGCCTAACACCATTGCTGCAATCACCACCAGCTCTGGGAGTACCCACATTCAGCAGCGGCGGTTCTCCATCCTTAACTGCAACCCGCAGGTGGCGTCACATGACAATAATGCTTATCACCCCTGTAAAAGCACCCAGGGCACGGGACCGGGCAACAGCCACCAGAGTGACATTCCCATTTGTTACAGCCCGGGATCGAGTACCCTATATCACTGGGCGCTACACAGTCATCCTGTCCTGTTGCAGAAAAGCACCTCCAAATCCTGATGTTTAAGACTGTTTTCTTGGAGTTGTACTCATCCTTCTTCCAAACACTGCGAGTGGAGATGATGCCAAAAAGTTCTATTTTGGTCTCATCTGACCTTCTTCCATGCCTCCTCTGGATTATCCAGATGGTCATTGGCGAACTTCTAACGGGCCTGGAAATGTGCTGGTGTGAGCAGGCGGACCTTCCGTGCCCTGAAGGATTTTAATACATGATGAAATAATATATTGCTAATGGTAATTTTTGAGATTGTGCTCCCAGCTCTTTTTAAGTCATTGACTAGGTACTCCCATGTACTTATGGGCTGTTTCCTGACCTTTCTCAGAATCATCCTTATCCCAGAAGGTAAGATCTTGCATGGAGTACAAGACTGTGTAAGATTGACAGTCATCTTGTGTTTCTTCTATCTTCTAATAATTACGTCAACAGTTGTTGCCTTCTCACCAAGCTGCTTGCTTATTGTCTTGTAGCCCATCCCTGTCTTGTGCATATCTACAATTTTGTCCCTAATGTCCTTAGACAGTTCTTTGGTCTTGGCCATGGTAGACAGGTTGGAGTGTGATTGACTGAGTGTGTGGACAAGTGTGTTTTATACAGGTAACACGTTAAAACATGTCCATTTAATTCAGGTAATAATTGCAGAGTAAGAGGGCTTCTTGAAAAAAAAATAACAGGTCTGTGAGAGGCAGAATTTTGGCTGCTTGGTAGGTGACCACATACTTATTTTATGCAATAAAATGCAAATTAATTTTTTTAAAAATCATACAATGTGATTTTTTGGATATTTTGAGGGGATATTGTCTGTCACATTTGAGGTGTGCCTATGATAAAAAAAAAAATATAGACATCTCAATTATTTGTAGATTGGAAAACTTGCAAAGTTGGCAGTGTCGAATACTTATTTTCCCCACTGTATATATAAAATAGTAAGTATCTGTACATACCAAAGAGTACAGCAGAACATTGTGTGCACCAAAATATGTGAAAACATTGAATACATGAAATTTATACTGCATTACCTTGTAAAATTAAGGTACAATCTTATTTTTGATGGGACATTGATCCAAGGAACTAGTCTGATTGCCATATCTGAAATCGGCAAGGAAAATAGGACAATTTCCAAACCTGTGTAAGGTCATTCAAGTGGTTGGCTAAATTTGGCTGTATTCATTTTTTCAGCCATTAAAGAGTTATTCTCATGTTTGTGCTTCGTGAGCCCACTGCTCCCCAGCCTCCTGGCTTACTGTTTGAGAACAGTGTGCTCCTGAAGACTGACAGTTTAGATCAGTGGCAAGTTTGCTCCACTTGTCTGATCTGTGCCCTCTCTGAAGGTGTAAGCAGAGGAAGCTATCAGAAAAGTGCAGACACCCAGGAATCCAGCCTTCTTCAGAGCAGCGCTGTTCTCCTTTCCCAGGAGAATGGCCACAATTGATATGATGCAGCAGTAGCCAGTAAACTAAGCAACAAGCAGTAAACTATAGAGTTAGAAAATGTTTGAGAACAGAGAGGCTTTTTAATAACAAATAAGCGGCAAAGTTACCTGCTTTTACAAGCACTATGCAATCTCATATATGTTGATGATAAAACCTTTTAAACCTCTTACCAGCAAGCACTATCATGTACAGCATTTGTTGTCAAGTCGTGAGCGTTGCTACTTTTTTTGAGCAGAAAATGGCTGTGTTATTCGGCCATCATCTGCCTCTAACGAGTGCGAGTGGAGCCATTCCCCTGTTATATGTCGCTGTCATTTACAGACACAGGCATTTTTATTGCATGGCACGCATATGCACTGTTCAAACCACCCAGACCGAAGACGCCCGAGGCTTGTTACAATGGTTCTATTAGCGCCCCAGGCTGGCGTTCATAAGAGACGGTTATTGTATATGAAGCAGTACTGAGGTGCTGTGTATAGCACAGGTGATCAGATAATTTTTAAAAAATATTCCAAAAACAAAAAAAATCTAATTAATATCCCTTTCTATCCTGTTAGTATTAAATATCTTTTTTATATACTGTATATATACCTATATATATATATATATATATATATATATATTGTAAGGATTGAACCGGCAATGTGGCAGATGGCCGGTATGTGTCACAGAGGTGGAAATCCTCTGCAATCTGAACCTGGAATGTTTCTCTGGAACTTGTAGTTCCATGAGGATTGTTGTACACATTCAGGGCTGGGTTCATGGGATGGTCAGAAGTTATGGGCAGGACTGACCATCCACATACCTCCCATACGTAGGTGTGTCTCATGGGATTTAATGGAGTTGTGGTTTGTCACATGATCTCTGTGTGCTGGTGGGAGCCATCTTGGTTGGAGCACATGTGCATGAGATCCTGTGCATACAGAGCTGGTGAGGGCTCTGAAATGTCAGGGAGCTGCAGAATCCACTGAGGCTTTGTGGAATTGGAACGTGTACAAGGGCCGGGACGTTGAGCCCAGTGTGAGAGTCTCCCTGGACTGGATGGAGGCAGACTGACAGCCTGCAAACCTACTGGCAGGTAACACCCCAGAAAGGGGGACTTTACTGGCTGATGCCAGAGAATGAACTGTATGAACAATCGGCAGTTTAAACAGACAGTGAGACATTGTCCTGCGGGAAAGTGGCTGTGGCCCATTACACTGCGTGGTTTATGAGGATGTGAATAAATCACCAAGATTGTTTAAATGACAAAGTGCTTATGTGTGTCTTGATCCCGCTGCCAGACGTGTGCCCCAAGACGTTCAGGGCCCAGGTCGTCACAATATATATTGTGAGGTAGCGACCACCAATGTGGTAAATGGTCGCTATATGTCACAGTGGAGAAGGTACCTGCGATATCTAAACGGAAGAGGTTGCTATGGGACTTGTAGTCCACAAAGGCTTCTTGCTACATATAAGGGTCAGGTTCCCTTTAATAATCCCAGGGTGCTGTGCAGGGCTGAGAATCACAGACCTTCACCTGTGGGTGTGGCCAGCTTGATTTAGGAGACTGGCAGTGTGTGTTCTAGAGAGTGAGAGCAGAGCCAAGAGCTCTGGATGGAGCAACCTGTGTGGAGGCTGAGCACAGGCTCCGATATTAAGTCTGAGTCGAGACTGAGGTGAGTGCAGCCAGACCAGGGCTGTAGGGCCGAACCTCTCCTGGAGGAGACACAGACCCAGTGGTCTGCAGAGGGCCCTGGGGCCGAGAAGGAACCTCAGCTAGAGGTGTCTGCTAGCAGGTGCCAGAGAGTGGGGAAAGTGGTTAAACTTCCACTATGAACTTGTAATAGAGTCTGCTCTGTAAGCTGCAGAGCAGGAAGCCTGGAAAAGCTCCAGGCCTGCGTGGAGCGATCATAAGTCTGTGGACCCTCCTGGAACAGCCGAACGGGGCATCGTAAGACCGTCTCCTACGGCAAGGGGTGCCTGTGTGACGGGGACCCGTATCGACGGTGCATAACCCGGCTGTGTTCCGGGTGACTTTACCTGTACAGCGAGGATAATAAAGCTGTTTGGATCGGACTATTTGGGTCACTGCCTCTTTGTTGTCCTGGGGGACCCCCACCCCGTTACAATATATATATAATATATATATATATATATATATATATATATATATATACATATATATATACAGTCATATGAAAAAGCACCCCTATTAATGTTAACCTTTTTTCTTTATAACCATTTGGGTTTTTGCAACAGCTATTTCAGTTTCATATATCTAATAACTGATGGACTGAGTAATATTTCTGGATTGAAGTGAGGTTTATTGTAAGGAAATGTGCAATCCGCATTTAAACAAAATTTGACTGGTGCAAAAGTATGGGCACCTCAACATAAAAGTGAAAAATAATATTTGTAGATCCTCCTTTTGCAAAAATAACAGCCTCTAGTCGCTTCCTGTAGCTTTTAATGAGTTCCTGGATCCTGGATGAGGGTATATTTGACCATTCCTGTTTACAAAACAATTCCAGTTATGTTAAGTTTGATGGTCGCCGAGCATGGACAGCATGCTTCAAATCATCCCACAGATTTTCAATGATATTCAGGTCTGGGGACTGGGATGGCCATTCCAGAACATTGTAATTGTTCCTCTGCATGAATGCCTGAGTAGATTTGGAACGGTGTTTTGGATCATTGTCTTGCTGAAATATCCATCCTTGCGTAACTTCAACTTCGTCGCTGATTCTTGCACATTATTATCAAGAATCTACTGATACTGAGTTGAATCCATGCGACCCTCAACTTTAACAAGATTCCCGGTGCCGGCATTGCCCACACAGCCCTAAAGCATGATGGAACCTCCACAAAATTTTACGGTGGGTAGCAAGTGCTTTTCTTGGAATGCCGTGTTTTTTTGCCTCCATGCATAACGCCTTTTTGTATGACAAAACAAATCAATCTTTGTTTCATCAGTCCACAGGACCTTCTTCGAAAATGTAACTGGCTTGTCCAAATGTGCTTTTGCATACCTCAGGCGACTCTGTTTGTGGCGTGCTTGCAGAAACGGCTTCTTTCGCATCTCTCTCCCATACAGCTTATCCTTGTGCAACGTGCGCTGTATTGTTGACTGATGCACATTGACATCATCTGCAGCAAGATGATGCTGCAGGTCTTTGGAGGTGGTCTGTGGATTGTCCTTGACTGTTCTCACCATTCTTCTTCTCTGCCTTTCTGATATTTTTCTTGGCCTGCCACTTCTGGGCTTAACAAGAACTGTACCTGTGTTTTTCCATTTCCTTACTATGTTCCTAACAGTGGAAACTGACAGTTTAAATCTCTGAGACAACTTTTTGTATCCTTCCCCTGAACAACTGTGTTGAATAATCTTTGTTTTCAGATCATTTGAGAGTTGTTTTGAGGAGCCCATGATGCCACTCTTCATAGGAGATTCAAATAGGAGAACAACTTGCAAGTGGCCACCTTAAATACCTTTTCTCATGATTGGATACACCTGCCTATGAAGTTCAAATCTCAATGAGGTTACAAAAATAATTTAGTGGTTTAGTAAGTCAGTAAAAAGTAGTTAGGAGTGTTCAAATCAAGAAATTGATAAGGGTGCCCATACTTTTGCAGCGGTCAAATTTTGGGTAAATGCGGATTGCACATTTTCTGTTAGTACAATAAACCTCATTTCAATCCAGAAATATTACTCAGTCTATCAGTTATTAGATATATGAAACTGAAATAGCTGTTGGAAAAACCCTAATTGTTATAAAGAAAAAAGGTTAACATTAATAGGGGTGCCCAAACTTTTTCATATGACTGTATATATACATATTTATAAAATGACAAAATCTATTCTTTTACAACTTTATGAATTATTTTTCACCACTTAAATCTAAAAAAATATATGCTAGTTTAGTTTCACCATAATTATATTGACCTGAGGACTCATATTGTCAGCTTATTTTTACTAAATAATCAATGCATAACAAAATCCCCCCCCCAGAAATACAGAATTGCTTCTTTTTTTAGCAATGTAACCTCATTTTCCAGCACGTTATTTAAAAAAATGAATGATGTCATTGAAAAGTACAACTCTTCCTGAAAAAACAAACCCTCATATGGCTATGGGAGTGGAAAAATAAGAAACGTATGGCTCTTGAAAAAAGCGGAGGAAAAAAAAAGCACAAAAAGTAAAAAAATTGCCCCATTTGTAAGTGTTAAAGCAGTACTCCAACATTTGTGTTTAATTTTACTGCTGGATTGGTGCTTTAAATTAAGTTCCCTAAACCTACTTTTATACTGACCTTGCAGCTGTCATGCTTGCTGGGTGTAGTAAGCGTGGCGTGTTCAGACCTACGTGCATCTGAAGCATAACAAAAAGCACAAGAAAAGGGGGGCACCACGGACACAAAAACAAAGTGAGGCCATAGAGCTAGTGAAAGGGGTAGGTGGGCACCTCCTAACTTCAACTGCAGCTGTCCCTCGTCTCCTCACCAGTCCCTATACAGTTTCCGCAACTGTCACTGAGCAGAAACCTGGGACCCTTGGAAGACCGTGTAGTAACTGTGACTAGTGAGAGGCCTCACCGCTGCACTAACAACACGCCAGGGAAGTAAAGACAAACATGGGGGGGGGACAAAAGCATATAGCCTGAGCACAGGAACTAGACTTGTAGAACCTTCCTCAAAGGCAGCCAGGACACAAATGACTTGTATCTTCAGCAGTGAATGCTGGGATACACCACTATTTAAAGATGAAGGGCATGACTACTTAGTACGTTAAGCTGATCACTCAGCAAGGAACTGCTTTGGAAAAGCTGCAATAGGAAAACTGGCACTTAACCACTTCAGTGCCAAGAGAAATGAAGAGAGACAGATGAGAGGTGTCAGTCCAAAGGCTATCTCTGGTCTCAACATGCAGGGAGGCGATCGTGACACCAGCTTCTTCATCTTTTATCACCACCATTCCTTACAATTTCTGACAGTTTATGACTTGCCAGCTGCTCCAGTAGTTCATGGAGCAAGCCGGAGGTCACTCTTCAATGCAAGTGTACAGTCATGGCCAAAAGTTTTGAGAATGCTACAAATATTAATTTTTACAAAGTCTACTGCTTAAGTTTTTCTAATGGCAATTTGCATATACTCCAGAATGTCATAAAGAGTGATCAGCTTAACAGCAATTACTTGCAAAGTCAATATTGGCTAAGAAAATGAACTTTAACCCCCAAAACACATTTCAACATCATTGCATTCCTGCCTTAAAAGGAGCAGCTAACATTGTTTTAGTGATTGTTCCATTAACACAGGTGTGGGTATTGATGAGGACAGGGCTGGCGATCAATCAGTCATGATTAAGTAAGAATGACACCACTGGACACTTTAAACGGAGGCTTGTGCTTGGTATCATTGTTTCTCTTCAGTTAACCATGGTTATCTCTAAAGAAACATGTGCAGCCATCATTGCTCTGCACAAAAATGGCCTAACAGGGAAGAGTATCGCAGCTACAAAGATTGCACCTCAGTCAACAATCTATCGCATCATCAAGAACTTCAAGGAGAGAGCTTCCATTGTTGCCAAAAAGGCTCCAGGGCGCCCAAGAAGGACCAGCAAACGCCATGACGTATCTTAAAACTGCAATGGCAGCAGGCTGGTGTGAGTGCTTCTGCACGCACTGTGAGGCGGAGACTGCTTAAGCTAGGCCTGGTTTCAATGAGGGCAGCAAAGAAGCCACTTCTCTCCAGAAAAAACATCAGGGACCGACTGATATTCTGCAAAAGGTACAGGGAGTGGACTGCTGAGGACTGGGATAAAGTCATTTTCTCAGATGAATCCCCTTTTTGATTGTTTGGGACATCTGGAAAACAGCTTATTAGGGGAAGAAGAGGTGAGCGCTACCACCAGTCTTGTCTCATGCCAACTGTTAAGCATCCTGAAACGATTCATGTGTGGGGTTGCTTCTCAGCCAAGGAAATCGGCTCACTCACAGTCTTGCCTAAAAACACAGCCATTAATAAAGAATGGTACCAGAATGTCCTCCAAGAGCAACTTCTCCCAACTGTCCAAGAGCAGTTTGGCGCCCAACAATGCCTTTTCCAGCATGATGGAGCACCTTGCCATAAAGCAAAGGTGATCACTAAATGGCTCATGGAACAAAACATAGAGATTTTGGGTCCATGGCCTGGAAACTCCCCAGATCTTAATCCCATTGAGAACTTGTGGGCAATCATCAAGAGACGGGTGGACAAACAAAAACCAACAAATTCTGGCAAAATGCAAGCATTGCTTATGCAAGAATGGACAGCTATCAGTCAGGATTTGATCCAGAAGTTGATTGAGAGCATGCCAGGGAGAATTGCAGAGGTCCTGAAGAAGGGTCAACACTGCAAATATTGACTTGCTGCATTAACTCATTCTAACTGTCAATATAACCTTTTGGTACTCATAATATGATTGCAATTATATTTCTGTATGTAATGTAAACATCAGACAAACACAATTAAAAACCAGAGGGCAACAGATCATGTGAAAATATAATTTTGTTGTCATTCTCAAAACTTTTGGCCATGATTGTATGAGAGCCTCATTTTGGTTCTCATAGAGTTGTATTGAGAGCTTGTGTCGAAACCTCTGACTTTATGCCAGTTGTAAGTTGTGGTTATAAGATGGCACCACAGGATTGGAGCAGAGTAGGTAAAAAGTGAAGATGCTGGACGATGAGTAAATGACAGGGGGCAGAGGGCTTAGATTAAAAGCATCACTCCAGTGCTAAAAAAACACAAAACACGATGGAGTGGTGCTTTTGGGAAATGAGTGTAGAACTTATTTTGAATATATTTATGGTAGCTCATTGAAATTACTTTTTTTGTGTGTGAAAAAATTATGTAAATACTAAAAGATATAGATTAGCACATTCTAAGATATAGATAAAATATTGCACATACTAAGAAAATGACATGGCTACTGAACTCGGTTAGTGCCGCTGAGTGTGAAGGTATCGTAAATGTTAAGAAGTAGTGATGAGCGAGTACTAAAAAGCTCGGGTGCTCGAAGCTCGGGCCGAGCCTCCCAAGATACTCGTGTACTCGGCCCGAGCACCGAGCCCAATGTTATCCTATGGGAGACCCGAGTATTTTTGTGAAATGACCCCCGGCAGCATGGAGAAACCCTAAAAATGTCACAAAAGTCTCAGAAGAGTGCTCAAATGACATGGCATCAGCATGGGGAAGACCCCTTGAAGCATTTATCACTCAAAAGTCACAGATGTGAACAATTTTGTCCGAGTTTTACGCCATTTTTACGGACTCACCAGAAAACCTTCCAAAATGACACCAAAATGAATTTTCATGGCGGAAATGTTAAGGGCACATACCCAATAGTGAGATAGAGCTGGTGTATGTTACTTTTTGAGATTAATACATGAAAGATTTTACATGAAAACCTTGTGTGGCACTCCGATGTCCAAAACGCACGTTTTGTGCTTTTTACTAGCGATGTCGGTCATTTTTTTTTTTTTATTCTATCTCCCTCAGTCCGTCGGTCTGTCTCTCTCTGTCTTGTCTGTCCCCCTCTCACAGTCTGTCGGTCAGTTCCCCCCCCTCTCTCTTACTTACCGTTCCCCGATCACTGCCGCGGCGCTGCACAGCTGTTCAAACTCCGGTGGCTTTTCCTCTTTTGAAAAAGCCGGCCGCTCATTAATCAATCTCCTATTCCCTGCTGTCCTGCTTTTCGGCGCCTATGATTGGTTGCAGTGAGACACGCTCCCACACTGAGTGACAGCTGTCTCACTGCAACCAATCACAGCAGCCGGTGTGTGTATACTGTGCAGTGAAATAAATAATTAAATAATTAAAAAAAACGGCATGCGGTCCCCCCAATTTTAATACCAGCCAGATAAAGCCATACGGCTGAAGGCTGGTATTCTCAGGATGGGGAGCTCCACGTTATGGGGAGCCCCCCACCCTAACAATATCAGTCAGCAGCCGCCCAGAATTGCCGCATACATTAGATGCGACAGTTCTGGGGCTGTACCCGGCTCTTCCCGATTTACCCTGGTGCGTTGGCAAATCGGGGTAATAAGGAGTTAATGGCAGCCCATAGCTGCCACTAAATCCTAGATTAATCATGTCAGGCGTCTCCCCGAGATTCCTTCCATGATTAATCTGTAAATTACAGTTAAAAAACACACACACACGAAAAATCCTTTATTAGAAATAAAAAACACTAACAAAGTCCCTCATTACCAATTTATTAACCCCGACAAACCCTCCATGTCCGGCGTACTCCACAGTCCTCCAGCGTCGCGTCCAGCTCTGCTGCATGGAAGTGACAGGAGCTGCAGAAGACACCGCCGCTCCGGTCACCTCCACGCAGCTAATGAGATGAGTATAGCGATCAGCTGAGCTGTCACTGAGGTTACCTGGATCCAGCGGTGGATGCAGCGGTGGCCGCGGGTAACCTCAGTGACAGCTCAGCTGATCGCTATACTCACCGCCGCTCCAGTCAGCTCCATGCACCAACTGAGGTGAGTAGAGCGATCAGCTGCTGTCACTGAGGTTAATCGCGGCACCGCTGGATCCAGTGGTGGCCGGGAGTTACCTGACTGACAGCAGCTGATCGCGCTATTCCCTTCATTAGCTGCGTGGAGGTGACCGGCGGCTTTTACTATTTTGAAAAAGCCGGCCGCTCATTAAACAATCTCCTATTCCCTGCTTTCCCCGCCCACCGGTGCCTATGATTGGTTGCAGTGAGACACGCCCCCACGCTGAGTGACAGGTGTCACACTGCACCCAATCACAGCAGCCGGTGGGCGTGTCTATACTGTGCAGTAAAATAAATTAATAAATAATTAAAAAAAAACGGCGTGCGGTCCCCCCCATTTTAATGCCAGCCAGATAAAGCCATACGGCTGAAGGCTGGTATTCTCAGGATGGGGAGCTCCACGTTATGGGGAGCCCCCCACCCTAACAATATCAGTCAGCAGCCGCCCAGAATTGCCGCATACATTATATGCGACAGTTCTGGGGCTGTACCCGGCTCTTCCCGATTTGCCCTGGTGCTTTGGCAAATCGGGGTAATAAGGAGTTAATGGCAGCCCATAGCTGCCACTAAATCCTAGATTAATCATGTCAGGCGTCTATGAGACACCCTCCATGATTAATCTGTAAGTTACAGTAAATAAACACACACACCCGAAAAAATCCTTTATTAGAAATAAAAAACACACACACATTCCCTGGTTCACCACTTTAATCAGCCCCAAAAAGCCCTCCATGTCCGGCGTCATCCAGGATGTTCCAGCGTCGCATCCTGCGCTGCTGCATAGAGGTGACCGGAGCTGCAGAAGACACAGCCGCTCCGGTCACTTCCACGCAGCAAATGAGGTGAGTAGCGCGATCAGCTGAGCTGTCACTGAGGTTACCCGCCGTCACTGGATCCAGTGACAGCGGGTAACCTCAGTGACAGCTCAGCTGATCGCACGGCTGTCTTCATTAGCTGCGTGGAGGTGACCGGAGCGGCGGTGTCTTCTGCAGCTCCTGTCACTTCCATGCAGCAGAGCTGGACGCGACGCCGGAGTCCGTGGAGTACGCCGGACATGGAGGGTTTGTCGGGGTTAATAAATTGGTAATGAGGGACTTTGTTAGTGTTTTTTATTTCTAATAAAGGATTTTTCGGATGTGTGTGTTTTTTAACTGTAATTTACAGATTAATCATGGAAGGAATCTCGGGGAGACGCCTGACATGATTAATCTAGGATTTAGTGGCAGCTATGGGCTGCCATTAACTCCTTATTACCCCGATTTGCCAACGCACCAGGGTAAATCGGGAAGAGCCGGGTACAGTCCCAGAACTGTCGCATATAATGTATGCGGCAATTCTGGGCAGCTGTTGGCTGATATTGTTAGGGTGGGGGGCTCCCCATAACGTGGAGCTCCCCATCCTGAGAATACCAGCCTTCAGCCGTATGGCTTTATCTGGCTGGTTTTAAAAATGGGGGGAACCGCACGCCGTTTTTTTTAATTATTTAATAAATAATTAAAATTAATAATTAAAATTAATAAATAATTAAAAAAAACGGCGTGCGGTTCCCCCCATTTTTAAAACCAGCCAGATAAAGCCATACGGCTGAAGGCTGGTATTCTCAGGATGGGGAGCTCCACGTTATGGGGAGCCCCCCACCCTAACAATATCAGCCAACAGCCGCCCAGAATTGCCGCATACATTATATGCGACAGTTCTGGGACTGTACCCGGCTCTTCCCGATTTGCCCTGGTGCGTTGGCAAATCGGGGTAATAAGGAGTTATTGGCAGCCCATAGCTGCCAATAAGTCCTAGATTAATCATGTCAGGCGTCTATGAGACACCCTCCATGATTAATCTGTAAGTTACAGTAAATAAACACACACACACCAGAAAAAATCCTTTATTAGAAATAAAAACACACACATATACCCTGGTTCACCACTTTAATCAGCCCGAAAAAGCCCTCCATGTCCGGCGTAATCCAGGATGATCCAGCGTCGCATCCAGCGCTGCTGCATGGAGGTGACCGGAGCCGCAGCACACACAGCCGCTCCGATCACCTCCACACAGCAAATGAACACAGCCGCGCGATCAGCTGCTGTCACTGAGGTTACCCGCGGCCACCGGTGGATGCAGCGGTGACAGCGGGTAACCTCAGTGACAGCAGCTGATCGCGCGGCTGTGTTCATTTGCTGTGTGGAGGTGACCGGAGCGGCGGTGTCTTCTGCAGCTCCTGTCACCTCCATGCAGCAGCGCTGGATGCGACGCTGGATCATCCTGGATTACGCCGGACAAGGAGGGCTTTTTCGGGCTGATTAAAGTGGTGAACCAGGGTATATGTGTGTGTTTTTTATTTCTAATAAAGGATTTTTTCTGGTGTGTGTGTTTATTTACTGTAACTTACAGATTAATCATGGAGGGTGTCTCATAGACGCATGACATGATTAATCTAGGACTTATTGGCAGCTATGGGCTGCCAATAACTCCTTATTACCCCGATTTGCCAACGCACCAGGGTAAATCGGGAAGAGCCGGGTACAGCCCCAGAATTGTCGCATATAATGTATGCGGCAATTCTGGCCAGCTGCTGACTGATATTGTTAGGGTGGGGGGCTCCCCATAACGTGGAGCTCCCCATCCTGAGAATACCAGCCTTCAGCTGTATGGCTTTATCTGGCTGGTATTAAAATTGGGGGGAACCGCACGCCGTTTTTTTAATTATTTATTTATTTATTTTACTGCACAGTATAGACACGCCCACCGGCTGCTGTGATTGGGTGCAGTGTGACACCTGTCACTCAGCGTGGGGGCGTGTCTCACTGCAACCAATCATAGGCGCCTGTGGGCGTGGAAAGCAGGGAATATGAGATGGCTGTGTACAGAGCACAGCGCGCCGGCCGGTATAAAGGCTCGGTCACGCTGTGCAGGCCGGCCAATCACTGCAATTCCACAACTAACAGGGCTGTGGCATTGCAGTGGTCTGCCAGCCAATCCCTGCATGAGGGCTGGCTCTCAAAAGAGCGCCAACATGCAGGGATGAAGACCACGAGTAAAGCACGAGTATTGCAAAATTACTCGGTACCCGCCGAGTAGCCCGAGTACAGTGATACTCGTGCGAGTACCGAGTAGTTACAAGCATGCTCGCTCATCACTATTAAGAAGTTAGAGAAAACGTGATTACACGTGTTAGTTACAAAGATTACCAACTTTTGGTTTTACTTTTATTATACTTTGCAATGTGACCATTTTTATTTTAACATATGCCCATTTATAATACTAAGTATAAGCATATAATTGGATCATACTTTAGTGCAATCTATAAAAAGATATAATGGCAGAGTCTTTCCTGAAAGGTTATAATTTACATGATGAGAGTCTGGTATTTTTACACTACGTTGTGCCATAACTTCCAGCACATACATGACAAGTGGTAGGTGGAGCAGCCTTTCCTTGGCTACAGACAAACAATAAATCATAATGCGGATATCTGGATGCTATTTTCTGGTGTTCTCTATTTAGAAAGGAAAGAGATGTTATGCCTTTCTGCACTTCTCACATATATTCTCTGAAATTTGAATCATTATCATGTGCAATACAAGTATGTATTGTAATGGTTAATGCTGCAGCCAGTATAGTGTAGTATAGGATATTATCAAAGAATAATGTATATAACTGATTTATTTTATGATCATTCATTCTTCACCTTTGATAGGATTCCCCTACTGTACACTACATTTCTATTGATACCATTGCAGAGGGCGTAGAGTCTCATCACATTGCCCTTGCTGAATCCTATGTATAAATCAGGGACATAATCTCTTATCCTCTCTGCAGAGTATTTGGCCCTGATTCATTCAAGGGAATCTGTCAGCAGGTTTTTGCTACCTCATCTGAGAGCAGTATGATGTAGGCAAAGAGACTCTGAATACAATGATGTATCACTTAGACTACTGCCTACAGCCATTCTGATATAATCAGAGGTTTTAGATTTAGCAAAGCAGCAGAGCTGATAGATGTCCCTACCCACACCAGGCTCTCAATAGAGATTATTCATTGACAGGTGTCAGTCACAGGAGGGGTGCATGTCGGACAACATGGTACGAGCCAGCTAGTCACACCAATGATAATCACCAAGTGATAAAACCTTTTGCTTAAGTAAACAAGTGCATGGAGTCTGATAAGAGAGGCATAGTTACTTTTTGTTTTTTTAGCCCCTACAGCATGCAGTCCTCAGATTACATAGCAAAAACCTGCTGACAGATTTATTATAACCCCTTAAGGACGAAGCCAGTTTTGTATTTAATGCCCAGGCAATTTTTTGCAATTCTGACCAGTCTCCCTTTATGAGGTTATAACTCTGGAACGCTTCAACGGATCCCCGTGAATCTGACACTGTTTTTTCGTGACTTATTGTACTTCATAATAGTTATAAATTTAGAACGATATTTTTTGCTTTTATTTGTGAAAAAAATTGGAAATTTGATGAAAATTTTGAACATTTTGCAATTTTCAAACTTTTAATTTTTATGCCCTTAACCCAGAGAGTTATGTCACACAAAATAGTTAGTAAAAAAACATTTCCCACGTGTCTACTTTACATTAGCGCAATTTCTGAAACAAACTTTTTTGGGGTTAGGAAGTTAGAAGAGTTAAAAATTCATCAGCAATTTCCCATTTTTTCAACAAAATTCACAAAACCATTTTTTTTAGGGACCACATCACATTTGAAGTGACTTTGAGAGGCCTGGGTGACAGAAAATACCTAAAAGTGACACCATTCTAAAAACTGCACCCCTCAAAGTACTCAAAACCACATCCAAGAAGTTTATTAACCCTTCAGTTGCTTCACAGGAACTAAAGCAAAGTGGAATGAAAAAATGCAAAAAATAAAATTTTACCTAAAATGTTGCTCTACCCCAAATTTATTCACTTTTAGAAGAAATAACACAACAAAATGGACCCCACAACTTGTTACTCACTTTCTTATGAACGCGCCAATACCCCACATGTGGTCAGAAACCTTTGTTTGAACAAATGGGAGGGCTCGGAACAGAAGGAGCAATATTTGAATTTTGGAAAGCAAATTTGGCTGAAATAGATTGCGGGCACCATGTTTCATTTACATGTCCGCTAAGGTACCTAAACAGCAGAAACCCCTCACAAGTGATGCCATTTTGGAAACTAGACCTCTCAAGGCTTCTATCTAGGGGTATAGTGAGCATTTTGGACCCACAGGTACTTAACAGATTTTGATAACGTTACGTTGTCATATTGAAAATGTTCATTTTTTTCTCAAAAATGTTGCTTTAGTATCAATTTTTTCACTTTTTCAAGAGGTAATTCCAAATATTTGACCCCAATGTTTGTTACCCACTTTTTTATCAGCACGGTGATACCTTACATGTGGTCTGAAACCTTTGTTTGGAGAAATGGGAGGGTTTGGAACGGAAGGAGCAATATTTGAATTTTGGAAAGGAAATTTTGCTGAAAAAGATTGCGGGCACCATGTCGCATTTGGAGGACCCTTAAGGTACATAAATAGCACAAAATCCCCATAAGTGACCCCATATTGGAAACTAGGCCCCTCAAGGAATTTATCTAGATGTTTGGTGAGTACCCTGAACCCCCAGGTGCTTCACAGACGTTTATAACGTTGAGCCATGAAAATAAAAAAAAAAAAATTTACCACAAAATTGTTACTTCCACCAGGTAGCTTTTTTTTCACAAGGGTAACAGGAAAAAAATCACCATGAAATTTATTGTGCAATTTCTCCTGAGTTTGGTGATATCTTGTATATGGTGGAAATCAACTGTTTGGGCACACGGCAGGGCTCAGAAGAGAAGGAGTGCCATTTGACTGCAAAATTGGCTGGAATCAATAGCGGACGCCATGTTGCATTAGGAGAACCCCTGAGGTGTACAAACAGTGGAGGTCCCCCAGAAGTGACCCCATTCTGGAAAATAGACTCCTCAAGGAATTTATCTAGATGTTTGGTGAGTACCCTGAACCCCCACGTGCTTCACAGACGTTTATAATGTTGAGCTGTGGAAATAAAAAAAATACATATTTACCACAAAATTGTTACTTCAACCAGATAGCTTTTTATTTAACAAGAGTAAAAAGAAAAAAATCTGAATAAAATGTATTGTGCAATTTCTCCTGAGTATGCTCATACCTTATGTGTGGTAGAAATCAACTGTTTGGGTGCACAACAGGGCTCGGAAGGGAAAAAGTGCCATTTGACTGAACAATTGGCTGGAATAATTAGCAGACGCTATGTCGCATTTGGAAAGCCCCTAAGGTGCCTAAACAGTGGAGGTCCCCCACACTGACCCCATTCTGGAAACAAGACACCTCAAGGCTTTTATCTAGGTGTATAGTGAGCATTTTGAATACACGAGTACTTCACAGAATTTGATAAGCTTAGGTTGCCATATTGAAAATTTTCATTTTTTTCACAAAAATGTTGATTTAGCATCAAATTTCTCACTTTTTAAGAGGCAAAAACAAAATGTGGACCCCACAGGTTGTTATCCAATTTCTTGTGAGTGCAGGGATACCCCAAATGTGGCCAAAAACCTCTGTTTAGATAAATGGGAGGGCTTGGAATGGAAGGAGCACCATTTGAATTTTGGAAAAGTTTAAATAAATTGCGCGCACCTTGTCACATTAGCAGGGATCCTTGGGTCATACATCAGAAACCCCCCACAAGTCACCCCATTTTGGAAACTGGACCACTCAAGGATTTTATTGAGGAGTATAGTAAGCATTTTGATTCCACAGGAACTTCACAAAAATGTTGCTGTAGCAACAAATTTCTCACTGTAAAGGGCACTTTGCACACAACGACATCGCAAGCCGATGCTTGCAATGCCGAGCACGATAGTCCCCGCCCCCGTCGCAGCAGCGATATCTTGTGATAGCAGCCGTAGCGAACATTATCACTACGGCAGCTTCAGATGGACTCACCTGCCTTTCGACGTCGATCTGACCGGCGACCCGCCTCCTTATTAAGGGGGCGGGTCGTGCGGCATCATAGCAACGTCACATGGCAGGCGGCCAATAGAAGCGGAGGGACGGAGATGAGCAGGACGTAAACATCCCGCCCACGTCTGTCCTCCCACATAGCCAGCGTAAGCTGCAGGACGCAGGTAGGAGATGTTCCTCGCTCCTGCGGCTTCACACACAGCGATGTGTGCTGCCGCAGGAATGAGGAACAACATCGTACCTGTCGCAGTCGTGTAATTATGGAATTCCCAGACACTACACCGATGATACGATTACGACGATTTTGCGCTCGTTAATCGTATCATCTAGGATTTACACACTACGATGTCGAGTGCGATGCCGGAAGTGCGTCACTTTCGACATGACCCCTCTGACATCGCACCTGCGATGTCGTAGTGTGCAAAGTGCCCCTTAGGCTATGTGGCCATGATCCAGTGACACGGTGTCTAGTACACAGTGTCAGCCTTCCTGCAGAGATGTGAGTGTTGTCCACGGGAGAACGCAGCTGCCCATGCCCACGATTTGGGTTCAGGCTGCTGTGGACTTTAGCTCAATCCTACCTGCAGAGAACACTCTTGTCTCCGCAGCATAAATTTACATGCTGAAGCTCGGGAAGCTGCACCACAGGTCAGTCTATGCTGCTGAGAAAAGAAGCACAGTGTGCATGGGATTTCTAAAATCCTTCCACTGTGCTTCTACTGCACAACGCAGCGTTATGGATGCAGGGAAAACACTCTGCATCCAAAACGCTGCAAACCCTGATTGTGGGCACAAAGCATAAAATGCTACAATGCATGAATGGATAGATGTCAAACGTATACAACGTCCCACCCCTGGATATTCTAAGCTGGCGCCCTTTAGTGCCTTTCATGTGGTACTAAAGGGTGCCTAGCCTTGTGTAGCTCCAAAAAAAATAATTAAAATAAATGACGTGGGGTCCCCCCTATTTTTGATAGCCAGCTAGGGTAAAGCAGACAGCTGTAGCCTGCAAACCACAGATGACAGCTTTCTCTTGGCTGGTGATCAATTTGGAGGGCTCCCCAAGCTGTTTTTTTTAAATTTTTTCATAAATAAATAATTAAAAAACAAACAAATGTGGGGTCCCCCCAAATTAGATCACCAGCCAAGGTGAGGCTGACAGCTGGGGTCTGGTGGTCTCAGGGTGGGAAGAGCCATGGTTATTGGATTCTTCCCAGCCTAAAAATAGCAGGCCGCAGCCGCCCCAGAAGTGGCGCATCTATTAGATGTGCCAATCCTGTCGCTTCGCCCCAACTCATCCCGTTGCCCTGGTGCAGTGAAAAACGGAGTAATTTATGGGTTTGATACCAGATGTGTAATGTCACCTGGCATCAAGCCCAGCAATTAGTGATGTCACGGCGTCTATCTGATACCAGACATAACTAAGTGACAGTAATAAAAAAAAAATTGATAACAAAAAAAAAATTATTTGAAAAAATGCTCCCCAAAACATTCCCTCTTTCACCAATTTATTGAAAAGAAAAAAAATTGGGTCCCCTGTAATCCATTTTGAAAGTCCCACGACGATTCTGGACCTTCTAGTATATGGGTGCACGTTCAGGGAACGTATCCCCCATTTTCTAGGAGTGCAGACTCTCCATTTGAGGAGAGTGGGTGCAAAGAATCTGCACCTACCCTCCACGGGTCACAGGTGCAGAGTCCATGCAGCCAGCGCAGCTTCACAGCTCTCACTGAACACAGGAAGCTGAGCTGACAGCCGCTCTGCTCATGTGACCAGTGTGCACTGTGAAGGAGGAGGGGGCCGCGGGGGATCAGCGCTGCGACAGGTACGGGGGTCACCGGAGGACACTGGAGGGAGAATAGGGGGTGACCTGGCAGGGCCTGGGGAGCAGTTTTCTGTCGCATGTGTCATCTCACATGTGACAGAAATCAGAGGAAAAGGGTAAATGCGGCCGGCGCGCTGCTGTGCGCGCGGCCATGTTGGATTTTCGAGAGGGGGTTGGGAGTCGGGGAGGGGGCACTTTGGCGACACCAGGGTACCGGGGATGAGATTTATCTCCCATCTGGCATGTTTGATCATGCCAGATGGGAGATAAATCATTTTTTACCGGCGCTGTAATTTACTGTAACGTGATCATCGGTATATAGTGTATACCGGTGATCACATGACTGGGGACCGGAAAAAACGGCCTGAATCATGATCTCCAGGGTCTCAGCTACCCCCGGTAGCTGAAACCCCGGATATTTTCTGACGCTGGGGGGCGCTATTCACCTATTTATGCCTGCCGTTTTAAAATGGCGGATCAGAATAAGTACCCTTTTTTGCTGCCGTTTTAATACGTAATGCTGTCGTAATGGGGTTAAAGGGTTGGTCCATATGAAAATGTAATTTCATTTAAATCTCTATTTTATGCTGTAAGTAAGCTATTTTATAATATGTATATATAAAAATTCCCTATTGTTCCCTAACTACACTAACTGCTATTCAATTTCTTTCCTTTCTGCAGACAATTCATTTGAGAATCCCAGTGCATGCTGGGAAACTCAAAGTATGTGTCATCAGGGGGCAGAGTGTGTGGCAGTGACCACAGCCTTTGCCCCAACCTGAAACGAAGCGACATCATGATGATTGTTTCAGGTGCTGGTCTGTCCTTTTGTATCTCTGCTCTTTCCCTCCCTTCTCTGTGCACTGTGCGATCTGCCCAGTGACTGCCCACTCTGTTATCGGCTCAAATCTGCAATAAGCCAGTAACTGAGCGGTGTCTATAGCCGGCATGCAGGAGACCAGTCACATCACCAGTGGGCGTGCTGCTAGTCTCCTACATGCCGGGTATAGACACGATTCTGTTACTGGATGATTGTTAGAGATCTGAGGTAATATTAGTGTCGATGTTATGTACTGTGCAGATCGCAGAGCGCAGGAAGGGACACAGCAGGGACAGCTGGGACAGAGCAGGGAGGGGCAGAGAAGGGACAGCTGGGACAGAGCAGGGACAGCTGGGACAGAGCAGGGAGGGACACAGCAGGGACAGCTGGGACAAAGCAGAGAGGGACACAGCAGGAACAGCTAGGGTAACGTCTAAATCCCAATGGCCAGAGGGACCTCTGCTGATGTCACGCCCATGTGACCAGAAAGGGGCTGGGCCTCCACCGACATTGCTCATACCAAGAAGATAATATTATTCTTCTAAGTCCACGTCGGCATAGAGTTGATTATAATAGAAGCTGGGGTCTGGGGGTAAGACCCCCAGATGGGGAGGTGCAGGGGAGGCAAAGCCCCCCCTTGCATGACTATAGTGGATGGAAGGAAACATTGCCACACCCACCAAATAAGCCATCACGCCCACTAAGGAAGCCGGTCACGCCCACAGGTCCTTCTACCCACTGGGATTTAGCCACAACCGGACAGCTAGGAAAGAGCAGGGAGGGACACAGAAGGACAGACCAGCCCCTTAACCCTGGAACGCGCAACCATAGAAATCTACAATAGAAAACAAGTAACCTAGCAGGCCTGCGAGGTCCCAGGTATGCGTTTTAGGGTTAAAGGGGCGTCGTGATGACATTTCCAATCAGGGAGGGGACAGAGGCTGCCGTCACTGCCACTGATTCTGCCCCATGATGACAGTTGTTTGAGTATCTCAGCATGCACTGTGTTACGGGCCGAGATCCTGCCTTGCCTCGGTCGGATTCCTCCCCATCTGCTTCCCGGTCATGGCGTGCCACTCGCCGGTCAGCTTCTCAGTCTTTGGGCTGAATTCTGTGTGGTTTTGGGACTAAGTCCAAAGAACAGGGCAACTGCTCATGTGTTAAGTAAAGTAATGGAGTTTTGCACTGTGTGGTTTAATCCGTTCTGAGCATGTCTGCCACGTGGCAGACGTTCATTGGCTGTGGGTGACATCACAGATGATGCGGGGATCACATGGTTCTCAGCGTGTGATGTGGCATTGCCTGATTGGTCGCGGGTGACATCACTGATGACGCGCTGGCGTTTGATTGGTTGTGGTGATGTCACTGATGATGCTCTCCCATCCAATTGGTCCAGGTCCGGTCTTGCCCTGGAAATCACCATCTTGTGGGTGGGTCTTAATTAATAAAAGACCCTGGAGCACGGTGCTCAGTCGTTCTTGTGCATGCATGAGGTAGTCGCCCATGTACAGTTAGGTCCAGAAATATTTGGACAGTGACACAATTTTCGCGAGTTGGGCTCTGCATTGGATTTGAAATGAAACCTCTACAACAGAATTCAAGTGCAGATTGTAACGTTTAATTTGAAGGTTTGAACAAAAATATCTGATAGAAATTGTAGGAATTGTACACATTTCTTTATAAACACTCCACATTTTAGGAGGTCAAAAGTAATTGGACAAATAAACCAAACCCAAACAAAATATTTTTATTTTCAATATTTTGTTGCGAATCCTTTGGAGGCAATCACTGCCTTAAGTCTGGAACCCATGGACATCACCAAACGCTGGGTTTCCTCCTTCCTAATGCTTTGCCAGGCCTTTACAGCCGCAGCCTTCAGGTCTTGCTTGTTTGTGGGTCTTTCCGTCTTAAGTCTGGATTTGAGCAAGTGAAATGCATGCTCAATTGGGTTAAGATCTGGTGATTGACTTGGCCATTGCAGAATGTTCCACTTTTTTGCACTCATGAACTCCTGGGTAGCTTTGGCTGTATGCTTGGGGTCATTGTCCATCTGTACTATGAAGCACCGTCCGATCAACTTTGCGGCATTTGGCTGAATCTGGGCTGAAAGTATATCCCGGTACACTTCAGAATTCATCCGGCTACTCTTGTCTGCTGTTATGTCATCAATAAACACAAGTGACCCAGTGCCATTGAAAGCCATGCATGCCCATGCCATCACGTTGCCTCCACCATGTTTTACAGAGGATGTGGTGTGCCTTGGATCATGTGCCGTTCCCTTTCTTCTCCAAACTTTTTTCTTCCCATCATTCTGGTACAGGTTGATCTTTGTCCCATCTGTCCATAGAATACTTTTCCAGAACTGAGCTGGCTTCATGAGGTGTTTTTCAGCAAATTTAACTCTGGCCTGTCTATTTTTTGAATTGATGAATGGTTTGCATCTAGATGTGAAACCTTTGTATTTACTTTCATGGAGTCTTCTCTTTACTGTTGACTTAGCGACAGATACACCTACTTCACTGAGAGTGTTCTGGACTTCAGTTGATGTTGTGAACGGGTTTTTCTTCACCAAGAAAGTATGCGGCGATCAGTCACCACTGTTGTCATCCGTGGACGCCCAGGCCTTTTTGAGTTCCCAAGCTCACCAGTCAATTCCTTTTTTCTCAGAATGTACCCGACTGTTGATTTTGCTACTCCAAGCATGTCTGCTAATTCTCTGATGGATTTTTTCTTTTTTTTCAGCCTCAGGATGTTCTGCTTCACCTCAATTGAGAGTTCCTTAGACCGCATGTTGTCTGGTCACAGCAACAGCTTCCAAATACAAAACCACAGACCTGTAATCAACCCCAGACCTTTTAACTACTTCATTGATTACAGGTTAACGAGGGAGATGCCTTCAGAGTTAATTGCAGCCCTTAGAGTCCCTTGTCCAATTACTTTTGGTCCCTTGAAAAAGAGGAGACTATGCATTACAGAGCTATGATTCCTAAACCCTTTCTCCGATTTGGATGTGAAAACTCTCATATTGCAGCTGGGAGTGTGCACTTTCAGCCCATATTATATATATAATTGTATTTCTGAACATGTTTTTGTAAACAGCTAAAATAACAAAACTTGTGTCACTGTCCAAATATTTCTGGCCCTGACTGTATGTGCTCTCCTGCTAATCTACCATAGTGAATCGCTACCTATACACTGGTGATTCCATACTGCCGCTTCAGCACTATCATTGCCCCTGCTCTGCATTAGCCGGTTAGGCACATTCCTCTGGGAGTAGGGTCTGGTTGTGGGTTGCACACAGGCTGTCAGGCAGGTGTAGGTAGTCAGTGTACCACCACATGGTGTGTTTAGCACCTGGTACATGCAGGTCAGTGTGGTTAACACTGAGCCAGGATACAGCAGGTACGGTTAGTGCTGCTGTTATCCATCCTTTTACTGTGTGTGTGTTTGAACACACAGTGTTCTGTCCTTTGCACTTTGCCTCTGTGAGGCAAAAGAGACAGTATCGATAGGACCTCCGTGACCGTTAACGGGGTCCTTTTCCTATTACACATTGGTGTCCTCTGTGACGTAACAAGAGGTTCACTTCCTTTTATACCCATGTGTCCGGTAGTCGCTATAAGTTTAATTGCGTACTACCTTATTTAACATATATTCTAATTTACTTATCTCTGTGAACTTACGGAGACTACTTTAGTTCTGTTTATTGCTGGCAGCGGTCTACTATCACCACACGGTGGACCCTGGCTGTCTGAATATTTCACATCTATATTATATTAGACAACACCCCCGTAACACACTGGGATAATCAAACATATCGTCATCAGATAGGAAATAGAAAAAAGATAGAATAGATGTTACATTGTGTAGTTAGGGAACGGTAGAGAATCTTTAACAATTATATTAGAAAATAGGTTAGATTATAGCATCAAATAGATTGTGATTTAAATAAAATGTACTTTTGCCTTCACACCACCTCTTTAAAGCTGTTTTTTTATGCCAGTCTTAATGATGTTATACAAGAAGATCAAGATTCATATTTTAACACACACCACTTAATGAATTCAGGCCATCTTATCAGAGGCATGCACCCCATGTATCTTGCCAATAATGTTACTCCAGTCAGAGACTCCCAATGTTTTTTGTAGGATATATAAAATTTGCAACATATTTGTGAAGCTAAACATTACTTTAAAATTTTGTAGCCTTTCAAAATGCTTTATGCCAGTTTTCTGATGTAAACACTTTAATGAATTATTATTATTATTATTTATTATTATAGCACCATCAATGCCATGGCGCTTTACATGTGAAAGGGGTATACATAATAGGGCAAGTACAATAATCATAAACAATACAAGACACAGACAGGTACAGGAGGATAGAGGTCCCTGCCCGCGAGGGCTCACAGTCTACAAGGGATAGGTGAGGATACAGTAGGTGAGGGGAGAGCTGATTGTGCGGCGCTGCATCAGACTGAGGGTTACGGCAGGTTGTAGGCTTGTCGGAAGAGGTGGGTCTTCAGGTTTCTTTTGAAGCTTGTCAAGGTAGGCGAGAGTCTGATGTGTTGTGGCAGAGCATTCCAGAGTATGGGGGAGGCACGGGAGAAATCTTGGATGCGATAGTGGGAAGAGGAGATGAGAGGGGAGCAGAGAAGGAGATCTTGTGAGGATCGAAGGTTACGTGCAGGTAAGTACCGGGATACTAGGTCAGAGATGTAAGGAGGAGACAGGTTGTGGATGGCTTTGTAGGTCATGGTTAGGGTTTTGAAGTGGAGTCGTTGGGCAATGGGAAGCCAGTGAAGGGATTGGCAGAGAAGAGAGGTCGGGGAGTAGCGGGGGGACAGGTAGATTAGTCAGGCAGCATAGTTTAGAATAGATTGTAGGGGTGCGAGACTGTTAGAAGGAAGGCCACAGAGCAGGAGGTTGCAATAATCCAGGCGGGAGATAATAAGGGCATGTACTAATGTTTTGAATGAGTGAGTGAATGAATGAGTCCTTTAATGTGTTCTATGCAATGCAGTTTTGGCCTGATATCCCTGCCTCCTGCTTGTGATGGGCTTTTCTTCCAGCTATTAGGGTATGACCGCACTTTGCTTTTTGCCTACTTTTTACCTGCTTTTTTGCTGCTTTTTCAACTGCAGCGTTTATTGCCAAAATGGATGTGTTCTGCTTTTTAAGCATAGTCTATGGGAATTTGGGTTTCTTGTCCGCACTATGCTGTTCAAAATGCTGCCTTTTTGTGGCAGAAATTTGGGCAAAAACTCAGAAGAAATAATATCAATTGCATGGGGGTCAGCCAGAGAAACAAAAATAGTAGTGCTGGTTGAGAGGGAAGGTGGCAAATACTTGTTCATTAGGCTAAATATATAGTTACATACCGTAGTTATGTAGGTTGAAAAAAAACATAGATCCATCACATTCAACCTTTTTCCACCAGTCACATATTCTCAATTGCTAGATTATTTATAACCCATAATATAATTTGCTGTGAAAAAAACATCCAACCCTCTTTGGATGCTGTTAGATTACCTGCCATTACTACCTCTTGCTTTAGGTAATTCCATAACCTGACTGCTCTACTGTAAGGCTGAGGTCACACGGGGATTACAACAAGTCCTCGCATGACACTCGGCTCATGCTCACAGCAAAGCGGAAGCCAAATGTCATGTGAGGGTCATGCGTCTGTGATCGTGTGATCAGACCACAGCTGCAGAGGAGAGGGCTGGCGCTGTGGAGGGGAGGGCCAGCGCTGCGGAGAGGGAGGGATTTATCTCACTATCTCCTCCGTTGCCGGCTATTGTGATTCTAGCACTGCAGTCGCATTACACCGGTGTAACGTGAGTGCAGTGCAACGTTTCTCTCGCCCCATAGACTTGAATGGGTGGGAGTGAAACAGGATCACATTACAATCGCAGCTTGCAGCGACTTTTTTCTCTGTCTGATTAGGGCTGAAAAAAAAATTACTCATGGGAGCTGCCCCATAGAGTAATAGTGGGCCGAGTGGAATAGATAGAATGGAATAGATGTCGCAATACAATTGCTCGGTGATCTGATTTTTATGCCAGCATAAAAGTAACCCCTATCGCTAGCACATCGCCCTTTGTAGACAGGTGATATGTTTTGAATAACAATTACCTTATGGGGAGCAAATAATCGGATTAACAATCATTCTGCTCCTATCTTTGTAAATGGACGCTGAATGATTGAACATAGTTTATAAGCCCTCGTTACTTATCTGAAATCGATCAGTGTAAATGGACCATTAGTATGCTCCTAGCTTCTTAAGGTCCAGTCACACTAAGCAACTTACCAGCGATCCCAACAACGATAGGGATCGCTGGTAAGTTGCTAGGAGGTTGCTGGTGAGCTGTCACACTGCGACGCTCCAGCGATCCCACCAGCAACCTGACCTGGCAGGGATCGCTGGAGCGTGGCTACACGAGTTGCTGGTGAGCTCACCAGCAACCAGTGACCAGCCCCCAGTCTCCTAGTTACAGCACACATCAGGTTAATTAACCCGATGTGTGCTGCAGCTAAATGTGCACAGAGCAGGGAGCAGCGCACACTGAGCGCTGGCTCCTTGCTCTCCTAGTTACAGCACACATCGGGTTAATTGCCTGATGTGTGCTGCAGCTATCTGTGCACAGAGCAGGAGCCGGCAGCACAGGCAGTGAGAGCGGAGGAGGCTGGTATCAAAGGTAAATATCGGGTAACCAAGGACAGGGCTTCTTGGTTACCCGATGTTTACATTAGTTACCAGCCTCAGCAGAAGCCGGCTCCTGCTGCCTGCACATTTAGTTGTTGCTGTCTCGCTGTCACACACAGCGATCTGTGCTTCACAGCAGGACAGCAACAACTAAAAAATGGCCCAGGACATTCAGCAACAACCAACGACCTCACAGCAGGGGCCAGGTTGTTGCTGGATGTCACACACAGCAACATCGCTAGCAACGTCACAAAAGTTGTTCGTTACCAGCGATGTTGCTAGCGATGTTGCTTAGTGTGACGGGGCCTTTAGCCTGCAGGACATTTTGCGAGGATGACAATATAAAGCTTCTTTTGTTGCATTTACTGCACCACAGTTTATAACTAAAGATGCAATCAAACTTGGTAACTAAAACCTGGAAAAGTAACAATGTCTGATGAGACATCCTGCGGTCAATTCAATGTCATTGATCTTTACAGGCTAGTGAAAATGGACTGAAATGTCACCTTGTTTCATTCTCTCTTATCTATTGTCTGCACAGGTTTTAGTCATATTCTTGGCTGGGCTGAAGCCTTGCTTACACAGTCTTGTTGTCTACTACGGTATGTCTGTGATTCTTTTTCACAAAAATCAAGTAAACAGAATTAAAATGTAAGGTCATGTTCACACTACACGGATTTAAAAGAGTTTAATTTTCTGTGGAATTTTTAGTCTCAACCTGGCTAGTAGGTCCCCAGGCAGAATAGTTATTCAGAGAAGCAAATTTTAAGCAGTAAGGTAGTGAGTTCATTAGTGTAAGACTGGAGTCACACGAATGTATGGCATCCAAATCCAATGCGAGTGCATTGGATACAATATGCTAATGATCCTCGGCTCCCTCTGTGCTGTCAGCGTGAGGCGAGTATCATGCAACTGTAATCCGATCCTGAGATCGGATCACAGCTGCGGAGGAGAGGGCGGGATTAATCTTCTCATCTCCTCCATTATCTTCCTGTGCGTATATCGCATTGCACTCAGATGTCAACTTGTAAAGAGAACCTCGTGATACTGACAGATGGGTCCACACAATGTGATTGTTGGGGGAGACCTCAGGGTCTCAAAAGAGGATTCCAAATCAGAACTGCGCAGATGAATCAGGAGAAATGACCACGCAGAGACATATCTCTATACGGGAGAAGCACAGTGCTCTTCTAACCCTTGTATTCAAAACATAGCATATATATATACAGCTTACTCAGTACATCCAGGTTATCTATTAACCAACCAGCTAACTTGGGCATAGTTCATTCCTTGTTTGAACAGTCTTAGCAACATTCGTTAGCAAAACATTCAAATGTGTCTAGACATAGACGAGAGTCTATGAATAGAACAATGTCAGTTACTTATTTGAAACTACAGATGAGTATCCCTTCTATTCAAGAATGCTAGTTACCTATTTGAAACTACAGATAAGTATCTCTTCTATTCATGAATGTCAGTTACTTATTCATGAACCAAAACTTATTCTACTTAGCCCTAAGCATAATTTGTTTTGGTTATACATTCTGTTAATATTTCAATTAGGTATATGTAGAGAAGCAATACATAAAACATTCAAAGGACAGATTATCTTATTATATTACACAGGACTAACGATTCATAGCCTAGGCCTTCACATGATCAGAACCCCAGTTGTTCAAGGCTACAGTGCTATCCAAGTCACCATCTTGTCCCTGTTTAGGGACACCTTGTAACACCCAGTTGGCAATTTATTTTACATTTCCTGGAGCATTGATGGAAGCATTTAATAATATAGAGTTCTAAGGAATGATACCCCAGCATTACCTCTTGATGGAGACCCATCATCCTATCCATCTTTTGCCAAGCCCATTCCATGAGCCAGCAGCCACTCCAATCGTCTCAGCTCACGTACCCCCATACAAGCCTATGGGAGCGTGTGAAGCATCGCACTGCACTCGCATGTTATGCGACTGCAGTGCGATATACGCAGAGACAGACAGCGGCGGACGTGGGAGAAAGTGCTTCCTCCCTCTTCTCCGCAGCTGTGATACGATCGCAAGATCGCATCAAAGTCTTATGACCCTCAGCTGATGCACGCAGCAGAGGCTCATTAGCATATCGCTTCCAATGCTCTTGCATCAAAAGTGGTATGCAAGTGGAAAAGAACCCTAATAAATCAGCTTTTTCTATTTAGTCTGATGCATGAATCTGGATATGACAAATGCTAGGAGAACCTGTCTGACTATATTCTGCCAATTGTAAAAATTGGTCGAAAAGGAATAATGCTATGTTGTTTTTGTTGGTTAAGGCCCTTTTGGGTTCCAGCATGACTGTGTTCCAGTGCACAAAAAAAGGTCCTTAAAGACATGAGTGAATGAGTTTGGTTCGATACTTAGCTGGTCCACACAGCGGCCTGATCTTGTTCATCTTCAACTACCTTGAAGATGAACAAGAATGATGATTGTGAGCCAGGTCCTTTAATCTCACAAGTACTCCTCTGGATGAATGGGCAAAAATTCCCCACAGGCACACTTCAAAATGTTGTAGAAAGCTTTTCCGGAAGACTGGAAGCTGTATTAGCTGCAATGGAGTGGACCACCACCATAGTAATGCCTATGGATTTAGAATGTTATGCTCTAAATGTTACATTATATTTACCCATTTTGTGTATAATATACTGTAGATTTGCTATACTTTGGGAATAAAGAAATAAAAGGTCAAAAGCTGCTGCTGAGATTATTTAAAATGAGTAAAATAAGAAAGAGCTGATGTTGAAGACTTAATGATGATTACTGAAGGGCGAAAAGTAACTATTTGTGTTCAGATTATTCGGAACAAATCCCAAAGTACTATTCCGGTATTTGTCACAAATAACGAACCTAATGCAAGTCAATGAGAAAAAAGAGGCTTTTTCTTGCCATGACAAATACTGGGATGTTACTCGGTATTCGGTTAGCCTTATCCAAACACGAATAGTTACTATTCGCCCATCACTAATGATAATACATCCATTTTCTTTGAAATCGAATAAAATCTGTTACTCTTTTCTCATGCAATGACATGAGTTGCAAAAAAAATTTTTTCGGCCAAAGTGTGTGTGACTGGCAAAATGAGCTGATTAGTCAACCCTACACATACAGCATAATATAGCCAAGGTGGCATGTATAGGCTGCTACAGATCACTGTGTGACCCAGTCTATTAGATTGTGTGTGAGTCATTGTAACATGTTTCCATGTCTTTAAGGTTGAAGTGAAAAGCTTTGTTATGTCACCTAATCTTACTGTTTGATTCTCAAGATAACATTTTTCACCACAACATTATGATAAATGTTAAGAGAACACAGATGGTTCTCAAAGTGACTTTTTTTGTTATATTGATTTTTAATAATGTTTGGAAGTGTTTTCTTTCTACTTTTCCATGTGGTCATCTGTGTGGGAACATTTTTTTTTTTTTTTCAAACACTGCACTTTTTTAGGCAATTACTGACCTCTCGATAGAGATTATGTCTCTGCCGTCATTTTATTAGACTGGACAAGATTTAAATTTCGAAAGTTTTGCTTCCTTGAAAATTAGAAACGATTATGATAAATCCGTGCAAGCTAAGCATAAATATTATTTCTGATAGTCTGTATCATGTAGAAATTTTGAGAAACATGAGATTAAGATTTACTGATTATGAAGCATTTAATGTTACCCGCAGCATTAGTTCAACTGAACCAAAAGTGTTTTGTTGCTGATTTTTGCTTGTACTCAATGTCCGGTGTATCCTATATTAGTGTCCAGCAATACTCAGCTAACATTGATGGATTTCAGTACCCTTGATAACACTTTTCCATCATGGCAATATCTTGGTGAAAGCATTCACCATGTTCATCACTGACTTACCAAGATTTCCAGGGAAGAATACCAAATGTAAATACTGAAAATGAATATTCAATGACATGTTGCACTTCAGCACTTTGTAAAATTCAAGAAGGTTGTCAACCAATTCGTGTCACATGGTGTTTTGCTCTAAACTAACCCAGTATCAATGCGGCATCAGACACTGTTCAGACTACAGACTCTGACACCCCTCACTATAATTTCTCTGGTGCTTCTGAGTTGCACAGGCAGGCCTGGGCATCGACCAGCTTTGGGCTCATTAGTGATCGGACTAGCAGGACTTCATTTTAACCAGCCTGCTAATTACCTTTTGGATCACATGTTGCGGGAGACCTATCACAGGTAATCCCTGCCTTTTTAAGATGGAGTAGTTTGACTTCCTTTGCCATCTATATCTTTCTGCTAAACCAGTTCATGTGCTGTTGGTTTCCAGTGATGATTTACTGCGTACTGCTTGGTGTGCTGTGGAATTCCTCCTGTCATCTTGTCATTTCCTCCCTGCTTTAGTTTTTCTCCTTAACACTTTTTGTCTGCTGTGAGTGTGCTGTGTGACAGATCTTTGGTTTCCCATCACTGTTGGTGTGTACACACTCCTGTCCCAGCCCCCCTCCTCCGGGGTAGGGAGAAAGGGGGTATTAGATCAGGGTTGATCAGGAGCAGGGGTAAGTAGGCGGCCCAGACGTCATCACCATCAGATGTATCTCTGGGATCAAGGCTAGCTAGGGTCCCCCCTAGACTGAGGGCCAGTTTAGGAGCCCAGGTCCCCTATTAGCTCCTGCCACCCGCTGACAATTTGATGTAGTTTAGTGCTCGATAGTTGCCAAGGAAATTCTCGGAAACATCCTTGAATTATTTATTTTGTCAGGCTCCACCAGTAGCTCTTCAAAGTGCATGTCACTCATGATTTGTCAGATTTGTGGACCTTCCTTAATATTGGCATCAGTTCTTCTTGGGAACATTTGCCTCAAATAACAAAAATATTCTGCTTCCTTGTTCATTGCTTTCACAAAAGTTTTCATCAACCCAAGTTTTATGTTAAGTGGAGTCAGAAATATCACTGCTGGGTCCACAAGTGCTTTACTTGCGACATTTTCCTGGCTGGGGGTCAACTGGTTATGGATTGAAAACTTACATGTATTGTACTATGACTTCTTAGCACAGCTGTCCCATTTGCAAAAGAAACCTCAGTACTTGGTATATCTGAGGTGCCATCCAAGCAGCAGGGCCACTACTTTTAAATCTCCACAGATGTCCCAGTTGTAGTTGCTGTACTTGATGTGTGACAACAATAATTCCAGGTTCTTGTATGTTTATTTCATGTATTCAGTATTGCCAACAGGTATTGAAGGATGAACATTGCCATTGTGTAACAAGACAGCCTTGAGTCTTAAGGCTGATCAGTCAATATAGAGACACCACTGTTTCAGCTCATGCTCACAACCCATCACTGTTGGTGCGGAAGCACAAGTTATTAAACTGTTCAAAAAACTATGTCCATTCATCTTGGTGGCATATTGTAGACAATACACGGACAGCCTGAAAATATGAAAAAAAAAACGCTCAAACAAGAATTCAGAAAAACGATACGTGACAGGAAAATTTCAAGGTGATTTTCTCAAATTACATACTAAAACATGTATAGCAAGCTTACTGCTGTAGTAGCTGATGCCGCTGAGACAATTTATAAAGCCCCAAATCTCGCTCCGGATAAGTGTGTGAGTCCCACCCGATGCAATCAGAAGCAAAATGGGTGAGTATATAAAAATACTTTCTTTATTTTCAAATCTTCATTAAAAATCCATACAAAAATTGTATATGTTTGACATTAGCAGTCTGACAAGAGGTGCAGCTGTCTAACGCAACAACATCTTGGCTCTCTGGAAGCCTTCTTCAAGGTCACTCCTTTATTATAAAGCTGGGTTCACACATAGCGACAACGACGTCGCTGTTACGTCACCATTTTCTGTGACGTAACAGCGATCTTGTAAGTCGCTGTTATGATCGCTGCTTAGCTGTCAAACACAGCGACGCAGCAGCGATCATAACGTCACTACATGTGCAGAGAGCAGGGAGCCGTGCACACTGCTTAGCGCTGGCTCCTTGCTCTCCTAGCTACAGTACACATCGGGTTAATTAACCCGATGTGTACTGCAGCTACATGTCACAGTGCAGAGAGCAGGGAGCCACGCACACTGCTTAGCGCTGGCTCCTTGCTCTCCTAGCTACAGTACACATCGGGTTAATTAACCCGATGTGTACTGCAGCTACATGTCACAGTGCAGAGAGCAGGGAGCCGCGCACACTGCTTAGCGCTGGCTCCTTGTTCTCCTAGCTACAGTACACATAGGGTTAATTACCCGATGCGTACTGCAGCTACATGTGCACAGAGCAGGAGCCGGCACTAGCAGCAAGAGCGGTGGAGGCTGGTAACGAAGGTAAATATCGGGTAACCAGGGAAAGGTCTTCCCTTGGTTACCCGATGTTTACAGTGGTTACAGCTTTCCGCAGCTGCCAGACGCCGGCTCCTGCTCCCTGCTCGCTTCATTTCGTCGCTCTCTCGCTGTCACACACAGCGATGTGTGCTTCACAGCGGGAGAGCGACGACGAAAAAATGAAGCAGGACATTCAGCAACGAGCAACGACCTCACAGAAGGGGCCAGCTCGCTGCTGGATGTCACACACAGCGACAGCGACGGGACGTCGCTGCAACGTCACAGAAAATGGTGACGTAGCAGCGACATCGTTGTCGTCGTCGCTGTGTGTGACACCACCTTTAGGCTAGAGGCAGATAACATAGGATCACACCATTGATAAACTGAAGGACACAGCTCACATCATCCCATTCTCTGCTTAGTAATCCCTGCATAGGTCATAGAGCATGAACACAACTCACAAGGAAGCAAGCAATCTCAATTTTATTGCTTTGATACTTCTGCAGCCAAATTATTGGAATCAGCTATCATTCTCTGACAATGCTCTGTCTAAAGGCTGCTTTACACGGCTCGTGAAAGCACCCGCCCCTGTCGTTTGTGCGTCACGAGCAAATCGCAGCCCGTGGCGCACAATATCGCTAGGACGCGTCACACATACCTTCCTAGCGACATCGCTGTGGGCGGCGAACAACCTCTTTTTAAAGGGGAGGTTCGTGCACCGTCACAGTGTCGTCACACAGCGGTCTGCCAATAGAAGCGGAGGGGCGGAGACCAGCCGCATTAACGACACACCCACCATGTTGCCAGCAGGACACAGGTACGCTGTTGTTTGTCGTTCCCGGGGTGTCACACGTAGCAATGTGTGCAACCTCAGGAACAACGAACAACCTGCGTCCAGCACCAGCAACGATATTTGGGAAATGAACGACGTGTCAACGATCCATGATTAGGTGAGTATTTTTGATCATTAGCGGTCGCTCGTAGGTGTCACACGCAACTATGTCGCTAACAAGGCCGGACGTGCATCACGAATTCCGTGACCGCAACGATATCTCGTTAGCGATGTCGTTGTGTGTAACGGGGCCTTAAGTCTTCCATCAGGCTGCGTTGTCCTTAACAGTTAACAGTTATAAAAGAAAAGTATGCTAATGTATACGAACATGATAGAGGAAAAAACAATACTTTTTGGGATTCCATCAGGTAAATAGTGCAGCTTATAAATACATTTGGTAAAATGGGAACACAGGATAATATTTATCTATAGATATAGAAATGTCCTGTTTGGAGAGTGGAGTGTAGACAATGGACAATGTAAAGAAGACAATGGAATAAAAAGGAAATAAAGAGATTAAAGGATGAATTGCTGGTGGATTCCTTTTGTGCATTTTCTAACTTGTCAAACATTTATGAAAATCCCTTGCCATTGCATGTTTGGATATTAGTTACACAATATCTTAGTGGGTATACAGTAATAAAAATAGTCTGTAAATTTAGGCATAATTAAGTCATTTTATGGCATTTGCACATTTCCTTTGTTTCAGAATAATTCTTAATGCATTGCGTGTTGTTAGAAGTACATAGGGTATCTGTAATAGAGAGACACTGTTTACTTGCATGCAAAAAGGAGAATTGTTTCCTATGTGTGCAGATTCCTTCTTTGGTGTTTTCTTCAGTATTTGTCAGCATGAGCGACGTCCATGAGAATAATAATAAAAACAAAAACATCACCAGAATGAAATTCTTGAAAAGTATTCTCAGCAATGCGTCTGGAACACGTATTTGCTAAAGAATATTGACCGCCAAAGTAAAGGTCAAATGTTCATTGGCCGAAGTGCAAAAAAGGGATAAATTCAAAGCTTAGGAGTGTGGACAGCATACCGTTCCAAAACAAGTGGTGTACACATACACAGTATACACATATACATACACACAATGTATCAAATGCATCTAAAATAAATAAAAATATGACATGTTTACAAATAGAATTCATTATGGAAGCCCAGGTTGCTCTGATAGCAGCCTTCAGCTCGTCTGTATTGTTGGGTCTGATGTTTCTCATCTTCCTCTTGACAATACACCATAGATTCTCTATGGGGTTTAGGACAGGCAAGTTTGCTGGCCAATCAAGCACAGTGATACTTTGGTTATTAAACCAGGTATTGGTATTTTCGGCAGTGTGGATAAGTGCCAAGTCCTGCTGGAAAATTAAAATTCCATCTCCAAAAAGCTTGTCGGCAGAGGGAAGCATGAAGTGCACTAAAATTTCCAGGTAGACGGCTGCTCTGACTTTGGGCTTGATAAAACACAGTGGACCTACACCAGCAGATGACATGGCTCCCCAAACCATCACTGATTGTGAAACCTTCACACTAGACCTCAAGCAGCTTGCATTGTGGCTTCTCCACTCTTCCTCCAAACTCTGGGACCTTGATTTCCAAATGAAATGTAAAATTTATTTTCATCTGAAAACAACACCTTGGACCACTGAGCAACAGTCCAGTTCTTTTTCTATTTGGCCCAGGTAAGACGCTTCTGGCATTGTCTATTGGTCATGAGTGGCTTGACACAAGGAATGCGACAGTTGTAGCCCATATCCTGGATACATCTGTGTCTGGTGGCTCTTGAAGCACTGACTCCAGCAGCAGTCCACTCCTTGTGAATCTTACCCAAATTTTTGAATGGCCTTTTCTCAACAATCATATCAAGGCTCCGTTTAACCCGGTTGCTTGTGCAGCTTTTTCTACCACACTTTTTCCTTCTACTTAACTTTCTATTAACCCCTTCAGCCCCCAGCCTATTTTGACCCTAAAGACCAGGCCCCTTTTTGCAATTTTGACCAGTATCACTTTATGAGGTTATAACTCTGGAACGCTTCAACGGATCCCAATGATTCTGAGACTCTTTTTTCGTGACATATTGGGCTTCATGTTAGTGGTAAATTTAGGCCGATATTTTTTGTGTTTCTTTGTGAAAAAAACGGAAATTTCGCAAAAATTTTGTAATTTCAAACTTTTAATTTTTATGCTCTAAAACCAACGAGACATATGACACAAAATAATTAATAAATAACTTTTCCCACATTTACATCACAAAAATTTTGGGGAAAAAAAAATTTAAGGAAGTTATAGGGGTTCAAAGTTTATGAGCAATTTCTCATTTTTACAACAAAATTTACAAAGCCACTTTTTTTAGGGACCGCATCACATTTGAAGCGATTTTGAAAGGTCTACATGACACAAAACACCCAAAAGTGACACCATTCCAAAAACGGCACCCCTCAGGCTACTTACAACCACATTCAAGAAGGTTATTAACCCTTCAGGTGCTTCACAGTAACTAAAGCAATGTGTAAGGAAAAAATGAACATTTTACATTTTGCAACAAAATTGTTAATTTAGCCTCAAATATTGCATATTCACAAGGGTAACAGGATTAAATGAACCCCCAAAGTTTGTTGGGTAATTTCTTCTGAGCACGCAGATACCTCATATGTATCGAAAAACCACTGTTTGGGCGCACGGCAGGACTCGGAAAGGAAGGAGCGTCATTTGACTTTTTGAACTGAAAATTAGCTGGAATCGTTAGCTGCACCATGTTGCGTTTTGAGAGCCCCTGAGGTGCCGAAACAGTAGAGCTCCCCCACATGTGACCCCATTTTGGAAACTAGACCCCTCATTGAATTTATCTAGATGTTTATTGAGCATTTATTTGAACCTCTGGGGGCTTCACAAAAGTTAATAAAGTTGACCCGTGAAAATAAAAAAAATTTTTTTTACCACGAAATTGTTACTTTAACCAAGTAGCTTTTTTTTTCGCAAGGGTATCAGGAAAAATTGCACCATAAAATGTATGGTGCAATTTCTCCTGAGTACACAGATACCTCATATGTGGTGGAAATCAAATGTTTGGGCGCACAGCAGGGCTCGGAATGCAAGGAGTGTCATTTGACTTTTCAAACGCAAAATTGTCTGGAATAATTAGCGTATTCCATGTTGTGTTTGGAGATCCCCTGAGGTGCCGAAACAGTGGAGCTCCCCCACATATGACCCCATTTTGGAAACTAGACCCCCATGGCATAAAAAAAAAAATCAGGGCGCACGCACGGATGTTCTGCAAAAAGGGGGGGGGACTAGGTAGGATGGAAAAAAGAAGTCCTGTCCAAAGTCGAGTACGACTGCAGGACAATTGCTGATCAGGTACCTAATTGTTCAAGTTTTGTCTTTTTTTTTTTTATTTGGGGTCCACAAAAAAAACGCAAATACTCGAGCAACAATTATGTACTTGATCAGCCAATAACGTAGCTGATCAGCACTTGGCGGCAAGTAGGTGGGGGAGGAAGGCGGGAAGAGGGAGTGGGAGATGCGATTTGGGATAGTTAGAAAGAGCCACGAACAATACTTACAGGATGGATCAGAACAGCGGCAGATGGGGGGCAGCAGATGGGGGGTAGCAGATGGGGGGGGCAGCGGCATATAAAGGGAGCATCTGTGAATGTGAGATGGCGGTGGCTGGAATAGTGTGGCGGCGGATGGGAGCGGGCGTAGTTGATGCAGGAGAAGCGGAGGATGGGGGGAAGGGGAGTGGGAGGTGAGATTGGGAATAGTTACCTTACAGGATGGATCTAGGCAGCAGGATCACAGAAGATGAAGGAGGCAGCAGATAGGGGAGAGTGAGAGGTGGGAGAGGGAGTGAGATCATGGGGGTGACAGGTGAGCGGAGAGTGGGCAGCAGATCACGAGGGTGACAGGTGAGCAGAGCACAGATCACGGGGGTGAGAGGTGGGGGGAGAGCGGACAGCAGATCACAGGCGTGTCCCTCAGGGAGTACAGATCATAGAGGTGACAGGTGAGGGAGCACACATCACAGGGGTGACAGGTGAGGGAGCGCACATCACGGGGGTCACAGGTGAGGGAGCGCACATCACGGGGGTGATAGGTGAGGGAGCGCACATCACGGGGGTGACAGGTGAGGGAGCGCACATCACGGGGGTGACAGGTGAGGGAGTGCACATCACGGGGGTGACAGGTGAGGGAGCGCACATCACGGGGGTGACAGGTGAGGGAGCGCACATCACGGGGGTGACAGGTGAGGGAGCACAGATCACGGGGGAGACAGGCGAGGGAGCACACATCACAGGGGTGACAGGTGAGGGAGCAGGGAGCACGGCGGTGAGGGGGAGAGGTGGGCATCACAGAGCGGAGGGGGTGGGCAGCACATAGCGGAGGGGAGGGGGTGAGCAGCACATAATGGAGGGGAGGAGGCGGGCAGCACATAATGGAGGGGAGGGGGCGGGCAGCACATAATGGAGGGGAGGGGGCGGGCAGCACATAACGGAGGGGAGGGGGCGGGCAGCACATAACGGAGGGGAGGGGGTGGGCAGCACATAAGGAGGGGAGGGGGCGGGCATAACATAACGGAGGGGAGGGGGCGGGCAGCACATAACGGAGAGGATGGGGCAGGCAGCACATAACGGAGGGGAGGGGGCAGGCAGCACACAACGGAGGGGAGGGCGTAGGCAGCACTTAACGGAGGGGAGGGGGCGGGCAGCACATCACGAGGGGGAGGGGATGGGCAGCCTATCACGGGGGTGAGAGGTGGGGGTGTGGGCAGCAGATCAGGGAGAGCGGTGGCAGATGGAGGAGGGCGGTGGTGGATCGGGAGGCTTTTCGCCGGTTTGATAGAGTACAATGGCAGCGCTGCAACTTCCGGGTCCCATGCTCCGGTCACATAACAGCATTGGACCGGAGCTTGCCATTGCACTGTATACACTCACTGTACTGGCGTGCTGCAGGACCGACAAGTGAAGGTGAGGAGGGCGGTCACCGGGAACAGGTCCACTGTGATTGGAGAGATCGGTCACAAGGCCAGTCTCTCCAATCAGAGCTGCTGGAGCAGGGGGAGGGTGATCCAGCTGAGGTCATCCAGCTCCAGCCAATGGCCAGTGCTACAGCTACACTGGTCAGGCCTGGATTTCAATGTTTCAACCATTTTCAATGGCTGAAACATTACAGTGGCTGTGATTGGTTGAGCGGCGTTCGTCAGCCAATCACAGCCTCCGTAGGTCCGGGGAGGAGGCACCACCCCTCCTGAGGTCAGTTACAGGTCCCCTCTTCCCCGAATCTGCAGTTTGTGTGAACCGATCGCAGTCACTGGGACTCCGGTGCCGCGATTTCGCCATGACGGAAAGATCCGTCATAGGTCTTTAAGTACCAGGGCACCATGATGGATCTTTCCATCAAAGGTCGTGAAGGGGTTAATATGCTTGGATACAGCAATCTGTGAACAGCCAGCGTCTTTAGCAATGACCTTTTGTGGCTTACCCTCCTTGTGGAGTATGCTAATCACTGTCTTCTAGACATCTGTCAAGTCAGCTGTCTTCACCATGATTGTGTAGCTTACTGAACCAGACTAAAGGACCATTTTAAACGCTTAGGAAGCCCTTGCAGGTGTTTTGTGGTAATTATTCAAATTTTCTGAGATAATGACTTTTGGGTTTTTTCCTTTTGTATTGAATTGCTGAAATAAATTAACTTTTTGATGATATTCTAATTTATTGAGATGCAGCTGTAGATCATTTGCATAAACATGTAGACTAATTTTAGGACTATTTGCAAAGCTACTTTTTTTTTTAATAGTTGCATTAGAGCCATAAGTGTTGCAAATGTGGACATTCCATTTAATATTTTGTAAGCAGCTTTAAAATATATTATATTTGCAATTAATCTTTTTTTATATATATAGAATAAAAAAAATAGTATATATCAAACTGGATTTTGTTGTAACCAATTTAAAAAAGCTGGAGGAAAACAGCTGGTGCTCTGAAAGGAGAGCTCTAATTGTATTTCAATAAAAGCATAGTATTTGTGTAACAAGTCAATGAGCAAATTCACATTTACACTTGTATATAAAATATATGTGGTAATAATGATACTAAGTGTCATTGGTAATGCCCAGCGAATAGCAATATTTAGCTTGTTACTAAGAATGATGCAAAGCAGAAATTCCCAGTTATCTAGGAACTTTAGTGTAAGTGTTACTATGGATTTTGTATAAGCAGTTCACTGGTCCAAGAATAACTTAAAATTCTTAGTGTTGGTGGCATTTAATATATGCACAAAGAAAATACATTTTCTATTACATTATTGAAGTTTTAAATGCCAAAACCAATATTTAAATATGAACCATAAAAAAGTCAAATATTTATTTTGAAATTTAAATACACTCCTCAATATTCAAATTGCATCACCAAGAAGGAAAAGTAGAGGAAATATGAAAATCACAGGATCCATAGACATGTTACTAATAAATGGTGAAAAATTGGAAACAACATTTTCAAAACATTTTGATTTATTCAGTATTGAATAAGAGTGCCATGCACAGAAATACACGAACTTACAAGCCTTCCCATTCTATTAATAATGTTATTAATGGTTGTCTGAGGAATGTTATGGTAATGGAAATCATCAAGATCTGCTGCTGGCAGGTCCATTTGTAATTTCCACCAATGACATCCTAGATATCTTGTAGGAAGACAAGTCTGGAGATGCTGCAGGCAACAATATTACATTTATTCAAAGCAGACTACTAAGAGTAGCACTATGATAATATGCTTTTGGAGTGTGCTGTCTCGTGGTCACACTGGAGGGTCAAATCATACCCGGTACTAGTGCGACCTACATGAGACCTTAAGGGATAACCATGAGGCTCCTTGTTTGGATAAGAGTAGCACTAGTAACGTGCAAACTGACACTGATGTGTTGAAAAATGGCTCCTGGGATCTTTTGGAGCAATGTCTGTTTCACTATCTCCAAGAGCAAATCAATGTAACATTGAGCTCTTAGTGCACCATGGAGAAAGGCTAACATACATTATTCCACCTCATACCATAAGACCACTGAAATGTTCCCTAGTGAAGGTCACTTAATAGCATTGCCCATGTGGTCTCATCAGATGCCAAGAATGGCGTGCAGTGATATATTCTTTATTGCACATGAAATTGGATTTCACTAGGGATTAGAAGATTGATCTAATCTAAAAATGTCTTCCTTGGATGAAAACTGTCACACACAAGTTTTATATTAATGACTCCATTGACTAGGACTAAGATCTCTTTATGCCATTATATATCCAGTTATGATGTAACTATAATAATTGTAAAAATACTCAGATTAACAAACTGTTGACAAAAGGAAAAAGCTCTGATCTTTCCATGCAAATTGCTTTGTTTAGTTATTTATTTTTCCCACTGTTTACCCCTTGTAATCACCACCCCAAATTTTTCCTTCTGTATCCCCATACGTTCCTAGTTCATACCCTTCCCTACATTTGAAAATCAATAAAAACCATTTGAATGAGAAGATAAATCTATGGAGGATCAAGATCAAGTTGAATTTCCTGAAATTCCACATGAATTTAACTCTGTAATTCGATTTGTGAGAGTTATAAGAAAAAAAGTGCCTGATGATATTACACATACTGCTGAAGTGAGCACTGAAATGGCATCAGGCAAAGCCAAACAGGTTTCCCCATGACCCCATGATGTCTTGTGGCAATCAGTTCAAATGGTCTAGCCTAGCTAATAAGGGGAAGCTATCACAGGAGCGGGCCAAGGATTGCCATTTTTTGTTTGTATTGTGTAATATAAAGAGCTCAAACCACAGTGTAAAGGGATAGGAAAAGGCCTAATGCGATTGTGGTGCACTACTCATTGCTGATGTATGAGATTGAAAATAGGAGTGATAGTCTCCATATGTGAATACTAATCTAAAGATGCAAGTGATATACTGTATAAGGAACTGATGTAGTTGTATATTTACTCAGTGTGATTGTGAATTCCAGCTACTACAGTCAAATCATCAGAACATCTCCTGACTGACCATTGTGTTTCATAGTGCTAAACTATGGTTGGTTATATTGCTAGGGTTGTCAATGCTGGCCCTATACTGTCGGACATCTTACCTATCCTGTCCTAACTCTCTACTATGCTGCTCCTGCCTCAGTCATATGAGCCATATATCTCCTGGCTGCTCATTATGTTTCATAGTGTTTAACAGCTCTAATGATGCTGGAAAATGTACTGTCTAGAGGGTACACAAACATGAAAAAACTACCAAAATAGAGCTAATTTGTAAAAAGGCTTGGTGACAAGAAGCCATAGCTTCTTTACTCCAAAAATAGTACTCCTATTTTGTCTCCTTAAATAATGGGATCATTTTGGACAGTCGTTGTAATTGTTTAATCATTTTGTTACTAGCAAACAAGTTGTGGACCCCAAAAAAGGGGTTTATTGTCATTTCTAGTTGAGAAACAATACATTCTTCATGTTCAAAACAGTACACCTATTTTCTCTCTAGAAAAATATATGAATTTTTGACAGATTGATCAAAAGTTTTTATTTGTCTAATCATGTTGTCATTAGCAAACGAATTGCAGACCTCAAAAAAGGGAATATTTTTCAATCTTAGTTGAGACACAATAACTTGTGAGTTTTGGTGCAAAAGTCAATAATGTCATAACATAGTGATCAAACTTCCACAATACTAAGAGAAAGAGTTTGGAGTTATTTTTGATGCTTGAGCAATCATGACTATATTCTGTAAGTTTATGATTTTCTTTACAGCGGTCTATTGTCTTCTTGTGGAAAATAGGCTACAGCAGTGTTGAGCAACCTACCATACTATATTACAGAGATGATCAAGAGAAGTGGAAAAAGCCAGCAACCATCTTGGAAAAACTCTGAAGCTTTATTGTGAAAAATTCATACAAAACATATAGTGGATAAAAAGGAGACTTGATTCATACCTATGTTTCTTATTCTTTATATTTATTTGTATCTTTGTATAACTTTTGACATTCTCTTGCCGTAGGCGTCATGTTTCTTCCAAGTGAATCAAAAAAGAAAAAAGCACTGCACAAAAACCAGGGGCACACCTAATATACTGTAAATATCAAAAATAACACCTTTATTCAATGCACACGACAAGATGTACCGTATTTTTCGCTTTATAAGACGCACTTTTGTTCCCCCAAATTTTGGGGGAAAGTAGGGGGTGCATCTTATAATATGAATATACGGGTCCAGGGGAGGTGGGGGCAACTCTGGAGCCGTTCTGGGGGCTGGTGGAGGCTGGTAGAGGCTTGTGAACCCTGTTGGAGGCAGCGTTAGATCTCCTGCTCCCACTCATATAATATGCACAGCCGCTGTCCATCACCGTGGTGCTGAAACTGCACCACGGTGATGGGCTGGGGGAGCGGCGCATATTATATCTGCCTGCTCCCCCCTTTGATCGCACATGCCCCCCCGTGTTAGATACGGCCCCCATGCTGCTGCCCATCCTAAAATAAAAAAGCTTTCCTTACCCCCTCTAGCGTGTCTCCCGGTGTCTCCCCGATCTTACTGCTGCCGATGTCATCAGGCACGCAGAGATCATGTCACTCTGCTGTGCCGATCACATGACCGGCACCGAGAACTAGGAAGTGCAGGAGCTGAACCACACGGAGGGAGACACGAGGGAGGACAGCACTGGAGAAGGTAAAGTGTTTATTTTACTATGGGCAGCAGCATGGGGGCGATATCTAACACAGGGGGACGTGTGCTAGCAATAGGAGACCTGTGCCAGCTGTATTGGATGTGTGCCAGCAATAGGAGACCTGTGCCAGCTGCATTGGCTGTGTGCCAGCAATAGGAAACCTGTGCCACCTGTATGGGATGTGTGCCAGCAATAGGAGACCTGTGCCAGCTGTATGGGATGTGTGCCAGCAATAGGAGACCTGTGCCACCTGTATTGGATGTGTGCCAGCAATAGGAGACCTATGCCACCTGTATTGGATGTGTTCCAGCAATAGGAGACCTGTGCCACCTGTATTGGATGTGTGCCAGCAATAGGAGACATGTGCCACCTGTATTGGATGTGTACCAGCAATAGGAGACCTGTGCCACCTGTATTGGATGTGTGCCAGCAATAGGAGACCTGTGCCACCTGTATTGGATGTGTGCCAGCAATAGGAGACCTGTGCCACCTGTATTGGATATGTGCCAGCAATAGGAGACCTGTGCCACCTGATTTGGATGTGTGCCAGCAAGAGGAGACTTGTGCCACCTGTATGGGATGTGTGCCAGCTATAGGAGACTTGTGCCAGCACAGGGGGACATGTGGCATCACAGGGGGACATGTGCCAGCACAAGGGGGCTATATTCAATATAAGGGGGCCATATCCAGATTAAGGGGGCTGATTATAGGATGGAGAGCTATAAGAGACATATACCCTATATAATTTGTTAGACAGACACTGGCATTATAAGACGGACCCCATTTAACATTCAAAAAAAAAATTCACCGAATTTGGGGGTGCGTTTTATAATCAGGTGCGTCTTATAAAGCGAAAAATACGGTATTTAAAAACAATTAAAAGAAGACCATGTAGGACAACACACACAGAGCGAGACTCATGCAGTGACACTGGTGAACATGAGAAAATTATTTTCCAATGTAAATATAGAACACTGTGTTCAAAAAACAATAATAACAAATGTTATACAATAGCAAATATGTATAATAGCATAATAATATGAGACCATCAAGTAATGAAAGCTGTGGGGTAAATAGTCAAACAACACCGTCAGTAGGTATTGAATATAACAAAGGTCAGTAAAATATAGCAAGGTGGGTCGCCCACTCTGAGCGTTTCCTTGGTACCCCTGTTGACATGGTGACTCATCTATTCACATCCCTGTGTTTTCTCTTTTGGCCATCTTGTATGTCATTCCTCTATGCTATTTTGCAGCTTTCCCGGCTCATGATTTCATTGTAGCCGGTCGGCTTCTCTGACTTCAGGGTTCATTAGCATCTTTTTCTTGGGAGCTGTGGATTATTGGGGTTTGCTCATGTACACGATCGCTATACCGCCTGCAGGTTGGTTATTTTGCTGCATTTTTTCCTAGCATGTAAAAACAATTTTTTCCATAATAGAGTGCAATTTTCTGCTACTTTAATATACCGGTGTTACATGTCCAAGGCTAACAGTGCCTGTGCGTTATGAGGTTTGATATTTAACTAGGTCCTCCTAAGCCTATATATTTAGAGGGTACATAGGTTTTATGTGTATTTAGGCAGTCTACCACTGTGTTAGCCTTTTCTATAGTGTTGTTTTACACTTCTCTCTATCAGGACATAGCTGCGCCTTGGCCCTATGATATACACATTCTCCCCTGTATGCCTCTTACATATTTACGCTATTTGCATAGATGGTGCTTGGTGACGTATCAACTTTCTGCCCCTTTTGAGATAATCATATTTATGATTGTTCTACATCTATTCATATATGGCTGGAATTTATTTGACATAAGTACTTTATTTTACATCGCCTTGCTATATTTTCTTGACCTCCTTTGCTATATTCAATACCTTCTGACGGTGTTGTTTGACTATTTACCCCACAGCTTTCATTACTTGATGGTCTCATATTATTATGCTATTATGCATATTTGCTATTGTATAACATTTGTTATTATTGTTTTTGAACACAGTGTTCTCTATTTTACATTGGAAAATAATTTTCTCTTGTTCACCAGTGTCACTCCATGAGTCTCGCTCTGTGTGTGTTGTCCTACATGGTCTTCTTTTTAAATGTTTTTAAATACATCTTGTCATGTGCATTGAATAAAGGTGTTAATTTTGAAATTTACAGTTTATTAGGTGTGCCCCTGGTTTTTGTGAAGAGCTTTTTTCTTTCTTGATTCATTTCTCTCTTTTCACTGCATAAGGGTGCACCCATTTATATATCTTGGTATAGTGGTGCGCTCCATCCTCCTTTTTGCATGTTTCTTTCAAGTCTGATTGTTGTTGATGTCAGCTTTATATTGTCAGCTGGCATCAAGCCCCAGGGGTTGTAATGGAGAGGCATCTATCAGACACACCACTTACCAACCTAGTAACTGTAAAATGAAATAACATACAGGAAAAAATAGTTTAGTTGAATAAAGACTCCCCCACACTATCCCTCATTCACCAATTTATTATTTAAATAAAAATCCATGAAGCTCCAATGTAATCCATATTATACTGGTCCCACGACGTCCACTGAATCGGTACTCCAACCTGTGGAGCCTCGTTCATAAACCCCACAGAAGCTCTCTATTTATCTCTCTCTGGGTGGGGAGTTGAGCATGTCGAACACCTGCAAGATACTCGATCGAGTACCAAGCATCTCGAGCATCCTGATGCTTGTTCATATATCGAGTATCAAGCAGTGCCAAGCACACTCGCTCATCACTATTCATTACCAAATAAATATGAGTCAGTCACTAGGTTTAAGGCAATACAATTACACAAAAAGACTGTCCTGCATATCCAATTGGTGTGAACAGGTGCTAGCCAAAAAAACACATTATAACTACAAAGCATATACAGCTGCACTCTAAAAATGCTAACAATGAAAAAGTGAACTCTGGCATTGCATTACTGCTATATGAATATTTGAAAAGAGATGTTTATCTTATGGTTTGGCCAATGCATGTGAGCCCAGTACCCAATGGCAAGGTAATCTCTGTATACCGGGAACCTAACCTGAAATGCCACTCTCTGGGTAAAAAAACCTCCATGTCTGGGCAAAATGCCACTATCTGGGCTAAAACCTTCCTGTCTGGGCAGCTAGGCTCCTGCTATAAAGGGGAGTGAACACAGCCTGGTTATAGGGCAGAGTGCTCAGTCAGAAAATGATGCACTACAATTACACAAAAAGACTGACCTGCACATCCAATATGTGTGAACAGTTACTAGCCGAAAAACACATTATAACTACAAAGCATATACAGCTGCATACTAAAAATGCTAACAATGAAAAAGTGAACTCTGGCATTTCAGGTTAGGTTCCCGGTATACAGAGATTACCTTGCCGGCGGTTACCAGGCTCACATGCATTGGCCAATCCATAAGCTAAACATCTCTTTTCAAATATTGATATAGCAGTAATGCAATGCCAGAGTTCACTTTTTCATTGTTAGCATTTTTAGAGTGCAGCTGTATATGCTTAGTAGTTACTAGGTTTAAGGCAGTCTGAATATAAGTAGGGTCAGAGAATCTGATTTTAGCACTTACTGTTCTTCCTGCTGTTAGTTCTCTCAGTGATCAGCTGTTGTGCAGTATAAACTTTGATTTTTATGTACTCTGGAATGCTTTGCCCATATCCCCATCTGTCTTGAGCTTAGCAGCACTGCTCTATTCATTGTCAATTGGTCTGTAGGGTAGAGCAAATGGTTATCCCTGGCAGTCCAGAGGACAACAAATAGAATAGAAGTGTGTACGCTTGCCCTCTGTGTCATTTAGACAGGCTTGTCAGTGCCCAATTTCTGGATCACTAATAACTTCAATACTTGGTACAAACCCATTTACCAACCAATTACATTAAAGGTAACTTGATTCAGTTTACAAAATGACTCTCTAATTACATGACGTACAGAATTGAGGTTTGAATGTCTTTGTTCACAGCTGAATTGTAGGAGTCTAAAGGGGGCTTTACACGCTACGATATCGTTAATGTTTGATCGTCGGGGTCACATTGTTAGTGACGCACATCCGGCGTCATTAACAATATCGCAGCGTGTAACACTTACCAGCGACCTTAAGCGACCTCAAAAATGGTGAAAATCGTTCACCATGGAGAGGTCGTCCCAAACTCAAAAATCGGTAAGGGTTGTTTAGCATTGTGAGTCATCGCTCATGCGGCAGCACACATCGCTATGTGTGACACCGCATGAGCGAGGAACATCTCCTTACCTGCCGCCGGCCCCAATGCGGAAGGAAGAGGTGGGCGGGATGTTCACATCACGCTCGGCTCCGCCCCTCCGCTTTGATTGGCCGGCCGCTGTGTGACGTTGCAGTGACGTCGCTGTGATGCCGAACGTCCCTCCCCCTTGAAGGAGGGATTGTTCGGCAGTAACAGCGACGCCGCCGACCAGGTAAGTATGTGTGATGCTGCGTAGCGATAATGTTCGCTACGGCAGCGATCACAAACAATCGCATGCACGACGGGGGCTGGTACTTACACGGTCGCTATCGCTACAAATTGCTAGCGATAGCGCTACCGTGTAAAGCCCCCTTTAGTCCCAGCTAGGGGCCGGAAGAAAAATCACAGTATGTTGGGCTATTTTTTTCCTTTTATATAACAGAAACCAAAGTGACCCAATTGAGAGATTCATTGGGTACCGCTTATATTGGTAATCTGCTAAATCCACTTTCCTGAATTCAGTTTTTTTCCCAATAGCTGTTGAGGTGCCTGAACTATGATCAACATTTGTGGCCCTTCTGTGGTGACATAAAGGTGATTGTCCTCATTCTTGGTCTCCAGGGAGGATACACTAAGTACTGCAGCTTTCTGTGTGAGTGGGATAGTCATGCAAGAAAATTTCACTACAGTAAAGAGACCGGCCTCTCTGACATTCACTTCAGCCAGCGAGTAAAAATGTTCTGCATCCTGTTCTTGTTGATCCATAGAAGATTTTGTTACCACATTGCATAAGTTTGTTCTAATGAAGAGCTTTGTAAAAGCACCTTATAAAAATGCTAAAAAATTATAGTATCTCATTGATAAATTTTCAAGGTTGAGTGATAGATAAGATAAGATAAAAGAAGGAGTCTTCATTAGACCTCAGATTCGTAAGCTTCTTCAAGATGAGTTTCTCTGTTTGTAGCAGAGCAAAGGAAAGGCCGCATGGGTAGCATTTGCAATAGTGATAACTAATTTTTGGGGAAAATCAAGAGTAGATAATTATGAAGAGTCAGTGGAAAATGTCCTCAAAACACATAAGGATCTTTGCTATACTATATCCCTTAAGATTAATTTATTACATTCGTATCTAGACTTTTTCCCACAAAACTGCAGAGCAGAGAACAATGAGGGCGGCGAGAGATTTCACTAAGATATGGGAACGATATTAACCCTTAACGACCCATGACGTACTGGTTACGTAATGGATCGTGTGAGGTTAATCCCCACCCCCTGCCATGGGCAAGCAGCAGCGATCCGCAGACATATCAGCTGATTTCAACAGCTGACATGTGTGCCTGCTAGTCGCCAGTGGAACCACTTCCACCCGCAACTATTAACCCCTTACATCTCGCTGCCAAAATCTGGCAGCAAGATGTATATGCACACAGCCATTATGATGACTTACCCCGCCCCCATTGGAAGTCATGTAACATAATCACGTTACTTCCGGTGGTTGCCATGGTAGCAAAGGGTCATGTGATGATGCCTGTAGCTAACATGAGTCACTTGCTCTCAATGCTGGAATAGGGCCAGCATTAAAAGTAAAGCAGCATATCTGCAGATCTCAGCTGTGTAGCTGTGATCAGCAGATATGGAAGAGTGATCAGATTGCTGATCCATATAGCCCCCTAAGGGACCTAGTAAAAAAAGAAAAAGTAATTTTTTTTTTTTTTAAATTAAAAAAAAAAAACTAAAAGTTCAAATCACCCCTCTTTCGCCCCATTGACAATTAAGGGGTTAAAAAAGAAAAAAATACACATATTTTGTATCGCCGCGTTCATAAATGCCCGATTAATCAAAATATAAAATCAATTAATCTGATTGGTAAACGGCGTAGCGGCAAAAAAATTCCAAACGCCAAAATTATGTTTTTTGGTCGCTGCAAATTTTGCGCAAAATGCAATAACAGGCGATCAAAATGTAGCATCTGTGCAAAAATGGTACTGTTCAAAACGTCAGCTCGAGATGCAAAAAATAAGTCATCACTAAGCCATAGATCCTGAAAAATGAGAACGCTACGGGTGCGATCACACTTTTTTTGCAGTTTTTCCACACTGGAAATTTTTTTGCTGTTTTCCAGTACACTATATGGTAAAACTTATGGTTTCATTTAAAACTACAACTCGTCCCGCAAAAAACAAGCCCTCATATGGCAAGATTGACAGAAAAATAAAAAGGTTACGGCTCTCGGAAGAAAGAGAGGAAACCCCCCCCCGCCCAAGAAAAACGCAAAACGCCCGGGGGCTAAAGGGGTTGAGGTAAATGGAATCCAAAAATGCTTAAAGATTATTGTTGGACAATTGTAAGATAATTTGATGCCGTAGTGAAAAAGGCAAGCAAAAAAGAGTTGTCACTGAGGACTAAATTTTGTAGTGCAATTTCTGTAACTGTTTAATATTCGCAGTAGTTTTTAGGCATGTTAGTTATTTGAATTGTTGCTAAGTTTCCTCTAAATAAATATTGGAAAGATAAAATATTCTGCATCTTTATACTTGCAAAAATAATGTTTCAAAGTACTGAAAGTTGTATGCATTAAGTATATGTAGCAGTAAAAGGAAAACTTTTTGATATCATAGAAACAAGAGCTGATTAAAGCTTTTCATTGTCAGATTTGAATTCAGAAGCTCAAAATCATTAGGAAATGGTTAATTTCATAACTGAACCTGACAACGTTTGAAAATATGTAGAACAGTGTAATTGTCTAGAGGGTACTTTACACGCTGTGATATCGGTACCGATATCGCTAGCGAGCGTACCCGCCCTCGTCGGTTGTGCGACACGGGCAAATCGCTGCCCGTGGCACACAACATCGCTTACACCCGTCACACTACTTACCTGCCTAGCGACGTCGCTGTGACCGGCGAACCGCCTCCTTTCTAATGGGGCGGTTCGTTCAGCGTCATAGCGACGTCACTAAATGGCTGCCCAATAGCAGAGGAGGGGCAGAGATGAGTGGGCCAAACATCCCGCCCACCTCCTTCTTTCCTCATTGCCGGCGGGAAGCAGGTACGGTGAGTTTCCTCGTTCCTGCGGTGTCACACATAGCGATGTGTGCTGCCGCAGGAACGACAAACAACCTCGCTACTCACCTGTCAACGATTTTTGGTGTTGGAGCAACCTCTCCAATAACAACGATTTTTACCTCTTTTGCGATCGTTTTAAGTCGCTCAGAGGTGTTACGCGCGGCGATGTCGCTAACGACGCTGGATGTGCGTCACAAACACCGTCACCCCGACGATATATCGTTAGCAATGTTGCAGCGTGTAAAGCACCCTTTAGGCTCAAAGGTGAGTGTCAGAAGTTCAAGGCAAAATTTAAAGAATATATAAATGAAGTAAGGAGAAAACAGCTAAAAACTCATACTGTATATGACCAACTGCTACTGCTAATAAAGTGGCTAAGTTTTAAAGGGAACCTGTCAGGTCCCCTATGCTCCTAGAGCCACAAGCAGTTCTGGGTGTATATTGCTAATCTCTGCCTAACAGTTCCAGCATATAGTAGCATAGTTAAAGAGATCTTTAGAAAAAGTATTTCTGAAGATCCTTTATGAGATGCAAGGAACGCAGGTCCTAGTCACAGGGGCATTATTTCTCCCAGCTAGTCTGCCTTCTTAGTATGTTAGCACGCCCCTGTGGGTGTGCTAACATACAATTCAATGCCCAGCGTCATCGCCATGGACACGCGTACCTCTCCATTGTCATTGCCTCCAACACCGGGTTTAGGCTCAGTGCGCATGATCAGAAGTCCCAGCACTTCCGTTCATGTGCATTAGACCTCTCTGAAGCTGGAACGCATACACCCGTCTTCATAGTTCGCATGACCGGAAGTGCCAAGACTTCTGACCATGTGCACTGAGCCTAAACCTGGCATCAGAGGCGGTGACAACGGACAGGTATGCCTCCAACACCAGGTTTAGGCTCAGTGTGCATGTTCAGAAGTCCCAGCACTTCCGGTCATGTGCATTAGACCTCTCTGAAGCTGGAACGCATACACCCATCTTCATTCTGCGCATGACCAGAAGTGCCAGGACTTCTGACTATGTGCACTGAGCCTAAACCTAGCATCGAAGGCAGTGACAACTAAGAGGTCATCATGTCCTACATGTATCATTTCTAAAGTAAGTTCAAGTAATTCTATCAATACAAATGGCCAAATTAAGAAACAAAACCCCACAAATGAAGTTCAATTGAACTTTGTCCATGCTATTGCAGCCTATGGCCCTGTCAGGGTTTGATTGAGTTCTATTTTTAGGGGTATTCAGATGGAATGTTGCAAATACACAGCAAAAATGCAGTGTGAGCAGTTCCACTTTATGTACTTACTATTCAAAAAATGTTCGCTGTAATCTCATACCTCAATAAGTATTTTTGTATTCTTCTTTTAAGCAAAATGGATTTTAGCAGTTTTTCAGAGTCAATATTAAGTTGAGGGTCTTGGAGACAAGAATAAATATTTTATAGTTGAAAAAATAAGAATATATCTCTGATAAGATATATTGTAAAGATATTTGTTTTATTATTATTCCCTTGTACTACTGATTTATGCAAAGTTTTTTTTTACAGAACATTCACCATGTTACATGGTGACCTGGTGAGATGATATCCCTAAGCGATAGGTCAGAGTGAGTAGCACAACCCAGATACACTGATGTAGTAGAGGTGGTCCAGGTGGACATCAAGTGGAATCGAGAAGACTAGTGGAACTGAACTAGGTGAAAGTCACATAAGCTGGTGAAGATAAGCACAGCTGGAGATGCATGGTGACATGTAGATCAGTGGAGTGTGTAGACAGCACCTTGGATCAGCAGAGATGAGAAGGCAAACAGGTACCTCAAGCAGTTCCGTTTTTCATTTTCTCTTTTCCCTCCCTTCTTACAAGAGTCATGACTATTTTATTTTTGCACCAATATTGCCATTTGAGGGCTTATCTTTGGTTGGATAAGTTGTACTTTTGAACAACACCATTCATTTTGCCTCCATATTGTAGTGGAAAATGGAAAAAAAATCCAAGTGCAGTGAAATTGCAAAAAAAGTGCAATTGCATGATTTCTTTATGGATTTTTTATTTACCACATTCCCTATTTGGTAAAACTGACCTGGCATTATGATTCCCCAGGTCAGTAAGAATTTGTAGATACCAAAAATGTATTATCTAAATGGTAAAAAAAAAAAGTTTGTCCGAAAAAAGAATTGCGCTTCTCTTGCCATTTTCCAAGACCTGTGGCTTTCTCATTTTTCGAGATCTGGAGCTCAGTGATGGCTTATTTTTTTGCATTTTCAGATGACGTTTTTAATTTTACCATCTTTGGATAGATGCGATGTTTTGTACTCCTGTTATTGCAATTTAATGCGGTGTTGTGGCGCCAAAAAAACCCTTAATTCTAGTGTTTTGATTTTTTGTCTCGCTATGCCCTTTGCTGATCAGATTATTTGGTTTTATATTTTCATAGCTTGGGCATTTCTGAATGCGACGATACTAAATACATGTATTTTTTATTATTGTTTTATTTTCAATGGAGCAAAAGGGGGGTGATTTGAACTTTGAGTTCTTTGTTTTTTTCTTTCATATTTTTTAAAAAGTTTTCTTTTTACATTTCTTATTGATTTCTCTAGTCCAAATAAGGAGACTTTATGCTTGCACTGTTCGATCACTTCTCCTGATCAGAGTGATGCTGCAGCATCGCTCTGATCACGAGAAATGCTGTTCTCCTGTGAGTGACAGCGCTCTGCCAGCATTCACAGGAAACACATCATGTTAGCAACAGAGGTCATCATCTGACCCCACCCTGCCATGGAAACCCATTGGCGCCCCGTGATCACATCACCGCCGATGATGGTGGGGAATAGCATGATTGACTATCAGCACAATCTAAAAGGTTAACAGGTGTGGGTGGACCAGAGATCCACCCACGCCTGTTACCTGCAAATGTGTGCTGATAGTCAATCATGCTATTCCCCACCATCATCGGCGGTGATGTGATCAGGGGGCGTCAATGGGTTGCCATGGCAGGGTGGGGTCAGATGATGACCTCTGTCGCTAACATGACGTGTTTCCTGTGAATGCTGGCAGAGCCGGTCACTCACAGGAGAACAGCATTTCTCCTGATCAGAGAGATGCTGCAGTATGCGGGGAATAATGCGTGCTTGTTGCGCGAGCCCACATTAATGGAACAGACAGGGCCAAAAACATATATATATGTCCTTGGACATAAAGGGGGTAAAGCAGCTCAGTTGAATGTGTAGCCAGCACCTTGGTTCTACAGCAATGAGTAGACAGGCAGGTAGTTTAATGCTGCAGATGAGAATTCAGAACAGCAGAGCTGAGTTGATAATAAGGCACCTTCTTTTAGCAGAGTGGGATGAGCTGCTGGTAGAACTCAGGCACTGAAGAGCAAATTTGGTTGTACAAGAAGTGTGAATAGAATTTAGGAACAGCAGAGCTGAATAGACAGTCACCTGGTAATAGTAAAGCTAAAAGTGTTTATAGCAAACAGTAACAGCAGAACAGAGTTGGCAATCAAGCATCTTGTTGTAGGAGAGTTGGATGTGCAGATAGAACTTAGGAAATCAGACCTGAGAAGGCAATCAGGTGAGCTGGATGTGTTGATGGCACTCTGAACTGAAGCAGGCACCTTATAGTAGTGTAACTGGATATGCCAGTAGCACACAAGAACAGCAGAGCTGGGTACCCAATCAGGTACATTGTTGTAGTAGAACTGGATGTGCAGATAGTGCTCAGGAACAGCAGAAGCTCAATAGATAATCAGGTAACTTGTTGTAGCAGTGCTGGGGGTTCAGAAAGTAGTACAAAACTGCAGAGATAAATATATTAGACTATTAGGTTCTTAGATTTAGGAAAAATGGATGTGCACACAGCACTTAGAACTAGATAAGTAGACAATCAGGTATCAGGTTGTAGTGGAGCCGAGTGGGAAGTGTAGCTAGACTCATGGTAGTTGTGTGCTTTTGTTAGGGTAGAGTCACACTGGCGTATGACTCGCATGAGTGCAATGCGAGAAAATATGGGATTGCTTTCGGCCCCATTTAAGACAATGCTGCAACTCAGATCTGTGAGTTTTAGCTCAGCCCTAACCGGACTGAGGAAAAAAATCGCAGCATGCTGCGATTGTCTGCACGAGCCATATCACTCGCACCCATACAAGCAGGGACGGGATTCAAATTTTTAACAACAGGTCTCTGTAAACCCCACCCATTTGAAACCACGCCCCATTCTGTAACCACACCCATTTTGTTAGCCACACCCATTTTGTTTGCCACACCGATTTTTGCACAGTTTCCTCAACCACAAAGCACAAGTAATTAATAATAAAAACTTTCCTCTTCTTACTCTTCCTATGCCTTCACTTTCCTATCAAGTACCAGTTGTTTCAGTCACTGTCAGTCACTTATTTACTTGGCATACTGCATGAAACTTTTTCTACAATGTTTGAAAATTATTACTAAAGGAACCTGCTCAAATTGGAGTGGACAACAAATCCCATACAGATCCCATGCGGCCTCCACTCCCCTGTAGGATCCAGTCCCATGCGACCTCCACTCCCTTGCAGGCTCCAGTCCCATGCGGCCTCCTCTCCCCTGCAGGCTCCAGTCCCATGCAGCCTCCACTCCCCTGTGGCCTCCTCTCCCCTGCAGGCTCCAGTTCCATGAAGCCTCCATTCCCCTGTGGCCTCCTCTCCCCTGCAGGCTCCAGTCCCATGTGGCCTCCTCTCCTCTGTGGCCTCCTCTCCCTTGCAGGCTCCAGTCCCATGCGGCCTCCTCTCCCCTGAAGGCTCCAGTCCAATGCAGCCTCCACTCCCCTGTGGCCTCCTCTCCCCTGCAGGCTCCAGTCCCATGCAGCCTCCACTCCCCTGTGGCCTCCTCTCCCCTGCAGGCTCCAGTCCCATGTGGCCTCCACTCCCCTGCAAGCTCCAGTCCCATTTGCCCTCCTCTCCCCTGCAGGCTCCAGTCCCATGTGGCCTCCTCTCCCCTGTGGCTTCCTCTCCCCTGCAGGCTCTAGTTCCATGTGGCCTCCTCTCCCCTACAGGCTCCAGTCCCATGCAGCCTCCACTCCCCTGTGGCCTCCTTCTCCCCTGCAGGCTCCAGTCCCATGTGGCCTTCTCCTCCCCTACAGGCTCCAGTAGCATGTGGCCTCTTTCTCCCCTACAGGCTCCAGTCCGATGTGGCCCCTTCTCTCCTACAGGCTCCAGTCTCATGTGGCCTCCTCCTCCCCTACAGGCTCCAGTCCCATGTGGCCTCCTTCTCCCCTACAGGCTCCAGTCCCATGTGGCCTCCTCTCCCCTGCAGGCTCCAGTCCCATGCAGCCTCCACTCCCCTGTGGCCTCCTCTCCCCTGCAGGCTCCAGTCCCATGTGGCCTACTTCTCCCCGACAGGCTCCAGCCCCATGTGGCCTCCTCTCCCCTGCAGGCTCCAGTCCCATTTGGCCTCCTCTCCCCTGCAGGCTCCAGTCCCATGTGGCCTCCTTTCCCCTGTGGCCTCCTCTCCCCTACAGGCTCTAGTCCCATGTGGCCTCCTCTCCCCTACAGGCTCCAGTCCCATGTGGCCTCCTCTCCCCTGCAGGCTCCAGTCCCATGCAGCCTCCACTCCCCTGTGGCCTCCTCTCCCCTGCAGGCTCCAGTGCCATGTGGCCTCCTCCTCCCCTACAGGCTCCAGTACCATGTGGCCTCCTCCTCCCCTACAGGCTCCATTCCCATGTGGCCTCCTTCTCCCCTACAGGCTCCAGTCCCATGTGGCCTCCTCCTCCCCTACAGGCTCCAGTCTCATGTTGCCTCCTCCTCCCCTACAGGCTCTAGTCCATGTGGCCTCCTTCTCCCCTACAGGCTCCAGTCCCATGTGGCCTCCTCTCCCCTGCAGGTTCCAGTCCCATGCAGCCTCCACTCCCCTGTGGCCTCCTCTCCCCTGCAGGCTCCAGTTCCATGTGGCCTCCTCCTCCCCTACAGGCTCCAGTGCCATTTGGCCTCCTTCTCCCCTACAGGCTCCAGTCCCATGTGGCCTCCTTCTCCCCTACAGGCTCCAGTCCCATGTGGCCTCCTCCTCCCCTACAGGCTCTAGTCCATGTGGCCTCCTTCTCCCCTACAGGCTCCAGTCCCATGTGGCCTCCTCTCCCCTGCAGGTTCCAGTCCCATGCAGCCTCCTTTCCCCTGTGGCCTCCTCTCCCCTACAGGCTCTAGTCCCATGTGGCCTCCTCTCCCCTACAGGCTCCAGTCCCATGTGGCCTCCTCTCCCCTGCAGGCTCCAGTCCCATGCAGCCTCCACTCCCCTGTGGCCTCCTCTCCCCTGCAGGCTCCAGTGCCATGTGGCCTCCTCCTCCCCTACAGGCTCCAGTCCCATGTGGCCTCCTCCTCCCCTACAGGCTCCATTCCCATGTGGCCTCCTTCTCCCCTACAGGCTCCAGTCCCATGTGGCCTCCTCCTCCCCTACAGGCTCCAGTCTCATGTTGCCTCCTCCTCCCCTACAGGCTCTAGTCCATGTGGCCTCCTTCTCCCCTACAGGCTCCAGTCCCATGTGGCCTCCTCTCCCCTGCAGGTTCCAGTCCCATGCAGCCTCCACTCCCCTGTGGCCTCCTCTTCCCTGCAGGCTCCAGTTCCATGTGGCCTCCTCCTCCCCTACAGGCTCCAGTGCCATTTGGCCTCCTTCTCCCCTACAGGCTCCAGTCCCATGTGGCCTCCTTCTCCCCTACAGGCTCCAGTCCCATGTGGCCTCCTCCTCCCCTACAGGCTCTAGTTCATGTGGCCTCCTTCTCCCCTACAGGCTCCAGTCCCATGTGGCCTCCTCTCCCCTGCAGGTTCCAGTCCCATGCAGCCTCCACTCCCCTGTGGCCTCCTCTCCCCTGCAGGCTCCAGTTCCATGTGGCCTCCTCCTCCCCTACAGGCTCCAGTCCCATGTGGCCTCCTTCTCCCCTACAGGCTCCAGTCCCATGTGGCCTCCTTCTCCCCTACAGGCTCCAGTCCCATGTGGCCTCCTTCTCCCCTGCTGGCTCCTGTCCCAAGTGGCCTCCTGCCCTGCAGAGTCACATCTTCGGCTCACAGAGCGCTTACCTGCTCCAGGTGCCGGTGACCTCTCCTCAGTCATCCTCCGCGGCACTCTGCATACTGACGCTGACAGGCGGCAGCGTAGTGAGGTAATCTCACCACGCTGCCGTGACCTGTGCAGCATCATCACGCCGTCGCACGCCGGATCAGAGAGAAAACTTGCTCCACTGAACCCGAAAGAGCGGCGTGCACGGATGTACCTGTCTTAAAGACGCCAATACAAATGAATAGGGAACCGGGTCGCAGACACCGATTCTTGTCGGTTCTGGGAACCGGCTGTTATTTTAACAACCGGTTTGCCAGAACAGGACAGAACCGGTTGAATCCCACCCCTGCATACAATTCTATGGGTATGAAAGAAACATCGAACTGCACTCGGATGTCATCCAAGTGCAGTGCAATATGCACACAGGCTGACAATGGAGGAGATGGAGAAATTACTCTCTCCCTCTACTCCGCAGCTATGATCTGGTCACAAGATTGGATCACAGTCTCATGACACTTGGCTCACGCTCGCAGCAGAGTAGGAGTCAAGGGTCATTAGCATATCACATCCATTGCTCTTGCATCGGATGCCATACGCTAATGTGACCCCAGTCTAACCTAGATGCTCAGGTTGAGTGTAACCACCTGAGCTACCCTTAAAAACTTGGATAATATGATCAAAGGTACATGCCAGGTTGGCATATTAACCTGACATGCACCAGCACAGTGACAATTGGCCACTGGGGAGGAGGAAGCAAAGCCTGGTTCTGCAGAATGGACCATTCTTGACTATAGTAATACATGAAGTGGTGTGGAACAAATATGTTCAAGAGCACTAACAGACCATAGTTAACACATCTTAAATGGTCTGTTACTGGTCTGTTAGTGGTCTTGAATAAATATGTTCAAGACACTAAAACACACCAGTAACAGACCATTTAAGATGTCTTACTATAGCAATATGAGAAATCTTTTCGAAAAAGTAAGTATGCTCATATCTCGCCAGCACCCACAATTTTTTTTATGATGACTACATAAAGATTGGCATCTACAATTTTTCCACTAATCATGGGTTTGTTAATCCCTTTGTTATGCAGAATAAAAACACTTGAGGATTTCACAGTAATTTTACTCTGCCCATCTTTGCTTTGTTGCTCAGAAAGAAACGAGAATCAGTTCAAGACCAGGAAAAATCTGGAATAAACAAGTAAACCAACTGTACCACAGAAAATAACCCCAGAGAACGAGCTGAGAATTCTTGGCATTTACACGGGATTCTTTGTTATGTGATTGTCTGTGTTACCGAGCCAAAACCTTTTATAACATCCATAGACCAGAGCATCCACCCATATACTATTTATATTGTTTCATACAGAAAAGGTTCAAATGCAGCAAATGTATCACTAGATGATTGTAATTTTGAAAACATGTTGGAATCAGTTTATTATAGTTTTTTATTGTCCCAATATTTGTATATAATGTTCTTAGAAAAAAATGCAATGCAATCACTTTTATAGATGTAGTGTAACAGATCATGCAGTGGGTAATAGGTGGTCTGTTATTTCATAAAGAAACTAATCTGTCTAGTCACATAAGATAACTTTTCGAAGAACCGTATCTTCCCCACCATCCCATAAACATGTAGAAAGCAAATAGTGTATGTTTATTTCATAAATGCCAGAGACAGCTGTTTGCCACAAAATCAAAAGATTGAGCAATTTCAAATAAAAGTATCCAACCCTTATTATCTGTAACATTTACCAAAGGGGCAAGGACTATACACAGTACTCACTGTAAATAAGTACACCCCCTTTAAAAAGCAAGATTTTAACTTACTGAACACAAGAACAATTTTTCAAAATTTTGACAACACTGAGTTTCATAGAACATGGTGCAGTTTTTTAAAATGGGGTCACTTGTGTGGGGTTTCTACTGTTATGGAACCTTATGGGCTCTGCCAATGTCACATGGCACCCACAAACCATTTTAACTAAAACTGAACTCAAATATGGCACTCTTTCCCTTCTTCACTTTGTCCTGTGCCTCAAAAGTAGTTTTTCACCACATATGGGGTAGTGGTGTACTCAGTAGAAATTGCACAACAAATTTTATAGTCCATTATTGCCTGCTACCCTAGTGAAAATGAAAACGTTGGTGTTAAAGCATTATTTTTGTGGTTAAAAATGTATTTTTTTCATTTTTACAGCTCAAAATTGCAAAATTCTGTAAAGCACTTGTGGGTTCAAGGTGCGCACCAAACATCTAGATAAATTCCTTGAAGGGTCTAGTTTCCAAAATTGGTCACTTGTGGGAGAGCTTCACTGTTTAGGCACCTCAGGGGCTTTGCCAATGTAACATGGCACCCAGAAACCATTCCAACTAAATCTGAACTCAAATATGGTGCTCTTTCACTTCAGTTTGTACTGTGCCTCAAAAGTAGCTCCACATATTTGGTATTGGTGAACTTGGGAGAAATTGTACAACAAATTATATGGTATATTTTCTCCTGTTACCCTTGTAGGTTTGACAAATCTGGGGTTAAAGCAACATTTTTGTGGTTAAAAATATATTTTTTAATTTGTGAAGCTCCTTGGGGTTCAAGGTGCTCAGCAAACATTTAGATACATTTTTTGACGTTTTATTTCCAAAATGGGGTCACTTGTGGGGGAGCTCCACTGTTTAGGCACATCAGGGGCTGTTCAATTGTGACATGACGTCCGTTATCTATTCAAGACAATTTTGCTCTCTAAAATTCAAATGGCGCTCCTTCCTTCTGAGCCCTGCCATGCACAACCATGTGACCAAACATTTGATTTCCGCCACATATGGGGTAGTGGTGTACTCAGGAGAAAGTGCACGACAAATTGTATGGTGCATTTTCTCCTTATACCCTTGTGAAAATAAAGGATTTGTGGTTAAAGCAACATTTTTGTGTTAAAAATGTATTTTTTCATTTTCACGGCACAGGGTTGCAAAATTATGGGAAGCAACTGAGGGTGCAAGGTGCTCACCACACATCTAGATAAATTCCATGGGGTGTCTACTTGCCAAAAAGTAAATATTTCATCTTTTCCTTCAATATTGCTTTAGTAGCTGTGAAGCACCTAAAGGATTAATAAACTTCTGGGGTGTCATTCGAGGGGTGCAGCTTTTAGAATGGGGTCACCTTTGTGTATTTTTTGTCACCTCTCAAATTCACTTCAAATGTGATGTGGTCCCTAAAATAAGTGGTTTTGTAAATCTTGTTGAAAAAATGGGAAATTACTGATAAACTTTCAACCTTTCTAACTTCCTAACAAAAAAAATTACGTTTCATAGATTGTGCTGATGTAAAGTAGACATGTGGGAAATGTTATTTATTAACTTTTTTTTTATGTGATATAAGTTTATGGCGTAAGGGAATAAAAATTCAAAGTTTGAAAATTGTGACATTTGTTAATTTTCTGATTTTTCAAAAATAAAGCCAAAAAATATCATCCTAAATTTACCACTAACATGAAGTACAATATGTCATGAAAAAACATTCTCAGAATCACTGGAATCTATTGAAGCGTTCCAGACTTATAACCTCATGAAGTGACACTGGTCAGATTTGAAAAAATTGGCCAGGTCATGAGGGTGAAAACAGGCTGGGTGGCAATGGGGTTAAAGAGATTATTTTTTTTTCTCAGGTCTTGTGACATTTCTCTTCCATGTGATGCCATTGCAGACAGCATGAAAACGGAAGTTGTTTTTTTTTTTGTGAAGTGACGTTCTTTCTATTACCAAATGTCTTTTGGACACCTATTTAAAAATCCCAGATGAAAATAAGATACACTGGCATATTAATATATACACTTATGAGCAAAAGGGTAACAATGTTTTGAACTTTTGAGTTTCAGACTCCATATCTCACCATCCACTACAGCTTTGAATGTGAGACTAAATATTTTATAAACAATCATCTTGGTTATCTCATACATAAATTTGACTTTTTATTATTTTGTTAGTATTTTGTAAATCTACCTTTGGCTTTAAACCCTGTCAAAACTTTCTGGGCATGTTCTCAATAAGATAAAAGCAAGTCTCAACCGAAATCAGATCCCAGTTTTCTTCTACACGTTCCCAGTGTTAATGCATATTGGTTGATTCGGGTATTTATAAAGTTTTTTTTCAACGCTACCCACAAGTGTTCTATTGGGTTGAGGTCTGCGGACTTTGGGGGCCTATCCAGCACCTCTGCTTTATTATAAATGAACCATTTCTTCACCAATCTTGGCGTATGCTTCTGGTTTTTGTCCTTCTGGAACACAATGTCATTCTTTTCATACCCATAGTACTGGAGTTTATTAAGTAACTTGTCTTGTGGGATACTCGCATATAGCTCAGCATTGAGACCACCATCAAACTTGGTCAAGTATTCAACAACTTTGGCTGTGATACAACTCAATATCATCAGGCTTCCTCTACTGAACTTGACAGTTCCTTCAATTTCTTGATCCGTTAGCCCCTTATTACCTTGTTTCTTCCAGATCCATTTTCACCCATCAGAGCCTAGTCCATGGTCTTTCGTTCATCTCATTGCTCCAAATCACCCATTTCCAGTCCTTTACTTTCTACTTTTCAAACTTTTTTTTCTATCTCAAGCCAATGCTTCTTATGACAATATTGAGATTGAGATTTCATCACCTTTTTTTAGACCAGCAGTCCAGACATGTGCAACGTGCTTTGCATGGACGTCTGTGATTTCACTATTATGAAGTATGAGATCCACCTCCACTGCTGTCTTTGTCATGTCAGAACTGATAGACCTTGTGGTGAGGCGAATTGTTGACGCCAATATTTTGCCTGCATGTCCACCTTCTGGCTTTTGAATGGATGTACACACTTTATTTCATATTCTTCCAACTGTTATGGTGGTCACATAATGCAGTTTGGCAATTTTCTTGGCAAAGAGACTGCTATCGATGAGCTGAATGTTGCTGTTTCTCTTTTCTTGGGAAATCTTCTTCATGGCTGCTCTTCGATTTGAACCAGTAACCTTTCACTTGGAAATCAAGCTAATAACACACTGAGCTATAAAGGAATGTAAAACTAGGTTGTAATTTATAATATACTGGAAGAAAAAGATTTTTCAAACACCAGGAGCAAAACAGTAACAATGCAGTGAGATGACAAGAATCTGCAGAACTAATTATATACTAAATAGTTGCCAGTCTAATTATATACTAAATAGTTGCCAGTAAAAGTTATGTATGAGATAGCCAAGATGATTGTGTATAAAATGAAGGTAGTCTCACACCCAGAGGAGTATTGGATGGTGAGATATGGAGCCTTAAGATCAAAAGTTCAAAACTTTGTTATACTTTTGCTCATCAGTGTACAGTGGCTACCATTATTTTCAAGCACTGCCTTAAGTTTCTTGGGGATGGAATTCATTTAAGCTTCACAGGAGCCCCTGGAATCCTCTCCCACTCCTCCATGATGACGTTATGGAGCTGGTGGATATTAGAGACCTTGCGCTCCTCCACCTTCCATTTGAGTATGCCTCACAGTTGCTCAGTAGAGTTTAGGTCGGGAGACATGCCTGGCCAGTCCAACACCTTTACTCTCAGTTTCGTTAGCAAGGCATTGGTCATTTTGAAAGTGTGTTTGGAGTTGTTATCATGTTGGAATATTGCCCTGCGGCACAGTTTCCGAAGTGAGGGGATCAAGCTCTGCTTCAGTACATGCTGGCATTCATGGTTCCCTCAAAGAACTGTAGCTCTTCACAGCCAGCACATCTCATGCAGCCCCAAACCATGATACCCACCACCATGTTTGGCTGTAAGCAAACTGTTGCCATTGTATGTAAAGCGCTGTGGAATTAACTGCGCTATATAAATGAATAAATATTATTATTATTATTATTATTATTATTATAAGCACAATTTTGTCTTTGTGCTCCTCACCTGGTTGCTGCCACACATGCTTGACATCATCTCAACCAAATAAATTTATCTTTATCTCATCTGACCACAGGACATAGTTCCAGTAATCCATGTCCTTTGTCTGCTTATACTCAGCAAACTCTGGCCTTTGTTTTGTATCATCTTTAGTGGAGGCTTCATTCTGGGACGATTGCCATGCAGACCAATTTAAATCAGTGTGCAGCATATGTTCTGAGCACTAATAACCTCTGCAGCTATGATGGCAGCACTCATACATCTATTCTGAAAAGACAACCTCTGGATATGATGCTGAGCAAGTTTCTTGATCAACCATGATGAGGCCTAAGTGGCACTTGTCATGTTAAATCACTGTACAGTCCTGGTCTCAGTGCTACAGTTCAGTTTCAGAGTGTTGGTAATCTTCTTATAGCCTCAGACATCTTTATAAAAAGCAAACATTTTTCAGATCCTTAGAGAATTCTTGGCTATGAGCTGTCATGTTGAACTTCCAATGACCAGTATGAGTGTGTATGTGAGCGATAATTCCAGAATTAACACACCTGCTTCCTGTTCACACCTGAGAATTTTTACTAGTATTGGGTCACATGATTCACCGAAAAGGACATAAATTCAGAAATATATAAAAAAAACTCACCAGAAAAAAGCCACCAGCCAACACAGGTCAAAATGGCAAAAGTGCTCGCAGGATGCAGCCAGCTCCCTCTGATTAAGGTGGGATTAACACAGGAGCAGAATACCGATGAGACAACCACTCACAGCCTACCAATTCATGGAGGGGGTGGATGCTAGTATTAAACATGCACAATAATGAGGTTTAAAATAGGGTGCCAGTCACACAGGTACATGCAATGCACAGTGTCCGGCTTACAGCCTATTGATGGCGCCCATACTATTAGATCAAGTGGGCTGCCCAGCACTGTATAAGTGCATTGATACACAGGACAGACACCCCAAAGGGCCCAGCTGCATCTTGCTGAAAATTGTGCAATAAAAAATGATATAAAATGATATGTGAGGTATTGGTCCATATCTTGGCCAAAATATGTAAGCTCGTAACCCAAACGTCAAGGGTCCTTACTGAATTGTTCTGCACTTATTTGTAAATACAAAGTTGAAAATACACAGTTCAAAAATGTGTAATGGTTGTCTACACAGGTAAGATGTTGATGAATGTCTTCTACGTCTTGAAACAGCCTCCACTTTAAGTTATGTCTATCTAGAAAGACTGGTAAACTGTGTTCATACTGTGAATACACAGGAGAAATTCTTAAATCATACATCTTTCCAGTTGTTGTACACCAATTTTTTCCATGATGCTAAAGCAATGTAGACAGTAGCCAAATAGTAAATGAAAGAAGAAATTGTGCAAATATTGAAGATCGGCTTTCATTCCGCCATTATGTGGATTAGCCAGGAAAAATAAATATCACAGCAGGATTATTTGCTTTTAGCCTTAACCCTTGTACTAATGCCTATTTAGAAATATTCATAAGCAGCAGCTCTAAAAAGAAACGAAAATTGTAATAATATAGTTTTTATATTTTATATAATTGTGAAATTGTTAGGGCTGGTATTAGTAGTTTTAATTTTAATAGTACTTTGCTTAATGAAGACCTGTTGCTTGCTTAAAAAATTGCATTAAATACCTTGTAAAAATCTGAGTTTCAATTATTCTTTTTTCAGTTTTTCACTGCTTTGCTCCACAGCCAAGATGTTTACATTTATTACTTTTAGAGCACACTATGTGAAATCTCTGCTTGCAAACAACTTGGGCATTTCTCAGACAATGGAAATCACAACCCGACAGCTCATCTAGTAGTCAAGCAGTCTCAAAGGCTACTGAGTGGTGATTCATAGCGACTGGGCGTGATGAATGCACTCACCCAGAGCTGACGCTGAAGAAACACCCAGTAGATCTCCAAGCAGAGATTTCACATGTGGCACTCAAAAAGCAACAAATGTGAATATCTTTACAATGGAATGACAGTAAAAAATGGAAGAGTGGTAAAATCAGGGGAGCTCAGAGTTTTTTACAAGGTATTTAACTTTATTTTTTTGGTCAAGTGGCAGGTGCTATTCAAAATTCACCTGTTGACTACTCAACTTAGTCATTTACTTTAAGGGTTTGAATCATAACAACCTTTTTCCAAGGGAAAACAAAAATATAAGCAAAAGAAAAATTTGCATCCCAAAAATTAGATTTTATTCTGAAAAAGAGAACAACTATAAACTAGCAATTAAATACAATTAAAACACCAAAGGTGTGCATGATAACATACTGTACAGTATCTCAGCCCAATATAATGAGCATGACCTTAACAAAAAATAATAGGTACAAATATGAAGTTGGAACATATGTGGCACCCCTGAGGCTTCAGTTGCCACAGGGTACTGCACCTGACTTAAAGTGCAGTGCTCAACCCAGATCCAGAGAAGGACAGGTGCCGCTTCCACTTTCAAAACTCATTCACACAACCGGGTTGCCCTCCTCACTGGGGACTGGGTTAGGGTCGGGTTTTAAGGCAGTCACCAAACATGGGGGGCAGCCACGCACTATCAAAAACGGAGAAGCTTCAGCTCTCCCCTCTTCACTCCCAAATCTTACCTCTGGTGCACGGAAACACCCTGACCTGGGTGAGAACACATGAAGAAAAGGAGAAATTCCAGCAACTCCAGGAGAAAGTAGAATTTTCTTTAAAAACAGATTCTTTATTGATAATAAAAATATTCCATCCAAGCAAGACAAAAATAGAAAGGCAAGACAGAGGAGCTGTTTCCTACGCGTTTCAACCTGAATAGGTCTTAATCATGGAATGCCAACCCACTAGTGACAGGGACCCGGGGTAGGAGCAGCCACCAGGGGAAGTTATAAGCCAACACAACAGTTTAAAAATTTCTCCAGCAGGAGAGGAAGAGGGCAGTTGGGTATCACCAGTGGCTCTGGTGATACGCAGGAGTCAATACAATCGCCAAGAGGAGAGCTTTATTGCTCCCTCGGGACTGGCGCTGTACAGGGTGCAGAACCCTAGGGTGGATTATACTTTAAGTTGTCCACCAACATCTGCAGGCTTGGGGAATTGCACGTCCCTCTGGCCTCTGCAGTTCCCAGAGCACAGTGGCAGATAGGATCCGGGGTCTTGTTCCAAGGCAGGCCCCATATCGGACCCGCGGCACGTGCATACGGGCAGGGAGTAAAGACGTTTTAAGACCAGGGGTCCACAAGAGCTTCACGCCATGGGGATTCAACACCAAGTGCAAGGAGAAAAGGGCTACCGTCTACTGCACCGGCTCTGACCTCTGAAGGATCCAGGTTAAACGGGGCCCATCACAGCTGGTGACTGGTGACTAGTACTTCTCAGGCAAGCGGCATAATCGTGAGTAAAGACACCTGGAATCTGCAGAGACTGTGTCCGCCTGTTATTCCCGGTGCCACCACTTCGCGCCTCGGCGCCCGCTATCACTACTCCCCTCATCATCCTCCCCGGGGCCTGCTCCACCTGTGGGCAGCGAAACTATCTCAGCTGCTACTACCATTCACCCCGGAGGACAGCGACAGCAGCAGCGGCTAATTCCCTGGCCGCATACCGCAGGTGGCGTCATGAAATCAAACCTCCATTACCACCATCCCCATCCTCTTTATTATACGCCTTGGGGCCATGAAGTCGTGCACAAGGGCCACCCCGTGACATTCCCAGACCCAACATCACCAGGCCTGGCGATGAGTAAAGTTAACCCCTTGCCCCGTGGGTGCTACACATACAAAAATAAAAAAAAATTACAATAATAATGTAACTCAATTAAAAAAATACATTAGAAGAATAGGTGTATAATGAATATGATGTTTCAGAGCCTCAATGGGATGATGAAAAAATGAAAAAAGGAAAATAAAGCTAGATATGTGACGAAGTTGCTATTTGCAGCAATACATTTTGGGGGTCTTTATCTACCTCCTCTTTGTCTCCAGATATGATTGGCTAAATTTGCTTGTTTATTTTAATGGAAAAATAGTTGTTCAAATTATGACCCTGTTTGAAGATATAAACAATCACCCAATCAATGAACAAAACACTTTTTCAGTGGATATGGTGATTTTTATAGATGCATAAAAGTCATCATGAGCAGCAATATATCAACATAATATCTGGTGTAAATAGGTGGTGTGCTGCCAACAACATGATACTTTATGGGGACAGAATGATTACAATACTGATTGTCCTGTTATCATTACTTTTTCGCCAGATCGTGTAAACTGGACAGTAAACAACTGCCAATCGGCACCTGTATAGCCAATTGGTGGTAGTTTAACAGCCTAAATTCTCCTGTCTATTGCCAAAAAGGAACAGTGTTGTTCCTGTTGAAACAATAAAGGTCATGTGTAAGGATACGTGAGTTTGCTAATACTGGAATTTGTACAAGGTTTATACTCCACTTCAGCCAGGAAATTCCCATTAAAACCTTTTACTATGCTTTGAGGCATTGCTTAATTTATGCAAATTGAATAAAAATAATTCGGTTCCTGGTCAATCAGAAGTTTGGGAAAATCAAAGGATTTGATTTGCTTCTCTCCTGTCATGTTTGCTTGTGAAAATTCATTCAACATTCTAATCTTACCAACTCCGCAATGATTGTGATTTCAAGGCTACTACACAAAAAGTAGTAATAAATCCATTAGGTTTTGTGTTTCTTGATAGTTTTTGCCATTCATTATTTTTAGGAGACAATGACATTTCCATTTATACATGCTATTTGTCTGTTACAGGCAAACAGAATGCGTGTGCACAATGCATGTGATGCAGTCCTATTCCGAACAGGAGCATAGGAAACCCTTTGATTATTATGTGGTCTTTCTGGGTTGCATTTGGTCTAAGTTTTCAGAACTGAAGTAAATTTCCATGGATGCAGGACTTTTTCTTCCATTCTAAAAACTAACAACACAGATTCCAGATGAACCCCATTATAATTAAGGGTCAAACTCGGAGACAGAGCTGGACAGGCCAAATTCATACCTACATACTGCAGATTGATGTACAGTATGGTTCAGTCATGTAACCAGTGGCATGGTCATTTCTTCAAGGTGTCCGAGAAGTCACTTTTCAATACGACAATGCCAGGATGCATGTTGCTTGTGTTCAGTGTGAGAAGCTTCTGTGGCCTAAATGTTCTACAATGGCCTGCTGCGTCCCGGACTTGTCTTGCATTAAGCACATCTTGGAAATTATTTGTTGCCAATTCTACATGGATCTGACAGTAGTGGATATTGATGATTTTCATGATGAAGTGCATTGAGCGTGGAGGAACATTCTTCGGATCACCATTAATATCCTAATTGATAAGTGCATGTATTTTTGAATTTGACCCTCATACATTTGATTTTTTTTAACATTTTGGTTCTATTTTCTTTTCTTAATTGCATATCATTAATTTTTTCTAGTAATCCAGTAACTTTCACAGCTCCACAACTCTTCCTTCTTGGTAATGCAATTTCAATGTTGAGGAGTGTACAGTGCCTACAAGTAGTATTCAACCCCCTGCAGATTTAGCAGGTTTACACATTCGGAATTAACTTGGCATTGTGACATTTGGACTGTAGATCAGCCTGGAAGTGTGAAATGCACTGCAGCAAAAAAGAATGTTATTTCTTTTTTTATTTTTTTTTCTAAATTGTGAAAAGTTTATTCAGAGGGTCATTTATTATTCAACCCCTCAAACCACAAGAATTCTGTTTGATTCCCCTAAAGTATTAAGAAGTATTCCAGGCACAAAGAACAATGAGCTTCACATGTTTGGATTAATTATCTCTTTTTCCAGCCTTTTCTGACTAATTGAGACCCTCCCCAAACTTGTGAACAGCACTCATACTTGGTCAACATGGGAAAGACAAAGTAGCATTCCAAGACCATCAGAGACAAGATCGTGGAGGGTCACAAGGCTGGCAAGAGGTACAAAACCCTTTCCAAGGAGTTGGGCCTACCTGTCTCCACTGTTGGGAGCATCATCCGGAAGTGGAAGGCTTATGGAACTACTGTTAGCCTTCCACGGCCTGGACAGCCTTTGAAAGTTTCCACCCGTGCCGAGGCCAGGCTTGTCCGAAGAGTCAAGACTAACCCAAGGACAACAAGGAAGGAGCTCCGGGAAGATCTCATGGCAGTAGGGACATTGGTTTCAGTCAATACCATAAGTAACGTACTCCACCGCAATGGTCTCCGTTCCAGACGAGCCCGTAAGGTACCTTTACTTTCAAAGCGTCATGTTAAGGCTCGTCTACAGTTTGCTCATGATCACTTGGAGGACTCTGAGACAGACTGGTTCAAGGTTCGCGGGTTTGATGAGACCAAGATCGAGATCTTTGGTGCCAACCACACACGTGACGTTTGGAGACTGGATGGCACTGCATATGACCCCAAGAATACCATCCCTACAGTCAAGCATGGTGGTAGCAGCATCATGCTGTGGGGCTGTTTCTCAGCCAAGGGGCCTGGCCATCTGGTCCGCATCCATGGGAAGATGGATAGCACGGCCTACCTGGAGATTTTGGCCAAGAACCGCCGCTCCTCCATCAAGGATCTTAAGATGGGTCGTCATTTCATCTTCCAACAAGACAACGACCCAAAGCACACAGCCAAGAAAACCAAGGCCTGGTTCAAGAGGGAAAAAATCAAGGTGTTGCAGTGGCCTAGTCAGTCTCCTGACCTTAACCTAATTGAAAACTTGTGGGAGGAGCTCAAGATTAAAGTCCATATGAGACACCCAAAGAACCTAGATAACTTGGAGAAGATCTGCATGGAGGAGTGGGCCAAGATAACTCCAGAGACCTGTGCCGGCCTGATCAGGTCTTATAAAAGACGATTATTAGCTGTAATTGCAAACAAGGGTTATTCCACAAAATATTAAACCTAGGGGTTGAATAATAATTGACCCACACTTTTATGTTGAAAATTTATTAAAATTTAACTGAGCAACATAACTTGTTGGTTTGTAAGATTTATGCATCTGTTAATAAATCCTGTTCTTGTTTGAAGTTTGCAGGCTCTAACTTATTTGCATCTTATCAAACCAGCTAAATCTGCAGGGGGTTGAATACTACTTGTAGGCACTGTATATTCGTAGAAAGTTGGTGAGACAGCAAGTGTGAGAAGAGGAGACAGAGTGAGACAGGCAATGGCTATACTGGATCCCCAATCTCACACAAAGGCTGGAGTTCCACTTGTGTATGACTTGTGCGAGTCTCGCATTGCATTACCTTGCACGGCCACAACCGGACACGAGCACCTCAGCTGCATGGAAATGCTTGCAGCCGACCCGCTCCTGTCAGGAGATTGTGCGGCTGTGCCGGGTGATACCGATGCTAGACTCACACGAGTCATACACAGGTGGAACTGTGGCCAAAAGCAGATAGTTTCAGATCTAGTTTTTTCAATTTTGAAATTAACCTCAGAAAACCCCTTTGAGGAAACAGATGTGCATTGTTTATGCTACATTAACCCCTTAGTGACAGAGCCAATTTTCACCTTAATGACAAGGCTATATTTTTAAAATCAGACTACTGTCAATTTATGGGGTTATAACTCTGGAATGCTTAAACGTATCCCAGTGACTCTTACGACTGTTTGTTTTTTTAATATGACATTGTACTTTGTGGTAGTGGTAAATTTAGGTTGATATTTGTTGTGTTTATTTGGGAAAATATTGGAATTTGGACGAAACTTTAGAAAATACAAACCAAGAGGAACAGGGGAAAAGTAGTCATGGGTCACACATAGGACCACAGGGTCAATAATTCAATGAGTACAACTTCTTTTGCAAAAATATAACAATTATTTTATTTAAATACAATACATAGCAAAAGAAGTGACATTACAACAACATCATCAAGAGGATTTGTTGAAAACACTGATCAGGCTAAAGTTATGTCACTGATGTAAAACACGGATCCACGTACCATATAGGGAGTGATATACAAATATGTCCCATAATGACTCCTCTATGTACTTGTGCAACAACTGCAGATTTGCCCCACACATAACAACAAAGTATATACAGAATCAGGGGACACTGCAATATATGGGGCACGTTTTCCTCGGCTTCCACGTTAACCATTATGGGTGAGTTGAAGATGGGATTTTTCTAATGTCTTCTATTACTGTTTACTTATCACCTGTCTGCCTGTGAAATGGTCTATGATTTGACCCCTCTATGCACTGGGAACTATGTATTGAACTAGTGCCCTACATGCTGGACATATATTGCAATGTCCCCTGATTCTGTATATACTTTGTTGTTATGTGTGGGGCAAATCTACAGTTGTTGCACAAGTACATAGAGGAGTCATTATGGGACATATTTGTATATCACTCCCTATATGGTACGTGGATCCGTGTTTTACATCAGTGACATAACTTTAGCCTGATCAGTGTTTTCTACAAATCCTCTTGATGATGTTGTTGTAATGTCACTTCTTTTGCTATGTATTGTATTTAAATAAAATAATTGTTATATTTTTGCAAAAGAAGTTGTACTCATTGAATTATTGACCCTGTGGTCCTATGTGTGACCCATGACTACTTTTCCCCTGTTCCTCTTGGTTTGTGTTCATATATCTTGGGTGTAGTCATAACAACATGGTATATTTGGTCATACATCTTGTCCTCCCTCGTTTGAAACTTTAGAAAATGTAGCAATTTTCAAACTTTCAATTTTTATATCCTTAACCCCTTCAGCCCCGGGGCACTTTCCGTTTTTGCGTTTTTGTTTTTTGCTCCCCTTCTTCCGAGAGCCGTAACTTTTTTATTTTTCCGTCAATCTTGCCATATGAGGGCTTGTTTTTTGCGGGACAAGTTGTACTTTTAAATGAAATCATAAGTTTTACCATATGGTGGACTGGAAAGCAGCAAAAAAATTCCAAGTGTGGAAAAATTGCAAAAAAAGTGTGATGGCACAATAGTTTTTGGGATGTTTTATTCACGGTGTTCACTATATGGTAAAACTGATGTGTGGGTATGATACCTGAGGTCGGTGCGAGTTTGTAGACACCAAACATGTATAGGTTTACTTGTATCTAAGGGGTTAAAAAAAATTCACAAGTTTGTCCAATAAAAGTGGCGCACGTTTTGCGCCATTTTCAGGAACACGTAGCGTTCTTATTTTTTGGGATCTATGGCTCAGTGATGGCTTATTTTTTGCGTCTCGAGCTGATGTTTCTAATGGTAGCATTTTTGCGCAGATGCTACGTTTTGATCGCCTGTTATTGCATTTTGCGTAAAACTTGCGGCGACCAAAAAACGTAATTTTGGCGTTTGGAATTTTTTTGCCACTACGCCGTTTACCAATCAGATTAATTGATTTTATATTTTGATAGATCGGGCATTTCTGAACGCGGCGATACCAAATATGTGTATATTTATTTATTTTTTAACCCTTTAATTTTCAATGGGGGGAAAGGGGGGTGATTTGAACTTTTAGGTTTTTTGTTTTTTTTTTAATTTTTTAAAACTTTTTTTTTACTTTTTTTATTTTATTTTACTAGTCCCCCTAGGGGGCTATAGCAATCAGCAATCCGATCGCTGATCGCTATCTGCTGATCACAGCTATACCACTGTAATCAGCAGATTCAGTCACTTTCTTTCTTCCTCTGCTCCGTGCCGAGGAAGAATGAAAGTGAAACTTCGTAGCACCAGGCGTCATCACATGACCCTGTGCTACGATGGCAACCACCGAACGTCACGTGATCACTCACGTGACGTCCGGAGGGGGCGGCGGTAAGTAAAAAAGATGGCCGTGCGCATGTAGATCTCGCTGCCAGACTTTGGCAGCGAGATCTAAGGGGTTAATGTTCCGGGTGGAATGCGATTCCACTCGGAACATGTAGGCACACATGTCAGCTGTTGAAAACAGCTGATATGTGTGCCGATCCACGCCGCCTGCCCGCGGCAGGGGGCGGGGCTTACCGGGACACGATCCATGACGGAAAGATCCGTCCATGGTCGTGAAGGGGTTAAACCAATTAGTCATTCTGTACAAAATAATCAATAAATAATATTTCCCATATGTCTACTTTGCATCTGCATCATTTTTGAATTATTAACTTATTTTGTTAGGATGCTAGGATAAAAGTTTAGCAGGAATTTTTATTTTTTTCAAGAAATTTACAAAACTTATTTCTTTAGGGGCCTATTCAGATTGAAATGGCCTTCAAGGGGCCTATATATTGGAAACTCCCCAACAGTGATACCATTTTAAAAACCGCACCCCTCAAATACTTCAAAACTGCCATCAGGAAAATTTTAACCTTTCAGGTGCTACACACGAATTAATGCACAGTGAAATGAAACAAAAAATAAATTGAAATTTTTAATCTAAAATATTGCTTTAGCCCCATATTTTTTCACATTTACAATGGATAATATGACAAAATGAACCCCCCAATTTGTTGTTTAGTTTATTCTGAGCTCGCTCTTACCTCTGATGTGGTCAGAAACCTGTGTTTATACAAACAGCAGGGCTCGGAAAGGAAGGAGCAATATTTGAATTTTGGAACACAAATTTTGCTGAAATAGATTGCGAACACCATCTTGCATTTGCCAAAATCCTAATGTGCTTAAACAGCAGAAATCCACCACAAGTAACCCAATTTTTGAAGCTACACCCCTGAAGGATTTTATCCAGGGGTATAGTGAGCATTTTGAACCCAACACAGAATTTGACAACATTAGGTCGTCATATTGAAAATTTTCATTCATTTCACAAAAACATTGCTTTAGCTCCAAATTTTTCACTTTTGCAAGAACGTATAAGATGGAAAAGTAGACCCTGCAATTTGTTACACACAATCTTCTGAGCTCACTGATAGTCCACATTTGGGATTGGAACAGAAAGAGAGCTATTTGAATTTGGGAACACAAATTTGGCTGAAATAGATTGCATGTACCATGTTGCAGTTGCAGAGCCTCTACGGTGCCTAAACGGCAGAAATCGTCTAGACGTGACCACATTTAGAAGACTATAGCATTCAAGATTTTTTTTCAAGGGTATAATGAGCATTTTCAACACCAAGATACTACACAGATTTTGCTAACATTAGGTTGTCATATAGAAAATTTTCATTTTTTACACAAAAATGTTATTTTAGACTCACAGTTTTCACTTATGAAAGAGGTAATATAGTGGTTTCCGTCCCTACAAATGGATAAGCATGCTGTGACTTTAAGAGACGGTGATCCCCTGTGTTCTGTGTTTTGTAGACTAGATGGCAGAGACAGTGCTCACCTCTCTACTTTGTAGTTGGACTAACTGTGCCCAAAAAGTGCGGGAACTAGAGAGAGAGAGTGGGAGAAGATCTTAGGACAGTAAGAGAAGAAGTTGGGCCACCTGTGAGAGTGAGAATGAAGAAGTCATATGAGAAGAGAGAATTACGGTGTCTGGTTGTGTGAGAGAAACTGCTAGACGGACCATGACGGAGCCCTGGTAGCTGTCGAGCCAGTACTGGACTGTGAAGCTCCTGATGTCAACGATCCTATAGATGAGATGTGACGCCATCCAGAAGAGTCAAAAAACCCCAGGTCCGTGTAGTAAGAGAAGTGCCCTTCTGTCCCGGAAGGGTAGCGTGCACCAACGGGCATGGAAACATCGTGGCATCAAGCTTGTCCCCCCTCAATAGTGCTGTGAGTGTTTTACCGCTGTGCACAACTGATAAGGTTTAGCATAGGCCTCAGTATTAGAGCGTTGTAGCTGCGCGGCCCATGTAGCAGAGGCCAGTTAGGTTGTTAGAGTAGTATAGTTTTAAGTAAATTCTCCTTGTAAAGTTTGCTGTTGTATTGATATTTGTAATAGTTTAGATGACAGAGTTCGTGCGGCCCAGCTAGAATCTGCAGTGTCTGTTCAAAATACTGTTGCCAAACCATTGTTGATTTACACATATATTCCCTGTTCGTTAATAAAGCCATTCCCTTGTTTCTGCACGCTCACCTCCTGTACCGTAATTGAACTCTGTCTAGTGTTGGTAACATTGCCTCCTCTAAAGTAACGCAAAAAAGTGGACCCCAGAGTTTGTTACATACATTTTTTTTATGAGTGCGGCGATACCCCACATCTAGTCAAAAAGTGTTGATTGGACAAACAGTAGGGCTCTGAACAGAAGGAGCAATATTTGAATTTTGCAGCACCCATTTCGCTGAAATAGACTGAGGGCACCATGTCGCATTTGCAGAGCCCCTGAGGTACAAAAACATTAGAAACCCGCACAAGTGACCCCATTAGGGAACTAGACCCATGAAAAATTTTTTAGGAGGGTGTGAAGCATCCCATAGGTGCTTCAAAGAACTTTTTAAAATATGAATGTGCAAATGATAGTTACATTTTTTCCCTAAACTTTTATTTTAGCCCTAAATTTGTAATATTGACAATGGATAATAGGAGAAAACAGACCACATAGTTTGTTACGCAATTTCTCCTGAACACAGTGATACCTCATATATGATCAAAAACTAATGTTTGGGCACATAGCAGGACTCTGAAAGCAAATAGTGCAATTCAATTTTTGGAACACAAATTTGGTCAACATGTTACGTTTGTTGAGCCTCAAGATGCCAAAAATGCAAAAAAAAAACATATTTGATCACACCTGGCAAATTAAATTGTATAATGAATTCATCTGATGGTGTGGTGAACATTTTATCTTACAAACCATATCAAATTTTATCAGATTGGACAGTGAAAACAAAAAATGTAGGGTTTTTCAGCTAAAATTTTGCATTAGCCTTAAAATTTTAAAACACACAAAGGGTAACAGGAGAAAATGGACAGGACAATTTGTAATGCAATTTTTATCAAACGTGGAAGTACCTCATATGTGGTTGGACACTACTGTTTGAGCACAAGGTGGGAATCAAATGGGAAGGAGCGCGACTTGATATTTAGACCCCACAATTTATAGTGCAATTTCTCTCAAATGTGGTGATGCCCTATATGTCATCATAAACTATTATTTGGCCACTTGGCAGGACTGAGCAGGAAATTTCCTAGAATAGTTTGGGGATGACATTTGCAGAGCTCCTAAGGTGCCAGAACAGCAGAACACCCCCCAAAGTTACCTCATTGTAAAAATTGAACTTGTCAAATAATTTATCTATGACTGCAGTGACTATTTTGTAGAAGCCATTCTCTTTTTCTGGACAATAACAAATATGCCAGTGTAGTGCCCATACATTGTGTCCCCATATATTTTAGCGCCCCATACATTATACCCAGCTTCTGGTTCTGGAGACATGCAGTCTGTAAATTGTAAAGTTCACTTTCCCCACTACAATAGTGCCATACACAGGGCTGCTTACTTAGGGTAAGCACACTGTGGGGCTCAGCATAAGAGGGACAATTAGATTTGGGACCGCAGATTTCACTGGATTTTATTTGTAGGATGGGAGCCACATCACGTTTCCAGTCTTTATCTTACCAGTAATATTTCCTATATTTCCAGTGACAGATGACAGACCTGAGTGGGGGATGGTTTTCTACAATTTAAGCCTTATTCTGTTTTTTGTGTAGTCGAATGAACAAATTGACAGCAGCAAAGTACTGTAATACGCAGGTGCGCGGAAAGGTCAAAGAACATCATCGCATGCGCACTAGTATACTTTGATTTGCACAAAGCAGGGCAGAGAGAAGTTCGCGTGCGCAGGAGCAGAGTGGAGAACACTGTTGATGGCATAGGACACGTCATACACACACAGAGCAGGGAAGGAAGACGGCAATCGCAAGAAAAGAGGAGATGCCGGATCAAGATCAGTGAGGCTCTTTGAACTGGACCGCCCAGTATAATAAAACGTGTTTTTTTACATTATACAGATCAGCCTGAGCTCTTATATACAGCATTCTAGAATGTTACATAAAAGGGTACATTGATGGAGGGGACAAATTTGTTGATAGGTTCCTTTAAACCAAGATTACTCTCATTCAAAGGTTAATTAATTATGTTTTATATAGAAAATCAATTCCAAAAAATAATATTCTATATGTAATATCATAATAGATAAACTAGTGCGCTGTGCATCTAGATGGGTTGATCTCAACCTATTAATGAGTACCAATCGATTAATACGAGTCGTATGGCACTCGTTCACCTGCCTGTTTATTTTCTCTCTTTACCATTGAATCATGAAACACATATTGTAAATGTTTCCACACTTTGCTTGTTTTTTATTATATGTGAAAACTTTGTGGAAATGACCTTTGTGCAGATACTCAGCATGTCTCTAAATTCCTGTTACTGCTCATATTTTTCTAATGTGAATACCTGCTTGCCAGACATGACATTTTACCCAAACACATAAAATTTAAACAGCCCAGGGAAAGCCTCTCAGCTCCTCAGCCATCAGCCGCTCATCCATTGTTCTCCGGCTAAGCAGACTTGGCTCTACATTCCTGGCAAGTGAATAATATCAGGAAGATTAAGCTCTGCTAGGACTCTTTTCTATTAGCACATTATAAAAGACTGACTACAACCTAATTAGGAAATGTTTCAATATGCGGGGTGTAAATGTTTGGATGTTTGCACATTACAAAGTGTGGTTGAGGTCACCAAAGTGAATGGATATGTCTCAATGAGCTAATAACTTAAGATGAAAGAATCAGTGAAAGATGTTCATATAGAAAAGACCAAAGTGAGTGAAAATGATAATATTTTATTCTAATTTTGAATCTTCGGAACAAGCGAGACTCAAGGGTTACGTCTAGAGATGAGCAGATCTGCCAAAGTTCGAATTTTCCCTTATGAATTTGTTTGGCAGAGAAGTTATTCTCTGCACACTTTATATACCTTATTTAATCTACCTTTTTAATATCACTTATGTCTTTAGATCCTAACACATATTAAACATAATATGTAAAAAGTAAGAAAATCCATATACTCACATTTTCGCTCACCTCTCCGTCTCCTCCGCTTCTCATCGTCACCCATCTAGTTCTCTTCTCTCAGCACTGAAATAGCTCTCAGGCCTCATTTAGACGTACATGTGGCATCTACCTGTTATATCCGGGTTTTTTTTGCAGATAATGCAAGTACCCATTATAATCTATGGTTCTATTCATATGTCCATGTACCGCCCCGCGCTCGGCTGCAGCCGAGCCGCTCGGATCCGGGCTCGTCGGAGGGTGTCTTGAGCGCCTCCGGACCCGGGGTCACTTTGCTCTGAAAGGATGCTGGCGCTACGTAGGGGGTTGGTAGGTAGGTTTACGGCCGGGGCCGTGGTTTGGGTTAAGTTCGTGATGCCACCCACGGGTTGTAGTGAATGTAGACACCACCAATGCTGTTTACTAGGCCCCCGGGGATGATATTGCGCAGCCAGGTGTTGACCCCTCCGTGGGTAGGGGCTTGATGGTCCCGGGGCCCGGTTGTGAGGGTGCGGACGGATTGGTGTGGTGCGGGGCAGTGCGCGGCCCGAGGGCACAGTTGTACTCACTCTGACACATACACCGGAGTCTCTGGTACCCGCAGCCGGCTGAGTCTGGTCCCCCACCTGGTTTGGTGGTCCCCGCCTTTCTCTTGCACTTTGTTTTGTAGCTGTGGACTGCCTGCGCTTCAGCGACGGGAGTCCGCTCCCCGGCTGTGTGTGTGTGTCAGGAGAGCCCGTGGGATCTCTCTGCCTGAGCGGTGGCTTTCTATCCCCCTCGTTGGGCTGTTGTCTTCAGTCGGGACTTGGTTGGGAAAGGACCTAAAGTCCAGACCTCAATCAGTGAATTAACTTAGTCTGGAAGATTCGGGACCTCGTTTCAGGGTCTGAGTACCCCCCTCTATGCTCCGGTTTCCAGTCGGTTCCCCGGTTGGTATCGGCGGGCCACTACCCTGTCACGGTCCCTTACGGTTCCACCAGGCCGTCTTCCCGGCTCCTGCAGGCGGCAACCACTGTCTGCCTCTTGGCCAAAGGGTGTCCAGGCTATGACCCAGACCCCTGTCAGACGTTTGCTCCTCACTACTCCTCTCTCTTTCACCTCCAAAACTCAACTGCTTCTGTCTTTCCCGCCTCAGGCTATCCGAACTCCTCAGTGGGCGTGGCCAACCGCCTGGCTCCACTCCCTGGTGTGAACGTCAAGACCCGAGAGGGATGACCAAAGTTTTTAGGTTGGCTGCTGTTACCTTTTTAGGGGGACGGGTGTTTGTGCAAGGACCTGTCTGTGACTACCTGGCTAGTCCAGGGCGTCATATCCATATTTTGTGTAAAGCACATGGAGTCTGTTTTCCCGGCAGCATTGATGACAAGGGCCAATACAATTTTTGGGTCTTTGAAAAATACATACAGCCACGGATGGCATCTGTGTCCTGTACATGTTTAATATTAAAAAGTACAGGAAAAACTTTGTAATTTATTTATCCATCCGTGAAAAACACCAATGACACACTCTTAGTAGAAAGAAACACACAGACCATACACTGATGACACACTGATGATTAAAACTGACACATGGTTGACACACTGAAAAGCAACACTGATGACACAGAACCATTTTTTCACATATGTGTTTAAATTCGGATATGTGAATGAAGCTTTACACTAATCTGGGACTTACGGCTCTAAGGAGGCCCGGGAGGGCTCGGCACAAGCATGCGAATAACAACGTGGGCTGTGACTTTGCGTGTGCATGCACAGAACTGTCCTGGCCCCCATCAGAGCTCAGTGTAACACTAGGTCCAATTTTCATCAGAAAAATGGGATGATATTTTTTTTCAGTTTTTCAGTTGTCATCTTTCTGCAATCTGTTTTTTACTTAGCAGCTATTAACCATTTTCAAATATTACAGAATTTCAATGTATTCATAAAAATTGGATGCTATACTATGATTCCGTATGGCATCCAATTTCTTTCTTGCACCCATTCGATTTTGGACTGAATTAGCAACTTGCTGCATTTTTTTTCACACACAAAGTTTTTTTTCACAGACAAAATCAGATAGCACTTGTCCGGTTTATACCATGGTGTGAGTGAGCCCAAGAGGAATTTCAGTGTTCACGGTGGGGATCAGAAGATACAACAAAGAACGGACAGGTAGGTAAGAAGTAATGATAAGTATAAGGATTTCTTTTATTTTTAACCTTATGATGGCCCTTCAGGGTTCAAAAAAATGATTGCCAGAAGCCGACATTTTGCTAAATTTGCTCCAGAGCAAATTACAAAAAAGTCTACAGTTTGACAAATGTAGATTTTAGCAAAATTTGAATAGAAACTAACGCACTATGCAGCAGCCCCCCGTGATAAAGGTGGAGGAAACACAGGTGCAAAATACTGTTGAAAAAATACACACCAACCAATTCATGTTGGGGCTGATTACTTAGTATTAGAATTGCACACAGATAAGGCTTGTATAGGGCACTGGATATATATAGCCAAGTCTAAAGCTGGTGTCACACATAACGACAACGACGACATCGCTGTTATGTCACAATTTTCTGTGACGTAACAGCGACCTTGTAAGTCGCTGTTATGATCGCTGCTTAGCTGTCAAACACAGCGACGCAGCAGCGATTATAACGTCGCTACATGTGCAGAGAGCAGGGAGCCGCGCACACTGATTAGCGCTGGCTCCTTGCTCTCCTAGCTACAGTACACATCGGGTTAATTAACCCGATGTGTACTGCAGCTACATGTCACAGTGCAGAGAGCAGGGAGCCGCGCACACTGCTTAGCGCTGGCTCCTTGCTCTCCTAGCTACAGTACACATCGGGTTAATTAACCCGATGTGTACTGCAGCTACATGTCACAGTGCAGAGAGCAGGGAGCCGCGCACACTGCTTAGCGCTGACTCCTTGCTCTCCTAGCTACAGTACACATCGGGTTAATTAACCCGATGTGTACTGCAGCTACATGTGCACAGAGCAGGAGCCGGCACTAGCAGCAAGAGCGGCGGAGGCTGGTAACGAAGGTAAATATCGGGTAACCAGGGAAAGGTCTTCCCTTGGTTACCCGATGTTTACAGTGGTTACAGCTTTCCGCAGCTGCCAGACGCCGGCTCCTGCTCCCTGCTCGCTTCATTTCGTCGCTCTCTCGCTGTCACACACAGCGATGTGTGCGTCACAGCAGGAGAGAGACGACGAAAACATGAAGCAGGACATTCAGCAACGAGCAACGACCTCACAGCAGGGGCCAGCTCGTTGCTGGATGTCACACACAGCGACAGCGACGGGACGTCGCTGCAACGTCACAGAAAATGGTGACGTAGCAGCGACGTCGTTGTCGTCGTCGCTGTGTGTGACACCACCTTTAGTTGGCTTTGTAGACTAGAGTGTCTGTCCTGGTGGGATGCACTTATATAGTGCTGGGTGGCCCACCTAATCTAACAGTATGGGTGTCACTAATAGACTGTAAGCCAGACACTGTGCACTACATGTGTGGGACCACCTGTTTTGCTGCCACCTTTATCAAGGGGGACTGAAGCATCCTGCTAATGCATTTGTTTCTGTGACTTGGGCAGGTAAACACTGTTGCGTTCTTTTTGCAATGTTAATATTTGATTTTGGGGGAAATTTGAATGCCTTTTTCTGTGGCTTTTGCTTTTAATATTAAAATTTTACTTTTGGCAGTGGTAATTTTTTAGAACAACCCTTTAAAGAAACAAATCAACCCACCAAGGAATCAAAACAGCAACAAGACACACAGGTCATAAATTTATCTTCTAGACAACTAAAAGACGCAGAGATGATACTTTTGAGAAATGGACAGTTATTCATCCCAAGTTCCAATTTTAACAATTTTGAATGTGTAAACAACTTAAAACTTTTCACACGAAAAGATGTCATAAGGAATTTACCAGACAAAACGAGAAATTGTGCAATGATCTTAGTATTCTGGGGGAGATGCTTAAGGGTGTGAGAGTTCTTGACAGCCTAACAGAGACTGATGGGGATTCAGAAGGGAGAAGACCCTTTTACAACTCTGAAAAATAAAAATGTCAAAATGCCACCAGCACAGGTTGACATATCGTCAATAGATGTCTTCACCAACCTAGTAACACAGGAGCTGTCAACACAGGCCCAAAAGAACATGAATGTAAATTTCAACTGTAAAAAGGATAAAATAGATTGTTTACTTGATCTTGAGAAAGATTCAAGCATTATATCATGAAACCTTTTGATAAAGGGTGAAATATTGTGATTCTCAATGCTCGAGAGTATAAAACCCTTTGTGAATATAATTTGTGAGACAAGGAGATTCTTTCTTCTAATCCAACCATCGAGTTCCAAACTGAAATAAAACTTATCTTGGAACATCGGTTATAAAATAACCTCAAAAGTAAGTCAGAATTTGATTTTCTGTTACCAAATAATCCAGTAACTGTGACTTTCTATTGTCTCCCTAAAAGACATAAGGGTTTGACCACCCATAAAGAGTAGACCTGTCGTTTTTGGGGGGAACAGTCTCAGTCAGAATATAAGTGTCTGTTTGGACAGGATACTTAGACATTTCATGTCTGCTTTATACTCTTACACCTGATATATGACTAATATACTGAAATTGCATGGCCTGACCTTTGATTCAGGTGTCTTTTTAGCGTCATATATACAGTAGACTTTGAGGCAAAATCCCAAGTAAAAAAGGAATGCACGCATCTAAATACTTCCCACTATTCAGAGGATGTTACTATAGAGCTCACAGTGACTTTATTATAGAACTTTTGCATTTCTGCTTCATGAAAAACTACTTTCTTTTTGATGGGTGTTTTTTCCACCAGATCAGGGGAACTGCTATGGGGATCCCCTGTGCTCCCACATATACAAACTTGCTCCTACACTGGTGGGAGGAAGCATGGTTTTTAATCTGGGAAATTAAACCAATAAAAAATTGAGATATGGTTTTGTTATATAGATGATATCCTGGTCATTTGGAAGGGTACAACCAGGGAATTTACATATTTTGTAACTGTAATGCAATTGTATTGAAATTCACCTGTGAAATCAGTACTGATTATTTACCATTTTTTGAAATTTTAATCAGCAAAATGGAGAAGGGAGGACTGAAGACAAAGGTCTTCAGAAAACCCATGGGTATGAACTATCTGTTGAGGTGGGCCAATAACCATCTAACACCTCTTCAAAGGGGTATCCCCAAAGTTTAATTTTTTTAGGATGCACAATTATTGTACCAAAATTAATGACTTCGGTTTACAATCAAGGGACCTGGAAACAAGGTTTATTAGTAGGGGTTACCCCAAAAAACGTCTTCAAAATGCTTGTACATAGGCATTAAAAACAAGGAAAGATAATCTATGAGTGCCAAAATCAAAAGGGGAGAAAGGAGATCAAAAGGAGGCCAGGTTCATTACCACAGTTGACAATGCAGCACAGGAGGTTTGGGCCATTTTCGAAGATTATTGGCCTATATTAACAATGGACAATTAAGTAAAAGGTTTGTTGTTGATGATTGTCCCCTCATAACTTACAAAAGGAACAGGTCCCTAAAAGACAGAATGGTACATAGTCATTTTAGAAGCCCTAAACCAACAGCTTGGCTCCCAAAAAATCATGGGCTGTTATACTCGTGGTGTTTACACATATCAAAAAAGGTAAATGTTTAAGAGTGAGGTAACAGGGTCAGGGTATACAATCAGTAGTTTTATTATTGTAAGACATAGGGCATGGTCTATAAGGCTACTTGTTCCTCTGGTGTGTAATATGTGGGGATGACAAAAAGAGAATTTCAAAAGAAAATTAAAGACCATTTAGGGGATATTTCACATAAAAGAGATACACTCCTTTCCCATCATGTCAATCAAGGAAACATAGGAACACCCACATTGAAATTTATAGGGATTAAAAAGATTGACAAACCTAATAGAGGCGGTAACTGGGACAAAAGGATTCTCCAAAGGAGTTTCTGTATTAAAACAATAACTCCAAGTAGCATCAACAAACACCTGCAATTAATTTTTTTCCTCTAATCTTTAGTAACATAATTACCTTCTCTCCTTCTATCAGCCGCCAAATTTTTTTTCTCTTTCTCTTTGTTATATCTACTACCTTGTCCTTCCTTTTATCTCTCCATTCTAAAAGGGATCTGAACTACCATATTCCTATGTTTCTGTTAGATCAAATAAATTAATATCTGTACAGCCTTTGGACATTTTGCATGCTGTATAATATTGGTTTATTATTAATATATTTTTTTACTAGTGACAACTAGTGATGAGCGAGCACTAAAATGCTTGAGTGCTTAGTCGGTACTCCAATCTAGCAGGGTGGACACCTGGACGGGCTTGACTTGAGTTCCGAGTATAATGGAAGTGAATGGGAAACTAGAGCATTTTTCTGGAAAACCTTAACAAGAGGGCTGGGGAGGCAGGAAAATCTCTGAACTGGATGGTAACAGCACTGAAAAGAAATGAGAGCAGTATGGGGAAGATGCTTGAACGCATTTCTAACTCCCAGGTCGCTGCTAGGAACAATGTTGTCAAAGTATTAGGTGTGCGCACAAGTTGAGTATTTGGATGCAGAAATTTCTGCACCATTCCTCCTTCCTTTGGTAGGAAAATGCAGCAGAAAAATGTGCATTTTTCTGCATTTTTGCCATGTTTTCAATAAGTTTTTCCTTGTGTTTTTGCATGTGTTTTATACCTGCATTTTTTAGCATTTTTGGACACCAATGAATGCTATAGAGTTAGATAATAGATAAAGATATTAGATCTAGATAGATAGAGAAAGGTATATAGACATATAGAGAGACAGACATATAATTGCTCAACTCTCTAACATATTCAGTCATATGAAAAAGTATGGGCATCCCTATTAATGTTAACCTTTTTTCTTTATAACAATTTGGGTTTTTGCAACAGCTATTTCAGTTTCATATATCTAATAACTGATGGACTGAGTAATATTTCTGGATTGAAATGAGGCTTATTGTACTAACAGAAAATGTGCAATCCGCATTTAAACAAAATTTGACCGGTGCAAAAGTATGGGCACATCAACATAAAAGTGACATTAATATTTTGTAGATCCTCCTTTTGCAAAAAATAACAGCCTCTAGTCGCTTCCTGTAGCTTTTAATGAGTTCCTGGATCCTGGATGAAGGTATATTTGACCATTCCTGTTTACAAAATAATTCCAGTTCAGTTAAGTTTGATGGTCGCCGAGCATGGACAGCACGCTTCAAATCATCCCACAGATTTTCAATGATATTCAGGTCTGGGGACTGGGATGGCCATTCCAGAACATTGTAATTGTTCCTCTGCATGAATGCCTGAGTAGATGTAGAGCGGTGTTTTGGATCATTGTCTTGCTGAAATATCCATCCCCTGCGTAACTTCAACTTCGTCACTGATTCTTGCACATTATTGTCAAGAATCTGCTGATACTGAGTTGAATCCATGCGACCCTCAACTTTAACAAGATTCCCGGTGCCAGCATTGGCCACACAGCCCCAAAGCATGATGGAACATCTACCAAATTTTACTGTGGGTAGCAAGAGCTTTTCTTGGAATGCCGTGTTTTTTTGCCTCCATGCATAACGCCTTTTTGTATGACCAAACAACTCAATCTTTGTTTCATCAGTGCACAGGACCTTCTTCCAAAATGTAACTCGCTTGTCCAAATGTGCTTTTGCATACCTCAGGCGACTCTGTTTGTGGTGTGCTTGCAGAAACGGCTTCTTTCACTTCACTCTCCCATACAGCTTCTCCTTGTGCAACGTGCGCTGTATTGTTGACCGATGCACATTGACACCATCTGCAGCAAGATGAAGCTGCAGGTCTTTGGAGGTGGACTGTGGATTGTCCTTGACTGTTCTCACCATTCTTCTTCTCTGCCTTTCAGTTATTTTTCTTGGCCTGCCACTTCTGGGCTTAACAAGAACTGTACATGTGTTCTTCCATTTCCTTACTATGTTCCTCACAGTGGAAACTGACAGTTTAAATCTCTGAGACAACTTTTTGTATCCTTCCCCTGAACAACTATGTTGAATAATCTTTGTTTTCAGATCATTTTAGAGTTGTTTTGAGGAGCCCATGATGCCACACTTCATAGGAGATTCAAATAGGAGAACAACTTGCAAGTGGCCACCTTAAATACCTTTTCTCATGATTGGATACACATAGTTACATAGTTACATAGTTACATAGTTACTAAGGTTGAAAAAAGACCTAGGTCCATCTAGTTCAACCTTCCCCCACCAGTTCTACATTTGGTCACTAAGTCATTTATAACCAACAATGTTGTGTGTACTGAGGAAATCATCCAGCCCTTTTTTGAAAGCTGTTATAGTATCTGCCATTACTACCTCTTGTGGTAGGGTATTCCACAGTCTGACTGCTCTAACTGTAAAGAACCCTTTCCTCTTTAGCTGCCGGAATCGCTTTTCTTCCAATCGCAGTGAGTGCCCCCTGGTCTTTAGTATTGTCTTTGGAAGAAATAAGTCATGTGCCAGTCCTTTATATTGACCACACATATATTTATACATATAAATGAGATCTCCTCTGAGACGTCTTTTTTCTAAGCTAAACATATCTATCTTTTTCAACCTGTCATCATATGGGAGGCCTTCCATTCCTTGTAGCAGTCTAGTTGCCTGCCTTTGAACTGACTCTAACTTCTGAATGTCCTTTTTAAAATGTAGAGTCCAAAACTGGACCCCATATTCCAGATGTGGCCTTACAAGTGATTTATAGAGGGGTAATAATACGTTGGGATTGCGGGATCTAATCTCTCTTTTTATACACCCTAGAATCTTGTTTGCTTTTGCAGCTGCTGCTTGACATTGATTGCTGCTGCTCAGCTTATTTGTAATGAGAATACCCAAGTCCTTCTCCTGCTCTGTAGTCCCGAGTTTACTTCCATTTAATGTATACACAGTTATAGGATTACTCCGTCCTAGGTGCATTACTTTACATTTATCAACATTAAATCTCATTTGCCAAGTATCTGCCCATTCTGCCATCTTATCTAGATCTTTTTGTAATATTATACTATCAAGGTCAGTTTTTAATATCCTACATAGTTTGGTGTCATCAGCAAAGACTGACACTTTACTATCAATCCCATCCACAAGGTCATTAATAAAGAGATTAAAAAGAATTGGTCCTAGCACAGATCCCTGCGGCACCCCACTGCTGACTATGGCCCATTTAGAGAATGTTCCATTTATGACTACTCTTTGTTTCCTATCTTTTAGCCAATTCCTTACCCAGTTGCATATAGTTTCCCCCAGTCCTTGCTTCTGGAGCTTTAGTATAAGGCTATTATGTGGTACAGTATCAAATGCCTTTGCAAAGTCCAAATAAATCACATCAGCTGCATTACCAATATCCAGGTTTGCACTTACCCCCTCATAGAACCCCAACAGGTTGGTTAGACACGACTTATCTTTCATGAATCCATGCTGTCTGTCAGTTATTATATTATTTTCTGCAACATATTTTTGCATGTCATCCCTTAAAATGCCCTCAAAAACTTTGCATACTACTGATGTCAGGCTTACTGGACGGTAGTTGCCTGGATCTACCCTCTTACCTTTCTTAAATATCGGTACCACATCAGCAATCCTCCAATCCTGAGGCACCAACCCTGTTACAAGCGAGTCTAAAAAGATGAGATACAGCGGTCTGTCAATTATGGAGCTCAATTCCCTCAATATTCGTGGATGAATGCCATCTGGCCCTGGGGATTTGTCAATGTTTAATTTACTCAGACGTAGGCGTACTTCTTCTTGTGTTAAATTAATTATATCGGGTGGTGAACTTTGATTTTTCACTTCTTGAATGATGCCTGGTACAGTCAGTTCCTTGGTGAACACAGATGAGAAATGCCTATTTAATATCTCAGTCTTTTGTTTGTCCTCTATAACTAACTTGTTATTATATTTTAAGGGGCCAATACTATCCTTTGTTTTCCTTTTGGCATTAATGTATTTAGAAAAGATTTTGGGATTTATTTTAATGTCATTGGCGATTTTTGTTTCAGTAGCTAGTTTTGCTTGTTTGATTTCTTTTTTGCATTGCCTATTGATATCTTTATACTCCTGCAATGCTATTTCTGTATTCTCAGCCTTCAAGATTTTAAACGCCCTTTGTTTTTGTTTTATTATACTTTGTACAGTCTTATTTATCCATAGTGGTTTCTTTTTATTCCAGGACGTTTTATTACCAGAGGGTATAAGTTTTTTACAGGACTCTAGCAATATATCCTTAAACTTTCCCCATTTATGTTCAGTATCCCCAGTTACCATGACTTTGTCCCAATCTACACATTTAAGCTCTTCCCTTAATTTGTTGAAATTAGCTTTCCTAAAATTCCAGGTTTTAGCATTTCCCCTTTGAAATGTTCTATTGAATATTACCTTGAAGCTTACCATATTATGATCGCTGGTGCCCAAGTGCTCCCGGACCTGTAGATCTGAAATTGTATCCGGTCTATTTGACAGGACCAAATCTAGCAAATTATCTCCCCTCGTCGGTTCATCTACCATCTGAGAGAGGAAATGGTCTTGAATGGTAGATAAGAATTTACAGCTTTTAGCACAACCAGAAGATTCTATGTCCCACTGTATGTCTGGATAGTTGAAATCCCCCATAATAAGAACCCGATTATTATTATTAGCTGCCTTTTCAATTTGTTCCAGCATTTCACCCTCTATTTGTTCAAGTATGTTAGGAGGCTTATAGCAAACTCCAATTAGCATTTTTCCATTATTCTCCTCCCCATGTACATTTACCCATACTGACTCTACATTGTTGCTGTTCCCCCCAATGTCATCATTCAACACAGGTTTTAGGTTAGATTTGATAAATATACACACCCCACCACCTTTTTTGTCTTTCCTCTCCCTCCTAAATGTACTATAACCCTGTATGTTTGTCACCCAGTCATGACTTTTATCCAGCCAGGTTTCCATAATGCCCACCACATCATAATCCATGGTTGACATAAGAGTCTCCAATTCATTCATTTTGTTTGCAAGACTTCTTGCATTTGCCAGTAGACATTTAATCCTATTAACACCTTTATTACTCCTAGCCTCCCTACGTTCCTTGCATGTCCCATCCCCCCCTAATCCTTCATTGACCCCTACCATCTCACTGTCTCTATCTGCTCTATCTATCCCCTTTTTTGCTCCACTACCCTCCCTCCCCCCAGATCCTAGTTTAAAAGCTCCTCCATCCGTCTGACCATTTTCTCCCCCAGCACAGCTGCACCTTCCCCATTGAGGTGCAGCCCGTCCCTACCGTAGAGCCTGTAGCCGACTGAGAAGTCAGCCCAGTTCTCCATGAACCCGAACCCTTCCTTCCTGCACAAATTTCTAAGCCACGTGTTTATCTCACTAAGCTCCCGCTGTCTTTCTAGTGACGCTCGTGGCACCGGTAGTATTTCTGAAAACACCACCTTGGAGGTCCTGGACTTCAGCTTCTCTCCTAGTTCCCTGTAATCATTTTTAAGGACCTTCCACCTGCCTCTAACTTTGTCATTAGTACCAATGTGCACCATGACCGCTGGGTTTTCCCCAGCCCCACCCAGCAATCTATCTATCCGATCCACAATATGCCGAACCCGAGCACCCAGCAGACAACACACTGTTCGGCATTCACGGTCTCGGCGACAGATGACTCTGTCTGTCCGCCTAATTATAGAGTCCCCTACCACTAACATCTGTCTGGGCTTTGCTGCACTCCTATTTCCCTCCTTCCTACAGCAGTTGTTTTCCTGGTTGCTAGGAGCAACGTCCTGCTGTAGTGACCCTAGTCCTAGCCCTTCATTCCTGATATCAGCAAAACAGGCATATTTACTAGGTTGTGCCAGGTCAGGACTAGGCTCCCTGACACTTTTTCCCCTACCTCTTCTTCTAACTGTTACCCAACTACCTACCTCTGGGTCCTGATCTTCTCCACCTCCACCCTCCTCCATATCACTGGCCCCAGCCAGAGAAAGCTCAGTGAGCTCTAAACTCCTCTCCAGGTTTGCAATGCCCCTGAGTGTTGCAAGCTGCTTATTTAGATCAGTTACCTTGGCTTCCAAACACGCAACATGCTTGCATCGAGTGCAGACATATTCACCCTCAAACGGCTGCTCAAGGCATGCATACATCTGACAAGATACACACCTGGTAGCATTGTCCATGGAGCACCTATCAAATGGGGATAAACAGTAAAGTAGAAAAACAAAGAGAAAAAAAAATAAAAAAACCCAATGGGAAACATATAAGGATAAATTCAAACTATGTTCTTGTGTCAAACTATGTAATTGTGTTGAAACTATGCCACACTTATCTTTAAACCCTGCACACTTTGCTGCAGAATCTCGCACGCTCAGCACCTCGCTTGATCTGGCTGGTTTATATAGTTCTACAGGACTTGTAGAAGCTGCCAGAAGCTTCTAGAAACAGGTGTGACTAATGCTACTGATTAAATCCCAAGACAAACTTTTTTTTTTTTTTTTTTGCTTTTTTAACAGTATCACAGACAAACAGACAAACAATTCCCTAATAAAATTAAACAATTACAGTTATCACCACTATGTAATTGTGTTGAAACTATGCCACACTTATCTTTAAACCCTGCACACTTTGTTGCAGAACCTCGCACGCTCAGCCTATGAAGTTCAAAGCTCAATGAGGTTACAAAAGTAAAGTAAAGTAAAAAGTAGTTAGGAGTGTTCAAATCAAGAAATTGATAAGGGTGCCCATACTTTTGCACCGGTCCAAATTTGTTTAAATGCGGATTGCACATTTTCTGTTAGTACAATAAACCTCATTTCAATCCAGAAATATTACTCAGTCCATCAGTTATTAGATATATGAAACTAAAATAGCTGTTGCAAAAACCCAAATTGTTATAAAGAAAAAAGGTTAACATTAATAAGGGTGCCCAAATTTTTTCATATGACTGTAATAAATTAGCACCCTGTGGAGCTTACTGGATAGCTTTTTATGTTTGACTAAATAAATGACAAAAATGTTATGCATTCCCCTCTGTTTTTGATAACCATCAAAAGTAAAGCAGACAGTTGCGGGCTGATATTATTGGGCTGGGAAGGCTATGGCTTTTGGACCCTTCCCAACCTAAAATATCAGCCCTCAGCCGCAGGCCCGGCGTCAGCACCTGGCAAACCCAGTCAAATGCCGGGCCCCTGGGCTGCCGAGAGGCCCACTCGCAGTGGCAGGGGGGCCTGGTGCCAGCACTGTCACCAGCCCCCCATCCCCGCCGAGGATTGCACTTTCAATTGTATCGGCACCGCATTATCCCGATTGCCACCAGACCGATGCAATGAGGAAGATCCAAGGCGAAAATAGGGGGGACCTTACAATTTTTTATTTATTTATTATTTACTATCCCTTCTCTACCAGGTATCCCTACACTGAATGCAGGTAACAGCAGTTTTATAAAAGAAAGGATAGTATGTAACCCTGAAAAGGATTTTTGTTTTAATGGTGCAGCAGCGGAATACAATTACAGCAATATCAATTAAACATTGCCTATGTGCCTGCTCTAATTTAAGCTCTATCTCCTAGATCAACTGTACCTGAATTGCTTCCAGAGGAGAGTGTGCCGAGCAATGCGTCCCTGGGTGCTATATAAGATCCAATGATGCAATGTGGCCAGCCAATCACAGGAATAACAGTAACTAACATGGGTACAACATTACCAGGCAATCCCCGCATGTGTATATATATATATATATATATATATATATATATATATACATATATATAATTGCCTTATTCTGTCTGTCTGTCTGTCTGTCTTGCTCCAAAATTGTGTCGTTACAGTGACAACTTTCGGATTGGCCGCCGGGCTAGGCCTGGCCCCGCCCACCCCACGGATTGGCCGCTCGCCTTGGCCTGGCCCCGCCCCCCGCATGGATTGGCCGCTCGACCCGACCCTCCGCACGCATCGACCGCTCGGCCACGCCCCTTCCCCCAAATTCAAACGAAGCCCCGACTCCCCCAGCCCAGACATAACCTTGCGATGCTGGGATCGTGACGGAGCCGGTGTACGCTGGTAACCATGATAAACATCGCGTAACTATAGGAAGCGCTTCCCTTAGTTACCCGATGTGTATCATGGTTACCAGCGTACACCGGCTCCCGGTACACATGTGCAAGGAGCCGGGATACGCTGCGGTCAATAATGAAGTGTCATGCAGCGGTGAAAGAGTTAAAGACTCTGCAAGACACTTCATTATAGGCAGTGGGCACCCCCAGAAGAGAGAAGACAGAAGAAAGAAGACCCCGCAGTCATACTCACCAGACGCCGACCGGGAGCAGGTGAGCGCATCAAGGTCCTGCTGCGGCGGAACACACACACACGCACACACATAAGAACAGACACACACACATCAGATCACACTCACTCACTCTCACACACACCTCACACACACATCAGATCGCATCCACACACTCACAACATCCAGTGATATCGCTTACTTCTCGGCGGCGATACTGTGCGTGCAGTGACCTTCCAGGACCTGCCGGAGGATCACATGGCCGGAAGCATGTGGTATCTCCGGATGTTGTGAGTGTGTGAGCGCATATGTGCGATATCGTCAGTGTGTGTGCGTGTATGCGATCAGATGTGTGCGTGTATGCGATCGGATGTGTGCGTGTATGCGATCGGATGTGTGCGTGTATGCGATTGGATGTGTGCGTGTATGCGATCGGATGTGTGCATGTGTTCTGATGTGTGAGTGTATGCGATCGGATCTGTGAGTGTCGGCAGAAGGCAGAGGAGCACGGCGTGCAGCACAGCTGCTGGGACCGCCCACCGGAGGGCACAGGGAGAAGTGGGGTGTGAGTGTATGCGATCAGATGTGTGCGTGTATACTGTCTGATGTGTGACTGTAGAGCACGATGGGGAGTGCGCAGCATGGGGGATGGAGCGCAGCTGCTGGGAACGCCTACCGGAGGGCACAGGGAGAAGTGGGGTGTGAGTGTATGCGATCAGATGTGTGCGTTTATACTGTCTGATGTGTGACTGTGGAGCACGATGAGGAGTGCGCAGCATGGGGGATGGAGTACGATGGGGGGTGCGCAGCATGGGGGATGGAGCATGATGGGGGGTGCGCAGCATGGGGGATGGAGCACGATGGGGGGTGTGCAGCATGGGGGATGGAGCACGATGTGGGGTGCACAGCATGGGGGATGGAGCACGATGGGGGGTGCGCAGCATGGGGGATGGAGCACGATGGGGAGAGCGCAGCATGGGGGATGGAGCACGATGGGGAGTGCGCAGCAGGGGGGATGGAGCATGATGGGGGTGCGCAGCATGGGGGATGGAACACGATGGGGGTGCACAGCATGGGGGATGGAGCACGATGGGGGTGCGCAGCATGGGGGATGGAACATGGTGGGGGGTGCGCAGCATGGGGGATGGATCACGATGGGGAGTGCACAGGATGGGGGATGGAGCACGATGGGGGTGTGCAGCATGGGGGATGGAGCACGATGGGGGGTGCGCAGCATGGGGGATGGAGCACGATGGGGGTGCACACCTTCCCCCAAAACATACACACCGCCAAACGTGCACCGCACAACACACCACACACACACTGGGAACCACAAACACCGCCCTACACAGACACCCACACACACAGTCAACGCCGCACACACACAACAGCCAACACACAAACACCGCTGCATACACAAATATACGCACATACTGCGCAGCACACACACTGCACAAAACATACCTCCCCCCAAAACACACACACGCACTCCACACTCACACAAACCGCGCAACACACACAGCACCACACACAGACAAGACTGCAGACACACAGCGCTCCACAAACAACGCAACACACACAACGCAACACACATACAACACCGCTCTCACACACCCCCACCCAGACAACACCCAGAACATTTACAGCACCCTACACAAACACTACACACAACAACATCTATATATATATAACAAAAATCATACATTAACTACACAATAAATTCTAGAATATCCGATGCGTAGAATCGGGCCACTTTCTAGTATATATATATATATATATATATATATATATATATACAATAGAAAAAAACAGAATGAAACAGGGGTTCCCTTGCTGGTTTCCCACGCTGGTACTAACCTGACTTCAAACCGTACTGGCAGCACCTTTACAATTGTGGACAGGTGCGTATCTGGATGATGTATAAATATGAGACAAAAAAAAGACCAGTCACACACTGTGAAAAACCAAAATAAATTCTACCTTATAACATAAATGGAGGTATTTAGAATATTATAATGGCCATTGTAATACCAGCCCAGCACCCCTTCACGGCACCCTCCTTTGCTGGGTCCTACACTACACTGCATCTTTTCTGGGTTTTAAAAACCTACAAGATCAGCTGGTGAACAAAAAGGAGGCTAATAAAGCAGCCGGGAGCTGGAGTGCAAATCCAGCAAACAGAGCATCACTCTGTTACGGTTCCCGTTTCTGGGTATCTGCGTGTCTCCATCCCTTTGCTGTGGCACTGGAGACTATGTTCGGATTTCTTGCTACTGCACATGTGCGAGCGCTGGAGACTAAGTCCTATCTTGGAGCCATTGCACATGTGCGAGTGACATCATCACTGACACGAGGTCACATGTCTCTGACACCTAAGCTGATTGGCCGCTGGTCATGTGCTTGTGACACGAGGTCACATGTCTCTGACACCTTCTAAGCCGATTGGTCGCTGGTCATGTGCTTGTGACGCCTTGCTCGGTGATAGGCCAGCGTGACGTCATTGCTGTCGTTCTGGCAGCGGATTAGCTCTGGTGTCCTCCATCTTGGATGAGGCACAGAGTCTATATAAGACCCTGACGCACGCTGCTCGGCGCTCAGTCCTCTTGGTTCATTCATGAGAGTAGACGCTCTGTGCACGTCCCTCTAGGCATCTCTCTGTCTATGCTAGGTGAGCGCTATCGGCAGGGTAGCGTTCTTGTACCTTACAGCTTCGGCTGCGGTCCGTATCCTTGCACCTTATTGGAGCGGACATAGGCAGGTGCCTAAGGCACATGGTCAGGCTGGGCCTTGTGATTCTACTCGTAGGTGGACGTTGCCGCTAGGGTAACGTTCCTTATACTGCGTCTGGCAGTTGTTCGTATCCTCGCACACTAGGGGAGCGAACATAGGTAGGAGCTTTATGCGGCTTGTGCTGCTGTTCGTCTCTTTTGCACCACTAGTGGAGCGGACCTAGACAGGTGCCATACCTAGTGGTTCGTGTCCTCACACACTAATGGAGCGAACGCAGGTAGGAGCTTTGTGGGGCTTACGCTGTTGCCCGTCTCCTGGCACCGCTAGAGGAACGGACCTAGGTTGGTGCCATTTCACACTCACTGCTTTTGTCTCTGTGATCATTAACAGAGACCATACCACACACCCTCCAAGTAAGGGAGGAATTGCTTTATTTCCTAACTATATTCCTCTGTGAGTTTAACAGAGGTATTGCACTCTGCACTTGTGCTACTACTATTTACAGCGGCACACTTATATACTCTTCCTCACTCATTAACATATCCCTTTTACGTTAATGCTTAATACGGTAGTCGCTGTGACTTTAACAGTACACGCCGTGACTGGCTCTAGTGTCACTGAGACGTATCAGTGTCACTACTGCTTTCGTGGTACAAGATACCCCTTATCCTCTGCCACAGTCTGCAGCAGAGACTTTGCACGGTAGACCCTGACTGTCTGATATCCCTTTGGTTTTTATAATCAGACAGCCCCCGTAACACACTCCCTGTTATATGCATTATACAATAGAAAAAAATAGAATGAAACAGGGGTTCCCTTGCTGGTTTTCCATGCTGGTACTAACCTGACTTCAAACCGTACTGGCAGCACCTTTACAATGTGGACAGGTGCGTATCTGGATTATGTATAAATATGAGACAAAAAAGACCAGTCACACACTGTGAAAAAGCAAAATAAATTCTACCATATAACATAAATGGAGGTGAAGGGGCGCTAGGCTGGTATTACAATGGCCATTATAATATTCTAAATATCTCTATTTATGTTATAAGATAGAATTTATTTTGGTTTTTCACAGTGTGCGACTGGTCTTTTTTTGACTCGTGTATATATATATATATCTATATATATATATATATATATATATATATATATAGATATATATATATATAGGGTACGGAAAGTATTCAAACTCCTTTAAATTTATCGCTCTTTGTTTCATTGCAGCCATTTGGTAAATTCAAAAAAGTTAATTTTTTTCTCATTAATGTACACTCTGCACCCCATCTTGACAGAAAAAAACAAATTTGCAAAAACATTTCTACATTCCTGGTTTTTTTTTTCTGTCAAGATGGAGTGAAGAGTGTATATTAATGAGAAAAAAATGAAATTTTTTGAATTTACTAAATGGCTGCAATGAAACAAAGACCTTTTCATTCAAAGAGTTTTCTTTATTTTCATGACTCTGAAAACTGTAGATTCACATTAAAGGCATCAAAACTATGAATCAACACATGTGAAATTAAATAGTTAACTAAAAATTGTGAAACAACTCAAAATATGTCTTATATTATAGGTTCTTCAAAGTAGCCACCTTTTGCTTTGATTACTGCTTTGCACACTCTTGGCATTCTCTTGATTAGCTTCAAGAGGTAGTCACCGGAAATGGTTTTCACTTCACAGGTGTGCCCTGTCAGGTTTAATAAGTGGGATTTCATGCCTTATAAATGGGGTTGAGACCATCAGTTGTGTTCTGCAGAAGTCTGGTGGATACACAGCTGATAGTCCTACGGAATAGACTGTTAAAATTTGTATTATGGCAAGACAAAAGCAGCTAAGTAAAGAAAAAACTAGTGGCCATCATTACTTTAAGAAATGAAGGTCGGTCAGTCCGAAAAATTGGGAAAACTTTGAATGTGTCCGCAAGTGCAGTGGCAAAAACCATCAAATGCTACAAAGAAACTGGCTCACATCCCCAGGAAAGGAAGACCAAGAGTCACCTCTGCTGCAGAGGATAAGTTTATCCGAGTCACCAGCCTCAGAAATCATGGGTTAACAGCAGCTCAGCTCAATGCCACACAGAGTTCTATCAGCAGACAGAGGAGACTTTGTGCAGCAGGCCAGGCCGTCATGGTAAAATAGCTGCTAGGAAACCACTGCTAAGATATATAAAGAACACAAGGAATGGACATTAGACCTGTGGAAATCTGTGCTTTAGTCTGATGAGTCCAAATTTGAGATCTTTGGATCCAACTACCGTGTCTTTGTGTGACGCAGAAAAGGTGAACGGATGGACTCTATAGGCCTGGTTCCCACCGTGAAGCATGGAGGAGGAGGTGTGATGGTGTGGGAGTGCTTTGCTGGTGACACTGTTGTAGATTTATTCAAAATTGAAGACATACTGAACCAGCATCGCTACCACAGCATCTTGCAGCGTCATGCTATTACATCCAGTTTGAGTTTAGTTTGACCATCATTTATTTTTCAACAGGAAAATGACCCCAAACACACCTCCAGGCTGTGTAAGGGTTATCTGACTAAGAAGGAGAGTGATGGGGTGCTACGCCAGATGACCTGGCCTCCACAGTCACCAGACCTGATCCCATTCGAGATGGTTTGGGGTGAGCTGGACCGCAGAGTGAAGGCAAAAGGGCCAACAAGTGCTAAGCATCTCTGGGAACTCCTTAAGACTGTTGGAAGACCATTTCCGGTGACTACCTCTTGAAGCTCATCTAGAGAATGCCAGGAGTGTGCAAAGCAGTAATCAAAGCAAAAGGTGACTACTTTGAAGAACCTAAAATATAAGACATATTTTCAGTTGTTTAACATTTTTTGTTAAGTATTTAATTCTACATGTGTTAATTCATAGTTTTGTTGCCTTCAATGTGAATCTAAAATTTTCAGAGTCATGAAAATAAAGAAAACTCTTTGAATGAGAAGGTGTGTCCAAACTTTTGGTCTGTACTGTATATATGAAATATATGGACAATGGCACATCTGTGTGTAGGGTGAAAATTCAGGCTATCACTAATCAGACTTTCACATTTCACTTGTGCTCGTAGCATGTTCCTTTGTAAGGATAGATAGTGATGATGAGGATGATAACAGCAGTGGCGGTGTAGCTTTTAGTGCCAGGAGGGGGTTGTGCTATAAGCAGTTACAGCTGCTTTGGTATACCGCCAGGAAAGGAAACGCTCATTATAAGACTCTGTTCAGTGCTCCCTGTTGTGTTTTAAAGCGCACCCTTTGACATAGAACCTTTAGGAGATGAACCAAAATGCCAATGTGTATAAAATATTTCCTAAGAAGATATCATACACAGGAGGACTGAATCTCATTAGTTAATATTATAGTGGGGCTTTATGTGAATTGACAGTGATTGAATTTCCTTGACTGGAACAATTTACACCAAATAGTGACACATATAACTTTGCTGCTTAGAATTTTTCTTAGTAAAGGTAGCATAACCTTCTTCTTTATCATCATCATCATTAATATTTTATCTTGGTTATAATTTCCTTCCTAGTTTTTTGTACAGAATTCTATTATACTATGGTTTGTTGATTAAAATTGACATTTTCTTTGCCGTTGCACTTTCTTTGAACTTACTGTAAAATGCAGCCAGTATCTGGTTAATGATCCATTATTGTCATTACAGCTCCATAATTAGAGCCCCTATACAGATTAGACAAAAGATAGATGAACCAACTGAAACTGTCAGGAGTGGCCAACAGTCTAATATGTGTCTAATATGTATTGGGGCCTCCTGACTCTTCCCCAAGAGATAAGGTCTGGAGGAAAAGGATCCAGCCTATTGAATTTCAATGACCAATCCTTTTGTCCTCCATGAAGACAAGCCACTGTATTCTGTTGTTGTGTTCTGATAATGGAACAGAACAATGGAAGGGTTTAGCAGTAGTCTGAATTCAGCCTTGAAAGGAGTTGTTCATCACTATCTAATATTTTCCTTGTGTGGGCAGGGTAGAAAATAGTTTTATATGGGCGTGACTGGGGCGTCGTTAATAGTGGTGATTAAAATCCTGCGTCGGTGCACTAAGTGCGCTAAATATTTTATCACTCTTTCTCTTTGAAAGTTGGGAGGTATGAGTCTTTCATTTTGAACACAGAATCACTTTGCTGAGCCAAGCATTACTTTGTAAGGGATAATTGGGAGAGATAGCTGATGTCTAAACAAAGGTTCAGTTTGAAAATATCAGTGAAAATATCACAAGATCTCCTGAGTTGAAGTTTGTTATAACATAACAAACCCCTTTGTTACGAGGTTGGCGGATTGAATGGAAATATAATAGATTTAATCGCAACTCGGGGTTCACCGTGCAGAGATGGTATACTGCAGCTAGTAGTCCAGAGGACAAAGCAGACACACAACAGCTAACAATAACTGTAAAGGAACACACACTAAGGGTACCTTCACACTTAGCGATGCAGCAGCGATCCGACCAGCGATCTGACCTGGTCAGGATCGCTGCTGCATCGCTACATGGTCGCTGGTGAGCTGTCAAACAGGCAGATCTCACCAGCGACCAGTGAACAGCCCCCAGCCAGCAGCGACGTGCAAGCGACGCTGCGCTTGCACGGAGCTGCCGTCTGGAAGCTGCGGAGACTGGTAACTAAGGTAAACATCGGGTATGGTTACCCGATGTTTACATTAGTTACCAGCGTACAGCTGTGTGTGCAGGGAGCAGGGAGCCGCGCACACTGAGCGCTGGCTCCTTGCTCTCCTACCATAGCTACAGTACACATCGGGTTAATTAACCCGATGTGTAATGCAGCTACATGTTCAGAGAGCAGGGAGCCGCGCACACTGCTTAGCGCTGGCTCCTTGCTCTCCTAGCTGCTGTACACATCGGGTTAATTAACCCGATGTGTACAGCAGCTACATGTGCAGAGAGCCGGAGCCGGCAGCACAGGCAGCGTGAGAGCTGCAGAGGCTCGTAACTAAGGTAAATATCGGGTAACCACCTTGGTTACCCGATGTTTATCTTGGATACAGCTTACCTCAGCTGTCAGATGCCGGCTCCTGCTCGCTTCATTTGTCGCTCTCTCGCTGTCACACACAGCGATCTGTGTGTCACAGCGGGAGAGCGGCTTTGAAGAAAACGAACCAGGGCTGTGTGTAACGAGCAGCGATCTCGCAGCAGGGGCCAGATCGCTGCTCATTGTCACACACAGCGAGATCGCTAATGAGGTCACTGCTGCGTCACAAAAAGCGTGACTCAGCAGCGATCTCGGCAGCGAGCTCGCTGTGTGTGAAGCACCCCTAATCTGTGTTAACATCACACAGGAGTAAAGAATGAGTCGCAATAACCTGTGTTGACCTAACAGAGGTTACGCTAACCAATGACAAAGTATAAGCTTGTGCACTCAGTACAAATAACAACCAAAACAGACTGTGTCTGGAGCTACCTGCCTAAGTGACCAGAATAAGACGCAGAATAACCCACTAGCAGACCCAAGTCACGGAATGGAATGCACGGCACCTGCTTAGGCGTTCTGTCTAAATGTGGAGTAACCCTCTCACAGACCCAGGCCATGGAACAAACGGTACCTGCCTAGGCGACCTGCCTAAGATGTGGAGTAACTCTCACAGGTACAGGTCACAGCATGATCTCAGAGTGCAACAATGGCGGACAACCAGACATCCTCATTCCCTGAGGCAACATGAAATGAATGTGTGTTGATAAGTGTGCACCCATTAATTAATCTCAGCACCGCCCCAAATAATCACAGCAGTGCCCCAAACGAGGGCGTCAGTAGTCGTTAGACGACCAATCATGAAAGGCATAGTCATCAGGACAGGTGTCCGGCAGAAAATCAGCAAACAACTCCTCAGCAGGACAGCTATCGAAGGAGAGCCAATCAGGACCTGCCAAGTCACGGACATGCCCAATAGAGTCCTTTCCGGACTTAGCCTTAGATAGTGAAAACTGCCAGCACATGCTCAGTGAGCAGATTTCCAGACTTATGCCAGCTTTGCACACTACGACATTGCAGGTGCGATGTCGGTGGGGTCAAATCAAAGTGACGCACATCCGGCGTCACTTGCGAAGTCGTAGTGTGTAAAACCTTTTTGATACGATGAAAGAGCGCAAAAGCGTCGTTATCGTATCATCGGTGTAGTCTCCGACATTTCCATAATGCCGGTGCAGCGACAGGTACGATGTAGTTCCTCGTGCCTGCGGCAGCACACATCGCTGTGTGTAAAGCCGCAGGAGCGAGGAACATCACCTTACCTGCGTCCCGGCTGCTATGAGAAGGAAGGAGGTGGGCAGGATGTTTACATCCTGCTCATCTCCGCCCCTCCGCTGCTATTGGCCGCCTACCATGTGATGTTGCTGTGACGCCACACGACCCGCCCCCTTAGGAAGGAGGCGGATCGCCGGCCAAAGCGACGTGGCAGGACAGGTGAGTGCGTGTGAAGCTGCCGTAGCGATAATGTTCGCTACGGCAGCTATCACAAGATATCGCTGCTGCGACGGGGGCGGGGACTATCACGCTCGACATCGCAGAATCGGCTTGCGATGTCGCAGCGTGCAAAGTACCACTTAGTCTCTGGCTGATCACTAACATCCTGAGCATGCTCCGTAGAGGCTTTATGGGACTTACAGTGCCTTGCGAAAGTATTCGGCTCCCTTGAATTTTTCAACCTTTACACAAATTTCAGGCTTCAAACATAAAGATAAAAAAGGGAATGTTATGGTGAAGAATCGACAACAAGTAGGACACAATTGTGAAGTTGAACGAAATGTATTGGTTATTTTAAACATATTTAAAAAATAAAAAACTGAAAAGTGGGGCATGCAATATTATTCGTCCCCTTTAAGGTAATACTTTGTAGCATGACCTTTTGCTGCGATTACAGCTGCAAGTTGCTTGAGATATGTCACTGTCAGTTTTGCACATTGAGATACTGAAATTCTTGCCCATTCTTCCTCTGCAAATAGCTGGAGCTGAGTGAGGTTGGATGGAGAGCGTTTGTGAACAGCAGTTTTGAGCTCTTTCCACAGATTCTCGATTGGATTCAGGTCTGGACTGTGACTTGGCCATTCTAACACCTGATACGTTTATTTGTGAACCATTCCATTGTAGATTTTGCTTTATGTTTGGGATCATTGTCTTGTTGGAAGACAAATCTCCGTCCCAGTCTCAGGTCTTTTGGAGACTCCAACAGGTTTTTTTCAAGAATGGTCCTTTATTTGGCTCCATCCATCTTCCCATCAATTTTAACCATCTTCCCTGTCCCTGCTGAAGAAAAGCAGGCCCAAACCATGATTCTGCCACCACCATGTTTGACAATGGGGATGGTGTGTTCAGGGTGATGAGCTGTGTTGCTTTTATCGTTTGGCATTGTGCTCAAATAGTTCAATTTTGGTTTCATCTGACCAGAGCACCTTCTTCCACATGTTTGGTGTGTCTCCCAGGTGGCTTGTCGCAAACTTTAAACAACACTTTTTATGGATATCCTTGAGAAATGGTTTTCTTCTTGCCACTCTTCCATAAAGGCCAGATTTGTGCAGTGTACGACTGATTGTTGTCCTATGGACAGACTCTTCCACCTCAGTTGTAGATCTCTGCAGTTCATCCAGAGTGATCATGGGCCTCTTGGCTGCATCTCTGATCAGTCTTCTCCTTTTTTGAGATGGTAGCTTAGATGGACGGCCGGGTCTTGGTAGATTTGCAATGGTATGATACTCTTTCCATTTCAATATGATCGCTTGCACAGTGCTCCTTGGGATGTTTAAAGTTTTGGAAATCTTTTTGTAACCAAATCCTGGCTTTAAACTTCTCCACAACAGTATCACAGACCTGCCTGTTTTGTTCCTTGGTCTTCATGATGGTATCTGTACTTTAAACAGAACACTGAGACTATCACGGAGCAGGTGCATTTATACAGAGACTTGATTACACACAGGGGGATTATATTTATCATCATCAGTCATTTAGGACAACTTTGTATCATTCACAGATCCCCAATGAACGTCTGGAGTGAGTTTGCTGCACTGAAAGTAAAGGGGACAAATAATATTGCATGCCCCACTTTTGAGTTATTTATTTTTTAAAAAAAGGTTTAAAATAAGCAAAAAAATTTGTTCAACTTCACATTTGTGTCCCACTTGTTGTTGATTCTTCACCTTTAATTTAACATTTTTTATCTTTATGTTTGAAGCCTGAAATGTGGGTAAAGGTTGACAAATTCAAGGAGGCCGAATACTTTTGCAAGGCACTGTAGAACCTGGCGCTGGCAATTCAGACTGCACATGCGCCGTGGTTTACTCATGGGACTTAGCCTATGGCCATGGGAGTTCAGGCCGCGCATGCTCAGTAGTCAGCACTCCACACTTATACGCGGAGGCCAGAGCAGCAAACTAAACAACCCGAGGCACTGACAGAATCCGAGACCAGCGCCCAGGCGGATTAAAAACTGCAGAAGTCCATTTCCGGCATCGACGTCACCAGAGCCTGACACCCATTGAATGCATTATTGCCAGGTTAATCAGTGAGTCTCTACCACAGCTTCTGGTGTCTGGTTGTAGCACTGACGTCACGATTATAGCGGCAGCACCACTTAGCTCACTGATTGGCTTCCATGCTGTTAATGTTATGTCAGCGCCCAATCAATAGCAGCAGAAACTCTCTGGTGGACCAGGGTGTACCAAGGTGTGTACAGCAATGTTTTTTATGTTCTAATAACAAACTTTAGCTTGATTATATTGACGCACTATGCTCGAGCTACCAAACACCCTGGATGAAGCCATTACAGGTGTGGTAAGCTGGTGGTTTACTTATGTTGAAACTTCAGTTAGGGACCAACATTGTCCAAGGAAACAAACCCTTTAACTCTCAAAGGCCTACTTTATTGTAATGTAAAAATATGAGACCCTTGAATTAAAGTATAGCCAGACTTTGGGGTACTTTACACGCTGTGACATTGCTAGCATTTGCTAGCGATGTCGAGCGCGATTGCACCCGTCCCCGTCATACGGCCGATATGTGGTGATCGCTGCCATAGCGAACATTATTGCTACGGCAGCGTCACACGCACATACCTGCTCTGCAACGACGCTGTGACCGGCGAACCGCCTCCTTTCTAAGGGGGCGGTTCGTTCAGCGTCACAGCGACGTCACAGCAGCGTCACTGAACCACCGCCCAATAGAAAAGGAGGGGAGTAGATGAGCGGCCGGAACATCCCGCCCACCTCCTTCCTTCCTCCTTTTCTGGTGGACGCAGATAAGAAGATGTTTGTCGTTCCAGCGGCGTCACACATAGCGGATGCAGCAGCACTGATATTATGGAAATGAACGATGTGTCAACGAGCAACGATTTTGCACGTTTTTGCACTCGTTGATCGTTGCTCATTTGTTTTACATGCTGCGATGTCGCTAAGGGTGCCGGATGTGCGTCACTAACGACGTGACCCCGACGATATATCGGCAGCGATGTCGCAGCATGTAAAGTACCCCTTTGGCTTCTGAATCCTGACTCTTAAGCGGGGTTTACACGCTACGATATCGTTAATGAATTATCGCCGAGGTCACGTTGTTTGTGAAGCACATCCGGCGTCATTAACGATATCGCAGCGTATGACACTTATGTGCAACCTTAAACGATTGCAAAAGCGGCAAAAATTGTTTGCCGCGGAGAGGTCATCCTAAAACAAAAAATCGTTTTCCTCTCATTAGCGATGTTGTTCCTCGTTCCTGCAGCAGCACACATCGCTGTGTGTGACACCGCAGGAGCGACGAACATCTCCTTACCTGCCTCCACTGGCAATGCGGAAGGAAAGAGGTGGGCGGGATGTTTACATCCCGCTCATCTCCACCCCTCCGCTTCTGTTGGCCAACTGCCATGTGACGTTGCTGTGACGCCACACGACCCGCCCCCGTAGGAAGGAGGCGGGTCGCCTGGAAGAGCGACGTCGCAGGATAGGTAAGTCCATGTGACAGGGGTAAGCGAGGTTGTGCACGACGGGCAGCGATATGCCCGTGTCGCACAACCGACGGGGGCGGGTACGATTGCTTGCGATCTCGCTAGCGAGATCGCAGCGTGTAAAGCCTGCTTTAGACTTTATTTACATCAAAAATATAAACATGAAAGGTAAAAATATAATCGAATCTATGCCCCTGAGTTCTGATGGAGCTTACCATTTTAGACACTTTCAACATTTTCACAGAATATGCCTTAAATTTTTGATCTTTGGGAGTATGTATGGCAGGGCCACCACAATAAGATACAATGGAATAAACTGAATGGAGAATTGTCAGCACATGCTCAAGTATCTTACACTAAAAAATTAGTGATTTGCATGTAAGGCCTTTCAATGGTGACTTTGCATTTCTGATCTTATTAATCTAGCTAGTGGGAGATCACAATAATAATAATAATAATCTTTATTTCTATAGCGCCAACATATTCCGCAGTGCTTTACAATTCAGGAGGAACATATACATATCATATACATAAACATATACAAACAAGTAACAATTATAGAGGATACAATATTTAAAAGGAAAAATGGCAACCCTGCTCGTGAGAGCTTATAATCTACAATGAGATGGGGGGAGGGGCAAGGTACAAGTGTTTATTTAAAATGACAATCCAGCCAGCTCATGGGGGATAGATGATGGCTTCCTGGACCAGTTGGCCAGAGCCTTGAGATGCATTTGGGTGCCATGGAGTTTGACGTGGGGTTATGTTCTGAGAGGTTGTAGAGGGATTAGATGAAATTAGTTTGGCTAGGGAGTGTGATAGGCCACCCTAAAAAGATGCGTTTTTACGGAGCGTCTGAAGCTGAGTAAGTTGTGATTTGTCCTAACTTCTTGGGGAAGAGCGTTCCAGAGGTTTGGTGCCGCTCGGAAGAAGTCTTGGATTCGGAAGTGGGAGGTTCGAATTAGTGTGGATGTTAGTCGAAAGTCATTTGCAGAGCGTAGAGAACGGGTGGGATGATAGACAGAGAGGAGAGTGGAGATGTAGGAGGGTGCTGCACTGTGGAGAGCTTTGTGGGTGAGAACAAGCAGTTTGAATTGGATCCTGTGATATATGGGCAGCCAGTGCAATGACTGGCACAGAGCAGAGGCATCCGAGTAGCGGTTGGCCAGGTAGGTGACCCTGGCTGCTGCATTAAGGATGGACTGTAGAGGGGAGAGTCTAGTTAGGGGGAGACCAATTAATAGAGAGTTACAGTAGTCAAGGCGAGAGTGAATCAGGTCCACGGTGAGGGTTTTTGTCGTTTCCATTGTGAGAAAGGGGCGGATTCTATCGATGTTCTTGAGGTGCAAGCGGCAGGTGCGTGCAAGAGATTGTATATAGGAGGTGAAGGAGAGATCAGTGTCAAGTATAACCCCCAGGCAGCGGGCTTGCGGCCTAGGACTTATCGTTGTGCCACACACAGAGAGGGAGATGCCAGGTTTAGGAAGGTTGGGAGATGGAGGGAAAAGCAGAAGTTCAGTTTTGGAAAGGTTAAGTTTCAGATAGAGAGCAGACATGGTGTTGCAAACTGCAGTCAGGCAGTCACTTGTGTTCTGTAGTACAGCGGGGGTGAGCTCAGGGGATGAGGTGTATAGCTGTGTGTCATCAGCATAAAGATGGTACTGAAAGCCAAATCTGCTGATGGTCTGTACAATTGGGGCAGTGTAGAGGGAGAACAGAAGAGGGCCAAGGACTGAACCTTGAGGGACCCCAACAGTGAGAGGGAGAGGAGAAGATGTGGAGCCAGCAAATGATACACTGAACGAGCGGCCAGAAAGATAGGAAGAGAACCAGGAAAGAACAGTGTCCTTTAGGCCAATAGAATGGAGCATAGAGAGAAGGAGATGGTGGTCAACAGTGTCGAAGGCTGCAGAAAGGTCAAGAAGAATAAGCAGAGAGTGGTCACCGTTACGTTTTGCTGTCAATAGGTCATTGGTCACTTTGACAAGGGCAGTTTCTGTTGAGTGTAAAGGGCGGAAGCCAGACTGTAAAGGATCTAGAAGAGAGTGAGTGGAAAGGTAGCGGGTGAGACGAGAGTAGACCAGGCGCTCCAAGAGTTTAGAGATGAAGGGGAGATTGGAGACTGGTCTGTAGTTTGCTTGTGCAGGACGGATCAAGGGAAGGTTTTTTTAATAATGGAGTAATAATAGAGTGTTTGAGGGAGGAAGGGAAGATATCAGAAGAGAGAGAGAGATTGAAGATTTTAGTTAGGTGAGTGGTGACAACCGGAGAGAGTGTCTGGAGTAGGCGTGAGGGGAAGGGATCAGTAGAGCAAGTGGTAGGGCGAGAAGAAGAGAGGAGCCTGGAGACTTCCTCCTCTGTGACTGGGTCAAATGTGGAAAGTGAGCTGAATGGGATGTGGCGAGGGATGGGATTCACAAAGCTTGGTGACTGGGAGCTGATCTCTTGGCGGATGTTTTCTATTTTCTCTGTGAAATACGAGGCCAGATCATCAGCATGAAGGTCTGTGATAGGGGTCTGTGCTTTGGGACTGAGGAGGGAGTGAAAGGTGTCAAAGAGCTTTTTTGGATTGTTGGCTAGTGAGGAGATAAGGGTGGTGAAGTAGGTCTGTTTGGCGAGGTGAAGGGAAGAGTTGTAGGTCCTTAACATGAACTTGTAGTGGATGAAGTTTTCTGGTGAGTGAGAGATTGAGCAGAGGCGGAAAAAGACCAGGTCAAGGGTGTTACCATCTTCATGTGTCTCTGAGGATGAGAGTTGTGAGAGGCCAAGGTAGGTGGTGAGAGAGATAGAAGCTGGGATGCAGAAGGGGAGGAGGGGCTGTTCATGGGGATGTTAAAGTCTCCTAGGATCAGGGTTGGCAATTCAGAGGACATGAAGTGTGGCAGCCAGGCTGAAAAGTGGTCAAGGAACTGGGTGGGTGAGCCTGGGGGACGGTATATGACAGCTACTCTGAGGGGAAGGGGATGGAAGAGCCTAATGGTGTGAACCTCAAAGGATGGGAATGAGAGTGATGGAGTTGGGGGGATGACCTGGAAAGTGCACTGTGGGGACAGTAGTAAGCCTACTCCACCACCATGTCTGTTTCCAGGTCTTGGTGAATGGGTAAAGTGTAAACCACCATGAGAGATGGCAACAGGGGAAGTAGTATCAGAATCCTGAATCCAGGTTTCAGTTAGGCCTAGTAAGTTAAGAGAGTTATTGAGAAAGAGGTTGTGGATGTAAGGAAGCTTGTTACATACAGTCTGTGGATTCCATAGAGCACAATTAAAAGAGGGAAGTGAGGGTGTACAAGGAATGTTAATAATATTATCAGGGTTTCTATGGGAGGTGGGGGAGGGGGTAAAGTTAGCATGGGGTGGACCGGGATTAGGAGAGATATCACCTGATAGAAGTAGGAGTAGAAGGAGAAAGGTCAGATGGTTTTTGGATGTGTGGCATGTCTTTTTGTGTGATACTCTGGAGCATGAAGGATTGAGGTTAATCAGATAGGTGAAAAGGGCCTGGGAACTGTACATAGGAGAGGGGAGGAGAGAGGGACTAATGTGGATGAGTGGTGATGGAGGGGGTGGGGAGGGGGTGAAATCCCACCTATCAGACATTCTTATAATATGCTTTGGGAAACCCAATTAATTTTACTCTGTTATCAAATGAAGTAATAAAGGTAGATTCTCTTCTTGACAGAATGGAGGACAACTACAAAGAGTGTCTATCTTTCTGAAAGGCCTGTGCAGTCCTGCAGTAAGATGTATTTACACTATATTTGTAATGTATGTAGAGAGGATTTCTCAACATGCCTAGTAGTTAAAGTTGGTGATCACCGGACTAAAGGGTACTTTACACGCTGTGATATCGGCACCGATATCGCTAGCGAGCGTACCCGCCCCTGTCGGTTGTGCGACATGGGCAAATTGCTGCCCGTGGCGCACAATATCGCTAACACCCATCACACGGACTTACCTTCCCTGCGACGTTGCTGTTGCTGGCGAACCGCCTCCTTTCTAAGGGGGCAGTTCGTGCGGCGTCACAGCGATGTCACACGGCAGCCGTCCAATAGCAGAGGAGGGGCGCAGATGAGCGGCTGGAACGTGCCACCCACCTCCTTCCTTCCTCATTGCCGGTGGATGGAGGTAAGGAGATGTTCGTCGCTCCTGCGGTGTCACATATAGCGATGTGTGATGCCGCAGGAACGAGGAACAACATCGCTACTGACCAGACAATGATTTTTCATAAATAAACAACCTCTCTCAGACAAATGATTTTTGCCTCTTTTGCGATCGTTTAAAGTCGCTCCAGCCTGTTACATGCTGCGATGTCGCTAACGACGCCGTATGTGCGTCAGAAACACCGTGACCCTGACGATATATCGTTAGCGATGTTGCAGGGTGTAAATGGCCCTTAAGAATTCTGTGGCCATGGACAAGGAGCCCTGAGAAAAGCCTCCTAACACCTGGCATCAGCGGCTCTTATTTTGAATATCCAGCTTGTCTTTATCTCAGAGAGGAGGGACACATGTGACATCATGCAAGGTTGGCTAATGAAAACTAGAGTCACGAATGCTGTCAGGTAGAAGGCGGTTCACAGATCTCCCATTCAGCGGCTACAGAATACTGACCTGGCTGAAGGAATAATTTTGCATCAATTTTATTATTAGGCATGTTAAAAAGTCATCTGTATGTATAGTATGTGTATTAATATTAGTAATAAAACATGTTTATTTTTTTTTTTCATGATTCACTAATGCATATTGTGCAATTTACCTATTACACTACTAAACAACACTGGACCATAGTATAGATTTGCAGCCAAACACATCCTTTAATATTACTTCCCCAACTGTGCCATGGTGTTCCAAATATGGACTGTCACAAATGATATCCACTTATCAGTCATTTTCTGTCCTAAGTGGTACTGATGGTCATATGCAGAGGTGTTGATAGAACTTCAAATCCCCGGAGGCAGCATGGCAGAATGAAAGTATATAGATACAGTATATCTGTGCTGATTACTGGCTCAGGCAAAGTTGAGTACCAGGCAAAAGACTCTACACTATTGCTGTTTTGATATCCATAATACAATACTCACAAAAAGTTAGGGATATATGGCTTTCGGGTGAAATTTATGTAAAACATGATGGTAATTTCCTCATCTCAAACATTTTATTGAAACAAAAGCCAACAACAGTGGTGGGTATACCCTAAAAAATGTCAATGTTTCAATAACTTGTAATGTGGCCTTGAGCATTAGTTACAACTTGTGAATAATGTCTTATGCTGTTCACAAGTTGAGTTATTATCTACTGAGGCATGGCATCCCAGTCTTCATGAACTTCTGGGGTACAGAGTTACAAGTCTCTACACAGCAACAGCTGACTCAGTTTTCTATGGGACATAGGTCTAGAGAAAGTGCAGGCCACTCCATCTGAGGTACCTCAGGTTCCAACAGCCATTCCCTAATGATGCTATGAGCTGCAGCATTGTTACCCATTAAGATAAAGTTAGGCCTGTGTTGTTCATGCAGAGACACATAGACTGGATTAATGATGTTATTCAAGTAGTAGGGACTTGTCATTGTACCATTTAGAAAGTGTAGGGCAGTTCTGTATTGACTAAACTCACCTGCCCACGCTGTAACACCACTACCAATAAAAGCTTGTCTGGTGACAACAGTGGCTGATGCATAGTGCTCTCCTTGATGTCTCCAACATTGTTGGGGGCCATAATTTCTGCTCAGTGGGAATTGACTTTCATCAGTGAACAACACTGAGGCCCACTGATCCCTCATCCATCTACATGATGACGCCTGTGACTGGTGGTGTGGTCAGGTCATCTAGCACACAGACTACGCTGATATAAATGGTTTTGAATGGTCTGACGTGACACGTGGGTGCCTTTTACCTTTTTTAAGTGTGAAAAAGGAGCCAGCACGATCTGAAAATGGCATGCATCATATAAAAAGTGCAAATTCACAGATTTATTCCAACTGTACTATAATAAAAAAATGAGATTTTTCGCAAATAATTGATCAATTCTTTGAGCCACCCCTGCCAACGTCACGGCAAATCTCAATAGGGGGGTCCTAACCTATATTATATATTTCATGTGCCATACGGCCTCCTAGATAAAGTTAAAAGCAGAACCATAATGGAGCACACATACCTGTAACCTGTATATAGCCGCTTCTATGTTGCAAAAGAGGCAATTATGGATAGAGGCCAGCCCAGGTCCCAGCATGTGGAGCAAGCTCTACACCTACCAGGACTGAAACATTGAACAGTTGGACATGAGCATCCAAAAGATTAGAGAAAGTAACATTAAATTCACCTGAAAAGGCTAGAGGGCATTTTAGGATCATCCTAAAATTTCACCCAAAAGCCAAAATCCCTAACTTTTTGTGTTAGTGTATATTAGTTATACACTGTACAAAGTAACTACCGTACTTTCAATCTAGTGATTTACTATAATGGTTTTTCTGTGTCAGTCATACACTCTTTGCTGTAGAAGTCTTTGGCACAGAATAGTTTTAAAATGTCCTTGCATTTTTACTGAATTGTTAGCTATGAGAGAAAATACCTCTAATCAGGCACATTTTGATTTTTATAACAATAGAAATGATGGGGAAAATTAGATTGTTATTATTTCCAAAGGCTGCACCAGTGGTTTTTATCCAGTATTTATTTTGGCCTGTGGCTAAATGTGAATTTCAAGACAAGGGTAATGAATGGACCGGGCGCTTTCATACCTTATAATGTGTAACAGATGTGGCTGTTGTGAATATAGTTTTGAAATGGAACGTTAATGAAAGAAGCTGCAGCCAAGTTAATAAATAGGATTATTAGCAATTTAACTAGGGAAACAGTTATTTCAATGTGAAAATTACTGATAATTTCCCAGTGCCTTTTCCTTTAGTATATATGGCAGGTATTTGAGAAACCAGTTCTCACAGTTTATGTTGCTGTATTGCCCAGAATCTTACCATCTTCTGAATTGCCTTCTGTCTTACCTAGCTCTTCCACCCTGAAAGCATTTTGTTGGCTTATGATGCCCTAATAGTAGTCTATAGCTCTTAATAGTCAACCAAAGTGACAATATGTGACATCACTCTGTGTATGGGATCTAAAAAAGTATAAAGCCTGCTTTACACATTGCAATTAAGCATACGATATCGTATGTGATCGTACCCACCCCCATCGTATGTGCGACACGGTCAATTTGTTGAATGTGTCGCACAAATGAAAAAACCCCCGTCACACGTACTTACCCGTCCATACGACCTCGCTGTGGGCGGCAAACATCCACTTCCTGGAGTGGGAGGGACGTTCAGCGTCACATCAACGTCACGCTGCAGCCAATAGAAGCGGAGGGGTGGAGATGAGCGGGACGCAAACATCCCGCCCACCTCCTTCCTTCCACATTGCCGGCGGAAGTCGCAGGACGCAGGTAAGATCTGTTCATCGTTCCCGGGGTGTCACACACTGCGATGTGTGCTACCCCAGGTACGATGAACAACCTGACGTTCAATTTTTAGGAAATGAACGACGTGTATGCGATGAACGTTTTACCGTTTAATCTCAATCGCATGTAGCTGTTACATGCTACAATGTAACTTACGATGCCGGATGTGCGTCACTTACGACGTGACCCCGCCGACACATCGTAAGATATATAGTAGCGTGTAAAGTGGGCTTAAATGAGAGAAACACACAGAAGATGCTGCCTACATGTACTTATTTTTTTGACTAGAAGATGCACCTGATAAAGCGCACCAAGGTTTCAGTAACAGAAAATAGGAAAAAATATTTAAATTAAAACCATCTGAGTGATATTAAGATGTGGAGGGGATAATGTGGTAATAACAAGGTCGCAATAGTTTACATTGATTGTCTTGTACCAAAGTTCATTAACGCTAGATATGTATAGCGATGGCCATAACTAGTGCGACATTTTGAACAACACAAAAAACAAAAATAGTATAAGGCCTAAAAGTTAAGTTTTATTTGGTTAAATATAAAAACAAAAATAAATCTGAAAAGCATATGCTACAGACTGCTGGGAACTGGAAAAATCAAGCTACACAGTATTATACATGAGATCTATTCAAATAATGCTATTCCGAATTAAAGTTCCTACTAAGCACCAAGCACCATCCTCACACCTGGAACCCCTCTGCAGAACTAACTTTCCTCATGCCTGTCTCACTAGCCAACCCTCTGCCTCTCTGTCACTTCTCCCATCCTGGCTCTCAGTTCCTTCACCAACCAAGTAGCATACCTCCCAAAATTTAAAGAAGGGAAAGAGGAAGTCAAAATTGTAGGCCACGCCCATATATAACCCCCTAACCACACCCATTCAGCAATGCCAAACACATTGTTTTAGAAACAGCAATTAAAACATATATAGATATTTATTTCTAACAAGTAATAATTTAAAACCCAATCAGCGGCTAAGCCACTCTTACTTCCTTTAAATATATTGCTCATCTGGTAAGGCCAGTTTCACATTTGCGTCATTTTGATGGAAACGGATTCCAGCACAGATGCAGTACAGTTCATTTATTTACAGTGGAAGCGCGACACCATGCGGTGGTGTGTGCTTCATACACAAGCACATGTGTCCGCATGGTGTCGCGCTTCCACTATAAATAAATGAACTGTACTGCATCTGTGCTGGAATCCGTTTCCGTCAAAATGGCGCAAATGTGAAACCGGCCTAAGAGTAGGAGAGCAGCAGCGGTTCTCATTTCTTATGGATGTCAGTTTTGTCCAAAGGAACAGAAAGGGAAGTGAACACAGGCTTCACAAGGCATAATGTCACGCGATCCCCAGGAAACCTGGCGCCAACGTCTCTGGAAATGCGCCAGTAAGCAAAGTGAATATAGGGTATCCAGGTAGTGGACAACCCCATTACTGTCATATATGGCCCTTTAATGTGGGCTCATGTGGCAAGCCCTCATTATTTCTCACAGATGTCTGCTGATATGATCAGCCAACATGTGCAGCTAACAGGCGCAGGTGGATCAGATATTGGAGATCCACCAGCGCCTGTTAGCTAGCTAGATCGCGCTGCAAAACTCAGACAGTGCAATCTAAAACCTGCTGGCGGGGATCGCGCTGTTGATAGAAAAGTGAAAAAGTCATGATTTTTGCAAAAAGAGGAGGAAAGAAAGAAAACAAAACCCAGAAAATTGGCAGGTCGTGAAGGGGTTAATATGTAATAAAATTCTTTATGGTCTTAAAGGTGTTGTCTAGGCTTGAGGTTACGCTGGAGTCATACTTGCCTGTGAAGTGTGTGAGGATCACATCACTCTGCCAGGATCGGCGTCCACTCTCCTGGAAGGAATGTGCAGCTGCATGGAAATACATCAAGCTCAGACACTTATGTCAAGAGACCCACTGACCAGTCCAGGAGATGAGATGTGATGTGATGCAATGTGATCCTATGTGAGTCACATGCTTAGAGGGACTCTAGTCTTAAAATCAGACTTTTGAATCCTCAAAGTGCCAGCACCATGCACTGTGCCTGCTGGACATGTGACCACTACTGTTATGCACACTATGAGGATTCTACAGTCAACAGTCAAATACAGTGACCTCAAGCCTGGACAACCCTTTGAACCCCTTCATAGCCGGGCTATTTTCCATTTTTTCTCCACTTTTTCCAAGATCCATATCTTTTTATTGTTCTATCAATATAGCCATATGATGGCTTATTTTTTTGCGAGCTGAGTTGTACTTTTGAATGATATTATTTATTGTGCCCCATAGTGTACTGGAAATCGGGAAAAATTCAAAGTGAATTGAAATTGCAAAGAAACTGCAATTCCGCATGTTGTTTGTTTTTTTAATTTATTTACCATGTACACTATATAGTAAAACTGCCCTGGCAGTATGATTCCCCAGGCCAGTATGAGTGCACAGCTACCAAACATGTATATGTATTTATTGTTTGTTTGTTTTTAGTGGTGAAAAAAAATTAAATTTGTAAAGGAAAAGTTGCTTTTGTTACTATTTTCTTCAACCCATAGCATTGGCATTTTTCAGGATCTGGGGCTCAGTGAGGGATTATTTTTTGCTCCCAGAGCTGAACTGAATGTGAAGCCAGGACCCAGTAGCTCTGTTCTGCAAGGCAGGGGATTGTGTGACTGCTGGTCTAAAGGTATATTCTCTCCCGCAGGGCCGTGAATGTCCTTCTCAGGAGACCGCAGCTGCCCGTGTGCATGGACAGGGTCCTAGACGTAGCATATTATCTCCTGTGGGGCCGCTAGTGTTCTCCGCAGGAGACCACAGCTGCCCATGCCCTTGATCAGGGTTTGGGCCACTTTGGGACTTTCAGTCTGTTTTCCCAGCTGAGAACACTCCCGTCTCCTCAAGCATAAATTGACATGCTGTGCCGTGTTTATCAGTTTACGCTGCAGAGAAAAGATGCACAGTCTGCATGGGATTCCTATAAATCTATTCACTGTGCTTCTACTGTATGATGCTTCGAAAACCGCTGTGAACCCTAATCGTTAGTGTGGCACCCTGTACTAGCCAGGTCGTCACAGGTAACACTCACACACCCCCACCCCCACTAGACAGCAACATTAGCCAAACATAAAACGCTTGTTGCCTCCCTCCAGGGTCTGATGTCCACACCAGGTGGGGCGGAGCCAAGCGGTTGGCCCCACCCACCGAGGAGTTCACAGGCCTGGAGGCGGGAAAAGTGTCAGAGTAGTTTTGGAGGTTGAAGTGTGAGGAGTAAACACTTGGGTGTCTGGGTTTGTGGCCCAGGCACTGACAGCAAGGTTGGCAGACAGTGGTGGCCGTCTGCAGGAGTGGTGAAGCAACGCGGAACCGTAGTACCGGGGTCGGGCCATCGGACCCCCACCAGGCTTGGAGCCGCCGACAATAGTCAAATCCGAGTGTGACCGGAACCCCAGGGGTTTCCTAACAGCCAAAGACCCGATAGAAGGCAACCGTCCACACCGTGAGAGTATACAGCTACCGCCTAAGGCTAGAGACCCAAGGGCCAGCGCCTGCAGGCAAACGGGCTCCTTTCGGCATCCATACACCGGGGAGCGTACTACCGTTGGGGATCCATAGTAGTCAAACAAGTACATCAAGGTGCAGGGAAAGACAGCCACCATCACCTGTCGGGGGAGAGACACTGCAGCCGGCTGCGGGACCCGTCCATCCAGTCGTATGGTTTACCGAGGACTTTGTGCATCTCTTACTGAGTGAGTACACCCGTGCCATCCGGCACCGCGCCGCGCTGTCCCTGCAACCCTGCACCTCACCAACCCTGCCTCCCCGTCACACCACCGGGCCCCGGGACCACCGACCCCTACCCACGGAGGGGGAAAACAACATCCCAGCTGCTCCCTACCATCGCTCCTGGGATCCCCGTCACCAGCAGCGGTGGTGCCCATCTTCAGCACAACCCGTGGGTGGCGTCACGGACTAAATCCCCCAAACCAACCACCCCTTTCACTCACGGGCGAGGAGCGCCGCTCGAGTCCCTGGATCCGGCCCACCGCTGGAGCCACCGAGCAGCAGCAGCCGCAGTAGCGCCGGACCCGAGCGTTAGTGAGCGCGCGGCGGCCTCCCCACCCGCGACAACTTGGCGTCACGAACAGGATTGAACCCATCTACTTACCAGTAGAAGTGCGCCTTGTGATCTCCGCCGGCGGTGTCCGGCCGAAAATTTTGAAGCGCAGCCATCTTTGGCGCGAAAATCTCCCGCTCGAGCGTCTTCTCCGAGCAGGGAAGGCGCAAAAGGAACCCCCGCCCCCAACAAACGGGAGTGCTGAAGAGAACCAAGGGGGGATGGGTGTGTGTCTGCCTAATGTAGCCGAGGCTATAGAAAGCGGGGACGCCAGGACTCTGCAAGATATCCCGTTCCTGGAGGCCGAGCAAGTAGGATGTCCATCCCGTCTAGCAGGCCCACGCCCGGAACAGCAGCATGGGTGGAGGCTCGGGTGGCCCAGTTAAGCCGCAGGCTGCAGACCCGGCTCCAGCTCCTGGTGCAAGAATGGGAGGCTGGAATGGTGGAAGTGGTGATGACCTGCAGGCCCGTGAGGTGAAAGCAGAATCGGAGGAGCGGGTGAGTGACCCACGCCCCTGTGTCCCGGAGGGACCGGTCGCTGCGGCCGAGGGGCCCGGTCTGCCATCGCTCAGCCAGCTGCGTTCCCCACTGCCCATATTGGTCGGCGCCACCCCGCTGGCCGGCCCGCTGCTCCCGAACCTGACAACAGATGACATCACTCCCGCCTGCGAAGATCCACCTGCAGGTGCTGCCCGCGAACGACTGCTTGCCCAACCAGTCCCGACCCCATTCCCCTAGAGGGTGCCCGCTCCCCAAAGGGAGCCATCAAGCTTGGAGGCGGCCGCGCCCGAAGAGGCCCCGACAGTCCGCCCGGCCAGTACAGAGGCGGAGGGTAACCCGCCTCAAGTCCGGAAGGTGACGCTGACCGCTCTCAAACTCCAAACCTCGGCTGAGGCTGCGGAGGGTTGCCGTTGCAAGGCAGTAAAGCAAGCCGCGACACAGTGGTGCCCCCTAACCAGAAGGTGCCGGTCGTGGCCCGCATCGGAGGGTACCAGCTGGGCCCAACCCCCCGCGCTGGAGGAGCCGCCATGTTGGGAGCGGCAGCCAAACCTGATGGGCCGGGAGACAGAGGCCCGGGAGAAAGAGAAGGCTGCTATCCTGGCCCGCACCGTAGAGGCAAAGGACTCTCTCCGGAGAGCCTCTCCCAAAGCTCGGGGCACGATCTTTGAAGGTCAAGTCCGGCAGTTCTACCCCCGGCGTGGATGGGGGTTCGGATTCATATACGAGCTGGGCCTGGAGGCCGAAGTGTTTGTGGCCCACTGCGATGTCAACTCACATCTTCCCACGGGCCATCCAGGACGTGATCTATTGCCGGACGACCTGTTGACTTACACCCGCCACTGCGGAGAGAGGGGCTGGTTCGCCCTGGACGTTAAGCAGAGGAAGAGCCGCGGTGAGCAGATGCGGTCCCAGCCCCCTCCTCCTCCACCAAGCCGTCCGGACGTGGAGTTGGAAGAGGTCCTGGAGGAGTACGACCTCAAGTAGTGGCAGCGGTCCGCCGTTACAAGCAAGTTGTCCCCCGTTGGGACCCTCAGCAGATTGAATGACAGAAATCAACCGAAGATCACCTGATTGTCGACAGTGATTATTCCAGCCGTTGCCGGCAAGTTGTCCCCGGAGGGACTCTGTGTGTTTTACCACCTGCATGAGAGACTACTCATGGACATGGCCGAGAACTGGCAGGCCACCCACGAACTGGTGGGCTTGTAAATAGTTTTATGGGATGGAAACCATTGCCGCCTTTGGAGAGGCAGATTGGAGGAAGAGCCCGCAGCAGAGCAGGCTGGGGCCCGGCCACCACCAGGACCGGTAGCCATCCTCCGGGGGTCAGGGGTCCCCCTGGACGTGGGGTCCCCTGGAGTGACGGCCGGGTGCGATTAACCGTACCCGTTCCCGCTCGGGCAGCCTGAACCTGGACTGGGGTCAAGGGGTGCTGCCCACTTCTTAGGGGCAGCATCAGGGATAGGTTGCTTGGGTGGGAGAGCGGAAGACATCCGTCCGTCCGTTATTATTAAAAATATTTTTATATGTGCCACGTTCAAGTGTCCTAGCAAAAATGCTTATGTTTGAAATGTTTACATGTTAATTTATGTTTTACGGTTTTTGGAAAAAAATAAATAAAACCGGTGATGGACGGGCAGCCCGCAGATGGTCTGCATTTCACCAAGGGGGAATGTGGTGCCCTGGACTAGCCAGGTCGTCACAGGTAACACTCACAAACCCCCACCCCCACTAGACAGCAACATTAGCCAAACACAAAACCCTTGTTGCCTCCCTCCAGGGTCTGATGTCCACACCAGGTGGGGCAGAGCCAAGCAGTTGGTTCCACCCACCGAGGAGTTCACAGGCCTGGAGGCGGGAAAAGTGTCAGAGTAGTTTTGGAGGTTGAAGTGTGAGGAGTAAACACTTGGGTGTCTGGGTTTGTGGCCCAGGCACTGACAGCAAGGTTGGCAGACGGTGGTGGCAGTCTGCAGGAGTGGTGAAGCAATGCGGAACCGTAGGACCGGGGTCAGGCGTTGGCCCGCCGGTACCGACTGGGGAGCGAAGTGAAGCCAGCACACACAGGCAGGGCCATCGAACCCCCACCAGGCTTGGAGCCGCCGACAATAGTCAAATCCGAGTGAGACCGGAACCCCAGGGGTTTCCTTAACAGCCAAAGACCCGATAGAAGGCAACCGCCCACACCGTGAGGGTATACAGCTACCGCCTTAGGCTAGAGACCCAAGGGCCAGCGCCTGCGGGCAAACGGGCTCCTCCGGCATCCATACACCGGGGAGCGGACTACCGTTGGTAATCCATAGTAGTCAAACAAGTACATCAAGGTGCAGGGAAAGACAGCCACCATCACCTGTCCGGGGAGAGACACTGCAGCCAGCTGTGGGACCCATCCATCCAGCCGCTTGGTTTACCGAGGACTTTGTGCATCTCTTACTGAGTGAGTACACCCGTGCCATCCGGAACCGCGCCGCGCTGTCCCTGCAACCCTGCACCTCACCAACCCTGCCTCCGCGTCACACCACCGGGCCCCGGGACCACCGACCCCTACCCACGGAGGGGGAAAACAAAATCCCAGCTGCTCCCTATCATCGCTCCCGGGATCCCCGTCACCAGCAGCGGTGGTGCCCATCTTCACCACAACCCGTGGGTGGCGTCACAGACTAAATCCCCCAAACCAACCACCCCTTTCACTCACGGGCGAGGAGTGCCGCTCGAGTCCCCAGATCCAGCCCACCGCTCGAGCCACCAAGCAGCAGCAGCCGCAGCAACGACGGACCCGATCGATAGCGCGCACGCGGCGGCGGCGTCCTCCCCACCCGCGACATTAGCACACAGTATCAGGTCACGTCTTCTACCCCTTCATATCACTGACAAACATCCAGCTGCAGCAGAGTCTGAGTGCTCCTCTGGCTGCTTTCTCTGAGTCACATGTGTGTGCTGATTCTTCTATTGCAGGCACAGGGGGACCTGAGAAGACACAAGTGCAAGAAACTCCAGTTCTCTCCTCTCCTGCAGGCACATAGCGCTCTGCCTGCTGCTGCTTCACATTGCCTCAGTTGCAGGAGAACAGAAGTTTTTGATGTGCGTGCTGTGGAGATGAGCTGATCACACCTGAGGATCCTGGGTAGCATGGGCAGGCAAATGGGAGGGCAAAGGGGGTGTGACACGCATGGAGAGAGGGTATAGTCGGCAGCAAGAGGGGACATGGAAGGCATTCAGAGAAAGTGTAAGGCCAGCATCAAGAGGGGGCATGGTTGGCACATTGCAGGGGCGTGGCAGCTGTGTCTAACTGCAGTGCTGGGGAACTAAGCTCACGACCCGTGACAGCAGGGCAGAGTCTCAAAATGGGAACTGTCCCACTGTTTCAGGGACGGTTGGGACCTATGAGTATGTGTTATGCTGTACATATAGAGCACCCCAGGGGGTCGGGGAAGATACTCGTTGTGAGGGTCAGGGAATGTCACAGGTAGCTCTGCCCGGTTTCGTGACCCCGAGGTCTCCACAAAGAGAAGGGGGAGAATAAGGATAAGGATGGAGGTTGATTTCGTGATGCCACCTGCAGTATGCAGCCAGGGAATTAGCCACCGCTGCTGTCGCTGTCCTCCCGGGCAGATGGTAGTAGCAGCTAAGGTGTTTCTGCTCCCCACAGATGGAGCAGGCCCCGGGGATGATGAGGGGAGTAGTAATGGTGGGCGCTGAGGCGCGGAGTGGCGGCATCGAGAATAACAGGCAGACACACTCTCTGCGGGTTCCAGGTGTATTACTCACAGTTCTTTAAGTAACCCAGTTGCCGCTTCCGAAGCACTGGCCACTGCTATGATGGTCACCAGCCGATTCCGAGCAATTCGAGGACACCGCCGGTGTTCCCACTGTGAGTCCTTTCTGGTCATGGTCCCTCCAATCCTGGTGTATGTGGAATATGAAACTGGTTGCGGGTTTTTCCTGCACTTACCGCAGACCCTGGAGCTGTAGAGAACCTGGGCTGAGCTGGATGATCCAAGCCACGGGTCATATGGTGCTCCAGAAGTGTGAGGTAGGAAAAAGTGGACCGAGGTCCCAATGTGCGTTTCACCCCAAGCTGTGCCCGGGGCTAACTGACTATGTGTGAAGATGCTCCTTCCCTTTTTCCCAAGTGGTGCCCGCGCCCAAGGTGGCTGGCTCAGAGACCAGGAAAGTCATATGCTTCGTGATGGCCACCCCCCTATCTACCCCAGGCCATCCTCCCAGTGGAAAGGCATCTAACTGTTTGTGGTGTGTGAATGTATCACCAGCCATTAACCTCTCCTTAACCGGGATGGAGATGCAGTACCTTGTGGCTAAATCCTTCTCTTACTCTAATACCTATTTGGCTAACATTCCTACTTAACATTCCTATACTTTACATTACACAGTTAACGCATTAGTCACACATAACAGATTATACAGTAAAATGCAATATGAAGTAAAACACTTTAAACTCTCGGCTGCTAGATGGCGCCGACCGCTACACTGCTCCAGCTCTGCTACATTGCCAGCCCGTATTCTCCAGTACCAACACCACTTAAACAGACATTCTATAAAACACAACTATTAAGATGTAAACAATCTAAAACACATTGGATACTATATGTATGAACTCCATAGGAACGGGGTAATCTGGCCATCATCTACATAGATATGCATTCGATATTGGGAAACCTGATACCTTTCCCTTGCCAAAGAAGGACAGATTAGGGAACCACACATGTAACTCCTGTATATGGGTTGCAATTAAACTGCCTAGGCCTGTTAAAATAGAAATTTTAGTGAATTTTAATTTGCCACAGCCTTGAAGAGTTTTAGTTAATGAGAGATATGCCGATGCTAACAGTATAGTTTTTATATACAATTTCCAATATATCTTTTCAGTGCAGAATAAGAAATAGTTTAACATTTTCAAGGGGTTTGTCTCATGTTTTTTTTCTTTCAGGAGCACACTGCTCCTCAGCCGCTTGGTTTCCTGCTTGCGGGTCCCTTTTGATTCAGGTAGCTGGTAACCTAGGCCATGAGTATTAGGCAATACAATTAAAAATTCCTGTGTTCTGGAAAATAGAGAGGATTTTTAATACCTTTTGAAAAGCCCTTTGTAATTTTACCAACTTAAAACATGAAAATAACCTCTCAAGGAATACATGACTGAGAAGAGTATGCCGGTGTGTAGGCTGGACTGTGTCAAAATTCTAATGGAAATCTGAACAAAGGCAGCCACACGTGGGCCCATGTTTGCTTATGAATACATGTGGTATGCACTGGTAATACTCCATAATTAAATGTGTGTAACTGGATGCTACACCCTGTTCAAAAAGTGCCTCAAGAAATAAACACTAACTAAAACACCCATAGAATTTTGTATTACTGTAAATCGCCTGGAATGACTAAGAAAGTAAATCTTACACCAACATTATCTGAAACTTACCATCTTATACGTTTTTATGTCTGTAATATGGAACAGAAGTCCAAAATCACATTCCAATTACTTTCTAAACCAAGGCTTATCCTAACAGCGTCAAAAGGACTACACCTTTACGCTTCAAAAAATTAACTTGGTTCTTCATTATACACTGATTTGGGGATATATAGCTGATTTCACAGATTAAGATTTTGATCATTTTTTAGTCAGTCATATTATTCCCATGTTAAAAGCATGAAGATGAGGATTTTGATTTGTATCACTCAGTTCAGGTATCTCTAATGATTCTTCATATAAGTGTTAATGTTATGCTTAAAGGGAATCTGTCAGCCCATTTTGTAATAATATGGAATACAAAAAAAATATTGTTGGATGTAAAAATACAGTATGGCAGCCTAATGATGCCAGGTAATGAGAACTGCATTATTAGTTATCGGCATAAGGCTTTTTTTGCCTTCTTATCAGGAAATCAAACAGGCCACATTAAACGGACCTATTGGCATATTATTATACTGTATATTGCAGTAGTGCTTGTCACCAAATAAAAATGATACTTTTTTGTAGAGATCAATTGGGACATGACTTACAAGTCATATCCAAATCAGAATGAAAGTGAGCTAGGGACTATCAATGCATTAGTAAGAATCTGTCCAAGATTGTTATGCTCTAGTGAAATTTGCTTACGGTTTTTATGCTAGTATACTGATTATCAGCTGAATGGATCTCTACTAGGGATTATCAAATACATCAAATATTTGGCTTCATGAATATCCGAGGAATAGGTCGCCGCTATGTGAATATTCGATGCGCAATGTAAGTCTATGGGAAGCCCGAATAGTTCCAAAAAGTTGTTATTTGGGTTTCCCATAGACTTAGGCTATGTGTCCACGTTGCTTTTTACCTGCTTTTTACCTGCTTTTTTGCTGCTTTTTCAACTGCATCGTTTAATGCCAAAATGGATGTGTTCTGCTTTTCAAGCAAAGTCTATGGGAATTTGGGTTTCTTGTCTGCACTATGCAGTTCAAACTGCAGCCTTTTTCAGGCAGAAATTTGGGCAAAAACTCTGCTTTGCAGTTCAAAACGCAAATGGCAAAAACAATTGACATGTCAATTGTTCAATTGTTTTTGCCATTTGGGTTTTGCACTGCAAAGCTGAGTTTTTGTCCAAAGTTCTGCCACAAAAAGGCTGCAGTTTGAACTGCATAGTGCGGACAAGAAACCCAAATTCCCATAGACTTTGCTTGAAAAGCAGAGCACATCTATTTTGGCATTAAACGCAGTTGAAAAAGCAGCAAAAAAGCAGGTAAAAAGCAACGTGGACACATAGCCTTACATTGCGCATCGAATATTCCTGAATAGTCGAATAGCGGCGACCTATTCGGCAAATATTCGCAAGGCCGAATATTTGAGGTATTCCATCATCTCTAATCTGTACCAGTGCCATATGCCTGTACCACTACTTCTATATGTAAAAACATCATATTAGGTCACTTTAAATGTGTCCTGCTTAATTTCCTGGCAAAAAATTGGTAGTAACATGTTTATAGCAGCAAAGGAGAAGAAAAAGAGTTGACCTGCTCAATAACCATTTACTAACATGCGTTAGAAAAAAATAATGTCACAAACAAAAAAAATTGTTTTTTTAGGAAGGGATTAAAGCTTTATGCTGAAGGCCATAACACAGTTCCCATAATATTGCGCCCATACATTAGCATGCCTTATTGTATTTTCACATGCAAACTCATGCAGAATATTTATTGTTATCTAATATATAAAGATGAATGTGTGTATGTATGTTTGTATGTGTGTGTGTATGTCCGGGATTGGCATCTGCACCGTCGCAGCTACAGCCACAAAATTTTGCACACTCACACGTCTGGACCCCAAGAGCGTCATAGGCTATGTTGTGAGGCGAAATTTTAACCCCGCGCGTTCCAATTTGCTAATCAATTTTGCCCCTATCTACATAATGGGGAAAAAGTGAAACGAATAGTGTATCCGCACCGTAGCATTTATAATCACAAAATTTTGCACAGCCACCTTATGTGACCCAGGGAACGTTGTAGAGTATGTTTTGACAAGACAATTTAACCCCGCGCTTTACAGTTACTCTCCAAAAAACATGCCTCCATTAAAGTAAATGGAGCCTGGAACTATAGGTTATTAGTAGGAGCTGTGATTGGTTGCTATAGGAACAAAAGACATTCATAGTATAAGAAGCTTATATGTGAGGTAATAAGATGTTGGTGGGGAGATGGATAGAGGGAGACAGAGAGAGACAGACAGAGAGACAGACAGAGAGAGACAGAGACAGACAGAGAGACAGACAGAGAGACAGAGACACACAGGGAAAGAGACAGACAAACAGTGAAAGAGACAGAAAGAGACAGACCTGGAAAGAGACTGATGAGGAAAGAGACAGATGGGGAAAGAGACAGATGGGGAAAGAGACAGACAGGGAAGGAGGAGACAGCCAGAGAGATAGATGAGGAAAGACACAGACCTTGATAGAGACAGATGGGGAAAGAGACAGAGAAATAGAGACCGACAAGGAAAGAGACAGACAGAGACAGGCAGGCAGTGAAAGAGACAGACAGGAAAAGACACAGACAAAGAGACGGGAAGACAGACGGGGAAAGAGACAGACCTGGGAAAGAGACAGACCTGGAAAGAGACGGATGGGGAAAGAAACAGAGAGATAGAGATAGACAAAGAAAGAGACAGACAGAGACAGGCAAACGGGGAAAGAGACAGACGGGGAAGGAGACAGACGGGGAAGGAGACAGACAGAGACAGATGGGGAAAGAGACAGACGGGGAAAGAGGCAGACCTGGAAAGAGGCAGACCTGGGAAGAGACACCTGAAAAGAGACAGACGGGGAAAGAGACAGACGGGGAAAGAGACAGACCTGGAAAGAGACAGACCTGGAAAAAAACAGACCTGCAAAGAGACAGACAGAGCACATTACTTGGCCAATTTAGTTAAATCTGTGTGGAATATCTGTGGTGTTGAAATATATATTGTGAAATGCTTCTATTAGCTTAGTTTTTGGCTTTTTTATAATTACATTTCTATCTATTTGTTTTGTGGATTTTGTGGGCAGAATACATTTTTATTAATACATTCTATTTAGTTAACAGCAGTTATTAACCCGGGCGAAGCAGGGTAGTACAGCTAGTATCCCATAATATTGCAACAGAAAATTGGTTGACACATCTTACATCAGAGTTTATATTTTGTACATTGTACCTTTGTGATACAGTTGATATTAGCAACTCCATGTTCCGCTGTATATCCTCCTGAGGTTTCATTCTCAAAATAAATGCAGGTCCCTAGGGAAAACCAATACATTTCTGGTATATTCCTTTTAAAAGGTATGCAGAGGCATTCAACATTTATTTCTCTCAGATTCCATATAAATGCATGTAAAAAAACTGTGATATGGTCCATCTCATGTCATATTAAAGGGGTTGTCCAGGCATAGGTATTTGATAACCTAGCTACTGGATAAGTTATCAATAGTAGATTGGTGGGGGTCCAGCACCCAGTGCCCCCAATGAGTAGATGATTTTTTCTCCAGTTGCAGATGAATGTAAACACATTGTAAACACTACATGTAAACACTTGATGTAAATGTAGCGCCCCTGAGACTGGTCGCTACAGGGTATATCGTTATATCCTTCCCTGGCAGGTTAAGATGTTAATCTAGAAAGTTTTACACACACCACCATACAGCAGGGAGAAGCAGTCACTAGGAAAGGGTTAATAATGTTTCTACAGACACAGGACGTGACTCAGCTAGCCGACCCAGGTTGCCATAGCAACTTTGGAAAGTGGGAGGGCAGGAGCAGTTAGGAGTAGAAAACAGTTTCACTTTACCTCAGACCAGCTTCGACACGAGACAGAGCAGACGTGTGCAGCTCCCTGAAGGGAAGCTATCAGGCCTTCAGGGAGGCAGAGCAGAAATGTCTGGATGTAACACCGAGCAGACAGCACCACCAACCTGGGGGCCAGTACATCTATAGAGACGGGACCCGGTACCTAAATCGTGGACCAGAAGAGAGTAGTCGCCAGAGAATGGGACTGAGCACAAGAGAGAGGTACAGAGCCCTAGTCATGGTGGCCGCGGCGCGACAGCAGAGAGGGAGCCTGGGGAAAGGGATAGGAGTCCAACCCACGAGAGGCTCAGGCTGCCGGCCATTCGGGCCAGGACCGGGTGAGAGTACAGAGTTGTGCATGGAGGAGAAAGGTCACAGATTATCAAACCGGATCCAGCCTCTGACCTTTGACCGGAGTCTCTGATGGCAAGGACTAGCACCCGGGGTGCGATACCACCTGAGCCAGTAAATAAAGTGACTGGAACCTGCACCTGGTGACTCTGTGAGTAACTGCCGCTGCCCTGCGCGCCGGCGCTCCCGTGGACTGCTGCCCCCATTCTCACCAACCTCCCGGGGTACCCCACTCCGCCCGTGGGGAGCGATACAATCCCGGCTGCACATAACACCTGCCCCGGAGAGAGACTGTGCATCGGCAGCTAGTTCCTGGCCCCATCCAGTACTGCCCCTGGGAGAGCACTAGTCGCAGGAAGGGTCGGCGGCGGAGGAGGCCAAGACCCCAGTCACCGCTGCAACCGGTGACATGCTTCCCAGGAGCCCGTCACCCTCCTTCCATCCCCATCTGTATTGGACACTTGTCCATTTGCTGTTCTGATTTAACAAGTAGCCGACGGGGTCGCGAAACCAGGTCAGGCCAGTCACAGCTACCCCAAGGAACCACTGGCCCGGTGACGAGTACCCTAAGGCCCCGTGGACGCTACATAAACATTGGATGTAAACAATGTGTAAAAACTTGATATAAACATCAGATACAAACAATTTGTAAACTTTGGATGTGAACACTTTATGTAAACATTGGATGAAAACAATTTGCAAACACTGGATGTAAAGATTAGATGTAAACACTTAATATAAGCACTGGATGTAAAGTCTTTGTAAGTAACAGATGTAAACACTTAATGGAGCAACTGAGCTCAGCTCCACTCAAAGTGTAGCAACCCTTACAGGCATTTGCTGGCTACTGCGGTACAACTTCTATTTAAAAGAACAGGAGCTGAGCTGCATTCAACATTTATTTTTCTCAGATTCAATATAAATGCATGTAAAAAAAACATGATATGGTCCATCTCATGTCATATTAAAGGGGTTTTCCAGGCATATGTATTTAATGATCTATCTACAGGATAGGTCATGAATAGCAGATTGGTGGGGCTCCAGCTTCCATTCCCCCCAATAAGCAGATGATTTTTGCTCAAGTTACAGCTGACTGTAAACACATTGTAAACAATGAATGTCATCACTTGATGTAAACAATTAGTAAACACTTAATATAAACATTAGATGCAAACAAATGACAAATCTTGCATGTAAACATTTGATGTAAACACTTGATTTAAACATTGGATACAAACTATTTGTAAACCTTGACTGTAAACACTTGCTGTAAACATTAGATGTAAATAATTTGTAGACATTGGAAGTAAACAATTAATGTAAATATACACTTGATATAAACACTGGATGTAAAGTCTTTGTAAACAACGGATGTAAACACTTTTAATGGAGCTACTGAATGCATCTCTACTCAAAGTGCAGCAACTCCTTCTGGCATTTGCTGGCTACTGCAGTACAACTACTCTAAAGAACAGGAGCTGAGCTGCAGTAGCTGTCATAGACCAGCATCAACTGCTAACATCTGACTGTTGCCAGTCCAAATACCAGCTTTTCAGTGGGGGCGTCAGGTGCCCCACTGATTTGCTATTGATGACCTATCCTGGATATAGGTCATGAAATACCTATGTCCAGGTAACCCCTTTAAAAAAGGAAATAAGGCCTGTAAGGAAGAATATGGTGACTCCCAGCGTGCCTATATGTCTGTAAGTCAGATGGACTCTGTACACGTGTGTTTTTGTAACTGTGCTTTTATTATTGGATTTGGAGTATTCTTGCTCATACCAGCTATGTTTTTCTGCGTTTTATATTATTACTATAATCATATTAGGCTTTTGCAAGGTTGTACCTTTATGGATTATTGAACATAAATGCATTGGTCCAGCAGAGCTAGCAATTCAGCAAGAATCTAATTCCATAATAAAATAATATGGCAGTGACTTTGAGTAAAATTATGTGATGCATTTCACAAATTAATGAACGGAATGATCCCAATAAGGAAACCAATACCGTTATATTGAGAAAATAAATGTTGATTTATGAGATTGTAAAACATTAATGTGTTGCTCCAGCTGCTGTACAGGGATGCTTGATTTACTAAGGCTGAGTCCCAAACGTTCCACACACGAATTTTGTGCATATGATTTTGCAGCTTTGATGTGTTACATTAACAGAGACAGGTGGCTTGTTGGGGAGAAAAATGTGCAGGGCATGTGAGTCTCTTTGAAGATATAATTCTTTCAAACTGTACTTCAGAGGGAAGATATTAATGTGAGGCCCCTTGAGACTGACAGCCGAATGTCAATACCTTCTTTTAAATCTCTATAGTACTGCTCTTTAATAGATCGACTCCCTAAAGCCGCTGTGGAAACAAGGTTTATGTATTATGAATATGACAAGCTGAGCCCATCCCGAAGGCTGCGACATTGTCAGTACATAATAGAAATAAAGTTGTCCCATTCTTTTCTTATGTGATTGCAGCTATTTCAGTGGCAGAAGAATAAAGTTGTCACCAGATGTGTGTAGTAATTCTCACATGATTCTTTTCTACTAATGTGGTAAGCAACGCAATAGGAATGTACAATATGTCTCGCACTGATTTGGCTAGATCATTTCTGCCCAACACTGTACATAAATAAATTGTTCAGAGATAATGACTAAATACATAGTTAAAGAGAACCAACCACCAGGAGTTTCCTATATAAACTAAAGCCAGTGCTATACTGGCGCTATCATCCTGATTCTATACAAACCTTTAGTTGTGACACTGGATGTATACTTTCTGAAATACAGGCAAGTAAAGTATGTAAAATTCACTGTATTTGATTGATAGGTGCTGCAGAATATCTAATAGGTGGGTTGGGTATTACTAGTTATTCCCGCCCCTATCTGCTGTCTGGCCTTCCTCCCCCTGTCTCTCTTATTACAGGGGGAGAAAGGAGGGAAGAGGCACAGGGGATGGAAGGACAGGCAGGCAGACAGGGGCAGGAATAACTAGCAAAACCAGACTCACCTATTAGATATTCTGTAGCTGCTATCAATCAAATAACAGTGCATTTGACAAACTTTACTTGCCTGTATTTCAGAAACTTTACATCCGATCTCACAACTAAAGGTATGTTTAGAATCAGCATGATAGCGCCAGTATAGCATTGACTTTAGTTTATATAGGAAAACCTTGGCGGTTGGTCTTCTTTAAAGATATTTTTCTACATATCTAAAGGAGTTGTCTGGATTAAAAAGTCCATTTTAAATATCTGATTAACTGTATAAAGCTGTAGATTAAACAAGTGCAACAGGGTCTTACCCAATATACAGTGCCTACAAGTAGTATTCAACCCCCTGCAGATTTAGCAGGTTTGATAAGATGCAAATAAGTTAGAGCCTGCAAACTTCAAACAAGAGCAGGATTTATTAACAGATGCATAAATCTTACAAACCAACAAGTTATGTTGCTCAGTTAAATTTTAATAAATTTTCAACATAAAAGTGTGGGTCAATTATTATTCAACCCCTAGGTTTAATATTTTGTGGAATAACCCTTGTTTGCAATTACAGCTAATAATCGTCTTTTATAAGACCTGATCAGGCCGGCACAGGTCTCTGGAGTTATCTTGGCCCACTCCTCCATGCAGATCTTCTCCAAGTTATCTAAGTTCTTTGGGTGTCTCATGTGGACTTTAAACTTGAGCTCCTTCCACAAGTTTTCAATTGGGTAAAGGTCAGGAGACTGACTAGGCCACTATAACACCTTGATTTTTTCCCTCTTGAACCAGGCCTTGGTTTTCTTGGCTATGTGCTTTGGGTCGTTGTCTTATTGGAAGATGAAATGACGACCCATCTTAAGATCCTTGATGGAGGAGCAGAGGTTCTTGGCCAAAATCTCCAGGTAGGCCGTGCTATCCATCTTCCCATGGATGTGGACCAGATGGCCAGGCCCCTTGGCTGAGAAACAGCCCCACAGCATGATGCTGCCACCACCATGCTTGACTGTAGGGATGCTATTCTTGGGGTCGTATGCAGTGCCATCCAGTCTCCAAACGTCACGTGTGTGGTTGGCACCAAAGATCTTGATCTTGGTCTCATCAGACCAGAGAACCTTGAACCAGTCTGTCTCAGAGTCCTCCAAGTGATCATGAGCAAACTGTAGACGAGCCCTGACATGATGCTTTGAAAGTAAAGGTACATTACGGGCTCGTCTGGAACGGAGACCATTGCGGTGGAGTACGTTACTTATGGTATTGACTGAAACCAATGTCCCCACTGCCATGAGATCTTCCCGGAGCTCCTTCCTTGTTGTCCTTGGGTTAGCCTTGACTCTTCGGACAAGCCTGGCCTCGGCACGGGTGGAAACTTTCAAAGGCTGTCCAGGCCATGGAAGGCTAACAGTAGTTCCATAAGCCTTCCACTTCCGGATGATGCTCCCAACAGTGGAGACAGGTAGGCCCAACTACTTGGAAAGGGTTTTGTACCCCTTGCCAGCCTTGTGACCCTCCACGATCTTGTCTCTGATGGCCTTGGAATGCTCCTTTGTCTTTCCCATGTTGACCAAGTATGAGTGCTGTTCACAAGTTTGGGGAGGGTCTTTATTAGTCAGAAAAGGATGGAAAAAGAGATAATTAATCCAAACATGTGAAGCTCATTGTTCTTTGTGCCTGAAATACTTCTTAATACTTTAGGGGAACCAAACAGAATTCTTGTGGTTTGAGGGGTTGAATAATAAATGACCCTCTGAATAAACTTTTCACAATTTAAAAAAAAAGAAATAACATTCTTTTTTGCTGCAGTGCATTTCACACTTCCAGGCTGATCTACAGTCCAAATGTCACAATGCCAAGTTAATTCCGAATGTGTAAACCTGCTAAATCTGCAGGGGGTTGAATACTACTTGTAGGCACTGTAAATGGGAAAAGGGTGGAAATCAGACCACTCACATTGTGTGGTTGTATGACCTTCAATTAGTGCAAAGAATGTTATCAGCTGCCAGAAGGTCAAAAAGCCCCAATGTTGAACGAAACAAAATAGGAACTTTGTCAAACAGGGCTCAATCTCCGTTGCTGGGAATAACATTGGACCCATATCTTATTCACAAGAGATTGAGCCACGTTTGACCAGGTTACTGTTTTGTTAAATATCTGATTAAGGGATTCTGATGACTTTCCACCCTTCAACTAAAAAGTGACTATAGATTTGTATGATCACCCTGTCTTCTCTCCTCCTTTTGGCTTTCCACTGCCTTCTTTGCTCCGGCCAACATTGTGATCCACCTGCATCCAAGGAGCTGTTCATGGGGAGCGCTGTGGTTAGTCTGAAGCACACTAACCTTGATTTTCCTGCGTTGTAGTGGTTTGATTCACACCTTCCACTGCTTCTCATGCTATCTTGACTGACAGGAGGACCAGGATACAGGTCCCAGTGGAGAAGGTATTGTGAAGCAAATGAAGGGCACCAAGTAAAGTGACATATTTATGTCGTGGGCGGAGGAGGGGACGCTGCGCTCTCCCACTGCTCGGGTCCGGCCGCTGGTGCTGCTGCTCGGTGGTGGCTCGAGTGGTGGGCCGGATCCCGGGGACTCGAGCGGCGCTCCTCGCCCGTGAGTGAAAAGGGGGGGGATTGGATTGTGGGGATTTATTGTCCGTGACGCCACTTACGGTTGTGGTGATTTTGGTGACACCACTGCTGCTCTAGACGGGGATCCCGGGAGCGGTGACTGGGAGCAGCTTTGTTGTTAGTTCTCCCCTCCGTGGGTAGGGGGTTTGGTTGTCCCGGGGCCCGGTGATGGGGTAGGGATGGATGGCAGGCAGGTTACGGGGCCTGGGGAGGTGCAGGGTCGCGGGGGCAGCGTTGTGCCGCACGGCACGGTGGTACTCACTCAGCCCAATGACGAAGACACAGTTCTCGGTAAAACACACGGCTGGATGGACGGGTCCCACAGACGGCTGCGGTGTTGTTGCTCCCAGCAGGTTGGTGGCAACTGCCTTTCCCTGCACCTAAGATGTCTGTACGGTTCCAATGGGTTCCCACCAGTAACCCGCTCCCCGGCTTGGATATTGGCCGGAGGAGCCCCTTTTGCCAGCAGGCGCTGGCCCTGAGAAACGGTTGCTTTGGCGGTGGCGGTGTCTCTCTCACTCGGTTGGACTGTTGCCTTCTGTAGGGATTTGACTGTTTGGAAACCCAGGAGGTCCCCTTCACTAACGGATTCGGCAAATTCACGGTGACTCCTAGCCTTGCCGGGGTCCAAAAACCCCTGCCAGATGGTGCCGGCTTCTCTTTGTGTACCGGTTCGGTACCGCCGGGCCACCGCCCGTCCACGGTCCTCACAGTAGACTCCAATCAGCCACTCCTGCAGACGATCACCACCGTCTGCCAACCTTGCTGCTCTGTCCGGGTCACACACCCGGACCAACTTCAGGCTGCTTAGCTGTCACTTTTCTCCTCTCTCACTTTCACTTCTCAACTGTCCTCACTCCTCTCCAAAACTAATCTGCCTGGTTTTCCTGCCTCCAGGACTGTGAACTCCTCGGTGGGTGGGGCCAACCGCCTGGCCCACCCCCTGGTGTGATCATCAGCCCCTGGAGGAAGGCAACAAGGGTTTTGTGTTCTGGCCTTGGTGTGCCTGCTGGGAGTGTGGGGTGTCTGGGTGTTGTGCTCTGTGGCCCCTGGCTTGTCCAGGGTGCCACATTTATAGTCAGGTTTTGGTGCCAGGGTGGAGAGTAGCTTAGAGAAGACCTGTCTCCAGGTTATGTGCCCATTTTTGTGCTCTTAATTTATTCGCACCGTATTCAGTAAAAATAGCCACAGGTAAGTATAATTTGATAATACTTGAATTATTTTATTCAAGTTGAAATTGAAATTCCCTTAACTAGGTACTTGAATTAAAAATGTTAAAAAACCTTAAAAAAATAATAATCAATGTGAAATCCACATTCTGGTGTTCACTGGAGCCTCTTGTGATCAGATATTTAAATCCTACTATGTGGATAGAATATAAATTAGACATTTATCAACTAACTGACGCTTCATCACCGGATTGGTCTGACACCGACACCGATAATCACGGGAATCTTCTGACCCAGACCAGGAATTGCAGTGTGACGCCAGTCTGAGAACGCAGTGATTTACACGTGTCCTCGGACAGTAATAGTGTGAACAGCGGCACATACAGGAGTTTCTGCGGGGATGTCAGGACGGGATCCCTGACGGTGAGAAACGGGGTGCCTCAGAATCCTCTGTCAGCATTATTTGACAGTGTTGTACTTGGAGTACAACACCTCAAGGGGAGTGTATAAGACACACTTTTTTTGTTAGTAATTTTAACTTTTGCATACCGGAGCACCCTCTCTTTTTTTTATTCTAATTTATATTCTAAGAAATTCAGGATACATTATTACAGTTTTCTATTTTGCAAAAGAAGAAAACAAAACATACATTCCATTGTTTATTAGAGTATTATGATGATGCTTCTCCAGTGGTCTTTGTTTCTGACAATTGCTCTGTATATCTTCATCTTGAAGGGAGGAGCTCAAAAAGGTTTCTGAGCAATAACAGGAAATTACTGTAGGAAATGCAATTTGTGTTTATTGGAACATCTTTCATTGTTATAATTATGCTTATTGCTACTACTTCCAAATGAAATTATAAAAATAGACGATAATTATAAAGCAAGATGCTCCATCTATTTATAGCTCTCCACAGTCTTTCCTTATGGAGTTATTCTAGCTATAACATAAATATAAAGCAATTTATTTGAGCTATAAAGTAGCGTGTTTAGGGAGTACTATGAAAAACTAATTGCATAAATACCAAGTGATATTTTGTAGATTTTGGCAGCTCTAACGATAAAAGTGTCGGTAAAACAAAGTCAGATTCTAATGTTGTAAATTTAATTTATTTTTGCCTCCTGTTGTTTACTCCGGTTAGAGTAATGCAATGTGTTTCATTTATATTGGAGGCTAAAAGGCACCAGTGGATTTATATTCAATAAATATAAACTATTAAACATTGCCTTGTTGGCCCATTAGTTACTTCCAGGCATCCTGGATCTCGATTTAAGAAACATTTCATCATTTTAGCCTTTCCCTTGCGCGATAAAACAACAAATAATTAAATCATCTTACAAAATCTATCTCTAGAAATAAAGCTAAGAATATGGACGCAGAACAAAAGTTAATGGTAATGGGTGTTGGGTTCCTATAGGGTTAAGGCTGGGTGCACAATATCTTTTAACATCATGTTGAAATGCCCAATCATGTTAAAAAAAAAGGCCGTTAAACATGATGGTGCCACAAAATGCAATATATAATGTATGACGACTATCCTGTACCATCCTGTAGTATGCAAAAAATGGATCCGTCTTGCAAAAATAGCACAACAGACTGTTCTATTTTTTCTGTGCAAAAGGATGGAAAGCAAACTAAATGGAGTTCAACTGAGCAAAACTAAAGTAAACAAAAATCATTGAAATCAAGAGGTACTTAAAAAGGTTGACCACTCCTACCGTAGGACAACCCCTTCTGCCGCGGCTCGCATTCCCGGGGCTCACGTGATATTGTGATGTCATTCAAGCCCCATGACCAATTATAACCATCTTCTGTCTCCCTGCTGCAGCTGCTGCTTACTTCTTGTTGATTGCTCCTGTGTCCGAGGGCAGGGAGACAGAAGCCGGAGCTGACTGCAGATGGGGCTCATTTGATGTCATAACATCGCACGAGCCCTGGGAATACTAGTGGCGGCATAACTAGTACCCCGCTGGCCGCGGAGCTGAGAACAGGCTTTTTTATTTTACCTGGGGGAAGCGTGAATCAGAAGGGGTTGTACTCGTAGTGAACAACCCCTCTAAGTGGATTTTTTCCCCACATTTTTCTGTTCCTTCCTATGATAGCATATGATGCTGGTGCTCTGTTTTTCCTAAAGTAGGTGTTCTGCCTCTGAAGTAATTTTGAAACTTAGTGAAGGTGCTCATCAGAATATTCCATATGCATCATACGGATTAGACTCTGAACTGAACATGTCGGGATGTTCATGCAGCTCTAGGTACAACACACCATGGGTCATACTGGCCAAAATTATGTGGTTGATCCAAAATCATTGTAGCTAGACCAGCTTTCGGAACATGTGGAACCTACTCACTGAACATGCCACTTCCCACTGTAAGGTTCTTCTCCAGAATACATTCTCCTCAAATGCCTTCTTACTGCCAAGACAGGAAGAGCCGTGTAGAAGGGGCACACAGGAGCAGAGGAGTCAGTAGAATCGGGTTGAAGAGATCTGACAACTGAGCGTTTCTCCAGTGCCCTACAAGCAGAAATGATGCGAGAGTGGAGGTGGGTAAGTTGAGCTGATTTTGTTATTTTAAAACTTGTTAAGCCTACATAAATTATAAAAGGAATATTAATCGAAACCCCCTTAAAGAAATATTCAATTATTACCTCAAAGTTATTGTCAATGTCCACCTCCAACTCTACAACATAACAGTGGATAAATAAGAGGATCCAAAGACACCACTGCCATAGCCTTACTTTTGATTGTAATATAACTAATTAACCTTATAAACCTGGTTTAAACATCTACCCATAAAGGGTTTGTCAGATAGGCAGATCATAGGATCATAGGATATCTTACTGACCTGAGTTTTACCTTATAGGTCATTTTAGGCTCATATTTAAGGTTTTACTCTATTGAATCTGGGCTGCATTTTTGTGGAATGTTGTATTTCCTTTACTTTTGAGTTTGATCTAAGTCATGTGTCTAATTTTTGAGTCATATATCTAAAAGACTAAGAACATGTGACACGGAAGCGGGGATAGACATATTCTTAATAAGGTTTTTGGTACAGGAATGTGACCTTTTAACTTGAGTTTGATATTATATTTGACTTTGCAGTTGACATAAAGTAGTATACATTACCTTTACATCTCTTTTCCTGTAGATTAAGTTACATTTATTAAATAAGAAGAAGATGTTTTATTTAATAATGGATTACTTAGATATTATGCAAAATACCACTGATCTCTACGCATATGCAATATATGGAATGTACACAGCCGTTTTAAGTGCCATCATAAAGTGCTGCCTTAAGCTGTTTCTATAAGAAACAATATTATGAAAATATGTCCTGTAGGGAATATCCCCGGTATAATCAGGGGTGGGATTAAATTTTTAATAACCGTTTATTTGTTTGTTTTAGTAAAACACGCCCATTTAAAATGTCACACCTATATAAATGCCACACACATTTTGCTAGCTATGCCCATTTATGCTCATTTTCACGCACATTTTTCAACCACAAAATACAAGCAACAGTAACTAAATGTAAAGGTGCTTTCCCCTGCTTATACCGTCACTAATAGCTTTATTGCCACCTGTCAGGTCCACGTTGTTCTAGTCACTGTCAGACACATTTTAGTATAGTGTGTAGTATTAAAGGTTCTACAAGTTTTGAAAATTAGTACTAAACGAAAAAAAATTAAAAAAATTGCAAAAATTGGAAATGATGAGCACTTTTTCATCTGTCACCTCAACTGTCTGCTGCACCTAATCCCTGGTTTCAGAAGCCACAGGCCAAATTTGTGTGATATACCACCACACCATGACCAGACCACATATTATCACCACACAGTGAGCGAATAATACCACATACAAGAAACAAATACAACTACACCATAACCAGGCCACCATGACCAGATTAATAAAAATCACAATACTAATAGCATTCATATTGCCATCAGTACCACAGGAACTGTGTATATAGGGTATAGTGTAAAGATAATACAGTGATTACTGGTCACATTATACACAAGAGCTCTGTATGTAGTGTAATTGTACAGGTGATACAGTGATCACCAATGACTTTACACACAGGAGCTTGGTATATCCTATATAGTGTATAGTGTAACTGTACAGGTAAGACACTGACTTACCAGTGATGTCTCTAGGTGATGTCATTCTTCTTCTTCATCTGGTAAAGACTGCTATCACTTCTTCCATCGAGGACTCGTCTCTGCAGAAAATAACAGACATACATACATAGCTGAGCATTTTGAGAGCACATTTCCCACTTTTTCCCTGACTTCTACACTTCACCAGATGAATAAAAAAAGTGAAATAGTGCTGCCCTGCCTAGTAACAGGACCTCTATTCTACCCCTCCCCCATTGAAAACAGTATCCTCAACAGTAAAATATATTACAGTAGTAATAATGTCAATGCCACCATAAACTGATAATGTACTGTGTTCATCATTCTGGCCACCATACAGTAATTATGTCACCTACCGTGGCATCTACCTTTAATAATGTCCCCCATCCTTACACCTTCTGTAATAATATCCCTATCCTGGGACCTTCCTGTAATAATGTCCCCATCCTGCATCCACATATCCTCTGTCCTTGCCCCTTTCTATAATATTATCCATCATGTGCTTCTTCCTGTAATAATGTTCCCATCCTGGGTCTCTTTTTGTATTAACATCCCAATTCAGGGCCCTTCATGTAATGTCCCACATACTCATATGTCCCCATCCTAGTCCTTATGTCTCCCATCCTGTTCCTCATATGTCACCCATCCTGGTCCTCATATATCCCCCATCTTGGTCCCCATATGTCTCCTATCCTGGTGCCCATATGTCCCTCATCCTGATCCCCATATGTCTCCCATCCTGGTGCCAATATGTCCTCCAACCTGTTCCCCATATGTCTCCCATCCTAGCCACCATTTGTGCGTCACTCTGGTCACCATATGTATTCTATCGTCGTACCCATATGTGTTCCATCCTGGTGGGATCCATCTTTGTCTCCATATTATGTTTCCCATCCTGGTACCGATATGTGCTTCATCATGGTCTCCATTTCTCATACTGGTCCCCATATGTGCTGCACCTGAGTCTCCATATGCCATCCTGAGCTCCATATGTAATCCTGGTCCCAATATGTGTTTTATCCTTGTCCCCATATGTCCCACATATGGCCACTCTCTTGTATTACAAAAAAGGTTTTCCTCACCTGTCTTCAGTCCAGGAGTGTCCTCTTTCTGCTTCATGTGCAGAATGGATAAGCTGGCGCTTGGCAATGATGTCTTACGTCACCGCTGGGCATGCATTATGTCAGTTGCTGGCCTCTAATAGTCCGGTAGCTATTTTAGTCATTGTGATGCACGAAGGATTTCCTGCACCTCAATCCATTTGAACCTAATGTGCATCCGAGGACACACATTCACTTGAAATTGGTGGGTCCCCCCAACTGGTTTGCGGCACTGCTTCTTTTCAGTTTGGGGAATTGGCTAAAATTTTGACAATTGATTCCCCCAAACCAGAGGAAACCGGTTGAATCCCACCTCTGGCTATAATACAACATCTGATTTTAGGTTACTATTGGAATAAAAATATTTATTTTACCAAGTATTACTTACCAGTGTAATGACATTGTAATTTCAGGAAACATTGGGGGAAATTTATTAAGCTACATGTGCCAAAAAACTTTCATTAGTGACACCATATTGATTAATTGACACTTTCTGCACCTTGCTCAGAAAAGGTACATTGCCTCGCATAATGGGAGTATGGTTTACCTGAAAAGGGCCAAAATTGTAACACTAATTTCTGGCACAAAAAATGACAGAAGAACCATTTTGATACATTTTCTGTAGCTCACTTTAAAGGGGTTGTCTGGTCAAAATGTGACTGCAGACTTATGAATCCTCCCAGCATACACACTGTGCACTGTGAGGATTTCTGATACAGGAACAGTGGTCAGGTGAACGCAATTGGGCGATATACATGTTCCCGGCCAGAACCCGACTAGTGGGAGTAGCTTCTCTCAATATAAGTGTATTTAGTAAGACTGCGCACACTAATCGGCTTCTGGCCAGGAACATGTATAACGCACAACTGCGGTCATGTGACCTCCGTTCCCAGATCAGGAACCGGCGAATCCTCGCAGTGCACAGAGTGCGGGCTGGGAGGACTCATAAGTCTGCAGTCACATAGCCTGACTACAGATTTATCATTGTAGACCAGGCAACCTCTTTAAGGGTATGTCCGCACACTGCATTCTTGATTTGACAAAAAAATGCACCCTCTGGCAGACTTTGACAACTGTAAACACTGCGTTTGACAAAAATTTTTTTATCCAAAACATATGCATTTGGAATGCATTTCGCATGCGTTTTACATGCATTTTAGATGCATTTTTGACAGTGCAGTCAATCAGCGATTCAGCTCTGTGACATCCCTGTTCTGTCACAGCAGCACCGTAGAGCAGCACTGCCCTCTGACAGCAGACAGAGCCATGCAATGAGAATCAATCGGATGAACTTCACCAGACTTCATTGTCATCGTGCTGCTCTGTCTCTGTCTGCTGTCATGAACTCGAATGAACCTCTGAGGTTAGTGCCAGGATAACAGGCAGTGGTGCAGGGTCTGCAGCAGTGACGCCAGAGCTTCACCCGAGTTCACTGTCATCGTGCGGCTCTGTCTCTGTGTCGCAGCAAGATTTGCGGTCACAGGTGAAGGACTCACCAGTGACCGCAAATCACCTGAGTGACTGAAGTGAGCCGCGCGATCAGCGGTGCCGTCACTAAGGTTACCCACGGCCACAGCTGGAGTCCTCCACCTGAGACCGCAAATCACATGAGTGAGGGCACCGCTGATCTCGCGGCTCACTTCAGTCACTCGGGTAATTTGCTGTCACAGGGGGAGGACTCCAGCTGTGGTCGCAGGTAACCTGAGTGATGTCACCGCTGATAGCGTAACTGAAGGGATATTTGGGGATTAATAAAGTGGTGAAAGAGGGTGGGTTGTTTTGTCTTTTATTCCAAATAAAGGATTTTTTGGGTGCATGTGTTTATTTACTTTCACTTATGGGTTAATCATGGGGGGTGTCTCATCGATGCCAGTCATGATTAACCTAGGACTTAGTGGCAGCTATGGGCTGCCATTAACTCCTTATTACCCTGATTGCCAATGTACCAGGGCAATTCGTGAAGAGTCTATTAAGGTCCCAGGACTGTCACATCTAATGGATGCGGCAATTCCGGGTGGCTGCTGGCTGATATTTTTAGCCTGGGGGCAGCCTTAAAATGTTAGGCCTCCCCAGTCTGAGAATAAGAACCCCCAGCTGTATAGCTTTATCTTAGCTGGGTATCAATTGGCAGGGACCACACGTTGTTTTTCTAAATTTATTTATTTATTTTACTGCACGATATAAACCCGCCCACTGGTGGCCTTGATTGGTTGTGTGAAGCCCCACAGGTGTTGTGTCGGTGCATTACCTTCAGGGACTCCACGTAGCTGGTGCTGGTCACAGGTAGGGAATCTTCGGTTTTGATCGTGACGCCACTCTCAGTATTGCGGTCAGTAGGGACCGCCACTGCAGGTTGAGGGTCGCCTGGGGCTGATGGTGTGTGCAGTTAATTGGAATAGCCTCCTGAGAGTGAGGCAAGCCCCAGGGCCCGGTGTAGGTTTGTAGTACCACAAGTCGCAGAATGACTCACACAGGCAGAACTGTCTTTCAAGGGCTTTACTCACATTTGATGGCAGGGTGAGTAGCCCGGGCGTAGCTGGGATGAACCAGATGGGAACCAGGTATCCTTCAGGCTGACTTTATGAGGGTGACTACTGACTCGCCTTCCTTAGCCCTTGGTGGTTTGGGGTGACCCCGACTTTGAGTCCCTATGGGGGTCACCCAGGGAAGATGCTGCAGCCTCTCTCCCCCTGTTGTTTGCCGTTTGCTTGTTCCCCGGACCAGGCCACTCCAGCTGCTTGCCTCCTGTGACCTATGGGCCCTCACTGCGGTTACGTGGCTGCGGCTTTTGTGGTGTTGTGGTGTGGGCTTTGAGAGCCCCACACCGGCAGGTTTAGCAGAAGAAAGCTGGATCTATCTTCGCTTCGGGATCTGCCGCCCGGTTGGGCCTGGTGCTCTCTAGCAGTCTCCTTACTTCCCACTCCGTGCTTTCTCTCTAGCTGAAGCTGGCTTTCAGGCAGCACTCCTAGTTGACCGTTCTCCCCCGTCGGTAGCCACTGCGCGGACGCTGTCAGACTACAGCAGCCCACGGGATCTGCTCCTCACTCGAGCTCCCTGGACTCTACACTGAACTGGCTCACTGCTCCTCCTCTCCTGTTCTTGCCTACGCCACCTAGCAACCAGACTCTCTTACCACACCCCTTGAGAGGAGATGGAGGCTTTTGGCCCCCTCCACTATTCCAGTGAAGGTCAAGGCTTTTCCCCCTCCTGGGATCCCCAGGGGTCCTCTCATGGGTACATGTGTGAGACCTGATCACTATGCGCCTGTGTTCCACACCCCTGTCAGCCTTCTGGATTACCTGTATTGTACTGTCCCCAGCATGGGTGCAGTACTCAGTGGTGCCTGACCAGGTCAGGGGCGCCACATTCCCCCTTAGTTATCACCAGCACGTCCTCGGGCTGCAAGACAACATTTTAAAATGCATAAAACATTAAAACATGTAAAACATTTTTAAAAGCACCAGGTACCATACATCACCACCCTCCACCCACAAGTCCGTTAACCCACCCAAAACCCTTTCACGTTGGCCGCGGCTTCAGCCACTTCTGGCAGGATGTAGAGGCGGCTTACATGGGCTGGTGGTTTCAGGGTATACCTGGCCTGGTGGATCCGCGCCTTCAGCCTCTTCTGGCAGGATGCAGAGGCGGCCTCCACAGTTGGTGCTGACCAGGTACCCTCTTTGTGGTGGTGAGCCAAGGCCCCATAAACAGGCGTGCTCTCTGGTTGCAGGTGAGCCAAGGCCCTATATACGGACGGGCTCCTCCTGGTTGCAGACGAGCCAAGCCCCTAAACAGGCTGACTCTGGTGGCGGTGGTGCCCTCTGGTGTAACTATTTACACTGCGAGAGTTTGTGGCTATAGCCAGTTCATAGCCTTAAGGTTTATGGTTTTTCTCACAATAGGTTTTGTGGGCACATTCTTAAACGTTGCAAAACAAAACTTTTCAAAACTTTAACTTCTGTACTTCTTTCTTTACTTTACTTTACTTTACTCTTTACCAGGGCTTGGGCCTGCTGGGCTGCGGCACCTGTTGCTTTCTGGCTCTTTGTCGTCGTCTGTGGTTGTTTCTTCTGTAGGTTCCTTGTCTTTTCTCTCTTGATCTTCATCTGTGTCTCTATCTCTGTCTTTTCTTTCCTCTTTGGGACATGGTGCTACGTCTAAGGCATAGTAGCCCCTTTCTCCTTGATGCAAGGTGAACTGTACTGCGTCCCCAATTTTCAAATTTCTGCCTGAATGTCCTCTGGGCAGGTGGGCTTGAACATCTCTCCGATTCACAAATATGCCCTCTTTTATTCCTCTTGCTACAATAAAGCCGTATCCGCTTTTCAAATTGAAGTCCTCTACTACTCCTCTGTAAAGGGGTCCTCTGACCTGGGCTCTAGACCTTCTCAGTAATCTTTTCTCCTGCAGGTCTCTGGCTGTGACCTCTCTCTGCTCTGGAGACTGTGGCGTTGGAGGATACTCTGCTCTGCTGCGCCGTGTCTTGCGGGCTGGGTTCTGCTGGGTGCAGCTCACAAACTCCCAGGTAAGGCTTTTGGGCAGTTCTTCATCTGCAGACGGTGTCAAATCCTCTTCATCCCAGCGGGAATAGGGCAACATCTCCGGTTCTGAGTATAGATCCACTGCTGGTGGCTCCGAAGTCAGCTCCTCAGCTTCCTGGCCTCCTCTCCCCCTTAGTTCTTCTTGGCACTCCTTTGGTGGCAGTGCTGGGGATGGGCTTTCTTCAGCTGGTCTGGGCGGTGGACTCTCTGGCGCGGCTGCAGGGGTTGCCTGAATCTCCTTGGGGGTATGCGGAGGGAGCAGATACCGATCCACCATCTCTTGTGGGAACTGGGCCTCTAGGTCAGCCTTCAGCTTCCAGTATTCGGGGTCCTCTCCTATCAGGGTCTTCCTAGCAGGGACCTCTTTGGACTGGGGAGCGGTGTCTGCTCTGGCCTTGCAGGCCGGGGTAAATAATGAGGTAGTCTCTTCTTGGCGGGCCGCGCCTGGCATGGCGGTGGCCTGGTCTTGGCGGGCCGCGCCCTGGATGGTGGCGGCCTGGTCTTGGCGGGCCGCGCCCTGGATAGCGGCGGCCTGGTCTTGGCGGGCCGCGCCCTGTATGGCGGCGGCCTGGTCTTGGCGGGCCGCGCCCGGCATGGCGGCGGCCTGGTCTTGGCGGGCCGCGCCCTGGATGGCGGCGGCCTGGATCGGCGTCTCAGCTGCGATGGGATCTGTGCAGGCTGGGCTGGACATCGCTGCAGCAGTCTGGGCTTGGCGGGCCGCGCCTGGCGTGGCTGCGGCCTGGTTCAGCACCTCACTTGCGGCGCGGACGAGCGTTGCTGCGGCGGTGGGGTCTCGGCGGGCCGGGCCTAGCAGGGCGGCGGCCTGGGTCAGCGTTACGCCTGCGACGCGGATGAGGGTCGCGGTGGCAGCCGGTTCTTTGCGGGCCGGACTGGGCGTTGCTGCAGGGACCGGGTCTTGGTGGGCCGAGCAGGGCATCGCTGCGGCCGCTGGGGCTTGGAAGGCCGCACCTGGCGTGGCTGCGGCCTGCTTCAGCGTCGCCGCACCGGACGCCTCTTCGGGGACCGCGGGCGTGGCAGCAGGGGTCGGGGCACTTGCGCTGGCCGGGGCATCACTCGACTCACCCACCGGTGGCAGCATCGGGGTCTGCGTCATCGCCGTCCTGTCTGGCACTCGGCGCGCGGCTCTCCTTTCATAGGCCCGAACCGCCGCGGTCATCTCCAGCATTTCCATTCGTTCTTCCCGGATCTGCTCCACAACCCGGTTCTCCAGTCGGTCGCAGAACTGGGCCAGCTCCCGATACCACCAGGCAGCGGAGCCTGGCTCTGAATCTCTGCTCTCAGACGCCATCTCCATTAGCAAGCTGCTGGCTTCTCTTCTGCTCCACCGTCTCCGGACGCTTCCACTCTCATAGCTGGCAAGGTCAGAACTCTGCAGAGGATCTCTGGGTAACCACACCTCTTCGTGGGCGGTAACTTCTCCCAGCGCGGGCTGCTGTTGTTTTTCAGCGCGCTTTTCATGGTGGCAATATGGCGGCGCTTCCAATTTTCCAAGCGGACCGCCCAGGCACATGGTCACCTGTCTGAACAGGTCTAGTCCTTATCCTGTTCGTGACGCCAGATGTGAAGCCCCACAGGTGTTGTGTCGGTGCATTACCTTCAGGGACTCCACGTAGCTGGTGCTGGTCACAGGTAGGGAATCTTCGGTTTTGATCGTGACGCCACTCTCAGTATTGCGGTCAGTAGGGACCGCCACTGCAGGTTGAGGGTCGCCTGGGGCTGATGGTGTGTGCAGTTAGTTGGAATAGCCTCCTGAGAGTGAGGCAAGCCCCAGGGCCCGGTGTAGGTTTGTAGTACCACAAGTCGCAGAATGACTCACACAGGCAGAACTGTCTTTCAAGGGCTTTACTCACATTTGATGGCAGGGTGAGTAGCCCGGGCGTAGCTGGGATGAACCAGATGGGAACCAGGTATCCTTCAGGCTGACTTTATGAGGGTGACTACTGACTCGCCTTCCTTAGCCCTTGGTGGTTTGGGGTGACCCCGACTTTGAGTCCCTATGGGGGTCACCCAGGGAAGATGCTGCAGCCTCTCTCCCCCTGTTGTTTGCCGTTTGCTTGTTCCCCGGACCAGGCCACTCCAGCTGCTTGCCTCCTGTGACCTATGGGCCCTCACTGCGGTTACGTGGCTGCGGCTTTTGTGGTGTTGTGGTGTGGGCTTTGAGAGCCCCACACCGGCAGGTTTAGCAGAAGAAAGCTGGATCTATCTTCGCTTCGGGATCTGCCGCCCGGTTGGGCCTGGTGCTCTCTAGCAGTCTCCTTACTTCCCACTCTGTGCTTTCTCTCTAGCTGAAGCTGGCTTTCAGGCAGCACTCCTAGTTGACCGTTCTCCCCCGTCGGTAGCCACTGCGCGGACGCTGTCAGACTACAGCAGCCCACGGGATCTGCTCCTCACTCGAGCTCCCTGGACTCTACACCGAACTGGCTCACTGCTCCTCCTCTCCTGTTCTTGCCTACGCCACCTAGCAACCAGACTCTCTTACCACACCCCTTGAGAGGAGATGGAGGCTTTTGGCCCCCTCCACTATTCCAGTGAAGGTCAAGGCTTTTCCCCCTCCTGGGATCCCCAGGGGTCCTCTCATGGGTACATGTGTGAGACCTGATCACTATGCGCCTGTGTTCCACACCCCTGTCAGCCTTCTGGATTACCTGTATTGTACTGTCCCCAGCATGGGTGCAGTACTCAGTGGTGCCTGACCAGGTCAGGGGCGCCACAGTTGCAGTGAGACAGCTGTCACTCAGTGTGGGGGCTTCTCTGACTGCAACCAATCATAGGTGCAGTGAATATGAGATGGCCTAATGAGCAGCCGCCACTTTCAGAAGCAAGAGAAGCCACCAGAGTAGTGTGACAGCTGTGCAGCGCTGCGCCAGTGATCAGTGAGTATGAGAGAGGAGGGAGAGGGAGAGACCGATCGACCGAGAGAGAGGGAGAGACTGACACAGACAGAGAGAGAGACACGTGTTTTTATTGACAAGTTACAAGTGAAAAGGTTTTGGTACCGTGTTAGCCAGTTGAAAAATTATTGAATGTTCTCAGTGAGAGGAGCAAAATTATAATTCTGTGATACCTTTTAATGGCTAAGAACCATTAAAAGGTATCACAGGATTATAATTTTGTTCCTCTCACTAAGAACATTCAATCATTTATTGACAAGAACGCATCCAAAATGCAACCAGAATGCTGCAAACGCACAGCTAATTCATTTCAATGGGTGGAAAATGCAAGCAAAACGCAATGAAGTGACATGCTGCTTTTTTTAGGCAATGATTTTGACACATATTTGACAAACAAAACGCTGCCTTAAAAAAAAGCAATGTGTACATGGAATTTTCTGACTTCTCATAGACTTTGCTGGGGAAGCACAACGCATGCATTTAGTCATTGACATGGTGCAGTTTTAAATGCAGCCAAAATGCACATGGCCTAAGACTGTTTAAAGTTTCAACTCTCTAAAAATTAGTTTTGATAATATAGCTGAATGAGTCCAACTGTATTGATGCTTTTGCCTTAGCTTTTAACCCCTGGCGATTTTCTGTTTTCATTTTTTTCTCCCCTTCTTCCAAAAGCTATACTTTTTTATTTTTCTGTCTATATAGCCGTATGGGGCTTGATTTTTGTAGGACAAGTTGTACATTTGAACGACACTATTCATTCTGCCCCATGTTGTACTGGAAAAAGGGAAAAAAAAAAGACTAAAGGCCGCTTTACATGGTGCGACATCGCTAGCAATTGCTAGCGATGTCGAGCGCGATAGCACCCGCCCCCGTCATTGTAACGATATGTGGTGATCGCTGCCGTAGCGAACATTATCGCTACGGCAGCGTCACACGCACATACCTGTGCAGCGACGTCGCTGTGACTGGCAAACCGCCTCCTTTCTAAGGGGGCGGTTCGTTCAGCATCACAGCGACGTCACAGCAGCATCACTGAACCGCCGCCCAAGAGAAATGGAGTGGAGGAGATGAGCGGCCGGAACATGCCGCCCACCTTCTTCCTTCCTCCTTTTCCGGTGGACGCAGGTAAGGAGATGTTTGTCGTTCCAGCGGCGTCACACATAGCGATGTGTGCTTCCGCAGGAACGACAAACAACATCGTTACTGCAGCAGCAACGATATTTGGGAAGAGGGGGGCATGTCACTGATGAGCGATTTTGAACCTTTTTGCGACGATTCAAAATCGCTCATAGATGTCACACACAACAACATCGCTAAAGCGGCCGGATGTGCGTCACAAATTCCGTGAACCCAACGAGATCGCTTTAGCCATCTCGTAGCGTGTAAAGCCACCTTAAGTGTGGTGAAATTGCAAAAATGTGCAATTGCATGATTGTTTTTTGTTTTTTTTTATTTACCATATTCACTATTTGGTAAAACTGACCTGGCATTATGATTCCTCAGGTCAGTATGAGTTTGTACCAAAACATGTCTAGTTTTACTTTTATCTAAGTCATGAAAAAATTTCAGAAATGTGTCAGTGTCGTAGGCGGGGAGGACGCCGCCGCTGCTGCGCTCGCTAACGCTCAGGTCCGGCGCTGCTGCGGCTGCTGCTGCTCGGTGGCTCGAGCGGTGGGCCAGATCTGGGAACTCGAGCGGCGCTCCTCGCCCGTGAGTGAAAGGGGTGGTTGGTTTGGGGGATTTAGTCCGTGAGGCCACCCACGGGTCGTGGTGAAGATGGGCACCACCGCTGCTGGTGACGGGGATCCCGGGAGAGATGGTAGGGAGCAGCTGGGATGTTGTTTTCCCCCTCCGTGGGTAGGGGTCGGTGGTCCCGGTGATGTGACGGGGAGGCTGGGTTGGTGAGGTGTAGGGTTGCAGGGACAGCGCGGCGCGGTGCCGGATGGCACGGGTGTACTCAGTCAGTAAGAGATGCACAAAGTCCTCGGTAAACCAAACGGCTGGATGGACAGGCCCCGCAGCCAGCTGCAGTGTCTCTCCCCGGACAGGTGATGGCGGCTGTCTTTCCCTGCACCTTGATGTACTTAGTTGACTACTATGGATCCCCAACGGTAGTCCGCTCCCCAGTGTATGGATGTCGGAGGAGCCCGTTTGCCCGCAGGCGCTGGCCCTTGGGTCTCTAGCCTTAGGCGGTAGCTGTATACCCTCACGGTGTGAGCGGTTGCCTTCTATAGGCTCTTTGGCTGTTAGGAAACCCCTGGGGTTCCGGTCACACTCGGATTAATTTTTTTTTTTCCAAAACTTTTTTTTTTAACATTTTTTAATGATTATTCTAGTACCCCTAGGGGCCGTTATGTCTGCACATGCCAATTGCTTTTCCTGATCAGAGAGATGTTTCAGTATTGCTGTGATCAGGAGAAATGATGTTCTCCTGTGAGTGTCGGGGCTCTGCCACCATTCAGAGGAAACACATCATGGCAGCGACAGGTGTCATCATCTGATCCCACGCTGCCATGCCAACCCATTGGCACCCAAGATCGAATCACGGGGACCACCAATGGTGGTGAGGAATTTTGCGACTCTTGGTGGAGCACGTTAGATTGCACTGTCAGAGTTTGACAGCGCAATCTAAGGGATTAACAGGCACAGGTAGCTCGGACAGTTAACCACACCTGTTACCTGCACATGTCTGCTGATCAGATCAGCACACGTGTGGGGAATATTGTGAATTCGCTACGTGAGCTCACATTAAATTAACAGGCACGTCCTTGGTCATGAAGGGGTGAAGTGACTTTGGTCTAGTATAAAAAGTGCCCTTTTAAAAGTGATCTAGGGTTTAGTTAGCTGCATTTTCTCCATGGATGGATTTTTATAGAGGATATGCTGGTGTTTGAAAATAGCCATTTAGTTTACTTTATGTTACTCTGTAGCCAAAAAATATATACTGAATTTCTAGCCAAAATGTAAAAGAGATCATATTGACTAGCAGGCAGAGGTTAGAAAATAGAAAAATCAGAAAACCAAGACTCGGTACTGGAGAGAGAGCATTGTGCTAGAGCTGCTACCACATTTCCAGTCCATCTTTGACCATACAGCTGCACCACTTGAGATGAACTGCTTGCTTTATATATATATATATATATATATATATATATATATATATATATATATATATATATATATATATATATATATTGCTTTACAACCACAGACTTTCATAGAGCACCTCTCGAAAGGAATACTTGAATCTTGTCAACATTTCAGCCACAAATTTATATATTAAACACACTTTGTTTAACTAAACTTTAAGAAGAAAACTTCTCTATATGCAGTGTTTAACCAAAACTGACACAGGATGTTTAACCAAGTTAGGAAAATAGTATAAGCACTGATCAAATACAATACATCTCTATAGTTGACCTTTAATCTGAGATCTGCTTTGCATTTCAACCCCCCAAAAATTCCTGAAATTGATTTTGACCAAATGAGACTTAAAATGTTGCATGATTTGTAAGCCGCAATTTACCTCTCAAATGGAGAATTGATAGCACTTTATTGTTTTCAATTGCATATATCCTGGATTTTTTTGGTTGGCCAATAAAGGTATCACTACTAGAATACTTTTGTCATTTTTGGGTATAAAAGTATTTGCATTGATTTTTCTGGATAACACTGTACCACAATATAATTTTGAATTGTACATCATGCACCCCTGGTGTAAGACACCTAGCTATTCCAAATAAATATATATGAAATAGAAAAAAGGATTGGACGTGTTAGTTACCTTTAGTTAATGAAATTGCACTAAATTTTAGTCTAGAATCTTCATTCCTTTATTCATTATCAGAACCCTTCAAATGCAGTTTACAGTTTATGAGAGTGTCTCTCCCAGTAATATAGGCTGGATGTGAGGTGTGTCTGCATTCAGGATGCTGCCCATCCTTTATATCATCATAGTTTGTATCATGCACTTATTTTCTCTCCATGTGCTTTCCTCCTTTTCAATAGCCTGTTTTTACTTCTTTTCCTGAGATATTTTTTCCCTCTCCTTGCGATAAGATCTGTGTACAGCTATATCTACCTGTCTTCTGCTATCTGTAACAATGTAAGAAGTGAAGGGGAGACCAGAGATAAGCTTTAGAACCAGGAGTAGTAGCTCTGAAGGATTTGTGACATTTTTGTAATAGAACTCAGCTATCTAAAGTGATCATGAACACACGAGCGTGAGCTGAGTGTCATTAACTGTGATCTGATCCTGCGATCAGATCACAGCTGCAGAGGAGAGAGCGGGAGCTATGGAGGAGAGGGAGGAACTAATCTCCCTATCTCCTCCATTATCAGCGGATGCGATTATTGCACTGCACTCCGGTGTCATCCAAGTACAGTGCAATGTTTCACTCGCACCCATAGACTTGTATGGGTGCAAATGAATAAAGATTGTATTCCACCCACAGCATGCTGCAACTGTTTTCTTGGTCCAATTAGGGCTGAGAAAAAAAAATCGCAGATGGGATCATAGAGTAACATGGTTAAAGTAGAATGCAATTATTTATCACATTCCACTCGGCCCGTTTTGCTCACCGTGTGTCCTTACCCTAAGAGATAACTGTGTATAACCCCTCCCACAACCCTAACTGGCAGATTCCTGTGTACATTGTGCATTGTGAGAAAGCTGCTTTTCAGTAATGGGGGCGGGGTTGCACAGATTAGCTGAACTGACTGTTTCATTAGCTGTAGTCTGCTAGTGTTAATCTCCGGATGGCAAAATGCTGATTGTATTGAAGCTACATCACACAGCATAATAAGTAACACATCCCTGGAATCAGTGTCTTGTGCCTTATTTTATTCTGCTGTAAAGTACCAGGGAGGGGCAGTCATGGATGAGGGTTGTGGACCCCAACCCACCCCAGCACAGTACAGACACAGGGGGCAGAGTGGTGTGTGTATTAGGTTTGGACACTGTACCTGATGGCTGCAGCGCTTCTGTATCTTCGGTCGTCTTCTCCGGCTCACGTTCACTTCCATGGGCCTTTTGTTTGTAGTCTTTCATTTGTGAAACCAACCCCACCCACACCTATTGTCGGTCCACATTATACAGCCTGGGTCTCAGCTTCCCATACACGGTAGGTTTTTTAACTGCAAGAGAGGACACACATTAGCTAGGGACCGCAATGTAAGAGAATACCGTAACGAGGTGTTGATGCTCTGTTGTATTGATAAATTCAATGGCTAAATTTCTCTTTATTCTTAAAGTTCATAGCAGTTATGCAGATACCATTGTCATATTTTCATTTTTACATAAAGCTATTGTATGTTTCATGTCAGTATTCACATAGCAGTTTCTGCTGTACATTTATTCCCCTTGCACTGTCGCTGGTGTGCAGCCCTTCTCTTTATATAGTTTTATCACCAGTTGATTATCACTGCAGGACTATAGCTCCAATGACTACTAAACCGACCCCACCTCTTCCTCTAATATGCAGCACACTGTCAATAGACTATGTACAGAAAAAGATGTGATGTAGGCGGGCTTAGTTTTCTGAGCTCTGCTACATTCTACATCTAAGAATTCTGATTATGTCACAACTGCTGCACCCAGTAAACCAAGTGATACATCTTTGGATTCACAATCTCTTTTCGCACATTATGCTCCTCTCAAATAAGGTGGCAAAAACCTGGTGACAGATTCCCTTTAAATTTGCATTTAGGAAGCAAATAAATAAAAAAAAAAATAATAATAATGTGAAGCATTGCATTGCCCTCAGGTCCCTTTTAGGCAATGTTTACCAATAGCAGATTTGTTTCAGACTTTCCCTTAACTATCCCATACATACAGTTTGCCATTAATATGCTTTAGGTACAATCCTACTTTCAGTTGTAGCAGTTTCTGCCAAGTACTTCAAAATCCATCTTCTTTCTCATGGTATGTTGATAAGCTCTGCTGTCGTCAATGGAACAAATCCATTTACATTTAAAGTGATGCTGACCAATGTAATATATGTAAACCGTAATACAGAATTCTGTAAATAAATCATTTTGAGTCAAAATTGTGCTTCAGTTAAATCAACAATAGGATCACTAGCAAATACATTTGATTGGCATTCACTAACATGCGCTGATTTACTAATGGATCCTGTTTCGGTTGAATCATTTTAATCAGTGGGTTGATTATGTACCTAAAGAGCTTTATTTAACATCTGTACCAAAAGAATACATTATAAGTAGTAGACAATTATCCCTTTATTTCATTGTCCAGGGTTGTACCAGGACACATATGTGTGGTACTATCCAGTGCTCAGGTGCAAACTTAAAACGGCTCCTAAAGTCTACATTAACCAAATTATATCTATTTTTTTTCCTGCCAAGGAGTTTTGAACATTTCCCACCTCTGGTAGCCCAGGACAATTTTCACATTTCTGACATTTAATATAAAAGCCTTAAATTTAAAAAGTAATATTATACCCAAAATACTTATACCTGGCAGATACCTAGCACATTGTAAAAATGTCATCCAGCACACACAGGTACGTCATGCAATTTGACATCAAAAGAGTAACTTTTGGAATAATTAATCTTTGTGGCTTGAAGTTATTACCCAAGCATATCCTTAGGCACACAACACCTCCTATAATTAAAAGTGCTGTTTTTGTATGTCACTTATACTGATATCTGAGGCAAAAACTAAAAGCAAGTAGCTAGTCCTAGTGATTTGTCGGTATGGGCTTCAGAATGAAGATATACAGCTCTTGAGACATTTGTCTTTTCTCATCTGACAAGAGCTCTATCACACATACCTCAGTCAGGGAACTGATGTGTGAAAATATTTAAATTCCTCACTGAGCAAAAATGAGCTCCAGGTTCATCAGCCTCAATTTTTACTTGTTTTCCAGTTAGGTGCAGTCAGTTTCCATGCACTGCTATAAAGCTGTCAGATTTACTGAAGAGAGAGATGAAGCTGAAGATCTTCTTGTCAAGCACAACATTGGCTAAAATGTTTCTTCACACATCCTAGCTGGCTGAAGTATGTGTGTTACATGCATTTTTAATTTGTTTCCGCATAAAGAATCATATTTACTGCAAGAGAAATTGACATGATGTTGATTTAAGCCCTTATTGACATATGACATACTGGTATGCCCTATGTCACTATCTGCAATTGTTAACCTGTTAAAATTCACTGTCAATCTATGACAATAGGATTTGCAGGATGCCAGCATTGTGGCGGATCATTCTATGCTCCCATTAGCATGCCTGTGACGTGATTGGGAGGTGCCAATGTTTTGCCATGACAAGTGGGGGTTTGCTGATACCTGTAATGATAGTATTCCTCTGTAAGCCAACTCGTGGCTGGCATTCAAAGGAGGTAGTGATTTTTGCTATAAACAGCAATACTGTGGTATTATACCTACAATTAAGCAATTGTCACTTGTATTATGCAATATTAATCCAATGGACAGCATATTATAAATAAACTGTGTTTTATTAGTAGCAATTATATTAGTGTCACACAGTGCCAGAAAAAAGGTGCAAGATTAAAATCAATTCATAAAAGGTACAAGAGAAACAGCATCACAACAAGGCAGTGTGATCCAAACACAGGTTATACATGATTTGAAACAATTTGTATATAGGGGTTGCATTATTAATACAAAAAAGCTCTAATACATTTAAAACCAATAGAGATAATGTATATTTTACTCCCCATGCCATCATGCAGCCTCTTTATAGGAATGGTTTGAAACTAATCGCATCATTTAGCCCATTGGGTTTGACAGTATTCGGTATTGTGATCCAGCGGGCTTCCTTTTGAGCTAGATTATTTTTTAGATTACCCCCTCTCGCTCTCAGTTGTACTTTGTCTATGCCTTGAAATTTGAGTAACCTCCAATAGCATCTATGCATATCCCTAAAATATTTTTTTCTCTTTACTCGTATTTTTAATGTCACATATGTGTTCCATGACTCTAACTGTAAGTTCACATGATGTCAAACCTACATATATAAACATACATGGACAGTATGGCCAGTATACTACAGCAGTCATGCGACAATTGATGTAATGCAAAATCTTATATGTGGTTGAATGAGTTGAATCATGGAACACTAAAGACCTTTCCATTTGGGTACAAGCGCTGCAGTCACCACATGGCATTCATAGGAGACAGTGATTTTTGCTATAAACAGCAATACTGTGGTATTGCTGTATATAGCACAAGAAATCGGAAGATTACAGGTTCAAGTCCCCTACAGAGACTAAAGGCGGCGTCACATGGTACGATTTATCGCAATTAGTTGCTCGTGGCGCACAAAGTCGTTAACCCCCTGTCACACATACTTACCTCCCGGACAACATCGCTGTGGGCGGCGAATATCCTCTTCCTGAAGGGGAAGGGACGTTCGGCGTCACAGCGACGTCACACAGCGGCCGGCCAATAGAAGCGGAGGGGCGGAAATGAGCGAGACGTAACATCCCGCCCACCTCCTTTCTTCCGCATTGGCGGCGGGACGCAGGTAAACTGTGTTCGTCGTTCCCGGGATGTCACACGTAGCGATGTGTGCTGCCTCGGGAACGATGAACAACCGGAGCACCGAAGGAGGACCGACATTTTGAAAATGAACGAGGTGTCAATGAACAACGATAAGGTGAGTATTTTTGCTCGTTCACAGTTGTTAGGAGCTGTCACACGCTACGACATCTCTAACGATGCCGGATGTGCGTCACAAACTCCGTGACCCCGACGACAAATCGTTAGATATATCGTAGCGTGTGACGGGGCCTTAAAGCCAGCGTTACATGCTATGATTTATCTGACGATATGTTGTCGGGGTCACGGTTTCCATGACGCACATCCAGCATCGTTAGCGACGTCGTTACGTGTGACATCTTCGTACGACTCCGAACGATCGCAAATAGGTTGAAAATCGTTGATCGTTGACACGTCATTCAGTTTCAAAATATTGTTCATCGTTTGGATCGCAGCAGACATATTGGTACGTTTGACACCCTGCCAACGACAACGACATCCAAACGACCGTCTTGGTCAAACAATATATCGCTGGTTGCTGTTGCGTCGTTTGTGAGATCGTCACGTGTGACCGCTAATAAACGACCTATGTGCGATCTCGGCAAATCGTAACAACGATCTGGGTGTGTCACATCGTTTAAGAGATCGTCAATAAATCGTAGCGTGTAAAGCGGCCTTAAGACATACAGTAAAAAGTTAAAAAACGTTTTAAAAAATATGAAAAACCTATAAAAAAAATATAAAAGTTCAAATTACCCACATTTCTCCTATTAAAAATTAAGAAATTTAAATAAATTAATCCGATTGGTTAACAGTGTAACAAGAAAAAATCAAAACGCCAGAATTGCGGGTTTTCAGACACTGAAACAATACAAAAAATGTAATAAGAGGCGATCAAAACATTGTATCTACTTCAAAGTTATATCAATAAAAGCATCAGCCTTGGGAGACAAAAAACAAGCCCTCACACAGCTCAATAGTCTGAAAATGAACAACATTACAGCTCTTGGAAAATGGCAACACAAGCAAAACTTTTCTTTTTACAATTTCTAAATTTTTATTTTCACCCCTTATATAAAACTAAAACTATGCATGTTTGGTATCTGCATAACCATACTGACCTAATGAATCATATTGCCAGGTCATTTTTACAGTAAAAAAATGCTGTGAAAATTTTTTCGCTGCACTTGCAATTTTTTCCCCACTTTCCAACAAATGACAACATTTATGTGTGATGCCCTGGAAAAACAAGGTTGTCACAGAGACTGCACAAATCTTCCAGGTGCAGGACTCCATCCTTCTTGGCATACCAACACAAAACCCACACCCAGGTACACAACATCAGCCAGCAAAGCTTAGTGCCCCCCTATGACAATAGAGACACACCAGTGGCCGGGGCCAAGTGGATGGTGACGCCCACCTAGGGGTCCTGAGGTGTTCTTGGGCAACGCCCTGACCGACCCATTGCCTGAACCCGTGGCAGCGGAACCCATGCAGTCTGTGGGAGAGGACCCAGTTCCGGGGTCCTCGGGCCTTGTACTCACCACCATCTCAGCACCCGTCCCAGCCCCGAGCCAGGCTGCAACCCCAATGACATCTCATCCGGCCCCGAGCCAGGCCGCAGCCCTGACGACATCTCCTCCGGCCGCACCGGTGATGACGTCGGCTCCGGCTATCTGCCCGGCCGCAATGGAGGTGGCACCTGACTTTAAATCTACCCCGGCTGCAGCGCCAACCACTCCCAAGCATCCCATCCCGGCTGAGGAGCAGCCGAAGTGTACCTGCAGGGAAGTGGAGCAGGCCACTGATCGGGGGGGCCCACGGCAGTATGTGAGGCCGGTTGTGACACCCACCACCCCTGATGAAGCTAACATAGCGAAACGCGTTGGGCCAGGTCCTCCACCTTCATTTTTAGATAGGGAATGACCATGATAGGGATTTTCTGCCTATGAGGCATTGTAGTTGCTGTTTTCACTATTTGGTCACAATGCTGCTTGTAAGATAGAATGTCTGTCTCAACGTATACCTATTTATAAGATGGTTATATTTCTGATTCATTATCTATATTGTTATACATTTTGAACTATCTATGGTGATTCTGGTACAATATTTATTATCTTTGAGAGGATTTATTTTGGATTGGATTTGGATTCTCATTACTATTGTCTTTGGTGTTTTTTTTAATATGTCTGCACTGTGTTGTATTTTGTATGTGTGTTTTTAAACTTTTTGATACACAAATAAAAATCGTATTATATTATACTAATTCTGGAGTGAGTGCCTTTTGGTCAAGCGCTTTTCTTGTGATTGATATAGGCCGGTTGTAGCCGGCGCCAAGGGCATCCGAGTGGGCCTGGCTCCTGAGCAGGAGGTGGAGCACGGAACCCGTGCCCTGTAATGGGAGCGGCAGCAGCAGCAGCTACGCAGAGAAATAGCTGCTAGGGAGAAATGCAAGGCTGATGTGCTTGCCCGTACTTACAAAGAGAAAGACTGCCTGCAGCAACCTACCTTCGGGGTCCGGAGCATGACTTACTGAGGGCAAGTCCGCCATTTTGATCCCCAAAAAGGGTGGGGATTCATATGTGAGCTGAGACTGGAAGCAAACATTTTTGTGACTCGGAGGGATGTAGCCCCTCATTTGCCGACTGGCCATCCAGATAGGAATCTGAAACCCGGGCACGTGGTCAGCTACACAAGGCATTGTGGAGAGCGGGGGTGGTTTGCTCTCGACATTAATCAATGGATCGTGGTCAATGAGCAGCCATACCTCGCCTCCCACCGTCACCTGCATGAAAAGGAGTAAAAGCTAGCTGATGCCGGCTATCCCCTTCCCCAGTTTAAACCCAGCTTTTCCCCTGTTTACTTTTGATGGACCAAGGCCTCTGGACTGGTAGACCTATGGTGTGAACAAGGTGCAAGACTCAAAAATATACAACTAAACAAAAGGATAAAGAGTTGCACACCAGTCACAATGTATAGGGGAATAATGAAAAGCAGAACTGCTTCAGGAATGCTAGACTGAAAAATACAATGGACTATCTGAAAAACGTGAAAAACATGAAAATGAAATGTGCATAACTACTATGAATAATAGGAACGAGAGATGTTTAGCCATTGTATTGATCAATGCTAATTGATTAATTTTAATTAGTATGCATTTTCTGTCTGAGAACCCTGCCTCACCCATAGCCATGCGTCTTATTTCACATATATAGCTTGGTCCTTTGCTTCTCATACAGACCAAGTTTTTAACAGCAGGTGAGGTTACACATAGGTTAGGGACCCCAAAAATAGAGATTACCTTGGCGTTTGGTTTAGGGCTCCTTTGCAATCATCAATACAATGGCTAAACATCTCTCATTCCTATTATTCATAGCAGTTATGCACATTCCATATTCATGGTTTTCACTTTTTTCAGATAGTCCATTGAATTTTTCAGTCTAGCATTCCGCAGCAGTTCTGCTTTTCATTATTCCCCTATACATTGTGACTGGTGTGCAACTCTTTATCCTATTGTTTGTTTGTCTGGACTGGTAGAGGCCACCCAAAAACTCTCTTGGATCTTTGTACATACCCCCATCTACCTTCTTGTTATCCCACCATCAGGACTGCAACACCCACTGGAGAGGACTGGTTGGAGGAAGGGCCTGCGGTGGAGTCGGCCGAGGCCTAGTCACCAGCAAAACCAGTGGCTAACCTCCAGGCCAGAGGGTTCCGAAACTTGGGACCCTTTGGGGTGGACTGGTGGGTAAGGAGCTTCAATTCGGTCACCAAGGACACGGTCAGGAACTCGGGGTGGTGTGACACCAGAGCCACGGTCAGGAACTTGGGGTGGTGTGACACCAGAGCTAGCGGTGGCACCAGGGGTTCAGGTGTTTTGGGTGGCGGATTGAAGGGAGAAGGAAATGTTTGCAACGTTTAAGGAATGTGCCTCACTGTAAGGGAAGAAATGTTTTATGTTTTATTATGTTACAGTATGTATTTTATCTTTTTTACCGTTTTCAGATGCAGTTAAAAATAAACGTCAGTGGTCGGACAGCCTGAGGACGGGCTATATTCTACCAAGGGGGAGTGTCAGGTTGTCACAGAGACTGCACAAATCTTCCAGGTGCAGGACTCCATCCTCCTTGGCATACCAACACAAAACCCACACCCAGGTACACAACATCAGCCAGCAAAGCCTAGTCATCCCCCATAACAATAGGGATACACCAGTGGGCGGGGCCAAGCAGATGGTGACACCCACCTACGGATCCTGAGGTGTTCTAGGAGGGAACAAGACAGTTGAGTTAAGCTTTAAGTGAGGAGGAGAGAGGAGTGTGAAGTGACAGGGTAGTCAGGGGTTGGAGCCTCTAGACTACCGGACTACTGACTAGGTGGCAGTCGGCAGAAAGGGCCACAGGCAATGGAGATCCGGTTGCGGGAGACCTTAAGTGGACTGGGGCAGGGTTGTAGCCTGCCGGTGCCGACAGTGGGAATCCGGTCCGGAGGCCATGCACAGTCGGGGTGCCTGGACCCTAGGGCAAGGACAGCTTCAAGCCCCTTGTCAATTAGCCAGCCAGGGACAAGTCTCCACGTCTTGTCCCACTAGTAAGCCCAGAGAGCGATACGGAAGCCCACGAGGGGGATAGGGCTCCGCAATTGCCTGCTAAGATCCCACGGGTCAGTTCTCGCAGGCCACAGCTCCCAACACACAGAATCACCGGGAGTGGACTTCCCCATTTCAAGCGGAGTAGTCAAACTGAAGACATAAACACTAAGTGCAGGAGGAAGGGACCCCTGTTTGCTGTAGCAGGGTGTGGGTCCCGAATACACCCGCCGGAGGTCACTCTTCACTGGCAATTTGGTTTGCCATCTGGACTCTGTGAATTTCTCTGGAACTGTAGTACACCATTACCACCCAGTCCAGCACTGCAGAACACGTTCCATAGCATCCTTCCCCGTACACCTGGGCCCCGGGACAACACCTCTACTACCCGTGGAGGGGATACCATCCTACTGCCACACTCCATCAGCCCCGGGCGTCCCATACCATGGCAGAGGCAGTGTTACCAACTATCACCGCAACTCACGGGTGGCGTCACTGACAAACTCTTCCCCTGTAAATAACCCCCTTTTTTATTGTTGTGGGCAACGGGCCACTGCACGAGCCCCGGATCCGGCTGCCACTAGAGCCCCAGCCTCGATCCCGGATCCGAGCACCTCAGGTAGCCATACCTGACGTGGTCAGTCACCCCTGCCCGCGACATATGGTGTCAATAAAAAGTACAACTCGTAAGGCAAAACACAAGACCTTACACTGCTATGTCAATAGAAAACTAACAAAAAGTTATGGCTCCTGGAAAAAGGAGAGGAAAAAAACCCAAAAGCACAAAAAAAGAAAATCGCATGACTGGGTGGGAAATGGTTTATAAGGATTACCTTATACTTTACTTGAACTGCATATTTTGAGCAACGAAAATACACAGGGGAAAACAACTCACCAAATACTCATTGTGGGAGCTTAGCTTTCATTAAAGCGGGTTTTACACGCTACAATATATCTTACGATGTGTCAGCGGGGTCACATCGTAAGTGACGCACATCCGGCATCGTAAGTAGAGATGAGCGAACCGGTCGCGGTTTGACTTGAGATCGGTTTGCCGAACGGAGCTCCCGTTCGAGTTCGGTTCGTCGAACGTTCGACGAACCGAACTCGAACTGCATAGGAAACAATGGCAGGCAATCACAAACACATAAAAACACTTAGAAAACACCCTCAAAGGTGTCCAAAAGGTGACAAACAACTCACAACACAACACAAACACATGGGAAAGTGACAAGGACAAATTCTCATGTGAAAACAAAACAGCGTTACGAGGAAAAAGAGGACGAGACACAGATACAGGCATTGCATGCCCTTCTAAAATCATGTAAAACACCGCAAGGTGACTCCAAGCGGAGTCTCACTTTTTTCCAAAAATTGGGCCACACAGACACCCCTTCAGTGGCAGCACTTGTGCCCCAGTTGTACACTTTGTGAGCAAGGATGGTTGACCTTAGGGAGATCAACATCCACCACTGCGGAGACACCATCACGTGTTTCTCAACGCAGTGATTCTAGAGCAATGTCCCATGGGAAATATTCAAAGCACATGTTTCTCAACGCTGGCAGGAAACTAGCCAGGTCTTTCACCGGGAAGGAACAACCACAGGAAGGGCAGTCTCCAGTCAAGGAGACCACCTATGCCAAACATGATATCCATCCACAGACAGCCGTTTCGGGGTATTTGCCCCTCATCAGTGTGGAGTAGGAATCTGGCTAGTGGGACATTGCCTAGTAAAAGACTATGTGAGCAAGCATGGTTGACCTTAGGGAGATCAACATCCACCACTGCGGAGACACCATCACGTGTTTCTCAACGCAGTGATTCTAGAGCAATGCCCCCTGGGAAATATTCAAAGCAAGAAGGCCTGCGGAGACACCATCACATGTTTCTCAACGCTGGCAGGAAACTAGCCAGGTCTTTCACCGGGAAGGAAGAACCACGGGAAGGGCAGTCTCCAGTCAAGGAGACCACCTATGCCAAACATGGTATCCATCCACAGACAGCTGTTTCGGGGTATTTGCCCCTCATCAGTGTGGAGTAGGAATCTGGCTAGTGGGACATTGCCTAGTAAAAGACTATGTGAGCAAGGATGGTTGACCTTAGGGAGATCAACATCCACCACTGCGGAGACACCATCACGTGTTTCTCAACGCAGTGATTCTAGAGCAATGCCCCCTGGGAAATATTCAAAGCAAGAAGGCCTGCGGAGACACCATCACATGTTTCTCAACGCTGGCAGGAAACTAGCCAGGTCTTTCACCGGGAAGGAACAACCACGGGAAGGGCAGTCTCCACTCAAGGAGACCACCTATGCCAAACATGGTATCCATCCACAGACAGCCGTTTCGGGGTATTTGCCCCTCATCAGTGTGGAGTAGGAATCTGGCTGGAGGGACATTGCCTAGTAGAAGACTATGTGAGCAAGGATGGTTGACCTTAGGGAGATCAACATCCACCACTGCGGAGACACCATCACGTGTTTCTCAACGCAGTGATTCTAGAGCAATGCCCCCTGGGAAATATTCAAAGCAAGAAGGCCTGCGGAGACACCATCACATGTTTCTCAACGCTGGCAGGAAACTAGCCAGGTCTTTCACCGGGAAGGAACAACCACAGGAAGGGCAGTCTCCAGTCAAGGAGACCACCTATGCCAAACATGGTATCCATCCACAGACAGCTGTTTCGGGGTATTTGCCCCTCATCAGTGTGGAGTAGGAATCTGGCTAGTGGGACATTGCCTAGTAAAAGACTATGTGAGCAAGGATGGTTGACCTTAGGGAGATCAACATCCACCACTGCGGAGACACCATCACGTGTTTCTCAACGCAGTGATTCTAGAGCAATGCCCCCTGGGAAATATTCAAAGCAAGAAGGCCTGCGGAGACACCATCACATGTTTCTCAATGCTGGCAGGAAACTAGCCAGGTCTTTCACCGGGAAGGAACAACCACGGGAAGGGCAGTCTCCACTCAAGGAGACCACCTATGCCAAACATGGTATCCATCCACAGACAGCTGTTTCGGGGTATTTGCCCCTCATCAGTGTGGAGTAGGAATCTGGCTAGTGGGACATTGCCTAGTAAAAGACTATGTGAGCAAGCATGGTTGAACTTAGGGAGATCAATATCCACCACTGCGGAGACACCATCACGTGTTTCTCAACGCAGTGATTCTAGAGCAATGCCCCCTGGGAAATATTCAAAGCAAGAAGGCCTGCGGAGACACCATCACATGTTTCTCAACGCTGGCAGGAAACTAGCCAGGTCTTTCACCGGGAAGGAACAACCACGGGAAGGGCAGTCTCCAGTCAAGGAGACCACCTATGCCAAACATGGTATCCATCCACAGACAGCCATTTCGGGGTATTTGCCCCTCATCAGTGTGGAGTAGGAATCTGGCTAATGGGAATACCATCCTAGTGGGGATACCATCCTACTGCCCCACTCCATCAGCCCCGGGCATCCCATACCACGGCAGTGGCGGTGTTACCAACTATCACCGCAACCCATGGGTGGCATCACTGACAAACTCTTCCCCTGTAAATAACCCCCTTTTTTATTGTTGTGGGCAATATGCCGCTGCACGAGCCCCGGATCCGGCTGCCACTAGAGCCCCAGCCTCGATCCCGGATCCGAGCACCTCAGGTAGCCATCCCTTACGTGGTCAGTCACCCCTGCCCGCGACATATGGTGTCAATAAAAAGTACAACTCGTAAGGCAAAACACAAGACCTTACACTGCTATGTCAACAGAAAACTAACAAAAAGTTATGGCTCCTGGAAAAAGGAGAGGAAAAAAACCCAAAAGCACAAAAAAAGAAATCGCATGACTGGGTGGGAAATGGTTTATAAGGATTACCTTATACTTTACTTGAACTGCATATTTTGAGCAACGAAAATACACAGGGGAAAACAACTCACCAAATACTCATTGTGGGAGCTTAGCTTTCATTAAAGCGGGCTTTACACGCTACAATATATCTTACGATGTGTCGGCGGGGTCACATCGTAAGTGACGCACATCCGGCATCGTAAGTAGAGATGAGCGAACCGGTCGTGGTTCGGCTCGAGGTCGGTTCGCCAAACGGAGCTCCCGTTCGAGTTCGGTTCGTCGAACGTTCGACGAACCGAACTCGAACTGCATAGGAAACAATGGCAGGCAATCACAAACACATAAAAACACCTAGAAAACACCCTCAAAGGTGTCCAAAAGGTGACAAACAACTCACAACACAACACAAACACATGGGGAAGTGACAAGGACAAATTCTCATGTGAAAACAAAACAGCGTTACGAGGAAAAAGAGGACGAGACACAGATATAGGCATGGCATGCCCTTCTAAAATCATGTAAAACACCGCAAGGTGACTCCAAGCGGAGTCTCCCTTTTTTCCAAAAATTGGGCCACACAGACACCCCTTCAGTGGCAGCACTTGTGCCCCAGTTGTACACTTCACAGCTAGATTTGCATCAAGCACATTAAAAAATACGCCATACTTAACCGTCCCCAGGATGACACCGGGGTAGGTAGCAAAGTCTTTCCTGATCCCAGCTCTGTTCATCTTGGATCATTTTTAAAAAACACAGCAAGCAAGGGTTACTCCAAGCGGAGTCTCCCTTTTTTCCCAAAAATTGTGCCCCACGCACACCCACCCATTCAGTGGCAGCACTTGTGCCCTAGTTGTACACTTCACAGCTAGATTTGCATCAAGCACATTCAAAATCCACAAGCATTTACTCTCCCCAGGATGACACAGGGGTAGTAAATTCCTGGTGGATCCATGACTTGTTCATTTTGATGAACGTTAGTCTGTCCACATTGTCACTGGACAGACGCGTGCGCTTATCTGTCAGCACACACCCAGCAGCACTGAAGACACGTTCAGAGACAACGCTGGCAGCTGGACACGACAAAATCTCCAAGGCGTAACTGGAGAGCTCTGGCCATTTTTCTAGATTTGAAATCCAAAATGAGCAAGGCTCCATTTGCAAAGTCATGGCATCGATGTTCATTTGGAGGTACTCCTGTATCATCCTCTCCAGTCGTCGACTATGTGTCAGACTTGTTGTCTCTGGTGGCCTTGCAAAGGAGGGTCTAAAAAAATTATGAAAAGATTCCATAAAATTGCTGTTACCAGCACCAGATACAGTCCTACTGGTACGGGTAGACTGTTGAAGATGACGAGACCGTCCCATGTTTGTCAAGTTACAACTGGGAGATTCACTCCCTGCACCTGCACAGTTGTTTGGTGGAAAAGCCGAGCTAAGATCGAGTAACAGCTTCTGCTGATACTCCTGCATACGTGTGTCCCTTTCTATGGCTGGAATTATGTCACAAAATTTGGACTTGTACCGGGGATCTAATAGTGTGGCAATCCAGTAGTCATCATCACTTCTAATTTTGAGAATACGAGGGTCATGTTGGAGGCAGTGCAACAAGAAGGCACTCATGTGTCTTGCGCAGCCATGCGGACCAAGTCCACGCTGTGTTTGTGGCATAGAGGTGCTACCCGTTCTTTCTTCCTCTGACATCTCCCCCCAACCTCTTTCAACTGAAATTTGACCAAGGTCTCCCTAATCCGCTGAGTCTTCCATGTCCATGGACAGTTCGTCCTCCATTTCTTCATGTTCTCCTGCACCTTCCTCAACATTTCGCCTGCTACTATGCGCCCTTGTCGATCCCTGTCCCCCATGGTCCCATGCCTGCTGCGTTGGTGATGATGAACGTCTGGACCTTGGTGATGTTGTTGTCCCTTGCGCATATGAATCCTCCTGTAGTTCCTCCCCTTCCTGTTGTCCCACCCCCTGACTCCGAATAGTGTTTAGCGTGTGCTCCAGCATGTAAATGACTGGAATTGTCATGCTGATAATGGCATTGTCAGCGCTAAACATATTCGTCACCATGTCGAAACTGTGCAGAAGGGTGCATAGGTCCTTGATCTGAGACCACTCCATCAGGGTGATCTGCCCCACCTCTGCATCTCGTTGGCCCAGGCTATACGTCATGACGTATTGCACCAGGGCTCGGCAGTGCTGCCACAGTCGCTGTAACATGTGGAGAGTCGAATTCCAGTGTGTCGCCACATCGAATTTCAGGCTATGAACCGGCAGGCCGAAAGACTTCTGGAGTGATGCAAGTCGCTCAGCTGCGGCGGTTGAACGGCGGAAGTGAGCAGACAGTTTTCGTGCCCTAGTCAGAAGGCCATCTAGGCCAGGATAGTGTGTTTAAAATTGCTGGACAACAAGGTTTAACACGTGAGCCATACAAGGCACGTGTATCACCTTGCCCAGGCGAAGGGCCGCACCCAGGTTTGCAGCATTGTCGCACACGGCCTTACCCGGCTGCAGGTTGAGTGGAGACAACCATTTATTAAACTCGGACCGCAGAGCTGACCACAACTCCTCAGCTGTGTGACTCCTATTACCAAGACATGTCAAGCTAAAGACCGCCTGATGCCGTTGCGCTCTGCTGCCAGCATAGTAATGAGGGGTGCGTGATTCCTTCTGCGCAGTGAGAACGCTGGTGGCCTGACCAGGCAGGCTTGGGGCGGAGGTGGAGGACCCAGATGAGGTGGAGGAGGCAGAAGCAGTGGCGGAACTTGGACAGACAGAGGATTGACACACAAGTCGTGGGGACGGCAAGACTTGTGCAGAAGACCCTTCACCATCTATCACCATAGTTACCCAGTGCCCAGTCAGCGACATGTAACGTCCCTGTCCATGCTTACTGCTCCAAGTATCGGTGGTGAAATGCACCCGTTGACACACAGAGTTTCTCAAGGAAGCGGTGATGTTGTGTGCGACATGCTGGTGTAGCACGGGCACACCTTTCTTAGAGAAGTAGTGGCGACTAGGCATCTGGTACTGGGGCTCAGCGACAGACATAAGGTCTCTAAAATCCTGTGTGTCCACTAGGCGGAAAGGCAGCATTTCGGTAGCCAAGAGCTTACAGAGGGATAGAGTCAACCTCTTAGCTTTGTCATGGGTCGCAGGAAATGGCCTTTTATTTGACCACATCTGAGGGACAGAGATCTGGCTGCTGTGTGTAGACGATGTTGAGTAGGGTGTCTCTGGAAAAATGCAGGTTTGTGAGGAAAGTGCAGGCGGAGACATGATGTTGCCTTCATCCAACGTTGGTGCTATCGATGTCTGAGAGAGCTGTACACACTCACTTGTTTCTCCTTCCAAACCAACTGACGGCCTACCAAGCAAACTGCCTGTTGCGGTTACAGTGGTGGAAGTTGTGCGTGGAAAACCAGGTGTGACAGCTGTCCCCACAGTCCTAGAAGATGAAGAGCGCGCGGATGCACTGGAAGGGGCAGGCGGTGGATGGTTCGCTCCGCTAGGCCGCATTGCAGCACGGTGAACTTCCCACTGGGACCTATGATATTTATTCATGTGACGATTCATGGAAGAAGTTGTCAAACTGCTGAGGTTTTGACCTCTACTAACAGAATCACGACAAATTTTACACATCACATAATTTGGACGATCTTATTCTATGTCAAAAAAGGACCAGGCTAGGCAAGGCTTAGAGGGCATGCGACCTGCTGAGCCCCCCCGACTAGTGCTCAGAGGCAGAGTGGTGGCTGATGATGCAGTTGTAGACGTGCTACCAGTGCTCCGACTCTGTCCAGGAAGGCGCAAGGTAACTTCGTCGTCGGTTGCATCCTCCTCCACCGCCTCTGTTGACCTCCTCGAGTGCCTGACTGGGGGTTGACAGTAGGTGGGATCTAGAACTTCATCATCAATTGTTGTGTTTGCACTCCCCTCCCCCTCAGACCGAGCCTCTTCTTTCCCTGACCGAATATTTAAGTTGTCATCCCAATCTGGTATCTGCGTCTCATCGTCATCAGTATGTTACTCATTGTCTATAACCACAGGTGTTACAGTTTGTGACAAAGGGTCAACATTATGCTCAGAAACTTGGTCCTCACGGTCTGAATCAGAGTCACAAAGGTTCTGGGCATCACTGCAGACCATTTCCTGGTCTGTACTCACTGTAGCTTGGGAGCAGACCTCTGATTCCCAGGCTATAGTGTGACTGAACAGCTCTGCAGACTCAGCCATCTCAGTTCCACCATACTGTGCAGGGCTGATGGAGACTTCAGAGCTGGGAGAAAGCAAGTTTGATTGGGATGACAACTCAAAGGACTGGTATTTTTTGGATGCGGTACTTGAAGTGGCTGAGAGGGCACTTGTTGGACCACTTGAGATCCATTCAAGCATTTTCCTTTTTTGGCCATCATCTACCTTTGTTCCTGTTGTTCGTGTCCGTAAAAAAGGGAGCACATCGGATTGTCCACGGTAAGTAGTAGACATCTTACTTTTGCTGGTAGATGGTCTATCTTCACCAGATGATAACGGAGCTTTGTCACCTTCCCCATGGACAAAACCCTTTTTTTCCTTTTCCACCACGCGTCTTCCCCTTTCCACCAGCATCTGTCATTTTGCCACTCATGTTGATTGCAACAAGATTGTGCACTGAAAATGTGGTAGTAAAAATTGAGAGGTGGTGTAGATTGCAGCGGTGGTCTAGCTTTATTAACAGCAGAATAATAAAGAATAAATATCCCTGACAATGCAACTACGGCCCTTAAACTGGCAGCATAAATTGCTAGTATAATGCCTTAGTTAGGGTACGCTCACACGAGCGTGAAAATCGGACGAGTGCAATGCGAGAAATTCTCGCATTGCACTCTGACCAATGTTAGGCAATGAGGTTGAGCTGTTGGTCAGCTTTTCTCGCATCCAGATTCTGGATGCAAGAAAAGCGGCAGCATGCTGCGATTGTCTGCGAGAGCCGTATCTCTCGCACCCATTCAAGTGAATGGATGCGAGAGATACATCGGACTGCACTCGGATCTTATCCCAGTGCAGTGCGATCTACGCACAGGCTGACAGTGGAGGAGATGGGAGGATTAACCCCTCCCTCTCCTCCGCAGCGCCTGCACTCAGCTTCACAGCTGTGACCCGATCGCAAGATCGGGTTACAGTCGCATGACACCCGGCTCACGCTCGCAGCAGAGCCTGAGCCGGGGGACATTAGCATATCGCATCCGATGCTCTCGCATCGGATGCCATACGCTCGTGTGAGTCCAGCCTAAGAATGAGTTTGAGTGTGCAATGCAGGCAGACGTGCTGCAAATATCTTTGCACTACTGGGACTATACAGAAGTCCAATAGCCACGTTTAGGATGCCACTATGTTCACTCAGTGTTTGCTAGTATAATGGCTTAGTTATAATGAGTTTGAGTGTGCAATGCAGCCAGACGTGCTGCAAATATCTGTGCACTACTGGGACTATACAGAAGTCCAATAGCCACGTTTAGGATGCCACTAGGTTCACTCAGTGTTTGCTAGTATAATGGCTTAGTTATAATGAGTTTGAGTGTGCAATGCAGGCAGACGTGCTGCAAATATCTTTGCACTTGTGGGACGATACAGAAGTCCAACAGCCACGTTTAGGATGCCACTAAGTTCACTGAGTGTTTGCTAGTATAATGGCTTAGTAACAATGAGTTTGAGTGTGCAATGCAGCCAGACGTGCTGCAAATATCTGTGCACTAGTGTGACTATACAGAAGTCCAATAGCCACGTTTAGGATGCCACTAAGTTCACTCAGTGTTTGCTAGTATAATGGCTTAGTTATAATGAGTTTGAGTGTGCAATGCAGCCAGACGTGCTGCAAATATCTGTGCACTACTGGGACTATACAGAAGTCCAATAGCCACGTTTAGGATGCCACTAAGTTCACTCAGTGTTTGCTAATATAATGGCTTAGTTATAATGAGTTTGAGTGTGCAATGCAGCCAGACGTGCTGCAAATATCTGTGCACTACTGGGACTATACAGAAGTCCAATAGCCACGTTTAGGATGCCACTATGTTCACTCAGTGTTTGCTAGTATAATGGCTTAGTTATAATGAGTTTGAGTGTGCAATGCAGCCAGACGTGCTGCAAATATCTGTGCACTACTGGGACTATACAGAATTCCAATAGCCACGTTTAGGATGCCACTAAGTTCACTCAGTGTTTGCTAGTATAATGGCTTAGTTTTAATGAGTTTGAGTGTGCAATGCAGGCAGACGTGCTGCAAATATCTTTGCTCTACTGGGACTATACAGAAGTCCAATAGCCACGTTTAGGATGCCACTAAGTTCACTCAGTGTTTGCTAGTATAATGGCTTAGTTATAATGAGTTTGAGTGTGCAAAGCAGCCAGACGTGCTGCAAATATCTGTGCACTACTGGGACTATACAGAATTCCAATAGCCACGTTTAGGATGCCACTAAGTTCACTCAGTGTTTGCTAGTATAATGGCTTAGTTATAATGAGTTTGAGTGTGCAATGCAGGCAGATGTGCTGCAAATATCTTTGCTCTACTGGGACTATACAGAAGTCCAATAGCCACGTTTAGGATGCCACTAGGTTCACTCAGTGTTTGCTAGTATAATGGCTTAGTTATAATGAGTTTGAGTGTGCAATGCAGGCAGATGTGCTGCAAATATCTTTGCTCTACTGGGACTATACAGAAGTCCAATAGCCACGTTTAGGATGCCACTAAGTTCACTCAGTGTTTGCTAGTATAATGGCTTAGTTATAATGAGTTTGAGTGTGCAATGCAGCCAGACGTGCTGCAAATATCTGTGCACTACTGGGACTATACAGAAGTCCAATAGCCACGTTTAGGATGCCACTAGGTTCACTCAGTGTTTGCTAGTATAATGGCTTAGTTATAATGAGTTTGAGTTTGCAATGCAGGCAGACGTGCTGCAAATATCTTTGCACTACTGGGACTATACAGAAGTCCAATAGCCACGTTTAGGATGCCACTAAGTTCACTCAGTGTTTGCTAGTATAATGGCTTAGTTATAATGAGTTGGAGTGTGCAATGCAGGCAGACATGCTGCAAATAGCTGTGCACTACTGGGACTATACAGAAGTCCAATAGCCACGTTTAGGATGACACTAAGTTCACTCAGTGTTTGCTAGTATAATGGCTTAGTAACAATGAGTTTGAGTGTGCAAAGGGCAGGAGGGTACAGTGGCAGGGTTGTGGGTCTCTGGGTAGAGGAAAGGAAGCCTGCCTTTCTATCCCTCCTATTGGGAAAATGCAGCGAGGAAATCCCTGACCTTAGCTACACAGACGCTGTCATCTTGTGTAGCTGTTAAACTCTGTTTTCAGGACCTGTCACCTATGGCTCTGACCCTGCCGGTATGAGCCCTTAAACGGCCTGATAGAAAGTGCTATCCCTAAGCTGTCCAGCGATGTGTATGGAGCGTAATACAGCAGTATCGGCGATAGGAGCTGCGCCAGTGATGTCTGACACCAAGGACGCAGAAGAGATAATGGCGTCCGGACGGGCAGATACTCGTTTTTATAATGCAGGGACATGTGACATGGACATCCTATCACACATGCCGTTGCTTCTCTGGCTAAAAGTCCACTTAGCTGTGTGTGTGTCTGGGATTGGCTGACATGCTGGCCCTCCCCACTACACGCGCGCGCTTAGGGAAGGAAGACAAGGAAAAAAAAAAAAAAAATGGCGATTGCCATTATACATACAGCAGTGATCTGAATGCGCTGTTCCCGCACACTATACACTGAAATGTCATAATAGTGTGTCACAGAGTGACTTACACTATTACAGCGGAAAGCCAGCTAGGAATTAGCTGGTTTTTTTTGCTGCTAGAACCGTTCTCGAACGTATCTAGAACTATCGAGCTTTTGCAAAAAAGCTCGAGTTCTAGTTCGATCTAGAACAGCCCCCAAAATCACTCGAGCCGCAAACTGGAGAACCACGAACCACGAACCGTGCTCAACTCTAATCGTAAGTTACATTGTAGCATGTAACAGCTACGTGCGATTGCGATCGAACGGTAAAATGTTCATCGCATGCACGTCGTACAATTCCTAAAAATTGAACGTCAGGTTGTTCATCATATCAGGGGTAGCGCACATCGCAGTGTGTGACACCCCGGGAGCGATGAACAGATCTTACCTATGTACTGCGGCTCCCGCCGGCAATGCGGAAGGAAGGAGGTGGGTGGGATGTTTACGTCCCACTCATCTCCGCCCCTCCGCTTCTATTGGCTGGCTGCCGCGTGACGTCGATGTGAAGCAGAACGTCCCTCCCACTCCAGGAAGTGGATGTTCACCGCTCACATCGAGGTCATATGGAAGGGTAAGTACATATGACGAGGGGTTATTCGTTTGTGCGACACGTTCAACAAATTGAACGTGCCGCACATACGATGGGGGCGGGTACGATCGCATACGATATCGTATGCTGGATCGTATGGTGTAAAGCAGGCTTAAGGGTGCCGTCAGACAGCCATATACATTGGAGTGAGATTGGAGCACAGTGCAGGATCTGTCCAGCGACTCTCCCTACCTGAGCATGACAGCTTCATGTATTTCTATGGCTGTCACATTTGGGTATAGAGAGTTGCCGGACAGTCTGTGTACTGCATTCTGATTTATATGGCCATCTGACTGCACCTTTAAGGAACTATATAAATCTCTCATTGACTGCAATAAATACAGTCATATGAAAAAGTTTGGGCACCCCTATTAATGTTAACCTTTTTTCTTTATAACAATTTGGGGTTTTGCAACAGCTATTTCAGTTTCATATATCTAATAACTGATGCACTGAGTAATATTTCTGAATTTAAATGAGGTTTATTATACTAATAGAAAATGTGCAATCCGCATTTAAACAAAATCTCACCGGTGCAAAAGTATGGGCACCTCAACATGAAAGTGACATTAATATTTTGTAGATCCTCCTTTTGCAAAAAATAACAGCCTCTAGTCGCTTCCTGTAGCTTTTAATGAGTTCCTGGATTCTGGATGAAGGTATATTTGACCATTCCTGATTACAAAACAATTCCAGTTCAGTTAAGTTTGATGGTCGCCGAGCATGGACAGCACGCTTCAAATCTTCCCACAGATGTTCAATGATATTCAGGTCTGGGGACTGGGATGGCCATTCCAGAACATTGTAATTGTTCCTCTGCAAGAATGCCTGAGTAGATTTGGAGCAGTGTTTTGGATCATTGTCTTGCTGAAATATCCATCCCCTGCGTAACTTCAACTTCATCACTGATTCTTGCACATTATTGTCAAGAATCTGCTGATACTGAGTTGAATCCATGCGACCCTCAACTTTAACAAGATTCCCGGTGCCGGCATTGGCCACAAAGCCCCAAAGCATGATGGAACCTCCACCAAATTTTACTGTGGGTAGCAAGTGCTTTTCTTGGAATGCCGTGTTTTTTTGCCTGCATGCTTAACGCCTTTTTGTATGACCAAACAACTCAATCTTTGTTTCATCATTCCACAAGACCTTCTTCCAAAATGTAACTTGCTTGTCCAAATGTGCTTTTGCATACCTCAGGCAACTCTGGTTGTTGCGTGCTTGCAGAAACGGCTTCTTTCGCATCACTCTCCCATACAGCTTCTCCTTGTGCAAAGTGCGCTGTATTGTTGACCAATGCACATTGACACCATCTGCAGCAAGATGATGCTGCAGGTCTTTGGAGGTGGTCTGTGGATTGTCCTTGACTGTTCTCACCATTCTTCTTTTCTGCCTTTCTGATATTTTTCTTGGTCTGCCACTTCTGGGCTTAACAAGAACTGTACCTGTGTTCTTCCATTTCCTTACTATGTTCCTCACAGTGGAAACTGACAGTTTAAATCACTGAGACAACTTTTTGTATCCTTCCTCTGAACAACTATGTTGAATAATCTTTCTTTTCAGATCATTTGAGAGTTGTTTTGAGGAGCCCATGACGCCACTCTTCATAGGAGATTCAAATAGGAGAACTACTTGCAAGTGGCCACCTTAAATACCTTTTCTCATGATTGGATACACCTGCCTATGACGTTCAAAGCTCAATGAGGTTACAAAACCAATTTAGTGCTTTAGTAAGTCAGTAAAAAGTAGTTAGGAGTAGTGATGAGCGAGCATGCTTGTTACTACTCGGTACTCGCACGAGTATCACTGTACTCGGTCTACTCGGCGGGGACCGAGTAATCTCGCGATACTCGTGCTGTACTCGTGGTCTTCATCCCTGCATGTTGGCGCTCTTTTGAGAGCCAGCCCTCATGCAGGGATTGGCTGGCAGACCACTGCAATGCCACAGCCTTGTTAGTTGTGGAATTGCAGTGATTGGCCGGCCTGCACAGCGTGACCGAGCCTTTATACCGGCGGGCGCGCTGTGCTCTGCTCACAGCTATCCAGACAGTCAGTGCAGGGAGAGGGTCGCTGCTTCAGGGAAAGGTTTGCGGCCCTTTATAGCTATTTCCGTAGCAGGGCTGCAAACAGTGTGACCAAAAGTCCTTCTCAGGACTATTCTAGTTGTATACAGGCAGGCAGGGTATAGCCAGGTCGAAGTACAGTAGCAGAGTCCTTCTCAGGACTATTGTTGCTGTATACAGGCAGGGTATAGCCAGGTTGGAATACAGGCTAGTGACCAAAAGAGTCCTTGTCAGGACTATTGTAGCAGTATACAGGCAGGCAGGCAGGCAGGGTATATAGCCATTCCTAGTGGTGACCGTATACCAGCCTTCATCATATCTGGGGCTGGTGTACACAGTCTAAAACAGTCCTGATAGTGTCAGACTTCTCAGCAATTGTCGCTCCTAAAACCTGTTAGGTTCTTAGTGCGTCCGTGCTTGCATTTAAAAACCGCACGTGTGTGCCTGTCGGTGGCAGCGTACAGGTGCACTTGTGTGCGTTTTTACAAAAACTATTATATAACGCACAAGTGTAGTGTATAATACACGTCAGTCAGCAGTGGCTGATAGTGTCAGAGTTCTTAATTTTTGCTCCTAAAACCTGTGTTAGGTTCTTAGTGCGTCCGTGCTTGCATTTAAAAACCGCACGTGTGTGCCTGTCGGTGGCAGCGTACAGGTGCACTTGTGTGCGTTTTTACCAAACTATTATATAACGCACAAGTGTAGTGTATAATACACGTCAGTCAGCAGTGGCTGATAGTGTCAGAGTTCTTCATTTTTGCTCCTAAAACCTGTGTTAGGTTCTTAGTGCGTCCGTGCTTGCATTTAAAAACCGCACGTGTGTGCCTGTCGGTGGCAGCGTACAGGTGCACGATTTGCACAAACTTTGATATAACGCCCAAGTCTAGTGAATACACGTCAGCACAGCATTGCAAAATGCGCAAGGGCGTTGGCAAGGAACAAGGAAGTGGACGTGATGGTGGTGCAGGCAGAGGCCGAGGTCGTGGGCAAGCTCTAAAATTTTGCCACAACAAAGGGCCACATCTAGTCGCTCGCACGTCCTGTCCCAAATTCTTGGGGACCGCAGCAGTACACCGCTCTTGAACCAAGACCAGTGTCAACAGGTTGTTAGTTGGATAGCGGATAATGCTTCCAGTCAGATTGGCACCACCACAAACACTCTGTCTTCCACAAGGTCAAGTGTCAGTAGCCGTGATACTGCACCGCACATTTCAGAACCTGATCCTCCTTTCTACCACAAGGCTGAGTACACGTCCTCGGACATTAATGATCCCACACTTGGACACTCGGAAGAGCTGTTTACGTTTCCATTCGCACATTCTGGCCTCTCGCCAGCTCATGTTGAAGTGGGTCATGAGGAGATCGTATGTACAGATGGCCAAATATTTGAGCAGCCACGTTCTCACGAAGTTGGCAACGTGTCTCAACAAGGGGTGGACAATGATGAGACACAATTGTCAGGAAGTCAGGAGGAGGAGCAGGGTGCGGAAGAGGAAGACGACGTGGTGGATGATCCAGTAACTGACCCAATCTGGCAGGAGGATATGCAGAGCGAGGACAGCAGTGCACAGGGGGGGAAAGGCGTAGCATCCCAACAGGCAGTAAGAAGCAGGGTGGTGGCTCCAGGCAGAAGTCAGGCAACCGTTCCCCGGAACAACAACACGACACAAGGTGCCTGTACAAATGTTAGGTCTTCCCGAGTCTGGCAGTTTTTTAAGTTGGATCCAGATGATTCTAAAAAGGCCATTTGCAACACCTGCCGTGCCAGCATCAGCAGGGGTACCAAAACTAGCAGCCTGACCACCACCAGCATGATCAGGCACATGTCAGCCAAGCACCCGACTTTGTGGGAAGTACAACAGAGTCGAGGAGCAGTGCTTGCTAATGTCACTGCTACGTCTTCGCTGGTTGTGCATGCGAGCCAATCCCCTGTCCATGCTGCCTGCGAACAAGCCTCCTCCGGTCCTGCACCTGCAGTTGCCTACGCAGAAATAACACCATCATCAAGCACGTCCTTGTCCCAGCGCAGCGTTGAGTTATCCATTCAGCAAACCTTTGAACGCAGGCGCAAATACACTGCCAACACCCCACATGCCACAGTTCTAAATGCTAACATTTCGCGACTGCTTGCGCTGGAAATGTTGCCTTTTAGGCTGGTGGAGACAGAAGCATTCCGCGACCTGATGGCGGCAGCTGTCCCACGTTACTCGGTCCCCAGCCGCCACTATTTCTCCCGGTGTGCCGTCCCCGCGTTGCATAACCACGTGTCACAAAACATCACACGTGCCCTGAACAACGCTGTTTCACCCAAAGTCCACCTAACCACAGACACGTGGACAAGTGCTTGTGGGCAAGGCCGCTACATCTCGTTGACGGCACACTGGGTTAATATTGTGGAAGCTGGGACCCAGTCTGAGCGAGGGACGGAACACGTCCTTCCCACACCAAGGTTTGCAGGCCCTACCTCAGTCAGTAGAAAACAAAACTGAATATTCCAGTCCATCCTAATCCTAAAGGACATAGAGAGTCACCAAATATAAACTGAAGAAACCTGTATTGACCTCCATATATAAAAATTATGCTCACTTATGAACAGACAATATTCTAAGATTATGAAAAATTTATTTATATAATACAAGGGGATACAAAAAAGTGCAACACAAAGTGCGATGTGCTTAAAAACAAGTGCTGACAGTCAGGGCAGCATGTCAAAATAAGACAGACCACAATAATCAGGAAACCTTGCAAGGCATGAATATAACAAGTAGTATATATAGTCAAATTTCATATAATATAATCATGATAATACATATCCAGTTGTATTGACAAAATAAGCAGCCTAGACATACACATACAGTGGTCACAAAGGACCTGACAAAAGGCAGGAGTATATAGAAAATTTAAGTACATACATAGTGAGACAAAATGATGAACGACATGATTAAACTCCACACCTGACCTGAATAGACATGCTTGTCTAGGAGCTACCAATGAATAAAGGTACATACAATGAAAGATACGGTAGCCCTCTACCAGAAACATTCATTTATATAGCCAGCAAGAACATCCACAGTATAACAAGGGTTAAACCAGGGAGGTATAATAGCCCGCCAGGAAAAAACGTAGTCGCCTGCCTGACACGCCGCCCTGCACCTCAGACGCGTTTCGCCACCAGCTTCATCGGTGAGGTGCAGAAGTGACAGTCAGGGCTGCTTATATTGTGAGGGAACATTACTCACCATCCTATCGCGGCGCGCCCTGAAGATCCGATGCCCATCCTCCAGTGTGTCCGGCGTTCAGGAAGCGGGCCTGCGCATGCGCGCATCCCCGCACCCATGTGATCACCGGACACAGAGGGGAGGAGCAATCAGAGCTCCATGCGCGCACAGAATGGCGCCAAATCCACCATATTTGAATGGGGCAAGCAGAAGGGCAGTAGCATATCCGGGATATCAATATCAACCATACATTAAACATCATTTATATGTAGCCGATCCCGATATGCAGACATTATATAGTCCGTTGTTATCCATATGATGTTACGATCATTAGTCCATGAGCCTCCTCTTGTCCCGACATTTCCAATATAGAACGATACACGCAGCCATGACTGAAACAAACAATGAATTAAAAAATATGTTTAAGAAACATTAAAACGACACATGATGAGCAGTCATGAAAAGCCCCCTAAAAACAAATCCAATGCAGACCATGAGCTAAATACCTAATCACACCAAAAATGGTTTAAAGCTAATCATATCATTAAGGCCTTTGGGTTTTATTGTGTCTAAGGTTATGATCCATTTAGCTTCCTTCCTATAGATGGCATTTTTAAAGTCACCCCCTCGCGCACCAAGATAGATTTTATCAATCCCTCTAAATTTAAGTAGGCGCCAATTGCAGTTGTGCCGCTCTTTGAAATGTTTGGGGATATTTTTCAGTAACATGATCTCTTCGGGTTTTGTTATTTTAGCCGCATTTCTCACATCCCGGATATGCTCCAGGATGCGGACCCGGAGCTCCCGGGTCGTCAGGCCCACATAGATGAGGCCGCAGGGACAAGTTGCCCAATATATAACGCCAGAGGAACGGCAATTGATATAATGTAAGATCTTATATGTATTTGCATGGGACGAGTCCCAAAATTCCTCTGCTCGATCCATTTGTGGGCAAGCCCCACAATCCCCACAAGAACGTGAGCCCCATCTAGGGCCTCTACTTATCCCAAAAACATTTCCACTTTTCGGGGTATAATGACTTTTGACAATCTGATCTTTTAACGTCTTGGACCTCTTTGGTGTCACCGCAGGTCTGGGGGTAAGTATGTGAGACAAGTCACTATCAGAAAGCAGCACAGACCAATATTTCCCAATGATAGCAGTCATCTCCCTCCACTGTGCGTGGTAGGGCGTGATGAAACGAACTGTATCATCATTTCTTTTCGGGCGGATGTTCAGCAGGGCATCACGTGGGGTATTCCTAGCTCGAATATATCCATCATGTATGATTTTCTCCTTATAGTGCCTCACTCTAAAGCGTCTTTTTAGATCTGCAGATTGTTGCTCAAAGGATTTATCATCAGAACAAACCCGTCGGGCCCGCAAAAATTGCCCAGTTGGTATAGCGCTAATCACCTTAGTCGGATGTGATGATCTGGCACTTAGAAGTGAATTCACTGCCGTGGTTTTTCGAAAAATATCGGTGCATAGTGTTCCATCCGTCCCCTTTGAAACTCGTACGTCCAGATATTCAATTTTTTCATCGCTGTAAGCATAAGTAAGTTTAATGTTATTTGTGTTGACATTAAGTCCCTGCATGAATTCATCCAGCTGGTCGACGTCCCCCTGCCATATCAAAAAAATATCATCGATGAAGCGCAGCCACAAATGGACTGCGCCCATCTCAGATGTTGGAAAACACAGGGACCGTTCCCAAAAACCAAGAAAGAGGTTTGCGTATGAGGGCGCACAAGACGCCCCCATCGCAACTCCTCTCTCCTGGAGGTAGAACCGGTCCCTGAAAAGAAAAAAATTATGAAATAAAACAAATCTCAGTAGAAGCAGGAGGAGATCGATCAGCTGGACACTCAAATCAGTGGATCGTAAGAAAAAGTCAACAGCAGCAATCCCATCTTCATGGGCTATGGACGTGTACAGAGACTCCACGTCAGCTGTTACCATGATGATATTAGCCTCAAAGGTGATGCCCTCCAGACGATTCAGAAACTCCGTGGAATCCCGAATATACGAGGGAAGGGCAGTAACCAACGGTTGCAAATAATAGTCTAGAAACCTGGAAACAGGCTCACATAGACTACCATTCCCAGACACAATTGGTCTGCCTGGTGGACAATCAATGTTTTTATGCACCTTGGGCAGGAAATATATAGTCGGGATAACTGGATGTTCCACCAAAAGTCCCTCAAAAATAGACTTAGGTATAATGTTTCTCTCAAAGGCCAAAAACAGTAAGTCATGCAACTCGTTTTTATATTGGACTAAAGGACTTGACTGCAACCTAGTATAACAAGAGGTATCATTGAGCTGGCGGAATGCCTCTGCTTCATATTTGTCACTAGACCAGAGAACTATATTACCCCCCTTGTCGGCCTGCTTGACTACCACATCATTCATATTCTTGAGCTCTTTAAGTGCCAATCGTTGTTTATAGTTCAGGTTGTCATGGGTGCGTTTACGCGGCAAACACCTAAACTCTTGTGTCACTAATTTGGTGAATAATTCAATTGTCGGACAGGCCGACAAAGGGGGGAACACAGTAGATCTCTTTTTAATGAAAGCAGGAAAGGTGGATAGGTTATCATTCTCCTGCTCAGCCAGTAGCGACTCCAATGTCCTCGCTGCTTCCAAATCTTCAACTGCTAAATCTGGGTAAGATCCCATATCCCTTTTCGGAAAATATTTTTTAAAAAGCAGTTTCCGACTAAATAAATTTAAATCTTTGATAGCAGTAAAGACATCAAAATCTGCCACTGGCGAGAAGGAGAGACCCAGTCTTAAAACAGTTAGTTGGTCTTCTGTTAAGATTTTATCTGTAAGGTTTATTACCTGTAATGTGTCAGTCTGATCAACAGGTCTCTTGGCCTCCTGACGCTGTTTCTTCCTTGCATAATTTCTGGTCACCATTCTGTTGCCAGAGAAGTTGTTGTAATTCTGGCCTCTAAAGGGTCCACGGAATTGTGATGATCCTTCCCCAGAGGAGATGGAATCAGTATTCGATTGTGATCTGGACTGACCCATTGATCCTGCCTTGAGAAATTTCTGCTGATGCCATTTAAATACATTTCCATTCTGGTAGTCCTCAATGTCGCGTTTGAACTTTTGTGCTTTTTTCTGCTTAATATCGGTCTCCCACTGCTCAAATTCCTTAGTAAGCTCTTTATCAAATGCAGCGAGATTGACTATTTTTCGAAAAACCACGGCAGTGAATTCACTTCTAAGTGCCAGATCATCACATCCGACTAAGGTGATTAGCGCTATACCAACTGGGCAATTTTTGCGGGCCCGACGGGTTTGTTCTGATGATAAATCCTTTGAGCAACAATCTGCAGATCTAAAAAGACGCTTTAGAGTGAGGCACTATAAGGAGAAAATCATACATGATGGATATATTCGAGCTAGGAATACCCCACGTGATGCCCTGCTGAACATCCGCCCGAAAAGAAATGATGATACAGTTCGTTTCATCACGCCCTACCACGCACAGTGGAGGGAGATGACTGCTATCATTGGGAAATATTGGTCTGTGCTGCTTTCTGATAGTGACTTGTCTCACATACTTACCCCCAGACCTGCGGTGACACCAAAGAGGTCCAAGACGTTAAAAGATCAGATTGTCAAAAGTCATTATACCCCGAAAAGTGGAAATGTTTTTGGGATAAGTAGAGGCCCTAGATGGGGCTCACGTTCTTGTGGGGATTGTGGGGCTTGCCCACAAATGGATCGAGCAGAGGAATTTTGGGACTCGTCCCATGCAAATACATATAAGATCTTACATTATATCAATTGCCGTTCCTCTGGCGTTATATATTGGGCAACTTGTCCCTGCGGCCTCATCTATGTGGGCCTGACGACCCGGGAGCTCCGGGTCCGCATCCTGGAGCATATCCGGGATGTGAGAAATGCGGCTAAAATAACAAAACCCGAAGAGATCATGTTACTGAAAAATATCCCCAAACATTTCAAAGAGCGGCACAACTGCAATTGGCGCCTACTTAAATTTAGAGGGATTGATAAAATCTATCTTGGTGCGCGAGGGGGTGACTTTAAAAATGCCATCTATAGGAAGGAAGCTAAATGGATCATAACCTTAGACACAATAAAACCCAAAGGCCTTAATGATATGATTAGCTTTAAACCATTTTTGGTGTGATTAGGCATTTAGCTCATGGTCTGCATTGGATTTGTTTTTAGGGGGCTTTTCATGACTGCTCATCATGTGTCGTTTTAATGTTTCTTAAACATATTTTTTAATTCATTGTTTGTTTCAGTCATGGCTGCGTGTATCGTTCTATATTGGAAATGTCGGGACAAGAGTAGGCTCATGGACTAATGATCGTAACATCATATGGATAACAACGGACTATATAATGTCTGCATATCGGGATCGGCTACATATAAATGATGTTTAATGTATGGTTGATATTGATATCCCGGATATGCTACTGCCCTTCTGCTTGCCCCATTCAAATATGGTGGATTTGGCGCCATTCTGTGCGCGCATGGAGCTCTGATTGCTCCTCCCCTCTGTGTCCGGTGATCACATGGGTGCGGGGATGCGCGCATGCGCAGGCCCGCTTCCTGAACGCCGGACACACTGGAGGATGGGCATCGGATCTTCAGGGCGCGCCGCGATAGGATGGTGAGTAATGTTCCCTCACAATATAAGCAGCCCTGACTGTCACTTCTGCACCTCACCGATGAAGCTGGTGGCGAAACGCGTCTGAGGTGCAGGGCGGCGTGTCAGGCAGGCGACTACGTTTTTTCCTGGTGGGCTATTATACCTCCCTGGTTTAACCCTTGTTATACTGTGGATGTTCTTGCTGGCTATATAAATGAATGTTTCTGGTAGAGGGCTACCGTATCTTTCATTGTATGTACCTTTATTCATTGGTAGCTCCTAGACAAGCATGTCTATTCAGGTCAGGTGTGGAGTTTAATCATGTCGTTCATCATTTTGTCTCACTATGTATGTACTTAAATTTTCTATATACTCCTGCCTTTTGTCAGGTCCTTTGTGACCACTGTATGTGTATGTCTAGGCTGCTTATTTTGTCAATACAACTGGATATGTATTATCATGATTATATTATATGAAATTTGACTATATATACTACTTGTTATATTCATGCCTTGCAAGGTTTCCTGATTATTGTGGTCTGTCTTATTTTGACATGCTGCCCTGACTGTCAGCACTTGTTTTTAAGCACATCGCACTTTGTGTTGCACTTTTTTGTATCCCCTTGTATTATATAAATAAATTTTTCATAATCTTAGAATATTGTCTGTTCATAAGTGAGCATAATTTTTATATATGGAGGTCAATACAACCTACCTCAGTCAGTGTTTCACCCACACTCTACAGCTCCGGAATGTCATGCTCTTCAGCCTCCTCCTCCTCCTGCGCATCCTCATCCACTGTACCCTCCACACCAGTCCCAAGCTGGAAGCACTGCAGCACTGCCTCGGCGAAGCGGCAACAGGCTGTGCTGAAGCTAATCTGCATAGGTGACAAACCCCACAATGCAGAAGAGCTGTGGACAGCTCTGAAACAGCAGGCAGATCACTGGCTCACACCTCTGAACCTAAAGCCAGGAAAGGTCGTGTGTGACAATGGCCGGAACCTGTGAGGCCAGCTGACACATGTTCCATGCGTGGCCCATGTGCTCAACCTCGTGGTTCAGCGGTTTCTAAAGTCATACCCAGAGCTGTCTGATCTGCTGGTAAAAGTTCGCCGCCTGTCTGCACATTTTCGAAAGTCACCTACTGCTTCAGCCAGCCTTGCCGGCTTTCAGCGCAGTTTGCATCTTCCGGCTCACAGACTGGTGTGTGATCTCCCCACGCGTTGGAATTCAACTCTGCACATGTTGGTCAGGATATGTGAGCAGAAGAGGGCAGTTGTTGAGTACCTGCATCACCTAAGCCGTCGGGAAATGGGTCAAACTCCACACATAACACCTGAGGAGGAGTGGAGATGGATGTCCGACCTATGTTCCATCCTCCAAAACTTTGAGGACTCCACCAAGATGGTGAGTGGTGATGACGCCATTATTAGCGTCACCATACCGCTACTCTGCCTTCTAAAACGGTCTCTGCTCAAAACCAAACATGATGCATTGCAGGCGGAGCGCGATGAGTTGCAGCAAGAAACAGTAGTGGGTGTGGGTGATAACACACAGCCCAGCCTCGTCTCATCACAACGTGCAGTGGAGGACTATGACGAGGAGGAGGATGAAGACATGGAGCAAATCTCCGGCCAAATTGAGGATATGACATGCACACCAGTCATATCCTCGGTTCAGCGTGGCTGGCCAGAGGACAGGGTAGATGAGGAGGAGGAGGAGGAGGAGGAGGACAGCATGTTCAGTCAACGTGTTGGTCAGGCTACTGAAGTCCTGGCTGTTAAGAGTCTGGCGCACATGGCTGACTTTATGGTAAGCTGCCTGTCTCGTGACCCTCGCGTTAAGAACATCTTGGCCGACAATCATTACTGGTTGGTAACACTGTTAGACCCACGCTACAAGGAGAACTTTATGTCTCTTATTCCCGAGGCGGAGAGGTCAACCAAAATGCAGCAGTTCCGGAAGGCCATAGTCACGGAAGTAGGCAAAGCATTCCCCTCACAAAACGCTAGCGGCATAGGTCAGGAATCAGTGGACAACCAAGGCGTACAGCCGAGAGAGGCACAAGTCCAATCCGCCAGAGGTAGGGGAACAGTCTTTAAGATGTCGGACAGTTTTCTCAGCCCCTCACGTACCACAGCCCCTGAGGTGCGGGGTAGTGCCACAAGAAATCCTAAGTTTGCCCAGATGCTCAAGGAGTACCTTGCAGATCGAACAACTGTACTCCGACATTCCTCTGTGCCTTACAATTATTGGGTATCCAAGGTGGACACGTGGCATGAATTGGCTCTCTACGCCTTGGAAGTCCTGGCCTGCCCTGCCGCTAGCGTTTTGTCAGAGCGTGTTTTTAGTGCCGCAGGTGGAATCATTACAGATAAACGCACCCGCCTGTCAACTGAAAATGCTGATAGGCTGACTCTGATCAAGATGAACAAGGGTTGGATTGGGCCAGACTTCACCACACCACCAGCAAATGAGAGCGGAATTTAAAGTTTGTAACGGGAATTTGCCATGTACCTCCAGTCACCCATGGGTACACACTTCTGGACTTTGGATAATCGCTGGACTGCTCCTCCTTCTCCTCATGCGCCACCATGATGACCGTTACAAGAGTTAGGCCTTTGTTTCAGGTATACCCCCAGTGGTAAATTTTTTCGCCCATTCTTTGCAGAATGGACATTACAACGACAGGAGACCCGCTCCTTTGCAATGGGAACAATGTTTTGAGGCCCTCATGCACGTCTCTATGCAGGGACAACGTGGAGCCTCCCAATTTTTGGCTGCCCTGCCAAAGGGCTATACTACAAAAGACCCACTTCCTTCCAATGGGCACTTCAGGTTTACAGGCCCTCATGCACGTCTCTATCCAGGGACAACGTGGAGCCTCCCAATTTTTGGCTGCCCTGCCTAAGGGCTATACTATAATACACCCACTTCCTTCCAATGGGCACTTCAGGTTTACAGGCCCTCATGCACGTCTCTATCCAGGGACAACGTGGAGCCTCCCAATTTTTGGCTGCCCTGCCAAAGGGCTATACTACAAAAGACCCACTTCCTTCCAATGGGCACTTCAGGTTTACAGGCCCTCATGCACGTCTCTATCCAGGGACAACGTGGAGCCTCCCAATTTTTGGCTGCCCTGCCTAAGGGCTATACTATAATACACCCACTTCCTTCCAATGGGCACTTCAGGTTTACAGGCCCTCATGCACGTCTCTATCCAGGGACAACGTGGAGCCTCCCAATTTTTGGCTGCCCTGCCAAAGGGCTATACTACAAAAGACCCACTTCCTTCCAATGGGCACTTCAGGTTTACAGGCCCTCATGCACGTCTCTATCCAGGGACAACGTGGAGCCTCCCAATTTTTGGCTGCCCTGCCTAAGGGCTATACTACAATAGACCCACTTCCTTCCAATGGACACTTCAGGTTTACAGGCCCTCATGCACGTCTCTATCCAGGGACAATGTGGAGCCTCCCAATTTTTGGCTGCCCTGCCTAAGGGCTATACTATAATACACCCACTTCCTTCCAATGGGCACTTCAGGTTTACAGGCCCTCATGCACGTCTCTATCCAGGGACAACGTGGAGCCTCCCAATTTTTGGCTGCCCTGCCTAAGGGCTATACTACAATAGACCCACTTCCTTCCAATGGGCACTTCAGGTTTACAGGCCCTCATGCACGTCTCTATCCAGGGACAACGTGGAGCCTCCCAATTTTTGGCTGCCCTGCCTAAGGGCTATACTATAATACACCCACTTCCTTCCAATGGGCACTTCAGGTTTACAGGCCCTCATGCACGTCTCTATCCAGGGACAACGTGGAGCCTCCCAATTTTTGGCTGCCCTGCCTAAGGGCTATACTACAATAGACCCACTTCCTTCCAATGGGCACTTCAGGTTTACAGGCCCTCATGCACGTCTCTATCCAGGGACAACGTGGAGCCTCCCAATTTTTGGCTGCCCTGCCTAAGGGCTATACTACAATAGACCCACTTCCTTCCAATGGGCACTTCAGGTTTACAGGCCCTCATGCACGTCTCTATCCAGGGACAACGTGGAGCCTCCCAATTTTTGGCTGCCCTGCCTAAGGGCTATACTATAATACACCCACTTCCTGACAATGGACACTTAATGTTTTGAGGCCCTCATGCACGTCTCTATCCAGGGACAACGTGGAGCCTCCTAATTTTTGGCTGCCCTGCCTAAGGGCTATACTATAATACACCCACTTCCTGACAATGGACACTTAATGTTTTGAGGCCCTCATGCACGTCTCTATCCAGGGACAACGTGGAGCCTCCCAATTTTTGGCTGCCCTGCCTAAGGGCTATACTACAATAGACCCATTTCCTTACAATGGGCACTTCAGGTTTACAGGCCATCATGCACGTCTCTATCCAGGGACAACGTGGAGCCTCCCAATTTTTGGCTGCCCTGCCTAAGGGCTATACTACAATAGACCCACTTCCTTCCAATGGGCACTTCAGGTTTACAGGCCCTCATGCACGTCTCTATCCAGGGACAACGTGGAGCCTCCCAATTTTTGGCTGCCCTGCCTAAGGGCTATACTACAATAGACCCACTTCCTTCCAATGGGCACTTCAGGTTTACAGGCCCTCATGCACGTCTGTATGCAGGGTCATTGGTGAACCTCAAAATTTTGGACTGCCCTGGCAAAGGAAAATACTACAAAGACTCAGTTCCTCAAAATGGGCACATTAGACTCAGAGGCCTTTATGTACGTCTCTTCTCAGGGACATCGGAGTGCCACACAATGTTTTACGTAAAATCTTTCATGTATTGATCTCAAAAACTAACATACATTAGCTCTATCTCACTATTGGGTATGTGCCCTTAACATTTCCGCCATGAAAATTCATTTTGGTGTCATTTTGGAAGGTTTTCTGGTGAGTCCGTAAAAATGGCGTAAAACGTGGACAAAATTGTTCACAGCTGTGACTTTTGAGTGATAAATGCTTCAAGGGGTCTTCCCCATGCTGTTGCCATGTCATTTGAGCACTCTTCGGAGACTTTTGTGCCATTTTTAGGGTTTCTACATGCTGCCGGTGGTCATTTCACAAAAATACTCGGGTCTCCCATAGGATAACATTGGGCTCGTTGCTCGGGCCGAGTACACGAGTATCTTGGGAGGCTCGGCCCGAGCTTCGAGCACCCGAGCTTTTTAGTACTCGCTCATCACTAGTTAGGAGTGTTCAAATCAAGAAATTGATATGGGTGCCCATACTTTAGCACCGGTCAAATTTTGCGGTTTGCACATTTTCTGTTAGTACAATAAACTTAATTTCAATCCAGAAATATTACTGAGTCCATCAGTTATTAGATATATGAAACTGAAATAGCTGTTGCAAAAACCAAAACTGTTATAAAGAAAAAAGGTTAACATTAATAGGGGGGCCCAAACTTTTTCATATGACTGTATATTTTATTTGCCACCCAGGAGAAATTGGTTAGCTGGCTTCCTCCTTCAGCAATAGCTGATCAAAATATACAAATGCAGGAGTCTCTATATAATGAGTTTTGAGACCTTTTAAAAGATAGATCATGCAATAACATTGGTAAAATCTGTGGAATAATTGTTAAACTAATTTCAACTATTAAAGGGAACTTGTCACCTGATACATGCTACTTCAACCACATGATGAGGGAGAGACCTGTCAGTCATGGGCAGCGGGGCAGAGAGAAGCCACAGGGATCTGTCTCTTAGGGGGGCTTTGCACGTTGCAACACCGCTACTGTGATCTCGTCGGGGTCAAATCGAAAGTGACGCACATCCGGCGCCGGTAACGACGTCGCAACGTGTAAAGCCTGGAAGCACCGATAAACGATCGCAAAAGCGTCGAAAATCGGTGATCTGTGTAGTGTCGGTCATTTCCATAATTTCGCTGCAGCGACAGGTACGATGTTGTTCCTCGTTCCTGCGGCAGCACATATCGCTGTGTATGAAGCCGCAGGAGCGAGGAACATCTCCTTACATGCGTCCCACCTGCAATGAGGAAGGAAGAGGGTGGGCGGGATGTTTACGTCCCGCTCATCTCCGCGCCTCTGCTTCTATTGGCCGCTTGCCGTGTGACGTCGCTGTGACGCCGCATGACCCGCCCCCTTAGGAAGGAGGCGGGTCGCCAGCCACAGCGACGTCGCAGGGCGGGTAAGTGCGTGTGAAGCTGCCGTAGCGATACTGTTTGCTACGGCAGCTATCACAAGATATCGCATCTGCAATGGGGGCGGGGACTATCGTGCTCAGCATCACTACAATTGGCTAGCGATGTTGCAGCGTGCAAAGTACTCCTTACTCGTGATCCGCGATGCATGGTGCCTGGTGGCTTTTTAAAGTATCTTTTCACTGAATGCCACATTAATAGTGTGATTCAATCTGCCCGTAGTCCAAGCAGCAAGAATCGTTTGGCAGATTCCCTTTAAGTGTACTGTGCCCAATGTAATTTGATAAGAGTTAGTAGTGATAACCGCTGTAGATACATTTTTGGCAGAAAAATGTGGCTGTAACTTTTCAAGCTTATTGGAAGTGAATGTCTTGTTCAAATCTTTTGATGTTTTTATAATGGTTCTTTAAAGGGACATCATCCTGTTCTAAAGGCCACTTTGCACACAGAGATAAATCTGCGTCAGATCTGTGGTTGCAGGGAAATTGTGGACAATCAGTGCCAGGTTTGTGGCCGTGTACAAATGGAACAATATGTCCATGATTTCACTGCAACCACAGATCTGCCAAAGATTTATCTCTGTGTGTAAAGTGGCCTTTAGGCCCCCTTCACATGTCAGTGAAAAACACACACATTTTTCACTGACGTGATAAAGGTGCGTATGTTCCTCCGTGTGCCTGTGTTTCTGATACATGTGTGATCTCCGTGTGCTATCTGTGATAATACACAGAGATCAGGCACTTGTACTCACCTGTCCACTCTCCTGCTCTCCGTGGTGCTGATATCTCCCACGATGCTGTGTCTGGCCGCCGCTGTCTCACCGTTCCTGGTGCTTACAGGTCGGCACTGCAGTGAATATGTATGAGCATAATAATTAGTCAGGCTGGAAGCAGGAGACAGCAGCGGCTGAAGACAGCATTGCTGGAGACATGTGAGTTTAAAACGCTTTTTATTTTAAATGTACGTGTTTACTGGTACATGTTTCATGGATCATACCATTGTGTGACCATGGGACATCAGTGATCCCAGAGAAAAATGGACTTGTCTCCATGCTCAACACACGGACACGCATGTGCACTGCACGGAGACACGGTTAGTGAGACATCAGTGATGTGTGCACACTGCGCAGATGTAAGGGCCCAGATGTTCCCTGATATCCACCCCCACACAGTATCCACAGCTGATGGACAGTCCACAGACACGGTCTTGGGGATAACAGTTGCTTTAATATAGCAGGAACAAAGCAAATCAATACGGAATATATGTTTCACAGTCTCTCATTGGTAGGCCATGGCAAATACAGCTTGGAGTTGAATGCTGAAGTGCAATTAGGGTACTGGAGCTTTAAGTGCACGATTTGTTTCAGCATTAATACTGGTATGCTTTAGGTTCAGAGTCTCTTGAGTTTAGAGGGTAGATATGATAAGATTGTACAGACCTGGAGTCCTGGGGTTAATTTCACTGCTAGTTCAGACACGTGCAGTACTTGTAAGCAAATGAAGACAGTTGCCCAGCGTGCTACGGGGAGCAGACGGCTGGTGCGTGGACAATGGCATGAAAGCCACTAATATTGCAGTGGGGCGGGAGACCCTCAAACATCCCCAATCTGCGTGCAGTAGGGTCTGGTATATAGTCAGTATGCCCTACTATCTGAAGAGATGCACAATGTCAGGATAGGAATCCTTCAGCATATTGGCTGTAAAAATCAGGAAATGATGAAATTCTAGGCCTCGGGCCTAGGAGGAGTCTTGTGGTGAAGGGATTCTCCACATAATGTCTTCCCTCAGAGGAGACTCAGCCAGAACCCGCTCATTCCAGTTGTTTCTAGACAGAGGCTGGAGAATAGCTCCACCTATTGAGCCATGTGACCAAGAACTAGCCAATAGGATAACACCCAATGAACACTTCAGATTCTTACAGTTTTCACCAGTAGATGGTGCTAGAACACAACAAATGAAAAATGCTTTACTTATAACATATAGCATAATATTACATATAAGTAAATGTACTTAAAGAAACAGACACAATCTGGACCGGGCCACTACACAGACCCTTTGGTTTTAATGGGTCTGCGCATGTCCGTGATTCTGGTGCGTATAAAAACTGCAACATACATACCAGAATCACTGACGTGTGAAGGGGGCCTTAGATGAGGTAGCAGAAACCTGCTGACAGATTCCCTTTAAATGCAATATGTGATAATAGCTAAAATAAGGAACAAGTGGGCTCTAAATGTGTCAACTATAAGTCACTGCTGCCCCATGCACAAGCCAAATGTTTGGCTGAATGTCTGCTGTTCAGTTATTTATCCTGCATTGTTTGCACATTCACTGTTTATCAGAAGTGAGAATCCAATTTTATTTTTTATAATTAGTAACATGGGAATTCGTTTCATTCTGAGATCAATCCTCACTTTGCTGCTCTTTGAACTTCTGTGTACATAAATTAATTGGCAACGCCTGAAATAAATGAAAAGTACACACAGTGACTTGCTCAACAAAACTCCACTGTTTCCCGCCATCGTCTGGCACTTTAGAAGTCAGAGCAACACCATAGAACAAAGCAGCCTTTATACCAGCAGACATATATTTTTCTGGTGGAATATTTGTCACGACACCAAAGAGTAGTTGATGTGAATATTGACATAACTTATGTGCTTACCTGTACACCCACAAATGAACCAATTCCTGTAATTATATTCATGGCACCACATAAAACAAAAGATATACATGACAACTAGGCTCCCAGACAATCTTGACCTACTAGAACAGTGACTTCATAATAAGCAGATCACATGGTGGGCTGAATGCCTGGGTCATCAGTGGTTTTCTGTGGGGAAGCCGGGCAGTAAGTGGACAGTTTACGCAAAGTTTTCCCTAAATCCATTCAAATCAATAGAAAATTTGTGTATTGCTGAATATGGCAGATCCTTATGGGCAGATCGTGGAAAATGAACAAACCTAGCCCTTTGGGTGTTCCCGTGCGGCCCGCAATAAGAAACTGTTAAGGGCCAGAAAACAAATGAAATGTCTATTGAAATGATCAACAATCCAGATTGTTCTCACAATCATAAATATAATTTAAGCCCTTCCCTTGGCAGCACCATTTTACCATTGGTGTAGGTGAGTGCTGCCTGAGAAAGCAAAGAGCTGCTGAGATCCTTGATAGCAGAGCAGCTCTACATGATGATAGCGGTGAGAGGAAGTAGGGACTACCTTCCCCAGGTTCTGAACATAACTGGGACCTAGTCACCTACTACGTGGGGGATGTATTAGATAAGAAATAAAAGGAGGTAATTTGTACTGGGACTATGCTGTGTGGGTCACAGGCCTGGCACTGCCTCATTCCACGTTTACCGAAACCACTAACTGCCAGATCAAAGTTAGTATGGACGGAGAACCAAACTTCTTCTTTTTGTGCTCCGCCATGTACTTACGCTTCTGCAGGAAGCTTGTATGTTAGTTTTCTCTGTTGTGCGTCCTGCACAGGAGAGGTAAGGGTTAACCACCCCTCATATGTGCTCCCTTCTGTGATTTGTCTCACCTCAACTAAATGCCCTCCGTGGACTGCAAAGAAGATTTGTCACCGCTTGCTTGTCACTTTCTTCCTGCATGGGGAACAGGAATGACAAATAATTTTTGCTGATAATATCTATTTGCGATTGGAGCAATTGAAAAAGGATTTTTTTCTATGATAATCATGGCATGGTAGAAAAAAATGCTATCACAATAAAGATAATAAAGACTAGTCACCCAGATGCCAACCGCACAACAGTGCACTACAAACAACCGTTTGATGACATTTCCTATAATAGTTTTATTTATTTAACCACTTGACTACTCATAGTGGATCTATCCCTCATGAGTGGGCATAGCCAATGTGATGATCTTGTGAGTGCTGCTTTCTGTAATACACAACCAGGTTACAGCCACAAATCCCCGCTTCGGAGTTATCTCCGATGTACCATTTTAAAGGGAATCTGTCAGCAGGTTTTTGCTACCTTATCTGAGAACAGCATAATGTAGGGACAGAGATGCTGATTCCAGCCTTTTATATTCCTTGTCTGTCAGGTCTAATTAGTTTCTTTTACACATTCTAATTATGCAAATAATAGCCACAATGTAATATATATGTGTAATATACAGTGTACAGTCGTGGCCAAAAGTTTTGAGAATGCTACAAATATTCATTTTTACAAAGTCTACTGCTTAAGTTTTTCTAATGGCAATTTGCATATACTCCAGAATGTCATAAAGAGTGATCACCTCAACAGCAATTACTTGCAAAGTCAATATTGGCTAAGAAAATGAACTTTAACCCCCAAAACACATTTCAACATCATTGCATTCCTGCCTTAAAAGGAGCAGCTAACATTGTTTTAGTGATTGTTCCATTAACACAGGTGTAGGTGTTGATGATGACAGGGCTGGCGATCAATCAGTCATGATTAAGAATGACACCACTGGACACTTTAAAAGGAGGCTGGTGCTTGGTATCATTGTTTCTCTTCAGTTAACCATGGTTATCTATAAAGAAACACGTGCAGCCATCATTGCTCTGCACAAAAATGGCCTAACAGGGAAGAGTATCGCAGCTACAAAGATTGCACCTCAGTCAACAATCTATCGCATCATCAAGAACTTCAAGGAGAGAGCTTCCATTGTTGCCAAAAAGGCTCCAGGGCGCCCAAGAAGGACCAGCAAACGCCAGGACCGTATCTTAAAACTGTTTCAGCTGCGGGATCGGACTACCAGCAGTGCCGAGCTAGCTCAGCAATGGCAGCAGGCTGGTGTGAGTGCTTCTGCACACACTGTGAGGCGGAGACTGCTTGAGCAAGGCCTGGTTTCAAGGAGGGCAGCAAAGAAGCCACTTCTCTCCAGAAAAAACATCAGGGACCGACTGATATTCTGCAAAAGGGCCAGGGAGTGGACTGCTGAGGACTGGGGTAAAGTCATTTTCTCAGATGAATCCCCTTTTCGATTGTTTGGGACATCTGGAAAACGGCTTATTAGGAGAAGAAGAGGTGAGCGCTACCACCAGTCTTGTCTCATGCCAACTGTTAAGCATCCTGAAATGATTCATGTGTGGGGTTGCTTCTCAGCCAAGGGAATCGGCTCACTCAAGTCTTGCCTAAAAACACAGCCATGAATAAAGAATGGTACCAGAATGTCCTCCAAGAGCAACTTCTCCCAACTGTCCAAGAGCAGTTTGGCACCCAACAATGCCTTTTCCAGCATGATGGAGCACCTTGCCATAAAGCAAAGGTGATCACTAAATGGCTCATGGAACAAAACAGAGATTTTGGGTCCATGGCCTGGAAACTCCCCAGATCTTAATACCATTGAGAACTTGTGAGCAATCATCAAGAGACGGGTGGACAAACAAAAACCAACAAATTCTGGCAAAATGCAAGCATTGTTTATGCAAGAATGGACAGCTATCAGTCAGGATTTGATCCAGAAGTTGATTCAGAGCATGCCAGGGAGAATTGCAGAGGTCCTGAAGAAGAAGGGTCAACACTGCAAATATTGACTTGCTGCATTAACTCATTCTAACTGTCAATATAACCTTTTGGTACTCATAATATGATTGCAATTATATTTCTGTATGTGATGTAAAAATCAGACAAACACAATTAAAAACCAGAGGGCAACAGATCATGTGAAAATATAATTTTGGTGTCATTCTCAAAACTTTTGGCCATGACTGTATATATATTGTGAGGTAGCGACCACCAATGTTGTGGATGGTCGCAGTGGAGAAGGATCCCCCTGTGATATTGAACTGAAGGTGTGACTGTGGGACCTGTAGTTCCACAGAACATGGGTTCTTGTAATTATGGGTTAGGCTCCCTTTAAACTGTGACCAGTGTGATGGACAGAGCTGGAGAATCACATACCTCCACCTGTGGGTGTATCCGGTTGGGTTTAAGAGACTGTTAGTTTTAGAAACAGAGAGAAGCCTGAGAGTGCTGCACATGGAGGATGTGTGCTGGAGATCTCAGTCTGTGTGAAGACTGAAGAGAGATGTTTGGAAATCAGTCCAGGTGAGGACTGGGGAAAATACTGCAGCCTGGCTGGAGAGGGCTGGAGGTTGCAGGAAGCAACCACAGTGACTTGTGTTCGCTGGCTGGAGCCAGAGTGTGGAGAATCCACTATGGACATTTAATTGGACTGGAAGCCCACGGTATGTGGATGTTATATTTTCCTTTAAGCCAGGAGAGGCTTTGTTACATTTTGTTTAGCCGTTTATGTTGAGTCTAATAAATAAACTGCTGCGTTTTATAAGAGACGGTGATACCTATGTTGTCTAAGGTGCCTAGCACTGCTGCAAGCGAATGAAACCCCCGGGTTGCGGTAAGCAACGTTTACATATGGTGGAGAATGCGGGCAGCAATGCAGGCAGCACGTCTAGCAACTGCAGAGGTGTTGTTCCTGTGGATCAGCCGGGTCCACGAAGGTTTTTTTTTTCTCTACTGTCTACACACTGCAAGGAAGTGTTGTCTGTGGATCGGCGGGTCCACGAAAACAATTTTCTAAGCGGTTTGCAGTGGATCGGCGGGTCCAGGAAAGTTGACGGCGCACTCAAGCGGCTTGCGGTGGATCGGCGGGTCCACGAAGGTCCGTGGGAGCTGTCGACCATGACTGGAGCAGCTTGTGTGGATGAGATGCTGTTAAAGTACCTGGTGCGGGTCGGTGAGCAGCGACTGCAGTAGACTGGCCGCCAGGAGGTAAAGCAGCATGAGCTGCAGCGGCGACAGGAATCACTGGCAGAGCGTCTGGACTTGGTGGCGCTGGACAAGTGGGTATAGTCCCTTGTGGGGCCAGTGCACACACAGGGTGCTCAAAAGGATACCTGGGGCACCGAGGTACTGTGTGGTTTGGGACATGCGTTTTCCATGGAAAGGCCATGGAATGTACCCTCTCAGGACTGGGTTGCCCAAAAGGGGGTGGAATCCCATGAAGGGGTGGTTGCCCAAAAGGGGGTGGAGCATCCCATAGACAAGGGCGCAGTGGCACAGATGGACAGTAATCAAGCACAAGGGTGTTCATGCTGCAGGTGTCTTGTCTGCAGTGTAGACCACCCATCTGACGATAGGCCACATCTGGAAGTGGATGGAGAATCCATAACTGGACTCGTAGACTCACGGAGTTTGGTGACCCTGGTGAGGGCCACAACTAATGTCTACCTGATTCCTGGAAAGAAGTTCCACGCCAACTGCACCCACAATAATGATAAAGAATACCCAATGTCCAGCGTGGTCATTAACACAGACAGGGACATTGGTTCTCATGATGTTGGTGTAGTTTCAGATTTATAGCACCCAATTATTATAGGTTGGGACTCTAAATTATTTGTGGACTTGTGGAAGCAGGGGGAAGTGTCCGGGTGCTTGTGTAAGAGCCGGAACGGTCCAAAGGAAGCTCCACCACAGCGGGAGGTTAAAAAGAGTCCTTGTGGGGTGGTTATGTCTGGTAAGGTGAAGATAGCACCCCCTAAAGTTAATTGTCCTAAGTTAGGGGGGAGCAAAGAAAAAGGTGGACATGCCCAACTTAGTGACATGATGGGTAAGAAAATAAATGACAATATGACCGTTAGTGATGGGGGAGCTCCAGAAAAGGGAGCCAACACCTGATTAGGTGGGAACACGTTAGTCCAGGACACCAGGGCGAGTGACGACTCCAGTAAAGACACTGACTCTACTAAAGTGACAAACAAGTACAGTGACGTACTGATGAGCAAAGAGGGGAAAACCTCCTCCCGTCGCCAAAGGCGCAACAGGCGTAGAGAGGCGGAGCAAGTTACAATCTCTGAAAATATGGTCCAGGTAGAGACAGTGTCATGTATTTCTGCCCAAAGTATGGTTTCCCTTCCAGAATCTGAGTGTGCAGAAAAGGTTGAGAAAGGCACGTTGCCAATAGCAACCGCTAATGTAGTGTTGGACAGCCAAATCATGCAAAAGAAAGATGAGTCTGAGCTAGAACTGACACATTGTAACGACAGAAATCAGCAGGGTGAAAATGCAGAAAAGGAGCTGACCAAAACAATAGTGGTGATGTCCCCTATGATTTCCTGGTGTGAAGCTGATGGTCTGTTGAGTGAGAACACTATAGGAGAAGAAATCCTGGAGGCTGTTGGTGGAGGAAAAATCCACAAAGGTCATGGTGAGCAGACCAGTGATCCACCCAGTGCTGGGGTGACTAATAGTGCCAACGGCATAAAAGCTGTTGTAGACTCCAGAAAATCTGAGGTTGAAGGTATGGAGTGCAAGAAAGCCTCTGAAGTTGCAGAGAATCAAGAGGAAATTGAGGGAGGTGCTGCAGAGTCCCAAGAGATGGCTGAAGCTGCAGAAGTTGAGAGAACCCTTAAAGTAGGGAAATCTAGCCCAGAAGTCCCATCAGCAGCTGAGAGCTTAACTGAACATACTGGTAAGACCAAAATGGAGGCCATAAAGATGGACTTGGTTCAGAAGATTGAGAATCTGGAGGTCAAAGATGAGGAAAAATTCAAAGGCTCTGAGGCTATGGAAAATCCTGAGGAGAATGCAACTCCAAAGGTGGAGCCTGAGATAAGAAAAGAGGATGGATGTGGAAGATCCAAGGAACGGTCCGATGGCCTTACAGGTAAAGAAATTTGGCCAGTCTTTACGTGCATGGTAGAAGTCCCTGCAGACTTGAGAAAAGCCTGTGCCAGTGAGGCGGTACATGAAAAATTCAAGACGACCGTAGGAGCCTATAAAGTGTACTTTGCCCCAGAGTCTTGTCGGTTGGTGATGTGCTCTGTAAGTGATGTCACAAAGAAGCAGGTGGCTATCCTGAGTGGCATGCACCTACAGTGTCTTCGCTCAAAGTGGCTCATCTCTACAAAGATGGAAGAAGACACCAGACGATTGGCGCATATGAAGCAGCTCACCCAGCGTTTCAGGAAGTGGTGGTTGTGAAGAAACCAGTAATTGGGCTTGCAATAAGAGCGCTGAGAAGTAAAATTCAGCAAGCCAGGAAGGTTCCAGGTATTACAGCTATTGAAGTGGAAAAAAACTGTGGAATATTCCGAATCTATGGGAAAACTGCAGAAGTAGTCAAGACAGCTCGAAGGTTGTTGGAGTTTGTGGAGGAGGTCACACAAGTGCCCAGAGAACTGGTTAAGAAGCTGATGGGAAGAAATGGAAGAGATGGTTGACAAGTCCGGTGTGACGAGAGTAAGAATTGATATCCATAATGAAGCCAAGATACTCTGTGAAGTCGGTATGGTTCCATGTGTCATTGTGGGAACAAAGGAGTATGTTGAAAATGTACGAGTCCTCCTAGAGTACCGCCTGGGTTACCTGGAAGAACTAAGGCAGTTGAACCTAAAAAGGCAGAATATTGCAGAACAACTCCATCAAGTGGGTATGAGGTGGAGACCGCTTTCAGGCTGGGGCCAGGAGAAGGATTGCCCACCTGATAAAGGTGTTGCTTGAGTTGGCACAGAAAGTAGGTCCTATAATGAAAGAAACCAAGGTCATGGAAGACCTAACTACACTTTGGGCTATAGCATAGACTCTGAATGGTCCAAGTCCTCTACTCTAAACTCCAAAGGAATAGATGAAGGGAGTGATGTATCTACAGCGAAGGATGGTCTTGAGAGAACACACCAACAGAGCGATGACAACCGAAGACGCCATGGCAGAACAAGCCATAGTAAATCTGCAAAAAGAGAATGCAGATGGTCTAGATATAGCAGATCGTCTATCCGCTAAGTGCTGAGGTGCCCAGACAGTAGCCCTTCTAGTGGATTAGATAGCTTGGAGTCAGACCAGACAGTAGTTTCAACTGGAAGAGACTTTCGCTACTACACTAGCCGTTGGAGACAGTCATGGAGAGATAGGTCTGACCGGGGGGCGTATCTGACAAGGGGGTTGACCGAGACGAGTCTGGTGACAATGACTGACTTTATGTCAGGAGCTAAAGCTCAAATTTATCAGAGAGGGCCCTCTCGACTTGTAGGGCAAGGTAACACTAATGCCCTGTCTCAGGGCCCCTGTGGGTTATCAAATGTTCAACCCTACAAGTTTGAACAGGGGGGGGGGGATATGTGAGGTAGCGACCACCAATGTTGTGGATGGTCGCAGTGGAGAAGGATCCCCCTGTGATATTGAACTGAAGGTGTGACTGTGGGACCTGTAGTTCCACAGAACTTGGGTTGTAATTATGGGTTAGGTTCCCTTTAAACTGTGACCAGTGTGATGGACAGAGCTGGAGAATCACATACCTCCACCTGTGGGTGTATCCGGTTGGGTTTAAGAGACTGTTAGTTTTAGAAACAGAGAGAAGCCTGAGAGTGCTGCACATGGAGGATGTGTGCTGGAGATCTCAGTCTGTGTGAAGACTGAAGAGAGATGTTTGGAAATCAGTCCAGGTGAGGACTGGGGAAAATACTGCAGCCTGGCTGGAGAGGGCTGGAGGTTGCAGGAAGCAACCACAGTGACTTGTGTTCGCTGGCTGGAGCCAGAGTGTGGAGAATCCACTATGGACATTTAATTGGACTGGAAGCCCACGGTATGTGGATGTTATATTTTCCTTTAAGCCAGGAGAGGCTTTGTTACATTTTGTTTAGCCGTTTATGTTGAGTCTAATAAATAAACTGCTGCGTTTTATAAGAGACGGTGATACCTATGTTGTCTAAGGTGCCTAGCACTGCTGCAAGCGAATGAAACCCCCGGGTTGCGGTAAGCAACGTTTACATATGGTGGAGAATGCGGGCAGCAATGCAGGCAGCACGTCTAGCAACTGCAGAGGTGTTGTTCCTGTGGATCAGCCGGGTCCACGAAGGTTTTTTTTTTCTCTACTGTCTACACACTGCAAGGAAGTGTTGTCTGTGGATCGGCGGGTCCACGAAAACAATTTTCTAAGCGGTTTGCAGTGGATCGGCGGGTCCAGGAAAGTTGACGGCGCACTCAAGCGGCTTGCGGTGGATCGGCGGGTCCACGAAGGTCCGTGGGAGCTGTCGACCATGACTGGAGCAGCTTGTGTGGATGAGATGCTGTTAAAGTACCTGGTGCGGGTCGGTGAGCAGCGACTGCAGTAGACTGGCCGCCAGGAGGTAAAGCAGCATGAGCTGCAGCGGCGACAGGAATCACTGGCAGAGCGTCTGGACTTGGTGGCGCTGGACAAGTGGGTATAGTCCCTTGTGGGGCCAGTGCACACACAGGGTGCTCAAAAGGATACCTGGGGCACCGAGGTACTGTGTGGTTTGGGACATGCGTTTTCCATGGAAAGGCCATGGAATGTACCCTCTCAGGACTGGGTTGCCCAAAAGGGGGTGGAATCCCATGAAGGGGTGGTTGCCCAAAAGGGGGTGGAGCATCCCATAGACAAGGGCGCAGTGGCACAGATGGACAGTAATCAAGCACAAGGGTGTTCATGCTGCAGGTGTCTTGTCTGCAGTGTAGACCACCCATCTGACGATAGGCCACATCTGGAAGTGGATGGAGAATCCATAACTGGACTCGTAGACTCACGGAGTTTGGTGACCCTGGTGAGGGCCACAACTAATGTCTACCTGATTCCTGGAAAGAAGTTCCACGCCAACTGCACCCACAATAATGATAAAGAATACCCAATGTCCAGCGTGGTCATTAACACAGACAGGGACATTGGTTCTCATGATGTTGGTGTAGTTTCAGAGTTATAGCACCCAATTATTATAGGTTGGGACTCTAAATTATTTGTGGACTTGTGGAAGCAGGGGGAAGTGTCCGGGTGCTTGTGTAAGAGCCGGAACGGTCCAAAGGAAGCTCCACCACAGCGGGAGGTTAAAAAGAGTCCTTGTGGGGTGGTTATGTCTGGTAAGGTGAAGATAGCACCCCCTAAAGTTAATTGTCCTAAGTTAGGGGGGAGCAAAGAAAAAGGTGGACATGCCCAACTTAGTGACATGATGGGTAAGAAAATAAATGACAATATGACCGTTAGTGATGGGGGAGCTCCAGAAAAGGGAGCCAACACCTGATTAGGTGGGAACACGTTAGTCCAGGACACCAGGGCGAGTGACGACTCCAGTAAAGACACTGACTCTACTAAAGTGACAAACAAGTACAGTGACGTACTGATGAGCAAAGAGGGGAAAACCTCCTCCCGTCGCCAAAGGCGCAACAGGCGTAGAGAGGCAGAGCAAGTTACAATCTCTGAAAATATGGTCCAGGTAGAGACAGTGTCATGTATTTCTGCCCAAAGTATGGTTTCCCTTCCAGAATCTGAGTGTGCAGAAAAGGTTGAGAAAGGCACGTTGCCAATAGCAACCGCTAATGTAGTGTTGGACAGCCAAATCATGCAAAAGAAAGATGAGTCTGAGCTAGAACTGACACATTGTAACGACAGAAATCAGCAGGGTGAAAATGCAGAAAAGGAGCTGACCAAAACAATAGTGGTGATGTCCCCTATGATTTCCTGGTGTGAAGCTGATGGTCTGTTGAGTGAGAACACTATAGGAGAAGAAATCCTGGAGGCTGTTGGTGGAGGAAAAATCCACAAAGGTCATGGTGAGCAGACCAGTGATCCACCCAGTGCTGGGGTGACTAATAGTGCCAAAGGCATAAAAGCTGTTGTAGACTCCAGAAAATCTGAGGTTGAAGGTATGGAGTGCAAGAAAGCCTCTGAAGTTGCAGAGAATCAAGAGGAAATTGAGGGAGGTGCTGCAGAGTCCCAAGAGATGGCTGAAGCTGCAGAAGTTGAGAGAACCCTTAAAGTAGGGAAATCTAGCCCAGAAGTCCCATCAGCAGCTGAGAGCTTAACTGAACATACTGGTAAGACCAAAATGGAGGCCATAAAGATGGACTTGGTTCAGAAGATTGAGAATCTGGAGGTCAAAGATGAGGAAAAATTCAAAGGCTCTGAGGCTATGGAAAATCCTGAGGAGAATGCAACTCCAAAGGTGGAGCCTGAGATAAGAAAAGAGGATGGATGTGGAAGATCCAAGGAACGGTCCGATGGCCTTACAGGTAAAGAAATTTGGCCAGTCTTTACGTGCATGGTAGAAGTCCCTGCAGACTTGAGAAAAGCCTGTGCCAGTGAGGCGGTACATGAAAAATTCAAGACGGCCGTAGGAGCCTATAAAGTGTACTTTGCCCCAGAGTCTTGTCGGTTGGTGATGTGCTCTGTAAGTGATGTCACAAAGAAGCAGGTGGCTATCCTGAGTGGCATGCACCTACAGTGTCTTCGCTCAAAGTGGCTCATCTCTACAAAGATGGAAGAAGACACCAGACGATTGGCGCATATGAAGCAGCTCACCCAGCGTTTCAGGAAGTGGTGGTTGTGAAGAAACCATTAATTGGGCTTGCAATAAGAGCGCTGAGAAGTAAAATTCAGCAAGCCAGGAAGGTTCCAGGTATTACAGCTATTGAAGTGGAAAAAAACTGTGGAATATTCCGAATCTATGGGAAAACTGCAGAAGTAGTCAAGACAGCTCGAAGGTTGTTGGAGTTTGTGGAGGAGGTCACACAAGTGCCCAGAGAACTGGTTAAGAAGCTGATGGGAAGAAATGGAAGAGATGGTTGACAAGTCCGGTGTGACGAGAGTAAGAATTGATATCCATAATGAAGCCAAGATACTCTGTGAAGTCGGTATGGTTCCATGTGTCATTGTGGGAACAAAGGAGTATGTTGAAAATGTACGAGTCCTCCTAGAGTACCGCCTGGGTTACCTGGAAGAACTAAGGCAGTTGAACCTAAAAAGGCAGAATATTGCAGAACAACTCCATCAAGTGGGTATGAGGTGGAGACCGCTTTCAGGCTGGGGCCAGGAGAAGGATTGCCCACCTGATAAAGGTGTTGCTTGAGTTGGCACAGAAAGTAGGTCCTATAATGAAAGAAACCAAGGTCATGGAAGACCTAACTACACTTTGGGCTATAGCATAGACTCTGAATGGTCCAAGTCCTCTACTCTAAACTCCAAAGGAATAGATGAAGGGAGTGATGTATCTACAGCGAAGGATGGTCTTGAGAGAACACACCAACAGAGCGATGACAACCGAAGACGCCATGGCAGAACAAGCCATAGTAAATCTGCAAAAAGAGAATGCAGATGGTCTAGATATAGCAGATCGTCTATCCGCTAAGTGCTGAGGTGCCCAGACAGTAGCCCTTCTAGTGGATTAGATAGCTTGGAGTCAGACCAGACAGTAGTTTCAACTGGAAGAGACTTTCGCTACTACACTAGCCGTTGGAGACAGTCATGGAGAGATAGGTCTGACCGGGGGGCGTATCTGACAAGGGGGTTGACCGAGACGAGTCTGGTGACAATGACTGACTTTATGTCAGGAGCTAAAGCTCAAATTTATCAGAGAGGGCCCTCTCGACTTGTAGGGCAAGGTAACACTAATGCCCTGTCTCAGGGCCCCTGTGGGTTATCAAATGTTCAACCCTACAAGTTTGAACAGGGGGGGGGGGATATGTGAGGTAGCGACCACCAATGTTGTGGATGGTCGCAGTGGAGAAGGATCCCCCTGTGATATTGAACTGAAGGTGTGACTGTGGGACCTGTAGTTCCACAGAACTTGGGTTGTAATTATGGGTTAGGTTCCCTTTAAACTGTGACCAGTGTGATGGACAGAGCTGGAGAATCACATACCTCCACCTGTGGGTGTATCCGGTTGGGTTTAAGAGACTGTTAGTTTTAGAAACAGAGAGAAGCCTGAGAGTGCTGCACATGGAGGATGTGTGCTGGAGATCTCAGTCAGTCTGTGTGAAGACTGAAGAGAGACTCCTGGAAATCAGTCCAGGTGAGGACTGGGGAAAATACTGCAGCCTGGCTGGAGAGGGTTGGAGGTTGCAGGAAGCAACCACAGTGACTTGTGTTCGCTGGCTGGAGCCAGAGTGTGGAGAATCCACTATGGACATTTAATTGGACTGGAAGCCCACGGTATGTGGATGTTATATTTTCCTTTAAGCCAGGAGAGGCTTTGTTACATTTTGTTTAGCAGTTTATGTTGAGTCTAATAAATAAACTGCTGCGTTTTATAAGAGACGGTGATACCTATGTTGTCTAAGGTGCCTAGCACCGCTGCAAGCGAGTGAAACCCCCGGGTTGCAGTAAGCAACGTTTACATTATATATATATATATATATATATATATATATATATATATACACACACACAGTATATACATGCACCATATTTTTCAGATTATAAGACGCACTTTTCCTCCCATAAGATTTGGGAGGAAAGAGAGGGGTGCGTCTTATAATCCGTATGTAGCTTACCAGGGGTGTGGAGAGGGGTAGCAGGAGGCAGGGGCAATGCTGCGGTGGCTGTGCAGAGTCTGCGGCGACTGTGCAGGGTCTGCAGTGGTTGTGCACGGGCTGTGGTTGTGCACTGGCTGGGCTGGGGCTATGGTGGCTGTGCAGTATCTGCAGCGGCAGTTAGGGCTGCGGGCGGTGAGGGCTTCAAATAATGGTATGTGCGCAGATAGAGCTCTCGGCTCAAGATTTCATGTGCACACGTGCCACCTCCAGCCCATTGATCTCCAAACAGCGGACTTAAGGAAAATGGCGAGTCCCCAGATGATATCTCGGCTTGTCATTGAGTTCAATCTGCGCATGCACCGATTCTGGGGGCCATTTCTGCCGACAGAGCATCTGGGACACCTGCCACACCACCCTGCTCCATACAGCCCGAACAACCACCGCAGCCAGCACAGCACCCACTGCTGCCACCACAGCTGCCCCCACCAATGCCAATGCAGCTGCCCCCACCGCAGCCAGCACAGCCACCTCCACCACAGCCAGCACAGCAGCCAGCATCACCCTACTCCAGCACTCCCACGCATCCTGTGATCCTGCTCCACCACCGCGGTTGCTCACCTCCATTAAAACACCACTGGAATATAAGACAGATCCCATTTCTTTTTTTTTTTCTATCTCAATTTGGGATTCGGTTTATAATTTTATATATATTTTTATAACTTGGTGAAATTTCATCTTTTTGCTGGATCCCAATTCTTCAATTTCTATTTGTTTGGGCATACTCTCTGCCTGGATCCCTGCAGAGCACAAGGTGAACACCGATCATTGCATAAGAGGAACTCCTTTGTGGTGAGCTGGCTACATGTTTTATACATTGTTTGAAGCCCAGCATGTTTAGTGGCTGCAAATCAGGTGCCAAACCTGCTGGGTGGGACATACAAATATCGCGAGACGAGTACACAAAAACTCGCAATGTAACGAGTACCCCGACTACCGTACTATCCATGCGAGTTGTGAATAGTAAAGATTACACTAGCTGGTCATAAAACACTGCTCATAAGAACCAATCCCCACATATAATATCGTTATATATTTACAGTCCAAGTAGGTGTAGGGTGTAACCTTCTCCTTATCATACTGTAATCCATCCACAGACTTAAAATCCCTCTTGCACCATTTTGCTCCTGCCCTAACAAGGGCAGTCCACAACTGACCCTAAAGGGTACCCTGCTCTGTACCTGGGCTCTGTACAGAGGGTGTGAAGCGACAAATGTATAACTTCTAGAGTCAGCTCTGCTTAACTTCAAATTACTGCAACCAGAGGCTTCAGAGGCTTCAGAGCCAATGTACAGTAATAAATATTTTGGGTTTTGTGACAGACGTAGGTCCTACAGTTATGGGAGACACATTTTCTGCGTCATGACACCAAGGGGAACCACATGCATGTTCTTACATAACTGTGCAATCTGCACATTTGCCTCAAATTAATAGCATCATGATGAATGGGGTTGCATAAGCCATATTTCCAATCTATGGATATCTAAAATCATGGTAGAAGAAAATATGGCATTAATATCTCCTGCCCGGGACTTCTAGGGGCAAAGATATCCTGAAAGTCAGGGATCCCATAATTTTTGGGACCTGGGATGCATCCCCTTGACCAGCCCTCATCTGAGGTCACCAAGGGAAGGCATGTGAGAGTGACTATTGTATAATATATACAGTACAGACCAAAAGTTTCTTCTCATTCAATGAGTTTTCTTTATTTTCAAGACTCTGAAAATTGTAGATTCACATTGAAGGCATCAAAACTATGAATTAAAACATGTGGAATGAAATACTTAAAGTGTGAAGCAACTGAAAATATGTCTTATATTCTAGGTTCTTCAAAGTAGCCACCTTTTGCTTTCATTACTACTTGGCATTCTCTTGATGAGCTTCAAGAGGTAGTCACCGGAAATGATTTTCTAACAGTCTTGAAGGAGTTTATAGAGATGCTTAGCACTTGTTGGCCCTTTTGCCTTCACTCTGTGGTCCGGCTCACCCCAAACCATCTCGATTGGGTTCAGGTCTGGTGTCTGTGGAGACCGGGTCATCTGGCATTGCACCCCATCACTCTCCTTCTTAGTCAAATAGCCCTTGCACAGCCTGGAGGTGTGTTTGGGGTCATTGTCCTGTTGAAAAATAAGTGATGGTCCAACTAAACGCAAACCGGATGGAATAGCACGCCGCTGCAAGATGCTGTGGTAGCCATGCTGGTTCAGTATGCCTTCAATTTTGAATAAATCCCCAACAGTGTCACCAGCAAAGCACCCCCCGCCCCACCATCACACCTCCTCCTCTATGCTTCACGGTGGGAACCAGCCATGTAGAGTCCATCCGTTGACCTTTTCTACAAAGACACGGTGGTTGGATCCAAAGATCTCAAATTTGGACTCATCAGACCAAAGCACAGATTTCCACTGGTCTAATGTCCATTCCTTGTGTTCTTTAGCCCAAACAAGTCTCTTCTGCTTGCTGCCTGTCCTTAGCAGTTGTTTCCTAGCAGCTACTTTACCATGAAGGCCTGCTGCACAAAGTCTCCTCTTGTTGTTGTTGTTCTAGAGATGAGAAGGTGTGTCCAAACTTTTGGTCTGTAATATATATATATATATATATATATATATATATATATATAGACACACACACAAATTCTCAGGTGATGCCTTTGTTCAATGCTAGATGATGCACTTCTGTGTAAGATTGATACATATTTCAACTGGAGTGCTTCCCTCTAAAAAGAGAATTGTTTCATTTCTGCGACCATAGGTCAAGTATTCTTCTTGTGTTTATCCTTTGTATTTTATGTAACTGTATTTACTGTATTGTTTTGTCCCCTTTGTGATATCTTTTGGGTTTTCTTTGTTTTTTAAACACTGCCTAATTTTCTAATTAAATATATAAAATTTAATAGCTTCATTCTTCTTGCTCTATAAGACGCATCCTCGAAGCCTTGTAAGGCTAAACTTTACCAGTAACAGGTGTCCAATCAGCCTGTACAAATGATTGGTGGTGGCAGCTAGTTTTCACTGTGGTTATTGGAAAGCTTGGCAGTGAGCAGTGAGCATACTGGATGAAAATATAGGTGCAGCAGTTTTGTTTTTGCTACCATTTTTCATGAGCTGAACTCAAAGATCTGAAACTTTTTCTATATACACAACAGGCCTTTTTCTCTAAAATATTGTGCACAAATTTTTCAAAATCTGTGTTAGTGAGCATTTCTTTGCCGAGATACATCCATTCACCTCACAGGTGGGGCAAATCAAGATACTGGTTAGACAACATGATAAATGCACATGTGTGCCTTAGCCTGGCCACAATAAAAGGCCACTCTAAAATGTGCAGTTTTACAGTACTGGGGGGTCCAGAAGAGTCAGGAAACCAGTCAGTATCTGATGTGACCAACATTTGTCAATGTGTGTACCCTGTTTAGTGAAAGCCAGGATTCATGCATAAAAAGAACACCTCTCCAATGTTCCAAACACCAAAGAATGTGAACATTTGCACACTCAAGTCGGTTACCATAACAAATGGGTTAAAAACAGGCTCAGTAATGAGAAGCAAAGGGTGGTTATTAATGGAACACAATCCAACTGGGTGACAGTTAACAGTGGGGTACCACAGGGATCAGTATTGGGCCCTCTTCTTTTTAACATACTGTATTTATTAATGACCTTGCAGGGGGCATTGAGAGTAGAATTTCAATATTTGCAGATGATACTAAACCATGAAAGGTAATTAATACAGAGGAGGATAATTTAATACTGCAGAGCAATTTGGCAATTTGTGTAGGCTGGATCCTTGGGCGGAGAAGTGGCAATTGAAGTTTAATGTGGATAAATGTAAGGTCATGTACTTGGGCAGAGGAAATAAAATGTATAACTACAGTGGGGGGAAAAAAAGTATTTAGTCAGCCACCAATTGTGCAAGTTCTCCCACTTAAAAAATGAGCAAGGCCTGTAATTGACATCATAGGTAGACCACAACTATGAGAGACAATATGAAAAAACAAATCCAGAAAATCACCTTGTCTGATTTGGCAAGATTATTTTGCAAATTATGGTGGAAAATAAGTATTTGGCCAATAACAAAAGTTCATCTCAATATTTTGTTATATATCCATTTTTGGCAATGACAGAGGTCAAATGTTTTCTGTAAGTCTTCACAAGGTTGGCACACACTGTTGGTGGTATCTTGGCCCATTCCTCCATTTAGATCTCCTCTAGAGCAGTGATGTTTGGGCCAGTCACTGGGCAACACAGACTTTCAACTCCCTCCAAAGGTTTTCTATGGGGTTGAGATCTGGAGACTGGCTAGGCCACTCCAGGACCTTCATATGCTTCTTACGAAGCCACTCCTTTGTTGCCCTGGTGGTGTGCTTGGGATCATTATCAGGCTGAATAATCCAGCCACTTTTCATCTTCAATGCCCTTGCTTATGGAAGGAGGTTTGCACTCAAAATCTCATGATGCACGGTCCCATTCATTCTTTCATGTACACAGATCAGTCGTCCTGGTCCCTTTGTGTAGAAACAGCCCCAGAACATGATGTTGCTACACCCATGCTTTACAGTAGGTATGGTATTCTTTGGATGCAACTCAGCATTCTGTCTCCTCCAAACACGACGAGTTGTATTCCTACCAAACAGTTCTACTTTGGTTTCATCAAACCATATGACATTCTCCCAATACTATTCTAGATAATCCAAATGCTCTCTAGCAAACTTCAGACGGGCCTGGACATGTACTGGCTTATGCAGGGGAACATGTCTGACACTGCAGGATCTGAGTCTCCTGGCGGTGTAGTGTGTTACTAATGGTAGCCTTTGTTACGGTGGTCCCAGTTCTATGCAGGTCATTCACTAGGTCCCCCCGTGTGGTTCTGGGATTTTTGCTCACCATTCTTGTGATCATTTTGACCCTTCAGGTTGAGGTATTGCGTATAGCCTTAGATCAAGGAAGATTATCAGTGGACTAGTATGTCTTCCAATTTCTTATTATTGCTCCCACAGTTGATTTCATCACACAAAGATGCTTGCCTATTGCAGATTCAGTCTTCCCAGCCTGGTACAGGGCTACAATTTTGTTTCTGGTATTCTTCGATAGCTCTTTGGTCTTCACCGTTTGGAGTGTGACTGTTTGAGGTTGTGGACCGGTGTCTTTCATACTGATAACAGGTTCAAAAGTGGAGGACAGAGGAGCCTCTTAAAGAAGATGTTATAGGTCTGGGAAAGCCTTACATCTTGCATGTTTTTAGATGATTAAATACTTATTTTCCACCATAATTTTGAAAAAAAAATCTTGCCAAATCAGACAAGGTAAATTTGTTTTCTTATTTTGTCTCTCATAGCTGTGGTCTACATATTATGTCAATTACAGGCCTCGCTCATCTTTTTAAGTGGAAGAACTTGCACAATTGGTGGCTGACTAAATGCTATTTTTTCCTACTGTATGTACTCAAGTATAAAACACTGGGTAAAATTGTCACTGAAAAAGATTTGAGTGTACGGGTGGACGGCAAACTCAACTTTACTGAACAGTGTTGGGAATCTGCTGCCAAGGCTAATAAAATAATAGATGCTCCTGAGAAGAACATAGTTTTACCCCTATACAAGTCACTAGTGCGACCACACTTAGAAGCTGAACTACAAAAGATGCAGAGAAGAGCAACCAAGGTTATTAAAGGAATGGGGAAATGCAATACCAAGACAGGTTATTAAAGTTGAGGTTATTCAGTTTGGAAAAACTATCTTATTACAATTTACAAATATATGAGGGGACAGTGCAGAGCTCTCTGTAATGATGTGTGGAGTGATAATAAGTGGTGTGGAGGTGGTATCTGCTGACAGCTGTACTTCTGTATCTTCAGCCGACTTCTCCGTCTCCCGTTCACTTCCATGGGCCTTGTGCCCCATGCGCTTAGTAAGGAGATGACCACCGGATAAAACTTTCAACACTTTACTACAAAAACATTTGACAATTATTTTCCATTTTCAGAGGCAGAGACATCATCATCATCCTTCATACACATTTGCTTCTGTAACCGGTTTGGCTCTACAGGGATGGCCATAATGGGGCGAATTATCCTACCGTTTCAAACCCACACCCATAGCATGGTGGTGGATCTTGCGGCCTGGCGCGCTAGATGCATGTACTCTCTTGATGCCCTCCCACTGCAACTGCGTTTCCTGAAGTAATAGCAGGTAAGGTAGGGGCGCCCACTTCTCCTTTTACGCCTCCATGACTTCACTGGACTTACACTCCACAGCAGATGAGCCCCTTTGGAATATCTATGCTTTTCTCTTCTTTCTTTCCTTTTCTGTCTTGTCTCTGTCCCCTCTCCACTTCACTCCAGTCCACTCTGCAGCGGTCTGATCCTGGAGGTCCTCTCTTGCTTGTCCTTCTCAATGGCTCTGCATCTCCATATCTGAACTGTAACAGGAAGCTGGGTTTTCCTCTATATCTTCCTGTGCTGATGAGCCACCCTCTCACTTAACCCCTGTTACTTCCTATCCATCCCTTCTCACTAAGGGACCGAGGACCCATGACACCTGGTCGCAGCCGGCTGTATTACAGAAGAGATAGCGTACATTTGTACATTTCAGTTTACAAAAACAGATACAATGCAGTGTCATTAGTCACTCTAACGAAGTGGGGGCGGAAGGGCACTGGACACCCTATTACAGAGGCATCCACTATGGTTAGAGGAAAGGAGGATTAATCATAATCACAGATGCAAATTCTTTACTGTAAGAGCAGTGAGACTATGAAACTCTCTGCCACATGATGTTGTAATGGTTGATTCACTACTAAAATTTAATAATTTAGAATTTAAGAGAGGCCTGGATGCCCTTCTTGAAAAATATAATATTACTGGTTATGTGCACTAGATTCAGTGATGGGGCATTAATGAAGGGAACTAGTCTTATTGCCGTATGTGTAGTCGGGAAGGAATTTTTTCCTCTAATGTGGCACTTACCGTATTTTTCAGACAATAAGACGCATTGGACCATAAAACGCACCCTGGTTTTAGAGGAAGAAAATCGGAAAATAAAATTTTAAGTAAAAAATGTGGTTATGACACACTGTTATGGGGCGGGGATCTGCTGCTGACACTATTATGGGGGTAATGTCCCAAAATTCTCTACTAAGGTACCCCATCTTGGTAATGATCCTCCTGCATTGTATATAATCCCCATCCTTGTATATATATGTCCCTCATCCTGGTATAGCCCCCATCCTGCTATACACCGCCATCCTGGTTTAGCCTCCATCCTGCTACATAGCGCCATCCTGGTATATGCCCTCATCCTGCTATATACCCCCATCCTGCTATATACTGCCATCCTGGTATATGCCCTCCTCCTGCTATATACCCCCATCCTGCTATAAACTGCCATCCTGGTATATGCCCCCATCCTGGTATATACTGCCATCCTGGTATATGCCCTCATCCTGCTATATACCCCCATTCTGGTATATACCCCCATCCTGCTACATAGCGCCTTCCTGGTATATGCCCTCATCCTGCTATATACCCCATCCTGCTATATGGCCAGCATCTTGTGGCACACAAAAAATAAACGTTTATACTCACCTTTCCTCATTCAAGCAGCATCGCTCGTCTTCCTACCTGTGTCAGCAGCAGTGCCACTGACCTGTGTGGAGCTGTCACCATTCCCTGCAGCATCGCAATGTACTCCTGTCTGCCTGCTCGCTGATGTGTGTGGAGCCGTGCGCACAGCGATGACATCATCGTTGTGCGCACCGCTAGTCTCCACTAGAGATGAGCGAACCGGTCGCGGTTCGGCTCGAGGTCGGTTTGACAAACGGAGCTCCCGTTCGAGTTCGGTTCGTCGAACGTTCGACGAATCGAACTCGAACTGCATAGGAAACAATGGCAGGCAATCACAAACACATAAAAACACCTAGAAAACACCCTCAAAGGTGTCCAAAAGGTGATAAACAACTCACAACACAACACAAACACATGGGAAAGTGACAAGGACATATACTCATGCGAAAACAAAAGAGCTGGGCAAGGAAAAAGAGGAGGAGACACAGATATATGAGTATATGCAAGGAAACATCGATGCCATTACTGTGCAACTTGAGCCCTGCTCATTTTAGGCTTCCAATCTGGATAAATTGCCTGAGCTCCACACGTACGCCTTGGGGATCTTGTCGTGTCCTGCAGCCAGCGTTCTCTCGGAACCTGTCTTCAGTGCTGCTGGGGGTCTGCTGGCAAATAAGCACACGTGTCTGTCCACTGACAATGTGGACATGGCTCTCAGAGGACTTTTCTTCCCCTGGGTCAGCCAGGGGACGGGAAAGGCACGCGTATTTTTGAGAGTGCTTCATGCAAAGCATCTTTTTCATCTTGAAAATTGGGTCAACTGATGCCAGTCAAGTGGGGTGTGTGTGGCCCAATTAGTGGCAACGAGGGAGACTGGTTGGAGTCCCCTCGCTGTGTTTCTAAAAGAACCAAGATGAACAAGTCATGGCTCTCAGAGGACTTTTCTTCCCCTGGGTCAGCCAGGGGACGGGAAAGGCACGCGTATTTTTGAGAGTGCTTCATGCAAAGCATCCTTTTCTTTTTCAAAAGGGGGGTCAACTGATGCCAGTCAAGTGGGGTGTGTGTGGCCCAATTAGTGGCAACGAGGGAGACTGTGGTTGGAGTCCCCTCGCTGTGTTTCTAAAAGAACCAAGATGAACAAGTCATGGCTCTCAGAGGACTTTTCTTCCCCTGGGTCAGCCAGGGGACGGGAAAGGCACGCGTATTTTTGAGAGTGCTTCATGCAAAGCATCTTTTTCATCTTGAAAATTGGGTCAACTGATGCCAGTCAAGTGGGGTGTGTGTGGCCCAATTAGTGGCAACGAGGGAGACTGTGGTTGGAGTCCCCTCGCTGTGTTTCTAAAAGAACCAAGATGAACAAGTCATGGCTCTCAGAGGACTTTTCTTCCCCTGGGTCAGCCAGGGGACAGGAAAGGCACGCGTATTTTTGAGAGTGCTTCATGCAAAGCATCTTTTTCATCTTGAAAATTGGGTCAACTGATGCCAGTCAAGTGGGGTGTGTGTGGCCCAATTAGTGGCAACGAGGGAGACTGTGGTTGGAGTCCCCTCGCTGTGTTTTACATGCTTTTAGAAGGGCATGACATGGCTTGGAGGTTGACTTTCAGCATCTGCAAACTGTTGGCTACCAAAATGCTGCCTTTCCAACCTTTTTAACCGAGGATTTTCGAGACCTTATGCCCATCGCAGTGCCCCAAGAGCCGATGCCCAGGCGCCACTCCTTCTCCAACAAAGGCGTGCACGCACTACACCAGCATGTCGCACTAAACATCACTGATTCCTTGAGAAACTCTGTGTGACAGGGTGCATTTCACCACAAATAATTGGCCCAGTAAGCATGGACAGGGGCGTTACATGTCGCTGACTGGGCAATGGGTTACTGTGGGGAGAGATGGAGAAGGGTCTGCTGTACAAGTCTTGCCGTCCCCACGAGTTGTGTCAATCCTTCTTCTGTATGTAGAAGTTAATACACTGCTTCTGCCTCTTCAACTTTGTGTGGGTCCTCCACCTTGGCCCAAACCCTGTGTGGTCAGGCCACCCTTCCTTGTAACTGCGCACAAGGAATACCACACACCTCCTTACTATGCTGGCAGCAGAGCTCAATGCCATCAGGCGGTCAAAGGTTTACTTTGAAATGTATGGGAAATGTGAGTCACACCGCTGAGAAGTTGTGGACGGTTAGCTCTGGAGACCGAGTTTCATCAATGGTTGTCTCCACTCAACCAGCAGCCAGGGAAGGCCGGGTGCGACAATGATGCAAACATGGGTGTGGCCCTTCGCTGTGACAATGTGACACACGTGCCTTGTGTGGCTCACGTGTTGAACCTGGTTGTCCAGCAATTTTTAAAGCACTATCATGGCCCACATGGCCTTCTGCAGAGAGCACGGTGTAACGCCTTCCTTGATCCACACACTCAGATTGGGTTGTAAATGATAGGCTAGAGGGAAGCCACTCACCAAGTAGGACCCCTAGAACCCTGAAACCCTTTAACCCCTATACAGGGATTAGGAATTACACAGGGCCCAAGTTGATCAATACCTGTGGAAGGCTGCAGTTCCAGAGAATAGTAGTCAGGTAGGGTCAAAACATTAATTGAGGAACAGGAACAGAATGGGACGGACAGGACTTAATCAGAAAACAAGCAGAGGTGAAATGCGGATCGGCCAACAAGGTACATAAACAGCAAGCAGGAAAAGTATTCAGGTAACAAGCACACAAAATCATAAAACTGAACTGGGGGTAAAAGTAACCAGAGGTTCATAGCTATGTCTGGCAGTGGTCTGCAGACAGGATGGGCATAAAAAAGGGTGTGGTGTCTTCCCATTGGTTGTAGCTGAATGATGGTACTTCATCTGTGAGATACCCACCAGCTACATTCAGCCAGAGATTCTGCATCTGTCAAGGTAATGCAGCCCAGTGGGTGAGCATAACCTGCGTCCACCTGCGCCGCTGGCATCGACTCCTCTCCCATCATCAGCACTATGCATGAAAGGAACACGTTGTCACCTGCCGACCGGAGTACAAATTGACGGAGCGGACTCCGTTGGTGACTTAACAGCCGTGTGCGGCAATGATGCAAACCTGGCTGCGGGCCATTGTCAGGGCAATGTGACACACGTGCCTTGTATGGCTCACGTGTTGAACCTAATTCTCCAGCAATTTTTAAAACACCATCCCGGCCTACATGGCCTTGTGCAGCGGGCACGCTCGCTATGTGCTCACTTCCATGGTGCGCACACAGCAGCTCAACAACTTTCGTCGCTACAGAAGTCTTTAGGTCTGGTGGTTAAACGCCTGAAATGCGATGTGCCGACACGCAGGAATTTGAATCTGCACATGTTGCAGCGTTTGTGGCAGCACCGCCGAACCCTGCTGCAATACGTTATGACATATAGCCTGGGATAACTTGATCCAGAGGTGGTGCAGATCACGCTGCTGGAGTGGTGTCAGATCAAGGACCTATGCACTCTTCTACACAGTTTACAAATGTTGACGAAGATGTTTAGCACTGGCGATGCCATTCTCAGCGTGACAATTCTGGTCATCTACATGATGGAGCACGCTGTAATTATTATTCGGAGTCAGGTGTTGGGACAAGAGGAAGGGGAGGAAGTACAGGAGGAGTCATATGCGGAAGGGATAACAAGATCTACGAGGTCCAGATGGTCAGCGGCACCTAGGCGGCAGTCATGGTGAGGGAGAGGGATTAACAAGGGCGCATAGTATCAGCAAAAAGTGTTGAGGAAGGTGCAGGAGCCCATGAAGAAATGGAGGACGAACTGGCGATGGGTATGGAGGACTCAGCAGATGAGTGAGAGCTTGCTCACATTTCGGTTGTGCGAGGTTGTGGGGAGAGGGCAGAGGAAGGAGGCACGATTCTCACCTCTCTGCCACCAACACATCAAGGACTTGGTCCTCCTGGATGCACAAGACACATGAGCGCCTTCTTGCTGCACTACCTACAACATAACCCTCGGATTGTACGAATTCAAAGTAATCCTGACTACTGGGTTGCCACACTGTTAGATCCCCGGTACAAGACAAAATTTGGCAAAATAATTCCTGCCATAGAAATGGACGCACGTATACAGGAGTATCTGCAGAAGGTGGTACGCAATCTTAGATCTGCTTTTCCACTAAACACCAGTGCTGCACAGAGTGAATCTCAACGCTTTGTCATGGATAGGAGGAAATGGTCTTTTACTTGTCCACATCTGAGGGACCGAGGGCTGGCTGCTGTGCTGAGATGGCGAGTACGGTGTCCCTGCAGAGTTGCACTTTTGTTCATATACCAAAATAAGTTGAAAAAGGACAGATGCTGGTGGAAAGGGGAACAGGTGTGTTGGAAAGGGGAAAAAAGTTTTTGTCCGTGGATTTGGTGGTTAAGCAACAGTAACATTTGCTCAAGAAACACCATCTGTTACAGTGGGACTGGCAGATTTGGATAAGGTGGTATATACTATGTTACCGCTATATACCGAAAATTATTAAGAAAAGAAAGAGAAAGGTATATATCCCCATCAGCAGTCAGTGTCCACCGTGCTCCCAGATGGAAAAGGAGAGGTTGGCAACTGGAAGGTTTGGTGGAGGATACAGAGCTGTGTGGCTATGAAACTAATAGTAGCCTGAACCGAGTTAGACGCCATTCGGATCTGGAGACTGGGAGCCCTGTTAGCGTCACAGGGTCCACATGCCCACCCAGCCCAGGAACTCCCTGTTAACAACACAGGGGCCATTGAGTATGCTGACCGTGTGCGTAGGGGCCACACCTGTGGACAGCAGGTGCATCAGCAGCAGCAGACCTGTTAATGCCACTGGGCTGCACAAGCAGGACTGGTAGGACAGGAGCTGGTCTTAACCGTTCTGCATTACCAACTGTGGTGGTGGCCTGCATCGACACCCTATCCCTGGCGTAAAGCCGCAATGGGTTCAACACATGGAGGTGTGCTCTTTCGGAGCATAATAGAAGACTGCGCACCTCCTTGTTGGCTCCAGCCCCTTTTATAACCTGGGTCCGTCCCAAACCAGGGTGAACCACAATGCACCTCCTGGAGACAAAAGCAGAGTGACACGTCATGAGTGGCATAACTAGCGTCCTATTTGGAACCGCAACTTCAATGATGACCTCATGGCTGCCATGACCCAAACACCTCACCAGTCATCGTCTGACCATCAATAATGCGGTGACAAGTCATAGGGGCGGGCCTCTGCAAGCCATTTGGGAGTGGCCTGGCCACATCGTCAGGACACCTGATGCCCTGTGGTCTATATGGGACCCCCACATCAGGGGCAGGGCCAAAGAGTTCATTACCGGACATAGTCTCTGATTCAGTAAGTGCCTGAGCATGCTCAGTAGCATGAAATACAGTGTCTGAAAAAAGCTTTATGGTGTCTAGGCACAACACAGGACCTAGACCCGGCACGGAGTGCAAGTACCTGTGCAAAGAGGCTTTTCGCACTAAGTGTGGGAGCATGCGCTGTATCCCGAAATGAAGACTTACCCTCAGCAATGGCACAGTCAGGCTGAGCATACTCACTAGGCGAAACACTGTAGTTAGGCTGCGGCTGGGGTAAATCGGCACACGCATGCGCACTAGCTGCCTCTCCACACTTAGACGTGGAGGAGAAAGCAGCCAGCTGGACAACCCAAGGCACAGCCCTAAATGGCAGATGACGCCTGGGTGCAAATGAAACCGCAGCAGGCTTCAGGTTACAGGTTTTGTAACAACAAATACCATCCAAAAGAACAGGTGTACATCTTCCCATAAATAATCTGATATGATCCTTTTTTTCACGGACACAACCATCGCTAACAAATGTAGATGAGGCCAAAACAGCAGCTGCTTCAATGAATCTGAAGTGCTCCATAAAGTGGCCTCTCCTCCACCCCAATTTCAAGATCCCAAATACTCCATTCCTCTGTGGTGTCAATCCAATCGCACTTGCTTCCTAACAGCTCTCAAGTTTCCACCAGCCCTGCTGAGTATGGGGTAACAGAGATGGTTGAGTTTGCATAGCTGTTCAGTCGCACTATAGCCTGGGATCAGAGGTCTGCTCCAAAGCTGCAATGAGTACAGACAAGGAAGTTATTATTTTTATTATTATTGATTTATAGAGCACCATTGATTCCATGGTGCTGTACATGAGAAGGGGGTTACATACAGAATACATATACAAGTAACTATAGACAGACTGGTACAGAGGGAAGAGGGCCCTGCCCTTGCGGGATTACATTCTAAAGGATTTTTGGGAGGAGACAGTAGGAGTGGTGTAGGTTGAGCGTCAAGTACGTATGGTGGTGGTGTCATTGAAGGTTATAGTCATTTCTGAACAGATGAGTTTTCAGATTCAGTTTGAAGCTTGCGGGTGTAGCAGATAATCTGACGTGTTCAGGTAGCGAGTTCCATGAGACAGGGGAAATGATCTGCGCAGATGGCCAGAAGCTTTGTGAGTGGGATCCAGGCCCCGATGAAGAAGGTGCTGAGCCTAATCTACACCCTCATTTCCAAAAAGTAAATCCTCCTGGTGGAGACAATGGGGAACATGATGAGGAGCACAGATACCTGATTGGAATGATAACTTTACTATTCGGTCAGGGCAGGAAGAGGTTGTCTCGGAGGACTCAGGACGAGGGGAATGAAAACACACAGGGTTTTTGATGAGGTTGGAGACCACACTTACTGTCAAACCAAAGTCAGCCAGTTGATGAGGTCAGCAGAGGAGGTGGAGGAGGATGCTACTGACGACGAGGTTACGTTGCGTCTTCCTGGCCAGAGACAAAGTACTGGAAGCACGTCAACAACTGAATCCTGGACCACAACTTTGACTCTGAGCAGACGTCGTGTTGGCTATGCAGGTCGCATGGGCTGTAAGCCTTGCCTAGCCTGTGAATTTTTGGACATCGCAAAGGATCACCCAAGTCATGGAATCTGTAAGATTTGTCAACAATCTGTAAGTAGAAGGTAAAAACTCACACCTTTGAGTAGTTCCTCCATGAAGTGTCACATGGATATGAATTGATAGCGTGAGGGTGTATTGCTCAGCTTTAGCCACTGTCAATGCAACATGCTTATTTGCCATTGCATGCATTGTTGCAGACTACACACAAGGGGCTGCTGTTTTTTTGGATCTGCCTTTGTTTGGTCACTATAGCAATATCAAATTGCTCTTCGGATGTGGACTTGGAGATGCTGTCTATGAACAGAAGGAAAAGCTAAAGGTGTGTGTTACAGCAAGGAGCCACCGCGGAAACACTTCGTTCAATTGTGAGGGGAGTCATATTGTAGTTTGATGATGAGCCCCGTAATGCCAGTAAGCAGCATCCTGTGCCACAGACCAACATTCTTACAGTGCTGTCTATACTGTTTACCGTGAGAGGAGCGTAAAGTCTGTATTTCTGGAAACTGGACATCAGAGTACCCGTGTACGGTAGGCTGTGCCCAGACAATAATGCGGGCATGCAACACTTTGTTTTATTGTACACAACTTAAAATGAAGCATAAGTCGCAATGTGAATTTCACTGTGCTACAATGCGGCCTAGCGTGCCTGTGCAACCACCGCCTGCCCCATCAAGTGCATCTGCGTGCTCTTCATCCTCTGTGACTGTGGGGACAGCAGTCACACATGGTTTTTCACACTGAACTTCCACTCCTTTACCCGCAACAGGGAGTGTGATTGGCAGGTCATCACTTGTTTTGGAAGTGGAAACAGAAGGTATTGTTGAGCTGTCAGACATCGAGAGAACCATCATTGGATGCAGGCTACATTATATCCACGCCTGCACCTTCGTCACAGATTGGCTGGACTACCTGCAGTTAATAATTGCATTCCAGAAATGGAAAGGAGTGTAGAATGCACATGTGTTGGAGGCCAACAGCCAGTTCTATGATGCCACTAAATGGCAGTATTTTTTGCTATCATTATAGCTTATTAAAAACAGAGCAGGAGGGTGTCCTGCACAGGTGCTAGAAATGGCTTGGCACCAGTGGGGCACTAATGGAATACAACAGCCAGTTCTATGATGCCACTAAATGGCAGTATTTTTTGCTATCATTATACAGTCAGGGCCAGAAATATTTGGACAGTGACACAAGTTTTGTTATTTTAGCTGTTTACATAAACATGTTCAGAAATACAATTATATATATAATATGGGCTGAAAGTGCACACTCCCAGCTGCAATATGAGAGTTTTCACATCCAAATCGGAGAAAGGGTTTAGGAATCATAGCTCTGTAATGCATAGCTTCCTCTTTTTAAAGGGACCAAAAGTAATTGGACAAGGGACTCTAAGGGCTGCAAGTAACTCTGAAGGCGTCTCCCTCGTTAACCTGTAATCAATGAAGTAGTTAAAAGGTCTGGGGTTGATTACAGGTGTGTGGTTTTGCATTTGGAAGCTGTTGCTGTGACCAGACAACATGCGGTCTAAGGAACTCTCAATTGAGGTGAAGCAGAACATCCTGAGGCTGAAAAAAAAGAAAAAATCCATCATAGAGATAGCAGACATGCTTGGAGTAGCAAAATCAACAGTCGGGTACATTCTGAGAAAAAAGGAATTGACTGGTGAGCTTGGGAACTCAAAAAGGCCTGGGCGTCCACGGATAACCACAGTGGTGGATGATCGCCGCATACTTTCTTTGGTGAAGAAGAACCCGTTCACAACATCAACTGAAGTCCAGAACACTCTCAGTGAAGTAGGTGTATCTGTCTCTAAGTCAACAGTAAAGAGAAGACTCCATGAAAGTAAATACAAAGGGTTCACATCTAGATGCAAACCATTCATCAATTCCAAAAATAGACAGGCCAGAGTTAAATTTGCTGAAAAACACCTCATGAAGCCAGCTCAGTTCTGGAAAAGTATTCTATGGACAGATGAGACAAAGATCAACCTGTACCAGAATGATGGGAAGAAAAAAGTTTGGAGAAGAAAGGGAACGGCACATGATCCAAGGCACACCACATCCTCTGTAAAACATGCTGGAGGCAACGTGATGGCATGGGCATGCATGGCTTTCAATGGCACTGGGTCACTTGTGTTTATTGATGACATACAGCAGACAAGAGTAGCCGGATGAATTCTGAAGTGTACCGGGATATACTTTCAGCCCAGATTCAGCCAAATGCCGCAAAGTTGATCAGACGGCGCTTCATAGTACAGATGGACAATGACCCCAAGCATACAGCCAAAGCTACCCAGGAGTTCATGAGTGCAAAAAAGTGGAACATTCTGGAATGGCCAAGTCAATCACCAGATCTTAACCCAATTGAGCATGCATTTCACTTGCTCAAATCCAGACTTAAGACGGAAAGACCCACAAACAAGCAAGACCTGAAGGCTGTGGCTGTAAAGGCCTGGCAAAGCATTAAGAAGGAGGAAACCCAGCGTTTGGTGATGTCCATGGGTTCCAGACTTAAGGCAGTGATTGCCTCCAAAAGATTCGCAACAAAATATTGAAAATAAAAATATTTTGTTTGGGTTTGGTTTATTTGTCCAATTACTTTTGACCTCCTAAAATGTGGAGTGTTTGTAAAGAAATGTGTACAATTCCTACAATTTCTATCAGATATTTTTGTTCAAACCTTCAAATTAAACGTTAAAATCTGCACTTGAATTCTGTTGTAGAGGTTTCATTTCAAATCCAATGTGGTGGCATGCAGAGCCCAACTCGCGAAAATTGTGTCACTGTCCAAATATTTCTGGACCTAACTGTAGCTTATTAAAAACAGAGCAGGAGGGTGTCCTGCACAGGTGCTAGAAATAGCTTGGCACCAGTGGGGCACTAATGGAATACAACAGCCAGTTCTATGATGCCACTAAATGGCAGTATTTTTTGCTATCATTACAGCTTATTAAAAACAGAGCAGGAGGGTGTCCTGCACAGGTGCTGCACATAGATTTGCACCAGTGGGGCACTAATGGAGTACAACAGCCACTTCTTGTATGCCACTAAGTTTACTCAATTTTTGGTATTATAATGTCTTAGTAAGTAACAATGAGTTTGAGTGTGCAATGCAGGCAGAGGTGCTGCAAATATCTTTGCACTAGTGGGACTATACAAAAGTCCAATAGCCACGTTTAGGATGCCACTAGGTTCACTGAGTGTTTGCTAGTATAATGGCTTAGTAACAATGAGTTTGAGTGTGCAATGCAGGCAGAGGTGCTGCAAATATCTTTGCACTAGTGGGACTATACCGAAGTCCAACAGCCATGTTTAGGATGCCACTAGGTTCACTGAGTGTTTGCTAGTATAATGGCTTAGTAACAATGAGTTGGAGTGTGCAATGCAGGCAGAGGTGCTGCAAATATCTTTGCACTAGTGGGACTATACAGAAGTCCAATAGCCACGTTTAGGATGCCACTAGGTTCACTGAGTGTTTGCTAGTATAATGGCTTAGTAACAATGAGTTTGAGTGTGCAATGCAGGCAGAGGTGCTGCAAATATCTTTGCACTAGTGGGACTATACAGAAGTCCAACAGCCATGTTTAGGATGCCACTAGGTTCACTGAGTGTTTGCTAGTATAATGGCTTAGTAACAATGAGTTGGAGTGTGCAATGCAGGCAGACGTGCTGCAAATATCTTTGCACTAGTGGGACGATACAGAAGTCCAACAGCCATGTTTAGGATGCCACTAGGTTCACTAAGTGTTTGCTAGTATATTGGCTTAGTAACAATAAGTTTGAGTGTGCAATGCAGGCAGACGTGCTGCAAATATCTTTGCACTAGTGGGACTATACAGAAGTCCAACAGCCATGTTTAGGATGCCACTAGGTTCACTAAGTGTTTGCTAGTATATTGGCTTAGTAACAATAAGTTTGAGTGTGCAATGCAGGCAGACGTGCTGCAAATATCTTTGCTCTAGTGGGACTATACAGAAGTCCAATAGCCACGTTTAGGATGCCACTAGGTACACTGAGTGTTTGCTAGTATAATGGCTTAGTAACAATGAGTTTGAGTGTGCAATACAGGCAGAGGTGCTGCAAATATCTTTGCACTTGTGGGACGATACAGAAGTCCAACAGCCATGTTTAGGATGCCACTAGGTTCACTGAGTGTTTGCTAGTATAATGGCTTAGTAACAATGAGTTTGAGTGTGCAATGCAGGCAGAGGTGCTGCAAATATCTTTGCACTAGTGGGACTATACAGATGTCCAACAGCCATGTTTAGGATGCCACTAGGTTCACTGAGTGTTTGCTAGTATAATGGCTTAGTAAAAATGAGTTTGAGTGTGCAATGCAGGCAGAGGTGCTGCAAATATCTTTGCACTAGTGGGACTATACAGAAGTCCAACAGCCATGTTTAGGATGCCACTAGGTTCACTGAGTGTTTGCTAGTATAATGGCTTAGTAACAATGAGTTTGAGTGTGCAATGCAGGCAGAGGTGCTGCAAATATCTTTGCACTAGTGGGACTATGCAGAAGTCCAATAGCCACGTTTAGGATGCCACTAGGTTCACTGAGTGTTTGCTAGTATAATGGCTTAGTAAAAATGAGTTTGAGTGTGCAATGCAGGCAGAGGTGCTGCAAATATCTTTGCACTAGTGGGACTATACAGAAGTCCAATAGCCACGTTTAGGATGCCACTAGGTTCACTGAGTGTTTGCTAGTATAATGGCTTAGTAACAATGAGTTTGAGTGTGCAATGCAGGCAGAGGTGCTGCAAATATCTTTGCACTAGTGGGCCTATACAGAAGTCCAACAGACATGTTTAGGATGCCACTAGGTTCACTGAGTGTTTGCTAGTATAATGGATTAGTAACAATGAGTTTGAGTGTGCAATGCAGGCAGAGGTGCTGCAAATATCTTTGCACTTGTGGGACGATACAGAAGTCCAACAGCCATGTTTAGGATGCCACTAGGTTCACTGAGTGTTTGCTAGTATAATGGCTTAGTAACAATGAGTTGGAGTGTGCAATGCAGGCAGACGTGCTGCAAATATCTTTGCACTAGTGGGACTATACAGAAGTCCAACAGCCATGTTTAGGATGCCACTAGGTTCACTAAGTGTTTGCTAGTATATTGGCTTAGTAACAATAAGTTTGAGTGTGCAATGCAGGCAGACGTGCTGCAAATATCTTTGCTCTAGTGGGACTATACAGAAGTCAAATAGCCACGTTTAGGATGCCACTAGGTTCACTGAGTGTTTGCTAGTATAATGGCTTAGTAACAATGAGTTTGAGTGTGCAATGCAGGCAGAGGTGCTGCAAATATCTTTGCACTAGTGGGACTATACAGAAGTCCAACAGCCATGTTTAGGATGCCACTAGATTCACTGAGTGTTTGCTAGTATAATGGCTTAGTAACAATGAGTTGGAGTGTGCAATGCAGGCAGAGGTGCTGCAAATATCTTTGCACTAGTGGGACTATACAGAAGTCCAATAGCCACGTTTAGGATGCCACTAGGTTCACTGAGTGTTTGCTAGTATAATGGCTTAGTAACAATGAGTTTGAGTGTGCAATGCAGGCAGAGGTGCTGCAAATATCTTTGCACTAGTGGGACTATACAGAAGTCCAATAGCCACGTTTAGGATGCCACTAGGTTCACTGAGTGTTTGCTAGTATAATGGCTTAGTAACAATGAGTTTGAGTGTGCAATGCAGGCAGAGGTGCTGCAAATATCTTTGCACTAGTGGGACTATACAGAAGTCCAACAGCCATGTTTAGGATGCCACTAGGTTCACTGAGTGTTTGCTAGTAAATGGATTAGTAACAATGAGTTTGAGTGTGCAATGCTGGCAGAGGTGCTGCAAATATCTTTGCACTTGTGGGACGATACAGAAGTCCAACAGCCATGTTTAGGATGCCACTAGGTTCACTGAGTGTTTGCTAGTATAATGGCTTAGTAACAATGAGTTGGAGTGTGCAATGCAGGCAGACGTGCTGCAAATATCTTTGCACTAGTGGGACTATACAGAAGTCCAACAGCCATGTTTAGGATGCCACTAGGTTCACTAAGTGTTTGCTAGTATATTGGCTTAGTAACAATAAGTTTGAGTGTGCAATGCAGGCAGACGTGCTGCAAATATCTTTGCTCTAGTGGGACTATACAGAAGTCCAATAGCCACGTTTAGGATGCCACTAGGTTCACTGAGTGTTTGCTAGTATAATGGCTTAGTAACAATGAGTTTGAGTGTGCAATGCAGGCAGAGGTGCTGCAAATATCTTTGCACTAGTGGGACTATACAGAAGTCCAACAGCCATGTTTAGGATGCCACTAGATTCACTGAGTGTTTGCTAGTATAATGGCTTAGTAACAATGAGTTGGAGTGTGCAATGCAGGCAGAGGTGCTGCAAATATCTTTGCACTAGTGGGACTATACAGAAGTCCAATAGCCACGTTTAGGATGCCACTAGGTTCACTCAGTGTTTGCTAGTATAATGGCTTAGTAACAATGAGTTTGAGTGTGCAATGCAGGCAGAGGTGCGGCAAATATCTTTGCACTAGTGGGACTATACAGAAGTCCAACAGCCATGTTTAGGATGCCACTAGGTTCACTGAGTGTTTGCTAGTATAATGGCTTAGTAACAATGAGTTGGAGTGTGCAATGCAGGCAGACGTGCTGCAAATATCTTTGCACTAGTGGGACTATACAGAAGTCCAATAGCCACGTTTAGGATGCCACTAGGTTCACTGAGTGTTTGCTAGTATAATGGCTTAGTAACAATGAGTTTGAGTGTGCAATGCAGGCAGACGTGCTGCAAATATCTTTGCACTAGTGGGACTATACAGAAGTCCAACAGCCATGTTTAGGATGCTACTAGGTTCACTGAGTGTTTGCTAGTATAATGGCTTAGTAACAATGAGTTTGAGTGTGCAATGCAGGCAGACATGCTGCAAATATCTTTGCACTAGTGGGACTATACAGAAGTCCAACAGCCATGTTTAGGATGCCACTAGGTTCACTGAGTGTTTGCTAGTATAATGGCTTAGTAACAATGAGCTTGAGTGTGCAATGCAGGCAGAGGTGCTGCAAATATTTTTGCACTAGTGGGACTATACAGAAGTCCAACAGCCATGTTTAGGATGCCACTAGGTTCACTGAGTGTTTGCTAGTATAATGGCTTAGTAAGAATGAGTTGGAGTGTGCAATGCAGGCAGACATGCTGCAAATATCTTTGCACTAGTGGGACTATACAGAAGTCCAATAGCCACGTTTAGGATGCCACTAGGTTCACTGAGTGTTTGCTAGTATAATGGCTTAGTAACAATGAGTTTGAGTGTGCAATGCAGGCAGAGGTGCTGCAAATATCTTTGCACTAGTGGGACTATACAGAAGTCTAACAGCCATGTTTAGGATGCCACTAGGTTCACTGAGTGTTTGCTAGTATAATGGCTTAGTAACAATGAGCTTGAGTGTGCAATGCAGGCAGAGGTGCTGCAAATATCTTTGCACTAGTGGGACTATACAGAAGTCCAACAGCCATGTTTAGGATGCCACTAGGTTCACTGAGTGTTTGCTAGTATAATGGCTTAGTAACAATGAGTTGGAGTGTGCAATGCAGGCAGACATGCTGCAAATATCTTTGCACTAGTGGGACTATACAGAAGTCCAATAGCCACGTTTAGGATGCCACTAGGTTCACTGAGTGTTTGCTAGTATAATGGCTTAGTAACAATGAGTTTGAGTGTGCAATGCAGGCAGAGGTGCTGCAAATATCTTTGCACTAGTGGGACTATACAGAAGTCTAACAGCCATGTTTAGGATGCCACTAGGTTCACTGAGTGTTTGCTAGTATAATGGCTTAGTAACAATGAGTTTGAGTGTGCAATGCAGGCAGAGGTGCTGCAAATATCTTTGCACTAGTGGGACTATACAGAAGTCCAACAGCCATGTTTAGGATGCCACTAGGTTCACTGAGTGTTTGTGTCGCGGGCGGGGAGGAGGGTGTCAGCACACTATGCTCACCCCCTTCTGCTCAGGTCCGGCGGCCGCTGCTCAGTGGTGGCTCGAGCTGTAGGCCGGATCCCGGGGGTTCTCGAGCGGCACTCCTCGCCCGTGAGTGAAAAGGGGATTTTGGTTGGGGAGATTGTTTATTGTCCGTGACGCCACCCACGGTTTGTGGTGATTGAGTGTACACCACCGCTGCTCTATATGGGGATCCCGGGGATGGTGGGGCGGAGCAGCGAGCTGTTGTGTTGTCCCTCCGTGGGTAGGGGTTGGTGATCCCGGGGCCCAGTGAGGTGCAGGGGCGCAGGGGCAGCGCTGTGCCTTGCGGCACTGAGGTACTCACTCAGCCAGTAAACACGACACAGTTCTCGGTAAACAAACGGCTGGTTGGACGGGTCCCTCGGACGGTTCACGGTGCTGCGGTTCCCTGCAGTTAGCGGTGACGGTCTCTTCCCTGCACCTTTGAAATGTCTGTTTGGTAGCGATGGATTCCCACCGGTTACCCGCTCCCCGACTACAATCTGGGCCGGAGGAGCTCCACACTTTGCCCGCAGGCGCCGGCCCTGGGAAACTGGTGCCTTGGCGGTGGCGGTGTTTCCCCGTAGTGGTTGGACCTTTGCCGTCAATCAGGACTTGCTTGTTGGGAGATCTACGTCCCCTTCACTAACGGATTTGGCAATTTACGGCGACTCCAAGCCTTGCCGGGATCCGAAAGGCCCCTGCCCTGGTGCTGACTGCCCTTTGTATACTGCTCCAGACCCCCGGGCACACAGCCTCCGTGGTCCTTTCAGCAACCTCCAGACAGTCCCACTGCAGACCTTCACCGCCGTCTGCTGACCTTGCTGACTCCGTCTGGGCACACAGCCACAGACCAACTTCAGGCTTTCTGTCACTTCCACTGATGTTTCACTTCACTTTAGCTCCCTCCCGAGCTACACTCCTCTCTAGCCCTCAGCTAGACTTCAACTCCTTCCACTTCCTCCTCCAAACTCTATCTGCCTGCTCCTTCCTGCCTCTAGAGCTGTGAACTCCTTGGTGGGCGGACACCAACCGCCTGGCTCCACCCCCTGGTGTGAACACCAGCCCCTGGAGGAAGGCAACAAGGATTTCTGGTTAGCTGGTGTACCTGCAGGGAATGTGGGGTGTGTGTGTTGTTGTGACCTGTGACCCCTGGCTTGCCCAGGGCGTCACATTCCCCCTTAGCAAAACGCCGACCGTCCTCGGGCTGCCCGTCCAACACCGGTTTTATTTTCCTTTTTCTTTTCTGTAAGCATAAAAGGGTATAACATGGTAAACGGTAAAATACATTTTTAATAATAACTCTTCCCAAAACGGGAGGCACATTTCTTTAACTTTGCAAACGGTTTACGGTTACGGTTTCCGCTCTCTCCCACCCAAGCAACCTGGCCCTGATGCTGCCCCTAAAGCCCAGGCAGCACCCCTTGACCCACAGTCCAGCATACGGTACCCGAGCGGGATCTGTCCTTCCCCTCCAGAGGGTAGCCACCGGTTCCTTTGGTGGCTGGGCCCCAGCCTGCTCTGCTGAGGGCCCTCCCTCCAACCTGCCTCTCCGGAGGCGGCATTGCGGTAACGGCAAACAACATATTTACAAGCCAGTTAACGTTTGTGGGTGCCCTGCAAGTTCACGGGCTTGTCCATGGATAGTTCCCATGCAAAAACTTTTTAAACGGTCCCCACGGGGACAACGGTGCCGGCTCCGGCCGGTTGCAAATCACAAAGACAATCTGGTTACTTTCACGGTATCATTTTTCTTATCATTTCAAACTTTTTCAACAAACAAACTCTGGTGGTCCCAACGGGGACTGGACAACGGTGCTTCGCTGCCCTACTCCGGTCCCTCTGCTTCATCTGAGGGAGGGGGTGCAGGGCTCACTCTGCTCTCCTGGCTGCCCCGTAGTTTCACATCCAGGGCAAACCACCCCCTCTCTCCGCAGTGTCGGGTGTACCGTACAATGTCTCCCGGCATAAGGTTGCGGCCGGGATGCTCCTCGGGCAGGTGGGCATGCACAGCCCGCCGGGCTACAAACACTTCGGCCTCCAGGCCCGGTTCGTAGATAAACCTGTAGCCCCGGCGGACATCAAACCGCCTCACCTGCCCCTCGTACAGCGGACCCCGTACACGGAACGTGGCCTGGCGGAGATTCTCCTTCTCTCGGATAGCTCGGGCCACCAGCTCGGCCTTCTTCCGTTCCCTTTCAGCGATCTCCAGGCCCAGCGGTACCGGCTCCCTATCCCAATACGGCGCTGCAGCGAGCTATGGCGCACGGGTCGGGCCCCGCGGGACATCCTGGACGTTGCCCACTGTCAGGAATCTGGGCGGCGTGTCCCGCGGTGTCTTGGCCTTGGGTGCTGCCTTGCAGCAACAACCCGGCGCTACCTCAGCCGAGGTGTGGGGGATGGGCATAGGGGCTTTCCGCGGCTTGGCCTTCGGCTCGGAGCGGGTCATCGACTCCGACTCGGGAAACTTCTCGGGGACTGTCTCTGGTACAACCTTCGGAGCCTTCCATGGCAACACCTCCGGTTTGCTACGGGCTCCGGCTACAGGTCGGTCCGCTGGGGCGGACGGGCTGGGTTTCGCTACCGGTTGCGGTGGTAGCGGGCCTAGTGGCGGGGTCACGACCTCCGAGACGGGTGGCGAGGGAGGCAACGGGGGGAGAGGGCTTGGACCGGGTCCCTCAGCCGCAGCGACCGGTCCCTCGGGGACATAGGGGCGTGGGTCACTCACCCTCCCTTCCTCCGCTTCCTCTTCGCGTCTCCGCACGGTGGCTATAACATCCGCCATGTCGGTCTCCCACTCCTCCAAGAGGAGCTGCATTTTGACCTGCAGCCTTAAATGGAGCTGTGCGGTCCGGATTTCCACCCACGCTGCGGTTCCCGGCGCGGGGGCCACGGTGTTTCGGGACGGCATCCACATGGTGACTTCTTCTTCCAGGAACGGTGTGTCTGCAGGGTCCTGGCGTCCCTGCTTTTATAGCCGCGGCTACATGCAGCTTGCCGCCATCGCGTCCCCCTTAGCTTCTTTCCGGCCACTCCCCTATCGGGGCGGCGTTCTGGCCTTCGCGCCTCTGCTGCTTGAGAAGACGCTCGAGCGGGAACTTTTCGCGCCAAAGATGGCGGCTTCTGAAATTTTTCTGCCGGATATCTCCGGCGGTCACAAGGCGCACCTCTACCAAACGGCAGAGCGGTAAGATCCTGTTCGTGACGCCAAGTTGTCGCGGGCGGGGAGGAGGGTGTCAGCACACTACGCTCACCCCCTTCTGCTTGGGTCCGGCGGCCGCTGCTCAGTGGTGGCTCGAGCTGTAGGCCGGATCCCGGGGGTTCTCGAGCGGCACTCCTCGCCCGTGAGTGAAAAGGGGATTTTGGTTGGGGAGATTGTTTATTGTCCGTGACGCCACCCACGGTTTGTGGTGATTGAGTGTACACCACCGCTGCTCTATATGGGGATCACGGGGATGGTGGGGCGGAGCAGCCAGCTGTTGTGTTGTCCCTCCGTGGGTAGGGGTTGGTGATCCCGGGGCCCAGTGAGGTGCAGGGGCGCAGGGGCAGTGCTGTGCCTTGCGGCACTGAGGTACTCACTCAGCCAGTAAACACGACACAGTTCTCGGTAAACAAACGGCTGGTTGGACGGGTCCCTCGGACGGTTCACGGTGCTGCGGTTCCCTGCAGTTAGCGGTGACGGTCTCTTCCCTGCACCTTTGAAATGTCTGTTTGGTAGCGATGGATTCCCACCGGTTACCCGCTCCCCGACTACAATCTGGGCCGGAGGAGCTCCACACTTTGCCCGCAGGCGCCGGCCCTGGGAAACTGGTGCCTTGGCGGTGGCGGTGTTTCCCCGTAGTGGTTGGACCTTTGCCGTCAATCAGGACTTGCTTGTTGGGAGATCTACGTCCCCTTCACTAACGGATTTGGCAATTTACGGCGACTCCAAGCCTTGCCGGGATCCGAAAGGCCCCTGCCCTGGTGCTGACTGCCCTTTGTATACTGCTCCAGACCCCCGGGCACACAGCCTCCGTGGTCCTTTCAGCAACCTCCAGACAGTCCCACTGCAGACCTTCACCGCCGTCTGCTGACCTTGCTGACTCCGTCTGGGCACACAGCCACAGACCAACTTCAGGCTTTCTGTCACTTCCACTGATGTTTCACTTCACTCTAGCTCCCTCCCGAGCTACACTCCTCTCTAGCCCTCAGCTAGACTTCAACTCCTTCCACTTCCTCCTCCAAACTCTATCTGCCTGCTCCTTCCTGCCTCCAGAGCTGTGAACTCCTTGGTGGGCGGACACCAACCGCCTGGCTCCACCCCCTGGTGTGAACACAAGCCCCTGGAGGAAGGCAACAAGGATTTCTGGTTAGCTGGTGTACCTGCAGGGAATGTGGGGTGTGTGTGTTGTTGTGACCTGTGACCCCTGGCTTGCCCAGGGCGTCACATTTGCTAGTATAATGGCTTAGTAACAATGAGTTTGAGTGTGCAATGCAGGCAGAGGTGCTGCAAATATCTTTGCACTAGTGGGACTATACAGACGTCCAACAGCCATGTTTAGGATGCCACTAGGTTCACTGAGTGTTTGCTAGTATAATGGCTTAGTAACAATGAGTTGGAGTGTGCAATGCAGGCAGAGGTGCTGCAAATATCTGTGCACTACTGGGACTATACAGAAGTCCAATAGCCACGTTTAGGATGCCACTAAGTTCACTCAGTGTTTGCTAGTATAATGGCTTAGTAACAATGAGTTGGAGTGTGAAAAGGGCAGGAGGGTACAGTGGCAGGGTTGTGGGTCTCTGGGTACAGGAAAGGAAGCCTGCCTTTCTATCCCTCCTAATGGGGAAATGCAGAGAGGAAATCCCTGACCTTAGCTACACAGACGCTGTCATCTTGTGTAGCTGTTAAACTCTTTTTTCAGGACCTGTCACCTATGGCTCTGACCCTGCCGGTACGAGCCCTTAAAAGGACTGATAGAAAGTGCTCTCCTTAAGCTGTCCAGCGCTGTGTATGGAGCGCATACAGCAGTATCGGCGATAGGACTCAGGACGGAGCTGCGCCAGTGATGTCTGACACCAAGGACGCAGAAGAGATAATGGCGTCCGGACGGGCAGATACTACTTTTTATAATGCAGGGACATGTGACATGGACATCCTATCACACATGCCGTTGCTTCTCTGGCTAAAAGTCCACTTAGCTGTGTGTGTGTCTGGGATTGGCTGACATGCTGGCCCTCCCCACTACACGCGCGCGCTTAGAGAAGGAAGACAAGGAAAAAAAAAAAATGGTGATCGCCATTATCCATACAGCAGTGATCTGAATGCGCTGTTCCCGCACACTATTCACTGAAATTTCATAATAGTGTGAGTCACAGACTGACTTACACTATTACAGCGGAAAGCCAGCTAGGAATTAGCTGGGTTTTTTGCTGCTAGAACCGTTCTCGAACGTATCTAGAACTATCGAGCTTTTGCAAAAAAGCTCGAGTTCTAGTTCGATCTAGAACAGCCCCCAAAATCACTCGAGCCGCGAACTGGAGAACCACGAACCTAGAACCGCGCTCAACTCTAGTCTCCACACACAGTAGCGGGCCAGCAGACAGGAGGACATCACAATGATGCAGGGATCGTGGCCGGTGAGTATATGTATTCACTGCGTCCCCGTGCTGATGATGATGTGCGGGGAGCAGATCATCCAATCTAGCAGGAATATCACAGCCAACCAGTTCATCCTTAGTCCTCTCTGATAGACCTTCCCAAAAGGTTGCCACCAGTGCCTGATTATTAAATCCTAGTTTTGAGGAGAGGGTGCGGAATTGAACTGCATACCGACTCACAGTCTGAACTCCTTGATGTAACTGCAGAATAGCGGATACAGCAGAAGCAACACAGCCCAGCTCATCAAAAACTTTCCGGAAGGCCTACAAGAATTCCAAGATGTCAGACGTAACTGGGTCACTTCTGTACCACAGGGTATTGACCCAGGCACAAGCTTTTCCATTGAGGTGCAACACCAGGAATGCCACTTTGGCCCTGTTTGAAGAAAACTAGTGCACCAGTAGTTCAAAGTTCAGCAGGCACTGTTGATGAGCCCGCAGCTTTGCTTGGGGTCACCACTGAAATTTAGTGGAGCAGACAGATGAGGTCCGGATACAGATGGAGCTGGAGCATTTAGGCAGACATTCATGGGCCAAAGGTGGGCCGGGATTTGACCTTGTTGTTCCTGCATGTGCGACATCTCACAGTAAAGTTTGGACAGAGGTGAAGCATCAGAGTCAGTGGAGTCCATGGCCTGATCAAGCTCTAATGCAAGCCGGTGATGGGGCAGTGAGCGAGAGTGGACCAACTGGACCATAGAGGAGACCCGAACGTACCCTGATGTGGGAGGGGTTTGACTAAGCACCTACCGGGCAGATGCCAGTTGCCGCTCCCTACAGCGTATGTAATATCTGCTGAGGTGTGATGGTCCTTTGGACACCAACATTAGAAGACATCAGGCAATCTCAAAAACAGGTGAATCTCTGTGATAAACAGATCTTCGTGGGGATATACTGTAAAGTGCCAGAAATCTAGGCAAAAGCTGATGCCTTTTTAGTTTTTTGTCAGGAGTTAAATTAAAATGAACATAAAGCTATTTATAAATGTTATAACATAAAACTACAAATCAACATCCTGTATAACTGAGAAAAGTTTTATACAGATGGTGACAATACAGAGATAATTTTAAGAATATGAAAAGATATATGAAGCCTAATCAGCTGGTTGTCAAGGCCACAAGGAATTAATTAAAATTATATTTAGCAGAATTGAATCTTGACCATTGGGCAGGACATCAGTCACTTTCCTTGGCTTGGACCAAGGTTGAGTTCCAAAAATCTGTATTTGTATGCTAGTTTTAGAAATACTTCAGGTTGTTGAATTAGGGAAAAAAAACATTGTCACATAAAAAGACAGTTGGTTCTAGTCGGAAATAGGAGTGGTGACATGTGCCTCCCACATGTATGTGGGATGAATGGGAGAATTTTTCCATGAACAGTCCAGAGGTAGCCAAGAAACACAGAGAAAGAATGTGCCATCTTGTTAATGAGTATTATTAGTTGCATGACCATTTCCAGGCTAAAAATGTATTAATACAGAACATGTTGACCTGATGAATAGGTTATTAGCCACAAACGTGCACTACATTCAACCATTTAAAAAACTTTGAATTTATTGTCATTAGCTATTTTCCATACCTGAAACACTTTATTTTTGTAGGTCATGTTACCCTTGGAACATCCTTAGAATACATCAGGGATGTTGTTCTACATGCACTTTCCAGACCACACATGGTTTTCTTCCTTACAGCTTCTACTACTGAGACCTACAGCACAGGCTCCTATGAAATTATACATTACATTTAGTGTTGTTAATCCTTTACACAATATAAAAATCAAACATTTGACTTTCAAAAGGCCATTTGTGCCAGACAAAAACTGAAAAATCCAGAAGTAATCTTTGAAAGCCATTAATTTATCCCTTGCCAATTAATATAAGAAAAATAAAAAGTTCTAATAACATTAAGTTGGATGTATCAGGTTTGTTTCCCTTCTTTTCTATAATTTCTGAACTTATGAAATGGCATCTCAAAGCTACAACTAGATGTAGAACTGTAAGACCTAAAACTTATGTCTCTTTACCACATAGATACAGCAATATTTTTTTCTATATGTCATTCTCTAAGATCACAGTTGGAAAATTAAAATGAAATTCAATTATTTTTTATGTATTATTATTTGTATGTATATATATATATATATATATATATATATATATATATATATATATATTATTTATATTATTTTTTTTTTTTTTCTACTTTTTATTCACATATGAATTAAAGCCAGGACTTGTCTGTGCTAGAACACATACCCATTATGATGAATACAGCTGTTCACATGTCCATGGTATGTTGAAGAGCATGTATACAAACCCCCCACCCCCCCAAGAGAAACCATAAAAGACTTGGAGACATATCAGTTTTGGATGCAAATCATGGATCACAATTACCTATATTAGAGTAGGGAACCAAGAGAAATCACTGACAGAACACATTGTTTTTATTGTGCTTTCTGTGTGCTGTTCATTTAAAACATTGCAAAGGATAGGAGAAGTTTTGCAATCTATTTTTTTCATAGGATCAAAAAAATCTAAATAAAAATAGTAAACTAAACAATAAAAGTAAAAAAAACAAAAGCACTAGCCAAATACTGATTCAAAACGCTGATGAAAATTGAACCATTCCTTTTTTGTATGTGAAAAATCACGTGGGACGTTATAACCTGATTTATCAAAACTGCCTAAAAATGGTCTTGTTGCCAATAATATAATAGATTGAATAAGCTACACAAGTCCATCAAGTTCAACCTTCTTGACCAAATTATTTATGACCCACAATGCCAATTGTTGAGAGAAAGGCCTTCATGTTCCTACCTTTGAAAAATATTAGGATTGATATTATATTAGGTTTACATCTCCTGTATACAACATTTTTCAATTTCTTTAGATATTCTGTTCAAACATATACAAACATATAAACAATTTTTATCTATATAAATTTTCATTATAAATGTCTCATTACCAGTCTATGCCTTGTATTGTTTATGATTATTGTACTTGTCCCTATTATGTATACCCCTTTCACATGCAAAGCGTCATGGAATTGATGGCGCTATAATAATAAAAAATAATAATAATAATAATATACAAGAGCATATTATACTAGGGGTTTGTAGCTAATTTTCACGACAGGCCACATTAGAGACGTGCAGTTTATGGAGGGCTCAACCAATAGGTTGAAATTAAATATGTTCAATATTAATATGGCTAACATTGTTATTATTTATTAATATTAATGGTGTTGCTTAATATTGAGCAGAATTAACTATGTTCACTAGCTACTATTCTACTTATCATAACATGTATTCTTATCACTATTAGCTAATTAATACCATATAATGCCCAGATTTTTATAGTTTATTATTAAAAGTACTAAATCCTACTGTTATTAAAATCACTAAATCATACAGCTTTCCCCACAAATTATGAGGCCCCCATAGCTCCCCATGCATTTTAATAGCCCCCAGAGTCATCACACATGCAGTATAATGCCCCAATAGACACTTAAACAGTAAAATGCCCCAAGCATTATGATTCCCTACATTCCCCCATATAATGTATTGTCCCCACAGTCACCTAAACAGTATAATCTCTCACAGCTTCCAACAAAGTATGCTGACCCCACAGTCCCACATACAATTGAATAGCCTTCACAGTCCTCCTACACACAGCATGATAGACCACATAATCGCAAAAGCTGTGTGATCCCTATGGCTCTTCCCACATACAATATGATGTCTACACAGTCCTCCCACAAACATTATAATGCCCCAACAACCTCCAAAACAGTATATCTCACAGCTCCCCTCACAGTATGATGTTACCACAGACTCCAAGACAATATGACAGACCCCAAACCATATTAACCCCCCACACACACACACAGCTCCACAAACAATATAATGTTTACCCCGCTAAGCACATAATATGATGGCCCCCACAGTTCCCCCCACAAGTAGTGACTGACAAAAAAAAAATTAATTGAAGCACTGCTCTGGTGTGTGCTGTGTTCTGACAGAGGCTAGAACAGAAGTCCATAAAGTAGAAAACTACGGCATACACTATCCAAGATCCAGAAATTTCTTCCATATAACGTGCAGGTAAAATAGCAGGGAAGAGAGAGTCGGGTGCAGGCCCCCCAAGTACGACGGCCGTTTCGCACCTTATGTGCTTCTACGGGTCCAATGCAGTGTCCAGAACCTATCCCCTCTAAACAGAGGAAAAAACCTGGGTCTCACCCACCGCTAATTAAAATCAAGCTGAGTGCATAAATTACAAGCCCACAAAAAGGGGGCAAACATTACAGCAATGACAAAATAATAAATGATGGAAAGAGAAAAGACAGGAAAAATGGTTCATTCACTTAGGACATATGAAAAAACAGTACAATCAAATACTAATTATAGAAAAACAGATAAATCGTTTCTGTCATTCAGACCTAATTCCCCTTGTACCCGGTATTTGATGATCAGCTTGGCAGAGGCCCTGCACAACAGGTGCAAACTAGTGATGTGATCATATCTGCTTTGCTGAAACTCTAATGCACAGGCTGGATGATGGAACAGGGAGCTGACGGCTCCCTAATCCACCACTATTGAAATCGAGACATCCAGTGTGGAAATGGTGGTGCTGCCCTACTCACAAGCGGTAAACTATTGTTTCCAGCACTTTGTCTATCCCGATACGTGGTCCAGACAAAAACAACCAAGAAAACAGATGTGGCCTCTGGGCCACAGTTTGTCCAGATGTGTATCTCTATCTATACCTTTCAATCCTCTAGAAAAAAAGCAACCTTTCTAATGTATACCAAAAGGACACACTGCTAGTATATACAGGAGGCATCTGAGTCGATATCAAAAATATATTAATTTTATTGAAATTTCTACATACAAAAATTTAAAAATATCATGGTTATCACCAAAAAACATTATAGTCCCAGTCCACAATTACATAGTTACATAGGTACATAGTTACTTAGCTTGAAAAAAGACCTAGGTCCATCTAGTTCAACCTTCCTCCCCCATTTCTACATTTGGTCACTAAGTCATTTATAACCAACAATGTTCTGTGTACTGAGGAAATCATCCAGCCCTTTTTTAAAAGCTGTTATAGTATCTGTCATTACTTCCTCTTGTGGTAGGGCATTCCACAGTCTGACTGCTCTAACTGTAAAGAACCCTTTCCTATTTAGCTGTCGGAATCGCTTTTCTTCCACTCACAGTGAGTGCCCCCTGGTCCTTAGTATTGTCTTTGGAAGAAATAAGTCATGTGCCAGTCCTTTATATTGACAACTTGCCATTGGCAACTAAAGCCCTAAACTAAAGACTGATCTGATTAATTAATATATAACTTTTAATTCATTATTTAGGATCTTTAGGACAAACTAGTTAAAAGCGCTGAACACCGTGGTCTATCTTCAGTTCATATAGGTGATCATTCTACCAAGGAGAATCTCTTATTCAGACTGACTGAATGTCTATAAGTAGTCTCTATATCATTTCTATTGTGAATGACCACTGGTGTTCACTGGTTAAAATATAACAGACAATAGCCTCCCTAACATGTTTCACCACACTGGCGTCATCAGGGGGCTGAGGCTAATACTGACTTACTCTGTATTAGAGGACCTTCAGATGATGATCTATGATTGGACTATGGTATCTGAGCGGGAAACATGTGAGCAGTGAATATACCCAATACATGAGCAGTGATATGACAGACAGTCTAAAGAACGAATCAGTCTGCCTGATCTGAAAAGAAAGTATACTCCTCTCAATATCATAGGATTTTTGACCTCTCCATACCAAATAACGCTGATTTTTATTGGCCAATATTTATGTCAGTTCATAGCCAAGAGTATAAAAGGTCCTCTAATACAGAGTAAGCCAGTATTAGCCTCAGCCCCCTGATGACGCCAGTGTGGTGAAACATGTTGGGGAGGCTATTGTCTGTTATATTTTAACCAGTGAACACCAGTGGTCATTCACAATAGAAATGTTATAGAGACTACTTATAGACATTCAGTCAGTCTGAAAAAGAGATTCTCCTTGGTAGAATGATCACCTATATCAACTGAAGATAAACCACGGTGTTCAGCGTTTTTAACTAGTTTGTCCTAAAGATCTTAAATAATGAATTAAAAGTTATATATTAATTAATCAGATCAGTCTTTAGTTTTGGGCTTTAGTTGCCAATGGCAAGTTGTAAATAGATTGTTGATTATCCCTACGCTGACTGATAGAATGAGTTCTCATAGGTCCTTTATATTGACCACACATGTATTTATACAAATAAATGAGATCTCCTCTGAGACGTCTTTTTTCTAAGCTAAACATATCTAACTTTTTCAACCTGTCATCATATGTGAGGCCTTCCATTCCTTGTAATAGTCTAGTTGCCCGCCTTTGAACTGACTTTAACTTCTGAGTGTCCTTTTTAAAATGTGGAGCCCAAAACTGGATCTCATATTCCAGATGTGGCCTTACAAGTGATTTATAGAGGGGTAATAATACGTTGGGATCACGGGATCGAATCTATCTTTTTATACACCCTAAAATCTTGTTTGCTTTAGCAGCTGCTGCCTGACATTGAGTGCTGCTGCTCAGCTTATTTGTAATAAGAATATCCAAGTCCTTCTCCTGATCTGTAGTCCCGAGCTTACTTCCATTTGATATATATGCAGTTATAGGATTACACCGTCCTATGTGCTTTACTTTACGTTTAGCAACATTAAATCTCATTTGCCAAGTATCTGCCCATTCTGATATCTTATCCAGATCTTTTTGTAATATTGTACTATCAAGGTAAGTTTTTAATATCCTACATAGTTTGGTGTCATCACCAAAGACTAACACTTTACTATCAATCCCATCCACACGGTCATTAATAAAGAGATTAAAAAGAATCGGTCCTAGCACAGATCCCTGCGGCACCCCACTGCTGACTATAGCCCATTTAGAGAATGTACCATTTATGACTACTCTTTGTTTCCTATCTTTTAGCTAATTCCTTACCCAGTTGCATATAGTTTCCCCTAGTCCTTGCTTCTGGAGCTTTAGTATAAGGCTATTATGTAGTACAGTATCAAATGCCTTTGCAAAGTCCAAATAAATCACATCAGCTGCATTACCACTATCCAGGTTTGCACTTACCTCCTTATAGAACACGACTTATCTTTCATGAATCCATGCTGTCTGTCAGTTATATATATTATTTTCTGCAATATATTTTTGCATGTCATCCCTTAAAATGCCCTCAAAAACTTTGCATACTACTGATGTCAGGCTTACTGGACGGTAGTTGCCTGGATCTATCCCCTTACCTTTCTTAAATATCGGTACCACATCAGCAATCCTCCAATCCTGAGGCACCAACCCTGTTACAAGAGAATCTAAAAAGATGAGATACAGCGGTCTGGTCTGTTGATTACGGAGCTCAATTTCCTCAATATTCGTGGATGAATGCCATCTGGCCCTGGGGATTTGTCAATGTTTAATTTACTCAGACGTAGGCGTACTCTAACAAGCCAATCCATTGTTAGACCAGACAAGACAGTAATTGTGGACTGGGACTATAATGTTTTTTGGTGATAACCATGATATTTTTAAATTTTTGTATGTAGAAATTTCAATAAAATGAATATATTTTTGATATCGACTCAGATGCCTCCTGTTTGTGAATTTCGAATGTGAGTCGTAAGATATCATTTTTCATCAATGATGGGTTTTTGGAACTTTTACGTAAAGGGGGCTTTACACGTAGCGACATCGCTAGCGATGTCGCTCATGAAAACACCCGACCCTGTCGTTTGTGCGTCACGGACAAATCGCTGCCCGTGGCGCACAATATTGCTAACACCCGTCACACATACTTACCTTACTAACGACATCACTGTGGGCAGCGAACAACCTCTTTGTTAAGGGGGAGGTTCATGCGCCGTCACAGCAACGTCACACAGCGGCCGACCAATAGAAGCGGAGGGGCGGAGAGCAGCCGCATTAACGGCATGCCCACCTCGTTGCCGGAGGACGCAGGTAAGCTGTTGTTCGTCATTCCCGGGGTGTCACATGTAGCGATGTGTGCTGCCTCAGGAACGACGAACATCCTACGTCTACAACTACCAATGAGATTTTGAAAATGAACGACGTGTCAACGATTAACGATTAGGTGAGTATTTTTGATCATTCACTCGCTCATAGCTGTTACACGCAACGACGTCGCTAACGATGCCGGATGTGCGTCACGAAATCCGTGACCCTGACGACATGTCGTTAGAGATGTCGTTATGTGTAACGGGGCCTTAACACTGCTAGTACATGTTTGCACAACTGAAACCATATGCTTAAGTTTCATTTATTTTATATAGTATGACTGTTAAAGCTTTTTTTTTTAGCATTGAATGTATACACCTACTCGCATTCACTTATATTTAAGATGCCTTCACATTGTGTCTAGGAGATGCAATCTCCAACATTTTTTGTCACTACTAATTTATGAAAAACCTTTAGACGGAAAGCCCAAACAAACTCATAAAAATCAGAAACCACAGGAATTTCATAATTGGTTCTCTTTGCTCATGCTTCTGTTCTTGAGAAATCTTATGTTTTATTGCAGTTTTGCAGGATTGCAGAAACAATATAACCAAAATCACCTGCATTTCAAAAACAGTCCCTGTAAATGTCTTATATATTATTTTTTATTACCAGACACATGGTCCAACATATATTTAAAGAGAACCTGTCAGCAGAATTTAGAAATATAAAGTAAAGGCATGGCCATGATGGCATTGTCATACTGATTAAATTGATACCTTTGGTGAAGAAATCCAATCTGTGGTTCTTGTTTAATCAGCACTTGAAGTTTTCTTCCACTGAGTTTTCTGTGCACTGGGGAGGGACTGGGTGTAGGGTCTTCTTCTGCTCTTCCACCCCTATTCTTACCACTTTTGTTTCTATGGCATGTCACTGATTATTTAGTGACCTGCCTCCTTTTTGAAATGTTGTGCCCCAATGCCAAAGACACCAGTGAGCACTTTGATTCCATGGCCGGTCTTTTGGTCTTTAATAAAAAGGTGCTGGAGGCGGCACATGAGCGAACTGATAACTCACCTCAATGATGTCTTCATTAAGCCAAGATCTAGATCTGCAGCACTTCTGGTCCATTTTACTAAAGACTACAAGACTGGCTGTGAAATCAAAGTACCTCTGCCAATGCCAATGGTGGAGGCAATGCAACATTTAGAAAAGGAAGCAAGTCACTAAATAATTAGTGACCTGTTATAGAAACACAGGAGGCAAGTAGAGGAGCGGGGGAGCAGAAAAATAGCCTACCAACTGTTCCACCCTGATGCATAGGTATATAATTAGAAAAAAACTTCAGACGCTACCTAAACAAGAACCACAGATTGCATTCCAAAGGTATCAATTAAATCAGAATAACAGTGCCATTATTGATATGCCTTTACTTTATATTGATAAATCCAGCTCACAGGTTCTCTTTTAAAATAATTTGTACAAACAAGAGACCAATTAAAATCAATGGATGTGGTGGGGCATGTCCATGGAGTAGGACACATTCCTCCTCAGGGTTTTTCACTGCCACATCGCTTTCTTAACCATGGCAGTATGAGGAGGTAACATGAGCATAGCAAAAAAGAAGACTGAGCCTGTTAAACTCATGGAATTCTTTCTGACCACTCACTCACAACATTGCGCAACAGAGAACAACAGGAGGCCTCACGATCTTCTGCTGTAGAAGAAGCAGTACAAGGAGAAAACTCACCTAATGCCTAAGAATGCTGTTTTCTGATCGACTTCCAAGACTGGTCATGCTGCTCATTAATGTCTCCTACGAAAAGAGCAGCTTCTATTTATTGTCTATGTGAAGCACTAGCTTTTATTATACACCCTTTACTTTGCAACATTCCCCTCTGCAAAAGATGGATGACCTGCTTATCTGAGTATTTCTCCCTTTAAACAAAACAGTTTTAAAAAAATGCTTTAAGAGCTTCTCTCCAGCATAATATACATATGCCTTCTTGAATCTCCAGAAATAATTTAAAGCCATTGGTGATAAAACCCACACACATTGAGATCAAAATGGTGAGTTCTTAGAGGCCAATAAAAGCTAAATGGACATCAGTAATTCTTTTGAAGAGAAAACGAAGGTGCTTAAATTTATTTTTTTTTAAGAAGATTGCTCAAAGTGCAACATTGTTTGGCTTAGGCTGCAGACACATTAGCGAATGGCATCTGATGCGAGAGCAATGGATGTGATATGCTAATAACCCCTGGCTCAGGCTCTGCTGCGAGCATGAGCCGAGTGTCATGCGACTGTGGTCCGATCTTGTGATCGGGTCACAGCTGCGAAGCTGAAGGGCGGGCACTGCGGAGGAGAGGGAGGGGTTAATCCCCCCATCTCCTCCATTATCAGCCTGTGCATGCACTGGGATAACATCCGAGTAAAGTCCGATGCTTATCTCCCACCCATTCACTTTTATGGGTGCGAGTGCTACGGCTCTCGCGGACAATCGCAGCATGCTACAATTTTTTCCTCAGTCCGTTTAGGGCTGAGAAAAGAAATCGCTGATCTGAGATGCAGCATTCTCTAACATGGGGCCGAGTGCAGTGCGAGATTTTCTTGTCCGATTTATACCCTCGTGTGAGCGTACCCTTAGAGGAATCCCAGGATCAATGAAGACAGATTAGCTTGTGGAATTTCTCACTGATTTTTTGTGGCTATTTTACCTGATACCCTGAAAATATCCATATAAGTTGTGGGGCCCAGCACATCCCAAAACCGAAGTCCCTAAAGTCTACAATCCCAAGGGATGTGATAGCCTGGCTTTATTTTTACCACGTTAAGAATAACTTAATGTATGTTGCAAGAAGATTGCATAATCTCACAGAAATATTTCTGTACATAAAACTTTTTGCCAATTTATGAGTACAACTTCCTTTAACAGAAGAGAATTCTGCTTTATAACAAACTCTCAGAGACCACTGTATCCCTTATGAAATGGGTTTCACTGTGAAATGCTTAATTACTAAGAATGGCTCCAGGATGACTGTGGATTCACTAATGCCTGTGAATTACCAAAGGACTGGAATCTCATGGATGACACCTCATGCCCAGATTCACCAAGGCATGCAAGTCTTCCACAACTGTTACACTTAAAGAAGCATTTCCATCAAAGATTTTATCATCTTAATATATTGAAATCATCATTTTATATGGTACAGTGTACTTAAAATTGCAAATTTTGCCTTTTTACCCAGTAAATTCTTCTATTTTTTCTGGTCTATGTTGAAAATAAGAAGTTTTGCTTCCCTGCATAAATCATTCCCCTCTTCACCTCCTGATCCAGCTGCTCCGCGCCTCCCCAAACCAGGGACTTTGCAGTGATGATTCATGCAGAGTAAATTGACTTCCTGTTTCTACATAGAGCAAGGAAGGATTCAGCTAGTCAGTTTTTCATCACGTGATGCCATAGCCCTAATGGAAAACAGAAGAATTAACTGTATAGAAGTGCAAAATTAACAATTGTAATTACACAGTGCTATATAATATGCTGATTGCAATATATTAAGAGGATAAACTTTTATTAGAGTGATTATTTAAACAAAGTGCATTTAAAGCTGGGTTTACACACTGCAACATCGCAAAGGACATCGCTGTAACGTCACCGGTTTTGTGACGTAACAGCGACCTCCCTAAGTCTCTGTTGAGTTGCTGGTGAGCTGTCAAACAGGCAAACCTGGCCAACAACGCAACAGCGATCCGGACCTGCAGAGCGACCTAGCTGGTTGTTGGGGACGTTGATAAGCAGCTTTTTGAAAGGGAAGTTGCTAACAAAGTCGCTGCAAAGTCTTTCACACACTGAAACTTTCTAGCGATGCATGCTGCACAGCGGGAAACAAAGGACCTAGGAATGGTCCTGAACGATTTGTAGCGATCAGCAACTTCACAGCAGGGGCCAGGTCGCTGATGTGTTTCACACACTGCAACATCGCAAACGACATCGCTATTGCGTCACAAAACCGGTGACGTTACAGCGATGTCGTTTGAGATGTTGCAGTGTGTAAACCCAGCTTTAGAGTGTCTCTGCAATTTCATTGTCTTGGCCCCCTGCTCAATTCTCCCCCAAACTAGTTTGTTGACAGGTAGTTAACCCTGGTGTGAGTTGATTGTCCTTGAGCCATGAATCAAATAGTATATTGAAGAATGGAGTGGGGAATCAAAGCAGTGGAAACACATCATCGCACCTCCAATATTTTAGTAGAAAACACTATTTTTAATGGGGGGACAATGCTGTTGGGATCAAATGGTATGGGATAACTTGTATTTTTAACAAGTACATGAACATGTATTTGTTGCAAGGTGGAGAAATTTACTTATTTCCCTTTAAATTCCTATTCAGATTATATTTCTTATAAATTGACACGCCCAGCGCCAGGGCCTTAGGCGATACTTGAAACCAGGCCGGGCTAGTCCAGGACTGTCAACGGTGGCAGGGCTTGGCTCTGTGACCTTGGCAGAGTCTTTCTTCAATAAAGGGGATGATGATGGGAGTTATATTTTCAGAGATTTTAAAGTTTGTGATGCCACCTGTGGTTTTGCGGATATGTGGACTGCCGCTGTGCTGTGTGTTACCCGGGACAAGTGATGATGGCGCAGCTGAGGTAATCTTGCTCCCCACAGGTGGAGCAGGACCCTGGGGCGACCATTGGAAACATGAAAAGTCTATGAGGGCAGGTGGTGATGCAGGAGGAATGGAGACGACACCAGGGCTTTGCAATAACAATCTTTTACTCACTGTACCGGTTCCAGGTTGACAGCCAGCTTAGTCTACCCATGGTATGCTGGGATCCTTGGTGATGGGCCTCCGCTGACCCCGAGTAAGTCCGAGGTCAGTACCTGTACACCCATCATTTGCCTTTCCTGGTCGTCTCTATGGTGCGGACTCTCACCCACCTGTCCTGTGCCTCCACACACAGTGCCCTGAGGCAGGGGCCACGGACCTTCAAAGGGAATTCTGCCTGCTTGGCTCCCTGATACTCTGTGATCCCCTTCCAGCAGATTCGTGTGCTGCTTGTGGCCCAAAGGTGCATACAGCAACCCTGGCATCTGGTATTACTAGAAAGTCCTGAAGTCTCTTCCTAGTCTAGGGACCGGGACGCCGTTTGCAACTAAATCCCTCCACCGTGAGATGTTGCTTGTGGATCAAGACCATAGGGGAGTCTAGCGCAAGTCCTCTAAGGGGTACTTTACACGCTGCGACATCGCTAGTGATTGCTAGCGATGTCGAACGCGATAGCACCCGCCCCGGTCACTCGTGCGACATTTGGTGCTCGCTGCCATAGTGAACATTATCGCTACGGCAGCGTCACACGCACATACCTATGCAGCGACGTTGTTGTGACTGCCGAACAATCCCTCCCTCAAGAAGGAGGTGCGTTTGTCGTCAAAACAACGTCACTGCGGCGTCACTAAGCGGCCGGCCAATAGAAGCGGAGGGGCGGAGATGAGCGGGACGTAACATCCCGCAAACCTCCTTCATTCCGCATTGCCGGTGAATGCAGGTAAGGAGATGTTCGTCGTTCCTGTGGTGTCACACATAGCGATGTGTGATGCCGCAGGAATGACGAATAACATCGTACTGGTGGCAGCAGCGATATTAAGGAAATGAACAACGTGTCAACGATCACCGTTTTGGAATGATTTTGCGATCGTTGCTCATTAGTGTTACACACTGCGATGTCACAACCGGCGCCGGATGTGCGTCACTAACGAAGTGACCCCGACGATATATCGGTAGCAATGTCGCAGCGTGTAAAACACCCCTAAGTCTCTGGGATTTTCCCTTCAGTGTCATCAGGGTCGAGGAAAACCCCCAGGGACTTCACCCCTAGTCGGTCTCCTCCCAGCTCTTAACTGACTCTGTCAACGGTCAACTGTCAACTTTCAAATTTAGCTCTGCCCACTCACCCCAGTCACCTCACCCACTAAGCTCCACCCCCAAGCTGGTTCCAGAGACAGTGTACAGGGTTTAAGTGCCATAACCAGAATACTGGTCGACGAGCATTAATGGGACCTGCCCCGTTTCTGATCTAATGTGTGAGCTAACAATTGGGTGTCTGCAGGTTTTTGGTACGTGAATCGGTAGATGGCCTCTTTCTTATCCAGGATGGGGCACCACACTTCTGGCTGAAGTGCAGTAAGTCTGTGGCGACAGTAGCCTCAGCGGCGCCACAATATGAAAAAATACAGACATTTTCCATCTCAGTTTTCCATTTACAGTTCCATTTACAATTATCAATTTGTTAAGGCAGGTCAAGTTTATTAAACAAGCCTCCATGCTCTAAATTGCTTGATCCAAAAGTGTGCTAAACTGTTAGGGCCAGGTGGACGGGCAGACCCAGGAGGTTGATCCACTGGGCTGAACACCTCACCGAAGCCAAGGTGCCCGGTAGCCGGAACACAACGGGTAGCAGGACAGTCCGTTCAGAGGAGTGGAGTGTAGAAGTCCCTGGGACCACGGAGTCACTGAAGGTAGTCCGGGTGACGGAGCTCAGGTTTGGAGGCCGAGATGACGTCAGGCAGAGTCCGGAGCCGATGGAGCGAGAAGACGGGTCACCACAGGGATCGGAGATGGTATGAACTGACGGGATGGCAGACCGTCACCGTTCGGGGTTCGGGTATCGTCAGGACCGGTTGGCGAGGCAGGAGCGGCTCTAGGAGAGAGATAGGTAAGTATACCACAAGACACAGGGAGACCTGACTCCTAGCTTAGCAAACACGAAGAACAGGCCCCACCCACTTGGAAAGGATCTCCCTATATACCCTGTACCTGATTCTTCAATATCCTGTTGGAGGACACTGGCCCTTTAAGAGAGGGTCAATGACCACGCGCGCGCCCTAATGCGCATGCGCGAGGCCCGGGTGCCAGAAGCCAGAGCAGGGAGCGGTGAACAGGAGGCAGGAGAGCCGGACTGGAGCAGAGTTGCCGACGGACGCCGGGAGCGGGAACCGGGCTGCCTGGGGACCGCAGGTGATGGGGCATGGAGGCTGTGGAGCGGGGGACGCCTGGCAGAGGAGCCGGGGAGCGAGGCAGGGGAGCCGGGGAGCGTGGCAGGGGAACCGGGGAGCGTGGCAGGGGAGCCGGAGAGCGTGACAGGGGAGCCGGGGAGCGTGACAGTACCCCTTCCCCCACGCCCCCCTCCCCGCAACCGGGACAGGAAGGCACGTATCAGGGGAGTACCCACATTCTCCCGGGGTTCCCAGGACCTATCCTCAGGACCATACCCTGCCCAGTCCACCAGGAAGAACTGTCGGCCCCGTACGGTTTTCATGGCCACGATATCCCTTACCGCATAGATGTCATCATCAGCAATAGGAGGAGGAGCAGAACTGGCAGCAGCGGAGAAGGGACCAAGGACAACCAGCTTGAGCAGGGAGACGTGGAAGGAGTTGGGTATTCTCATCGTGGCCGGGAGCTGCAGCTTGTAGGAGACCTCATTTATTTTGCTGAGGACTTTAAACGGCCCGATGTAGCGAGGACCCAGCTTGTATGATGGTAGCTTCAATCGGACGTACTTGGAAGCAAGCCAGACCAGATCTCCTGGAGAGAAACACGGAGGATCCAGACGCTTCTTGTCTGCGTGTCTCTTCATCCGCAGGGAAGCACGTCCAAGGGACGTCTTGACAGAGTCGCATATTGTTGTAAAGTCACGGACTACAGCATCAGCAGCAGGGACATCCGAGGAAGAGGATACAGGTAAAGGGACGGAAGGCTGAAGTCCGTAAATGACATGGAAGGGAGAGCTGGAGGAGGACTCACTGACGTGGTGGTTATGGGAGAATTCAGCCCAAGGAAGAAGCGTGGACCAGTCGTCGTGATGGGCGTTAACGTAGTGACGTAAGAAGGAGGTCAAGATCTGATTGACTCGTTTCACTTGGCCATTCGACTGAGGATGGTAGGCTGAAGAAAAGTCCAGAGTCACTCCCAGATGTCTGCAGAGAGCCCTCCAGAAGCGGGAGGTAAACTGAGTTCCTCTGTCGGACACAATGTGTGATGGAAAGCCATGCAACCAGAAGATGTGCTGTATGTAGGCGTCAGCGAGTTCCTGGGCAGAGGGCAGTCCAGCCATAGGGACGAAATGAGCCATTTTGGAGAACCGATCCACCACGACCCATATGACTGTGTGTCCGGAGGACAGGGGCAAGTCTGTAATAAAGTCCATTGCAATGTGTTGCCACGGAACGGAGGGTATAGGCAGAGGCAGAAGACGACCATATGGCAGGTGTTTGGGCGTCTTGTTCCTGGCACAAGAGGAGCAGGCTGAGACAAAAGAAGCGACGTCCGTGCGAAGGGATGGCCACCAGTAGTGACGTACAATTGTACTCCATGTTTTCTTCTGACCGGCATGGCCGGCTATTTTCGAGGCATGGCCCTAGTGCAACACTTTTTGCCTGTCAGTCTCAGAGACATAGGTCTTCCCGGGCGGTATCTGGGTCAGGGTGACAGGGGCCACCGGAATGATTTTACTTGGGCAGATGATGGGCTGGGATGTCTCCTCCTCCTGTTCCATGGGCATGAATGACCTGGACAAGGCATCTGCTCGCACATTCTTGTCCGCGGGTCGAAAATGGAGCTGAAAATCGAACCTGGCAAAGAACAAGGACCACCTGGCTTGCCGTGGGTTCAGTCGCTGAGCGGACCGCAGGTATTCCAAGTTCTTGTGGTCCGTGTAAATGATCACGGGGTACACTGCTCCCTCCAGAAGGTAGCGCCATTCCTCCAGAGCCAGTTTGACTGCTAATAGCTCTCGGTCACCGATGGTGTAGTTGCGTTCTGGCGCTGAGAAGCCCTTGGAGTAGAAACCGCAAGTAACCATCTTCCCGGAGGAGGACTTCTGCATGAGCACTGCTCCGGCTCCCGAGGAGGAGGCATCCACCTCCAAGGTGAACTGTCGGTTTAACTCAGGACGGTGGAGCACAGGGGAGGAAGCAAATGCCTGTTTCAGGGAGCCAAACGCGGCGTCGGCCGCAGGTGACCAGTCCTTTGGATTAGCCCCCTTCTTGGTCAAGGCGGAGAGAGGTGCAGTCAGGGCAGAGAAGTGAGGGATGAACTGACGGTAATAGTTTGCGAATCCAAGAAAGCGTTGGATTGCCTTCAGTCCGGAAGGAGGGGGCCAGTTGAGAATGGAAGAGACCTTCTCCAGGTCCATCTGCAGACCGGTATCGGAGATTACATAACCAAGGAAGGGAAGAGAAGACTGCTCGAAGACACACTTCTCATACTTGGCGTACAGCCGATTTTCTCTCAGTCTTTGTAGTACCAGCTGCACGTTCTCTCTGTGGGTCTGGAGGTCCGGAGAGAAGACCAGGATATCATCAAGATACACCACCATACAGACGTAGAGAAGGTCCCGGAACACGTCGTTCACCAATTCCTGAAAGACTGCTGGTGCGTTACACAGGCCAAAGGGCATCACACAGTATTCATAGTGCCCATCGCAAGTATTGAATGCGGTCTTCCATTCGTCCCCAGAGCGGATGCGGACCAGGTTGTAGGCACCCCGAAGATCCAACTTGGTAAACACACGAGCTCCTCTAAGCCGATTAAACAATTTGGGGATGAGCGGCAGGGGGTATTTATTTTTCACGGTGATTTGGTTCAATCCCCGGTAGTCAATGCATGGGCGTAGGTCACCCTCTTTCTTCTTAACGAAGAAGAAGCCTGCTCCAGCAGGAGAGGAGGATCTCCGAATGAATCCCCTTGCCAGGTTCTCCGTGATGTAGGCAGACATGGCCCTTGTTTCAGCAGGAGACAGAGGATATATCCGTCCTCGAGGTGGTGTAGTTCCCGGGAGTAGGTCGATGGCACAGTCATAAGGACGATGTGGCGGCAGTACCTCTGACTCCTTTTTATCAAAGACGTCCGCGAAGGACCAATAGGCCGAGGGCAGTCCCGGTAGGGACTCCGGAACCGGAGGTCGTCGGATGGGCTGTATAGTCTTCAGACAGTTCTCGTGGCAAGAGGAGCCCCATCGGGTGATTTCACCAGTACACCAGCTGACTGACGGTTCGTGTGTCCATAACCAGGGGAGTCCCAGCAGGATTTGATGAGACATGTGTGGGAGGACGTAGAGAGCGATGTTCTCGGTGTGCAGGGCACCGATACGTAGTTCCACCGGCTTGGTGATCCACGAGATGGTGTCAGAGAGGGGTCTCCCATCTACAGAGGCAATCACGAGGGGTTTGTCGAGTGGAGTAACAGGCACCTGGTACTTGTCCACCGTGGCCTGCTGGATGAAATTGCCTGCTGCCCCGGAATCGAGGTACGCCTCGGCCGTGAACCGCGTCTCTCCCGTTGTTACTTGAACAGTCCACGTAACCGGGTCTGAGAGAGTCCCAGCACCTAGGGTGGCCTCTCCTACCAACCCTAGGCTTTGGAGTTTCCCGGCCTCTCTGGACAGGAACGTAGCAGGTGTGTGCCCTCTCCGCAGTAGAAGCAGAGGCCCTTGGCGAGCCGTTCTGCTCAGCGTTGTTCGGACTGCCGCAAACGGTCAATCTGCATGGGCTCGTGGACAGAGACACCAGACGACGCTGACTGAAGTACGGCGGGCTTCTGCGGAGGAGAGGAATGCCGTATCGGACGTCTCTCATGGGACACCTCTTTGGATCGTTCCTGGAATCTGAGGTCCACGCGGGTGGCTAGTGCGATCAGGGCATCCATGGTGGAAGGAACATCGCGGCCTGCCAGCTCGTCCTTAATACGACTGGAGAGTCCTTCCCAGAAGGCGGCGGTGAGGCCTTCATTGTTCCACCCCAATTCTGAGGCCAAAGTGCGGAAGCGGATGGCATACTGCCCCACCGTCATGGTCCCCTGACGTAGCCTGAGGAGTGATGAGGCGGATGCGGCGGCACGTCCGGGTTCGTCAAAGGTGGTTCTAAACGCCTGCAGGATGTCCTGGATGTTAGTGGTCACAGGGTCCTCCTTCTCCCACAAGGGGTTCATCCAGGCCAATGCCTCACCCTCTAGATGGGACATCACAAACGCCACCTTGGCTTGGTCGGAGGCAAACAGGTGCAGAAGCAGCTTGAAATGGAGGGAGCACTGGTTTAAGAATCCTCTGCAGGTCTTGGGATCTCCGGCATATCGGGGTGGAGAGGCCAAGCGGAGTTTAGAAGCTTCTGAGGTAGCCGCCACGGGAACCGTGGCCGTGGACTGTGCAGTAGTAACCTGAGATGCCAGGGACGTGGCAGTTGCTTGCAGCGTGTACAGACGGGTATGCACCGAGGACATGAAGGCCAGAATGCGGGACTGGGTCTCGCGCTGTCGTACGAGTTCCTGCTGCAAGGTGCCCAGCTGGGTCGCTAGTGCTTCGGCGGGATCAATGGCCTGTTCTTACTGTTAGGGCCAGGTGGACGGGCAGACCCAGGAGGTGGATCCACTGGGCTGAACACCTCACCGAAGCCAAGGTGCCCGGTAGCCGGAACACAACGGGTAGCAGGACAGTCCGTTCAGAGGAGTGGAGTGTAGAAGTCCCTGGGACCACGGAGTCACTGAAGGTAGTCCGGGTGACGGAGCTCAGGTTTGGAGGCCGAGATGACATCAGGCAGAGTCCGGAGCCGATGGAGCGAGAAGACGGGTCACCACAGGGATCGGAGATGGTATGAACTGACGGGATGGCAGACCGTCACCGTTCGGGGTTCGGGTATCGTCAGGACCAGTTGGCGAGGCAGGAGCGGCTCTAGGAGAGAGATAGGTAAGTATACCACAAGACACAGGGAGACCTGACTCCTAGCTTAGCAAACACGAAGAACAGGCCCCGCCCACTTGGAAAGGATCTCCCTATATACCCTGTACCTGATTCTTCAATATCCTGTTGGAGGACACTGGCCCTCTAAGAGAGGGTCAATGACTGCGCGCGCGCCCTAATGCGCATGCGCGAGGCTCGGGTGCCAGAAGCCAGAGCATGGAGCGGTGAACAGGAGGCAGGAGAGCCGGGCTGGAGCAGAGTTGCCGACGGACGCCGGGAGCGGGAACCGGGCTGCCTGGGGACCGCAGGTGATGGGGCTTGGAGGCTGTGGAGCGGGGGGCGCCTGGCATAGGAGCCGGGGAGCGAGGCAGGGGAGCCGGGGAGCGTGGCAGGGGAGCCGGGGAGCGTGGCAGGGGAGCCGGAGAGCGTGACAGGGGAGCCGGGGAGCGTGACATAATCCTGATTTGATATTATTATTAGCTATTAGATATATCTCTGACTTAAGAGGGTTGATTTGCTATTTTCCCTAAAGTGTAAATTAAATTAACACTTAAATATGAAAACAGACATAAAAGCCCTGTAGTGTGCATTGGTGAGAACACTGATGCGATATGGATGCAGATTACACATCAATTAATCAATGACATGAAAAGACATCTAACATGATGATTAATAAAGAATTTCACAGCAAGGGAAAGATAACTGTAAAATAAAGGAAGCATAGAAAATGTTATCAATTCTCTGCCTTAGCTGGTTAATTAGAACTCATTTCTTTCAGGCTGTTTTGAGTATGAACTAAATATAATATTGGTTTTGCAATCTCATATGTTATTTTCAGTTTTTAAATAGTCATGAGATTTTTTTTCCAAGCTCATGAAATTACCAGGATTATAACCAGCTAGAGAGAAATAAAAAGCCTATTCATCCGAGGTTCCAATAGGTGTTTCTAAAAGAAGTGAGGCAGGATCTAGAAAATCATGGTTCTGGTTGAGTTTCAAGCTTTTTTAAAAAGTAATTCTGCTATATACGGTAAATGTTTTGCCATAATATATTAGATGTATAATAATCTTTTATAGTAATGAAGTGACAAGTCTGGGAGGCCTCTGGCTGTGTAGTCGTGGCAGCACTGTATTCAAGGCACATCCCTGGCTTCATCACTTCTTTAATGTTGAGAGAGTGTATGTCGGTGTCTTCATCGGCCGATGCACAAAAAGGCTGCAGGCAAAAGTCCAGATGCAATAAAAACGACATTTATTCACGAAGATAAAACACTCCGGGCAGCAGATTACGGCAATATTAGTGGAGCTGGGGACACCCTGCCCGAACGCACCCTCTGGTGGGAATATGCCCAAAGTACTCCACTTCCTACGGGCTTCCACTCTTCAGCCAAGCATACACCGGACCCACACCGGCAGAATAGGCTTTGAGGTTGCGTTCACCTCCTTATCTCCGGTGTCCCTTGATGGTCCGCTCACACAATCACACTTGCCGCTGCAGATGTGCACTCTCCGCTGCCCCGGATCCTCTCTCTCTACACACATTCAGACCTTGCCTAGATATCCGGCCGACTCCTCCTCCCCGGTGGCAACAGCCGTCCCACCCGGCCACTAGGGGGGTGCCCTAACACATCATATACAATAATAAAAATCAACACTTTTAATAATCACAATGCCGGGTAACTATGCTAAACTAGTAGGGGGTAGGCCCACCCACTACATGCCTCCCCTCTTAAAATCCGAGCCTCCCGGCAAGGCTCTAAAACTTTAAACATATTGACACATAAAAACCTTTTGGGTCAGTCCTCACCAGCGGCACCAGTTCAGCGGCACTCCCGGTCTTTAGGGGCGCTTAATGGCGCAGCAGCGCTCCCGGTCTCTGGATAGCGCCCGGAGGCTCAACAGCGCTCCCGGTCTTAGATGGGCGCCCGGAGGCTTCAATAGCGCTCCCGGTCTTTGCTGAAGGTGCCCGGAGGCTTCAAAAGCGCTCCCGGTCTTTGCTGGAGGTGCCCGGAGGCTTCAAAAGCGCTCCCGGTCTTTGCTGGAGGGCAACGGGCCCGTAAAACTTTTCAACAACAATGGAACTTTCTGCCGGTCTGGAACAACACCGGTCTTTGAAGGTGCTGAAGTTAACAACTTACTCTGGGGGCCAGGCTCGCTTCCATTCTTCCGCTTGAGCCTGGATATAGGCCCCCAGAGATTGTCCCGGCTGGTGGCGGATTCGCCTGAAAGACACAGGGGCGAAAGGCGGCTCCGCCGGTGCAGCTGCTGCAGCTCCTCTTGGGGGTGATGGTGTCTCTGCCCGAGATGGCGGTGGTGCGTCCAGCATGATGACCGGCTTGTTTGTAACATTTTGCGTTATCGCTACCACGGTTGGAACCTTCTCCGGGTCAGGGGCCGATGCAGTCGCTGTTTCCGGGACAGCAGCCATGACACGCCGGGGTTGAGAGGGCGCGGGCGGGAGCGATCTGGCATGGCTCCGGCGCCGCTCTTGCTGCTCCTCCCACTCAATCTCCTCCTGCCACTGCTCCGCTTCCCGGGTGGTTGGCATGCGGGAGACACAAACAGCAAACAGGCCGCGGCTACCTGCGTCCGGCAGGAACTGGACTTTCTCGCCCGGCCACAAAGTATGGAGTCGCTTGGGCAGTCCTTCCACGTCGAGATGAACTCTATTATAAAAGTAATCATCCCCGGTCTCGACTTCTCGGATGAATCCATATCCGTCCTGCTGGTTGAACTTAACAACCACCCCGGTCACAAACTGCTGTGCCAGCTCCTCGCCACCAGAACCGGACAGCATTTCCCGGACGATGGTCTCGGCCAGGAGACGTTCCTGGACGGGGTCAGGCTTCGGGGTCGGGACACTGGGGCGCGGCTCCGCAGGCGGGGCGATGACTGGATCCCAGAAGAAGCCCAGGTGATCTTTCTCCAAGCGCTCAGCAAACTCCTCAGCCGGCTCCGGCACAAATGGGGAAGCGGCGGCGTTAAGCTGCGGGGTCTCCCATGGGAAGACTGCAACCCCCGGACGGTTTGGCATGGGTGGGGTGGCATAGGTCGCCTTCACCTCTGTGATGGTGCTCCCGGTCTGAGCATCCCATGAGGTCTTCCAGGAAACTTTGTCCGGCCTGGTGGAACCTCCCGGTCCAATGGGAAGGTCCGTCAACGCGGCCTCACTAGCAGGGGCGAACCGGGGTCGACCTCGACCGAGGCTGATTAGGGCCATAGTCGTTGCCAACTCCGCGGGTTGCCCAAAGGTCTCCATCTCGGTCTCCGACAGTATCGCTGGTAATGGCGGTGATGTCGACGCTGAGACTGGGGAAAGTGGAGGCGGGTCTTCGTTTCCCGCTCTTAAACGGACTCCACCCCCAGCCTCACGCATCATCTTGACTCCTCCGCTGAGGTACTTCTTTTTCTTTTTCTTCATCTTCAATGCCCTGGAGCTGGCGCCTCCCCTCTTTGGGCGGAGTACTCTGTCCTTTTTCTTCGGCGCCGGCCAGCCCCAGGCTCTTCTTTTGGCGCCAACTTTTCGCGCGCTCTCGTTATCTTCACAGACGACGGCCATCTTGCCGCCATCTTGTGCCCGGTCCAACGCCTTGGGCACTTCTTCCTCCCACCATGGGACTGGAAATCTGTTCTCATAGCCCGGAGACGGTGCACTCGGCACCACTTGGTCTCCGGCTTCTTGGGTTCCTGGCAGGGGAATCGGATCCTGCCGACTACGCCACTTGAAGTGACAAGTCTGGGAGGCCTCTGGCTGTGTAGTCGTGGCAGCACTGTATTCACGGCACATCCCTGGCTTCATCACTTCTTTAATGTTGAAAGAGTGTATGTCGGTGTCTTCATCGGCCGATGCACAAAAAGGCTGCAGGCAAAAGTCCAGATGCAATAAAAACGACATTTATTCACGAAGATAAAACACTCCGGGCAGCAGATTACGGCAATATTAGTGGAGCTGGGGACACCCTGCCCGAACGCACCCTCTGGTGGGAATATGCCCAAAGTACTCCACTTCCTACGGGCTTCCACTCTTCAGCCAAGCATACACCGGACCCACACCGGCAGAATAGGCTTTGAGGTTGCGTTCACCTCCTTATCTCCGGTGTCCCTTGATGGTCCGCTCACACAATCACACTTGCCGCTGCATATGTGCACTCTCCGCTGCCCCGGATCCTCTCTCTCTACACACATTCAGACCTTGCCTAGATATCCGGCCGACTCCTCCTCCCCGGTGGCAACAGCCGTCCCACCCGGCCACTAGGGGGGTGCCCTAACACATCATATACAATAATAAAAATCAACACTTTTAATAATCACAATGCCGGGTAACTATGCTAAACTAGTAGGGGGTAGGCCCACCCACTACAGTAATATGCATAATTTTAGAAATATAATGCACATAATATTTCAGCATGTACCTACCTAGCATTGTTTGTTCAGTCCTTATCTGCAAGGATTAAAATGAGCTTGAAAAGTATGGGAAAAAAAGGGGCAATCGCAGTAAAAGGGATAATAAATATGTATATATATATATATATATATATATATATATATATATATATTAGCTGTAGTACCCGGGTGTTGCCCAGGATAGTAACTGTCTCTCTGTCTCTCTCCCAGTCTCTGTCTGTCTGTCTCTTTCCTTGTCTGTCTGTATCTATGTCTCTGTCTGTCTGTTTCTATCTCTCTGTCTATCTTTGTATCAGTCTGTCTCTATCTCTGTGTCTGTCTGTCTCTCTATCTCTGTGTCTGTGACTGTCTATCTCTATGTCTGTCTGTCTGTCTCTCTCTTTCCCCGTCTGTCTCTTTCCCCATCTGTCTCTTTCCCCATCTGTCACTTTTCAGGTCTGTCTCTTTCCTCGTCTGTCTCTTTCCCCGTCTGTCTCTACCCAGGTCTGTCTCTTTCCAGGTCTGTCTCTTTCCACGTCTGTCTCTTTCCCTGTCTGTCTTTGTCTGTCTCTCTGTCTGTCTCTTTCCCCGTCTGTCTCTTTCCAGGTCTGTCTCTTTCTTGGTCTGTCTCATTCTTGGTCTGTCTCTTTCCCCATCTGTCTCTTTCCCCATCTGTCTCTTTCCCCATCAGTCTCTTTCCAGGTCTGTCTCTTTCCAGGTCTGTCTCTTTCCCCATCTATCTCTATCTGTCTCTTTCCAGGTCTGTGTCTTTCCTTGTCTGTCTCTTTCCAGATCTGTCTCTTTTCCCATCTGTCTCTTTCCCCATCTGTCTCTTTCCCAGTCTGTCTCTTTCCCAGTCTGTCTCTTTCCTTGTCTGTCTCTTTCCTTGTCTGTCTCTTTCCTCGTCTGTCTCTTTCCCCGTCTGTCTCTTTCCCTGTCTGTCTCTTTCCAGGTCTGTCTCTTTCCAGGTCTGCCTCTTTCCCTGTCTGCCTGTCTCTGTCTGTCTCTTTCTTTGTCTTTATTTCTCTGTTTTTTTCCCCATCTGTCTCTTTCCCAGGTCTGTCTCTTTCCCCGTCTGTCTTCCTGTCTCTTTCCCTGTCTGTCCATCTCTTTGTCTGTGTCTTTTCCTGTCTCTTTCCCAGTCTGCCTGTCTCTGTCTGTCTCTTTCCTTGTCTGTCTCTATTTCTCTGTCTCTTTTCCCCATCTGTCTCTAGCAAGGTCTGTCTCTTTCCCCATCTATCTTTGTGTGTCTCTCTGGCTGTCTCCTCTTTCCCTGTCTGCCTGTCTCTGTCCCTGTCTGCCTGTCTCTCTGTCTCTTTACTCGTCTGTCTCTTTCCAGGTCTGTCTCTTTCCCCGTCTGTCTCTTTCCACGTCTGTCTCTCTCTGTCTCTTTCCCCGTCTGTCTCTGTTTGTCACTTTCACCGTCTGTCTCTGTCTGTCTCTTTCACCGTCTGTCTGTCTGTCTCCCTCTCTCTGCCTCTTTCCTTGTGTGTTTCTGTCTCTCTGTCTCTCTCCATCCGTCTCTCCACCGACATCATATTACCTCACACATAAGCTTCTTATACTAACAATGTCTTTTGTTCCTATAGCAACCAATCACAGCTGCTATTAATAACCTGTAGTTCCAGGCTCTATTTACTTTAATGGAGGGATGTTTTTGCAGAGTAACTGTAAAACGCGGGGTTAAATTTTCCTGTCAAAACATAGTCTACGACGTTCCCTGGGTCACATGAGGCATCTGTGCAAAATTTTGTGATTGTAAACGCGAAGATGCGGATTCATTTAGCGGACATGCACACATACATACACACACATACACTGAGCTTTATATATTATATATATACACATATACTGCATATATATATATATATATATACTCTATGTATATATATATATACACAGTGTGTGTGTGTGTGTGTGTGTGTATATATATATATATATATATATATATATATATTGTAGTGGGGTGGGGGTCCCCCAGGACGACAAAGAGGCAGTTACCCAAAAAAGTCCGATCCAAATAGCTTTATTGTCATCGCTGAACAGGTAAATGTCCTCCGGGACACAGCCGGGTATGCATAGTCCATATGGTTCCCCGTTACACAGGCACTGCTTGCCATAGGAGACGGTCTTACTATACCCCGTTTTGCTATTCCAGGAGGGTTCACAGACTTCTGTTATCGTTCCACACAGGCCTGAACTCTCCTCAGCTTCCTGCTCTGCAGCTTACAAAGCAGACTCTGCCCCATCCAGGCCTTTACAGAGACCTTTTAAATGAGAGTTGTGGCCATGAGCCACCTGAACAACCCGGACTGGAGATAGCGGACTGACTACTATGTAGGGCTCTAATATGTTTCTGTACGCATTCTGGGGGATATATACCGTCCGTCGCATATTAATGCCCCCCCTATCTCACATACCCCCCCTCTGTTCAAACCCATGGGGTTGAACAAACGCCCTCAAACAGGCCGCCCGAGACAGGGCATCCGCATTGCCCAGTGACGATCCGGCCCGATGTTCCACTGTAAACCTGAAATTTTGAAGGGACAGGAACCAGCGGGTGACCCGGGCATTCGGTTCTTTCGCATTTCTCATCCAGATGAGGGGCGCGTGGTCCATCACTAGCCGAAACTGGAGCTCGAGCAAATAATAGCGCAGGAACTCCAAGGCCCATTTAAGCCAAGCACTCCTTTTCCCCTACGCTATAATTTTTCTCCGCCGGGGTAAGTTTCTGGCTCAAATAGGTAATCGGATGCTCAGTTCCGTTCACCTCTTGCGAGATGACGGCGCCTAGACCCACCTCAGAGGCATCTGTTTGCACAAGGAAGGTGTTACCGAAATCGGGGCTAATGAGGACCGGTTGTCCACACAAGGCAGTCTTCATGCACTGAAACGCTTCCTCAGCCTGAGGGGTCCAACGTACCATGGCCGCCGTTTTACCCTTCAACAGATCGGTCAAAGCCGCCGTTCTCACGGCAAAGTCCGGTATAAACCACCGGTAATCCACGACAATGCCGAGGAACGCTCTCACCTGTTTAGTGGACCCTGGTCTGGGCCACTTTTGGATGGCCTCGATTTTATTTACTTGAGGCTTGATCACCCCACGACCAATCACGTATCCCAAATACCGGGCTTCCTCCAGACCGATTGCACATTTTTTTGGGTTGGCTGTCAATCCTGCCACCCGCAGGGAGTTAACAACGGCCTGGACCTGGAACAAGTGGGTCTGCCAATCAGTACTGAAGATGATGATGTCATCTAGATATGCGGATGCGTACTTCTGATGGGATTCTAACACTACGTCCATCAGTCTTTGGAAAGTAGCCGGGGCTCCATGTAAACCGAAAGGCAAGACAACATAGTGGTAGAGACCATCTGGTGTTATAAAGGCCTTTTTTTCCTTGGCTGACTCCGTCAACGGCACCTGCCAATAGTCCTTGGTAAGGTCAAGCGTCGTGAACTATTGAGCCTTTCCCAATCGTTCAATCAGTTCATCCACCTGGGGCATAGGGTAAAGGTCGAACTTGGAAACCTCATTTGATCGCCGGAAATCATTGCAGAAACGCATCGACCCGTCGGGTTTTGGAATCAGCACAATGGGACTAGCCCAGTCACTCTTTGATTTCTCGATCACCCCTAGTGCAAGCATCTGTTTCACCTCTGCAGCAATAGCTTGTTTCCGGGCCTCGGGCACCCGGTATGGTTTCATACACACCTTTACCCGAGGCTCGGTGACAATGTCATGTTGGATGACCGAAGTACGGCCGGGTAACTCGGAAAACACATCCGAGTTCTGCTGTACTAACTTTCGAACTTCACAGCGCTGTGGTTTAGAGAGCATGTCGCCTATATTCACCCCCCCTTCGGTGCCCAGGATGGGCGGCACTACAGGAGCCCCACAGGACACCTCCGGGGTCACTCCCGTAACCATACAGTTACGGTTTTTCCAGGCTTTAAGCAAGTTAACATGATACAATTGTTCCGGCTTTCTCCTCACGGGCTGGTGTATTTGGTAGTTCACCTCCCCCACCTTTTCCCGAACCTCATACGGCCCCTGACATTTGGCCAACAGTTTACTCTCGGCAGTGGGCATCAAGACCAAGACCCGATCCCCGACATTAAAAGATCTGATGGTGGCTCGGGTGTTATAAGTGCGCCTTTGTGCCCCTTGGGCCTTTGTTAAATGTTCTTTTACAATAGGCAAAACCGCTGTGATGCGATCCTGCATTAGAGCCACATGTTCAATCACACTTTTATATGGGGTGGGCTCCTGTTCCCATGTTTCCTTGGCGACGTCCAGCAAGCCCCTAGGGTGTCGGCCATAAAGCAACTCGAATGGTGAAATGCCTGCGGCACCTCTCGGAGCGCAAACATAAGATAGGGCAACAGCATGTCCCAGTCCCTCCCGTCTTTGGCAATCACTTTTTTTTAGCATGGACTTAAGGGATGCACCGCTCGACCAGCCCATCAGTTTGCGGATGGTACACCGATGTGCGCAGGTGCTTTATTTTCAACAATTTACATCATTCTTTTGTCACCTTGGACATAAATGGAGTCCCCTGGTCAGTAAGGATCTCCTTTGGTAGCCCCAAACGACAAAACATGGCAAACAATTCCCGGGCAATCAGCTTAGCGGAGGTATGGAGCAGCAGAATGGCCTCTGGATAGCGTGTGGCGTAATCTACAACTACCAAAATGTGTTGGTGACCGCGTGCGGATTTTACCAGGGGCCCTACCAGATCCATTGCAATCCGTTTAAAAGGTTCTTCTATAATTGGAAGAGGCACCAATGGACTCCGGAAATTTGCAATGGGCGAGGTCAGCTGGCAGGCCGGGCAGGATTCACAGAATTTCCGTACCTCTGCGTACACTCCCAGCCATAAGATCCTCCGTAAAATGCGCACTTGTGTCTTGGTAACCCCTAAGTGCCCCCCCAGGGGGTGTGTGTGAGCCATGTTAAGCACTGCCTGATGATGGGATTGTGGCACTACCAGTTCTATTATTTCTGCTCTGATTTTGTCTACCCGGTATAGTAAATTATTATAAACCGCCATGCGGGGAAAAACAACTTCTGCCCCTGTTTGTTGAGCCACCCCATTTACCTCTTTTACATTCTCCCATGCCTGGGAGAGGGTAGGGTCCCTTCGCTGCGCCATCCCGAAGGCCTCCGGGGACATTTCCAGCTCCGGGGTCATTACAATCTCTTCACTTTCCCCTGCCAATACCTCTAGGGGACCCCTGTCAGGTTCTCCCCCTGTCCCTAGGTCGGCGATCCCTACAGCAGGTATCCCCGACTCGGGATCATCGGGTTCTGCACCCGGACCCATTTTTTCCTGGGGAAAAGTACTATTTCTCTCCCACAGGTACCAAAACAACGGAAAATCCCTTCCCATCACTACCCTGTATGGTAGAGTTTTCACCACTCCTACCACATGCGTCACGTCTCCGCAAACGGAGTGGAGAGGCATACCTCTGCTGTTGGATATTTGCGGACTTCACCATGTATACACACAATCCCAACTTCCCTCTCCGGGGATTCTGTCCCCGAGATCAGTGACCCATGAATGAGGGTCACTATACTGCCAGAGTCCAACAAGGCCTCTGCCCGATGTCCATTTACATACACGTGACAAAGAGGAGGTTCAAGAATAGGGCGTGCAGTATACACCGTATTAGCATACATAGACATTCGGCGTGTGTACCCACAATCCATGGACTCCGTAATCAAAGGGCAATAAGCGGCGATATGTCCTGGCCCTTGACATCTCCAGCACTTCATAGCGGTGGCCCCACCAGTTTTTGTTACCATTCTTGGGGGGACTAGTCTTTTGCCACTCTCAGTGTGGGTTACCCCCTCGGCATGGGCTTGGGTTTTGTTGTTCACCAGGGCCGGACGTGTATCTCGGCCAGGGTCCTGTGGCCGCCGGGCCTGACGCACTGGGGCAGAGTCTCTTATAAAGTCCTGTGTGGCGGTATATCGCTCAACTAGACTCACCACCTGCTCCAGGGTACCCGGGTCTCCTTGCCCCACCCAATGTTGTATAGCGACTGGCAGAGTCCGCACCAACCGGTCGACCACCACCCTTTCCACCATCTGGGCTGGAGACAACACCTCCGGCTGTAACCACTTTTTTACCAATTGTAGTAAGTCATATGCTTGAGACCTGGCCAGACAGGTCTCCACATAGGCCCATGAAAATATTCGCTGAGACCTTACATATGTATTGACCCCCAGACGTGCAAGGATCTCACCTTTCAGTTTCTCGTAGTCCAGGGCATCCTCCCGGCTGAAATCAAAGTAGGATTTCTGGGCATCCCCTATCAGAAATGGAGCCACCACTTCCGCCCACTGGTCTACCGACAGTTTTTCCTGCTCCGCGGTGCACTCAAAAACCGTAAGGAAAACTTCCACGTTATCCTCCGGGCTTAGTTTCCGCAGGGCAGAGCGAACCCTGTCCCGGGGTACCCGTCGTTCTGAGGCAGTTGCCGTCGGTGTCTCACGCAGGGCCGCAATCTGCTGCCGTAGCAATACATTCGCCTCCAGTTGCTGTCTCTGGGTCTCCTGATGCTGCCGCTGGGATTCCTGGTGCTGCTGCTGGAACAGACCCAATTGCTCCTGTTGCTTCTGCTGAGTTAGTACCAACTGCCGCAGAAGCTCCTCCATGTTGTCAGCTGGTTTATACTGTAGCGTAGCAGGCTTGATTATTGACATGCAGCGGTGGGGTATGCCTCAATTCTCAATGCCCGCATTCTCCACCATAATGTAGTGGAGTGGGGGTCCCCCAGGACGACAAAGAGGCAGTGACCCAAAAAAGTCCCATCCAAACAGCTTTATTGTCATCGCTGAACAGGTAAATGTCCTCCGGGACACAGCCGGGTATGCACAGTCCATACGGTTCCCCGTCACAGAGGCACTGCTTGCCGTAGGAGACGGTCTTACTATACCCCATTCTGCTATTCCAGGAGGGTCCACAGACTTATGTTATCGTTCCACACAGGCCTGAACTCTCCTCACTTCCTGCTCTGCAGCTTACAAAGCAGACTCTGCCCCACCCAGGCCTTTACAGAGACTTTTTAACTAGAGTTGTGGCCATGAGCCACCTGCACAACCCGGACTGGAGAGAGCGGACTGACCACTATGTAGGGCTCTAATATGTTTCTGTACACATTCTGGGGGATATATACCATCCGTCGCATATGAATGCCCCCCCTATCTCACTATATATATATATATATTTATATATATATATATATATAATTGCCTTATTCTGTCTCTGTCTGTCTTGCTCCAAAATTGTGTCACCGTGACAGTGTCACCGTGACAGTGTCATAAAAGTGACAACTGTCGGATTGGCGGCTGGGCTCGGCCTGGCCCCGCCCCCCCATGCATTGGCTGCTCGCCTCGGCCTGGCCCCGCCCCCCGCATGGATTAGCCGCTCTGGGCTCGGCCTGGCTCCGCCCCCCCACGGATTGGCCGCCCGCCTCGGCCTGGCCCCGCCCCCACATGGATTAGCCGCTCGCCCCGGACCTCCGCACGCATCACCCGCTCCAGCGTACACCGGCTCCCGGTACACATGTGCAGGGAGCCGGCATACGCTAACACCTCGCCCGCTCAGCCCCGCTCCAGCGTACACCGGCTCCCGGTACACATGTGCAGGGAGCCGGCATACGCTGACGCCTCGCCCGCTCAGCCCCACTCTAGCATACACCGGCTCCCGGTACACATGTGCAGGGAGCCGGCATACACTGACGCCTCGCCCGCTCGCCCCCGCCACACGTTGGCACACTTGGCCCCGCCCCCGGTGGACACGCTGGTAACCATGATGGGGGGTGTGCAGCATGGGGGATGGAGCACGATGGGGGTGCGCAGCATGGGGGATGGAGCACGATTGGGGGTGCGCAGCATGGGGGATGGAGCACGATGGGGGGTGCGCAGCATGGGGGATGGAGCACGATGGGAGGTGCGCAGCATGGGGGATGGAGCACGATGGGGGTGCACACCTCCCCCCAAAACACACACAGAGGGCCACACGCGCACCGCACAACACACCACACACACACTGGGAACCACAAACACCGCCCTACACAGACACCCACACACAGACAACGCCACACACACACAACACCCAACACACAAACACCGCGGCATACATAAATATACGCACATACCGCGAAACACACAAACTGCACAAAACATACCTCCCCAAAACACACACACGCACTCCACACCCACACAAAACCGCGCAACACACACAGCACCACACACACAGAACGCTGCAGACACACAACGCTCCACATACAACGCAACACACACAACGCAACACACATACAACACCGCTCTCACACACCCCCACACCCAGACAACACCCAGAACATTTACAGTGCCCTACACAAACACTGGCAACTGCACACAACAATATCGATATATACAACAAAAAACATACATTAACTACACAATAAATTCTAGAATACCCGATGCGTTAGAATCGGGCCACCTTCTAGTATATATATATATATATATATATATATATATATACTGTGTATATTTTATATATACTGTGTGCATATATATATATATATATGTATATATATATATATGTTTTTTTTATATATATATATATATATATATATATATATGTGTATGTGTGTATAAAACATATCCATACAACAGCTATGAATACGGGAGCCACAAGCAACAGCATCAGCGCTGGCACCAGCTGTCCTGGCAGGTCACAGGTCACAATTGGCTTTTTTTTCTTCTGGCAATTGTAATGTTCAAGTATTAAATTTCTATTGGAAATAATCTCCCCCTTAGGCCCCCTTCACACGTCCGTGAAAAAAACGATCCGTTTTTTCACGTACGTGTTAAAGGGGTGGTTTGCTCCCCGTGTGCCTTGTTTGTGGCACATTCCTGTTCACCGTGTGTTACACGTAATAACACACGGAGAACGGATAGTCCCGCCTTACCTGCTTCTTCCGGAGCTGTCTGTGGTGCTGAATGACAGCATCCGTCACAGGCCACGCCCCGCTGACGCTGCTTCCGGCACCCAGTGAAGAAGACGCTTTGATCAAATTCACTGGGGGACGGATGCAGGTGACAGCCGCGATGTGAAGCCCCACAAGTATTGTATCGGTGCATTACCTTCAGGGACTCCATGCAGCTGGATCCTGTCACAGGTAGGAAACCTTCTTTTAGGATTGTCGTGACGCCACTCTCAGAATTGCGGTCAGTGGGGACCGCCACTGCAGATTAAGGGACACCTGGGGCTGATGGTGGGTGCAGTCAGTTGTAATAGCCTCCTGAGAGTGAGGCAAGCCCCAGGGCCCTGTGTAGGTGTGTGGAACCACAAGGCGCAGAATAACTCAACACAAGCAGAATGTCTTTCAGGGGTTTTACTCACTGTTGATGGCAGGGTGAGTAACCCGGGCGTAGCTGGGATGAACCAGGCTGGAACCAGGTATCCTTCAGGCTGACTGATGAGGGTGGCTACCGACTCGCCTTCCTTAGCCCTTTGCGTTTTGGGGTAACCCCGACTTTTAGTCCCTATGGGGGTCACCCAGGGAAGTTGCTGAAGCCTCTCTCCCCTTCGTTTTGGCCCGTTTGCTTGTAGCCTGGACCAGGACACTCCGGCTGCTTGCCTCCTGTGAACTATGGGCCCTAACTGTGGCTACGTGGCTGCGGACTCTGTAGTGTTGTCTTGGGGGTGTAAAGTGCCCCCTCATGCAGGTTTGGCAAGGGAAAGGTGGATCTATCCCTGCACTGGGACCTGCTACCCGTTGGGCCTGGTATCTCCCTGACAGTCTCCTTACTTTCCACTCCGTTGCTCTATCTTTAGCTGTGTGTGGATTTCGGGCAGCACTCCCAGGTGACCGTTCTCCCCCGTCGGTAGTCACTGCGCGGACGCTGTTAGACTGCAACAGCTCCAGGGTCCGCTTCTGCTCTCCCTGAGCTGCTCACTAAACCGGCTCACTCGTGGGACCTGCACTGCTGCTCCTGTCTGAGCTCCACTTCCATGCTCCTCACTCCTCCACACTCTGCTTCAGACTGCCCCTCTCCTCCTCCTTCCTCTTTTCCCTTTTGTGCCTGCCTACGCCACCTAGCAACCAGGCTCTCTACCACACCCCTTGAGTGGAGATGGAGGCTTCGCCCCCTCCACCCCTCGGGTGGAGGTGGAGGCTTCGCCCCCTCCTGGGATCCCCAGGGGTCCTCTCAAAGGTACATGTGTGAGACCTGATCACTATGCGCCTGTGTAGTCACACCTCGGTCAGCCTTCTGGATTACCTGTGTTGTACTGTCCCCAGCATGGGTGCAGTACTCAGTGGTGCCTGACCAGGTCAGGGGCGCCACATTCCCCCTTAGTTATCACCAGCACGTCCTCGGGCTGCAAGACAACATTTTAAAATGCGTAAAACATTAAAACATGGTAAAACGTTTTAAAACCACCAGGTACCATACATCACCACCCTCCACCCACAAGTCCGTTAACCCACCCTAAACCCTCTCTCGTTGGCCGCGCCTTCAGCCACTTCTGGCAGGATGTAGAGGCGGCTTTCATGGTCTGGTGGTTTCAGGGTATACCTGGCCTGGTGGAGCCGCGCCTTCAGCCTCTTCTGGCAGGATGTAGAGGCGGCCTCCACAGTTGGTGCTGACCAGGTACCCTGTTTGTGGTGGAGAGCCAGGCCCCATAAACAGGCATGCTCCCTGGTTGCAGGCGAGCCAGGCCCCTAAACAGGCTGGCTCTGGTGGTGGTACCTCTGGGGTAACTATTTACACTGCGAGAGTTTGTGGCTATAGCCAGTTCATAGCCTTAAGGTTCATGGGTTTCTCACATTAGTTCATGTGGGCACATTTCTTGAACATGTAAACGTTGCAAAACTTTTCAAAACTTTAACTTGCTGTACTTCTTTCTTCACTTTACGCAGATTCCTCCTCACCAGGGCTTGGGCCTGTAGGGCTGCGGCACCTGTTGCTTTCTCCATCTCTGTCTTTTCTTTCTTCTTCTGTATCTGTTTCTTTTTCTGTATCTGTTTCTTTATCTTGTAGTGTTGAGATAGCAGGTTTACTGTAGGGATTTCTGGAGCAGGGTGTGACATCTAGTGCGTACCATCCGCGTTCTCCTTGGTGCATGGTGAATTCCACTGAGTCTCCCATCTGTAAGTTTCTTCCTGGATGTCCTCTAGGCAAAAGGGGTCTAACGTCCCTTCTGTTTACAAAGATACCTTCTTTCATGCCAGGTGCAACTATGAAACCATATCCACTCTTCAAGCTGAAGTCTTCCACAACTCCACGACAAAGTGGGCCTCTGACCTGTGATTTGGCTCTTCTTAAAGACCGTTTCTCTTCCAAGTCTCTGGCTGTTACTTCATCTTTTCTATCTGGAGATTGCTGTGCAGGGGAAAACTTTGTTCTGCTGCGGCGCCGTGTCTTGCGGGCTGGATTCTGCTGGGTTGCTACTTCACTGCTTGCAGGCTCCCAGGTGAGGTTTCTGGACAAATCTTCCTCTTCATCCCAGCGGGAGTATGGCAACATCTCTGGCTCTGGGCATGGATCCACTGCTGATGGCTCCGGGGTCAGCTCCTCAGCCTTCTGTTCTCCTCTCCCCCTTAGTTCTTCTGAGCACTCCTGTTGTGGCAGCGCTGGGGATGGGTGTTCATCAGCCGGCCAGGGCAGTGGACTTTTTGGCGTGGATATTGCCGGAATCCTCCTGGGGGTGTGCGGAGGGAGCAGATACCGGTCCACCATCTCCTGTGGGAACTGGGCCTCTAGATCAGCCTTCAGCTTCCAGTATGCGGGGTCCTCTCCTATCAGGGACTTCCTAGCAGGGACTTCCTTAGACTGGGGAGCGGTGTCTGCTCTGGCCTTGCAGGCCGGGGTAAACAGTGGTACATTCTTGTCTTGGCGGGCCGGGCAGGGCCTCGCTGTGGCGGCCTGAATTGGCGTCGCAGCTGCGGCGTGGATGAGGGTCGCGGCGGCAGCCGGATCTTTGCGGGCCGGGCAGGGCATCTCTGCGGCGGCCTGGGCTTGGCGGGCCGCACCTGGCGTGGCTGCAGCCTGGTTCAGCGTCGCCGCGCCGGGCGCCTCTTCAGGGACCGCGGGCATGGCAGCAGGGGTCGGGGCATTCGCGCTGGCAGGGGCAACACTGGACTCACCCATCGGTGGTATCATCGGGGTCTGAGTCGTCCGGTCTGGCACTCGTCGCGTGGCTCTCCCCTCGTAGGCCTGAACCGCTGCAGCCATCTCCAGAAGCTCCGTGCGTCCCTCTCTGATCTGCCTTACGACCCTGGCCTCCAGTCGGTCGCATAGCTGGGCAAGCTCCCGACACCACCAGGCAGCGGAGCCTGGTTCTGGATCTCTGTGTTCAGACGCCATTTCCTCTAACAGCAGACTTCTGGCTCCCTTTCTGTCCCGACGTCTCTGAACGCCTCTGCTCTCATCACTTGCGAGGTCAGAACTCTGCAGGGGATCTCTGGGTAGCCACACCTCTTCGTGGGCGGTAACTTCTCCCAGCGCGGGCTGCTGTTGTTTTTCAGCGCGCTTTTCATGGTGGCAATATGGCGGCGCTTCCAATTTTTCAAGCGGACCGCCCAGGCACATGGTCACCTGTCTGAACAGGTCTAGTCCTTATCCTGTTCGTGACGCCAGATGTGAAGCCCCACAAGTATTGTATCGGTGCATTACCTTCAGGGACTCCACGCAGCTGGATCCTGTCACAGGTAGGAAACCTTCTTTTAGGATTGTCGTGACGCCACTCTCAGAATTGCGGTCAGTGGGGACCGCCACTGCAGATTAAGGGACGCCTGGGGCTGATGGTGGGTGCAGTCAGTTGTAATAGCCTCCTGAGAGTGAGGCAAGCCCCAGGGCCCTGTGTAGGTGTGTGGAACCACAAGGCGCAGAATAACTCAACACAAGCAGAATGTCTTTCAGGGGTTTTACTCACTGTTGATGGCAGGGTGAGTAACCCGGGCGTAGCTGGGATGAACCAGGCTGGAACCAGGTATCCTTCAGGCTGACTGATGAGGGTGGCTACCGACTCGCCTTCCTTAGCCCTTTGCGTTTTGGGGTAACCCCGACTTTTAGTCCCTATGGGGGTCACCCAGGGAAGTTGCTGAAGCCTCTCTCCCCTTCGTTTTGGCCCGTTTGCTTGTAGCCTGGACCAGGACACTCCGGCTGCTTGCCTCCTGTGAACTATGGGCCCTAACTGTGGCTACGTGGCTGCGGACTCTGTAGTGTTGTCTTGGGGGTGTAAAGTGCCCCCTCATGCAGGTTTGGCAAGGGAAAGGTGGATCTATCCCTGCACTGGGACCTGCTACCCGTTGGGCCTGGTATCTCCCTGACAGTCTCCTTACTTTCCACTCCGTTGCTCTATCTTTAGCTGTGTGTGGATTTCGGGCAGCACTCCCAGGTGACCGTTCTCCCCCGTCGGTAGTCACTGCGCGGACGCTGTTAGACTGCAACAGCTCCAGGGTCCGCTTCTGCTCTCCCTGAGCTGCTCACTAAACCGGCTCACTCGTGGGACCTGCACTGCTGCTCCTGTCTGAGCTCCACTTCCATGCTCCTCACTCCTCCACACTCTGCTTCAGACTGCCCCTCTCCTCCTCCTTCCTCTTTTCCCTTTTGTGCCTGCCTACGCCACCTAGCAACCAGGCTCTCTACCACACCCCTTGAGTGGAGATGGAGGCTTCGCCCCCTCCACCCCTCGGGTGGAGGTGGAGGCTTCGCCCCCTCCTGGGATCCCCAGGGGTCCTCTCAAAGGTACATGTGTGAGACCTGATCACTATGCGCCTGTGTAGTCACACCTCGGTCAGCCTTCTGGATTACCTGTGTTGTACTGTCCCCAGCATGGGTGCAGTACTCAGTGGTGCCTGACCAGGTCAGGGGCGCCACAGCGGCAGAGACTGCAGGGCTCGTGGAGGTGAGTTTGTGTTTTTCTTTTATTTTTAACAATGCCACGTGTGTTTCTCCGGCGCGTGTCTCGTGCACCCACATCCACACTACACCCATGTGGTACGTGTGCGGGCCCGTGCTGCCAGAGAAACACGGACATGCATCCGTGTGGAGCACACAGAACACGTCTGCTCCACACAGAGGCACGGGCCACTGGCAGAACACGTGCGTGCACATATACCCATTGATTTTAATGGGTATACGTGTGCCCGTGTCTCCGGTACATACGGGCACGGACCTAGCACGTACCGGAGACATGGACCTGTGAAGGGGGCCTTATAGAGAGAAAAAGTGACCTCCATACACAACACAATCCACTATACCAAAACCAATAATACCACATACAAGGGACAAATACCGCCACACCGTGACCAAACCACATATTACCACCAAACAGTGACCAAATACAGCCACATACAAGGGAGAAATACCGCCACACTGTGACCAGACCGAAAAATGACCGAATAATACCACATACAAGGGAGAAATACCTCGACACAATGACCAGATAACATACTACCAATACATAATGATCAAAAGCAACCACATACCAGAAAGTAATAACACCACACCATAATTAGACCACATAGTAACCGAATATTACCACATACAAGGGAGAAATACCGCAACACTATGACCAGACCACATAATGACCGAATATAACTACATACAAGAAAGTAATACCGCCACACCATAATCAGACCACATAGTGACCAAATACAACCACATACAAGGGAGAAATACCGTGACACTATAACCACACCACATAATGGCCAAATAATACCATACACGAGACAAACATCAGAACAACATGACCAGACGACATATTACTACCACACAAGGACATATAATACTACAATAATGATCAGGAATAAAAACTACAATGCTAATAACACTAATATTATCATCAGTGCCATAATACACAGGAGCTCTGTATATAGTGTATAGGTAATACAGTGCTCACCAGTGACATTATACACAAGAGCTGTGCATACAGTGTATAGTGTGTGTGTGTGTGTACATGTAATACACTGACTTACCAGTGACGTCTCTAGCTGACTTTATTCATCTTCCCATTTTTTCTTCATCCGGCGCTGACCACCATCACTTTTTCCTGCCATGACGTGACTCTGCAGAAAATAACAGTCACCTATAGCCGATCACTCCTAGAACACATTCCTTACTATTTCCCCAATTTCTACGCTATGTCAGACTCTTGTTCCCCCATTGGAGACAGTATCCTCAAAATTAACTTATATTTCATCAGTAATAATGTCCCCTAATTTGCCCCTACAGTAATTATGCCCCACTGGCCAGCATAAACTAATAATGTATGTTCCTCATTCTGGCCCTATATAATAATTATGTCCCTCATCCTGGCCCCATTTATTTAATAATGTCTCGGAAAACAAGTGGAATGAGAAGGGGTTGTTAATTGCTTCCTGCACAAAATATCCCCCACACACTGCTCCTCTCCAAAATAACCCCGCAAAGTGCCCCTTTCCATAATGTTCCCCCAAAATGTGCCCTTTCTATAATATCTCCCCCATACTACATCGCTGTATAAATCCCCCCCCACTCCTCATTATACTATGCTGCCTTCCACAATCCTTAATAACGTCCCCCACTGACCTATAATGTCCCAATTTGCTTCATAATGTCCCCCACTGCCCTATTATGTCCCCCACTGCCCTATAATGTCCCCCACTGCCCTATTATGTCCCCCACTGCCCTATAATATCCCCCACTGCCCTATTATGTCCCCCACTGCCCCATAATGTCCCCCACTGCCCTATAATGTCCCCCACTGTCCTATTATGTCCCCCACTGCCCTATAATGTCCCACACTGCCCTATGTCCCCCACTGTCTTATAATGTCCCCCACTGCCCTATAAGTGGGGGACTGCCTTACAATGTCCGCCTCTGCCTTATAATGTCCCAATTTGCTTCATAATGTCCCTCACTGCCCTATTATGTCCCCCACTGCCCTATAATGTCCCTCACTGCCCTATAATGTCCCCCGCTGCCCTATTATGTCCCCCACTGCCCCATAATGTCCCCCACTGCCCCATAATGTCCCCCACTGCCCCATAATGTCCCCCACTACCCTATAATGTCCCCCACTGCCCTATTATGTCCCCCACTGCCCTATGTCCCCCACTGTCTTATAATGTCCCCCACTGCCCTATAAGTGAGGGACTGCCTTACAATGTCCCAATTTGCTTCATAATGTCCCCCACTTCGCTATAATGTTCCCCACTGCCTTATAATGTCCCCCCACTTACTATAATGTCCCCCACTGCCCTATGTCCCCCACTTCCCCATAATGTCACCCACTGCCTTATAATGTCCCCCACTACCCTATTATGTGCCCTACTGTCCTATAATATCCGCCACTGTCTCATAATGTCCCCTACTGCCCTATAATGTCCCCCACTGCCTTATAATGCCCCCCACTGCTTTATAATGTCCCAATTTGCTTCATAATGTCCCCTACTGCTCTATTATGTCCCCCACTGCCCTATAATGTCCCCCACTGCCTTATAATGTCCCCCATTGCCTTATAATGTCCCCCACTGCCCTATTATGTCCCCCACTACCCTATAATGTCCCCCACTGCCCTATTATGTCCCCAACTGCCCTATTATGTCCCCCAATGCCCTATAATGTCCCCCACTGCCCTATGTCTCCTACTGCCTTATAATGTCCCCCACGGCCCTATAATGTCCCCCACGGCTCTATAATGTTCCCCACTGCCCTATAATGTTCCCCACTGCCCTATTATGTCCCCCACTGTCCTATAATATCCCCCAGTGCCCTATTATGTTGCCCACTGTCTCATAATGTCCCCCACTGCCCTATAATGTCCCCCACTGCCTTATAATGTCTCCCTCTGCCTTATAATGTCCCAATTTGCTTCATAATGTCCCCCACTGCCCTATAATGTCCCCCACTGCCTTATAATGTCCCAATTTGCTTCATAATGTCCCCGACTTCCCTATAATGTCCTCACTGCCTTATAATGTCCCCCACTGCCTTATAATGTCTTCCACTGCCCTATAATCTCCTCCACTGCCTTATAATGTCTCCCACTGCCTTATTAAAATTACTGTACATATTCTCTTCAGCTCCTCCGGAGCACTTACCTGTGCCTGCGTGTCCTCCTCCTCTTCATCTCTGCAGCTGCGGCCCCGATGATAATGTCATGTCGGTGTGGGCCTGTGAAGCTTGTCAGTCTCAGTCCTGTCGTGTCCTCCTCCTCTGCAGCCCTGGTGATGACGGTACGTTGCGATGTAGGGCTGAACAGTGCTGCTCTGCCTCCTGTCACTGGCCGCACTGTACAAATGTATGCGCGCCTGAAAGACGTGCATACATTTCAATAGCGGGGCGGTCTCTAGGTCCTGCACACCTCAACTGTGCAGGCCTGGGGAGTCCCACAGTGCAGAGTTAGGACCTGACACACATGTGATGTCACTAAAGGTCCTTCTGCAACTGCAGAAACTTAAGTGATCATACAGAACTTGTACTATCACTGAAGTTTATGACTGAAAGGCTGGGGGCCCCTCAGAGCGTGGGGGTCCTGGATGAGCTGCCCAGTCTGCCCACCAATAAACGTCGACCCTGAGAAATAGGCGGCCCTGTACAGCCGCCTCGCACGATATAAGGCACGGGGGCCAGTCCGACCGGAGTATATGGCATATCACTCATCTTAGTAACAGCACAATTGTTTTGCCTCAGTTTGAGTCAAGGTTTTGTATGGTTTTCCACTTCCACCTTCATAATAGTTAACCTTTTACATTGTGGACTTTCAAATCTGTTAATGACACCTCTATTCATTCTGCCCTTTAGTTTCCTGAGCCACAGCACTCTTGGGTATAAAAAAGATATTTCACAACAACGTCTTTCAGGAGATCTATTGGATGAGATGGGATGAGGAGTCAGTCTTTCTACTTGGATCACATAGGGTCAAAGGAGATGGAGGACACAAAACACCTAGCTTGGTTGGTGGCTCTGTCATCTGTGGCAGAAGGAACACTAGCAGTGGTAGCTGTGGTGATAGTGGTACTTTAAATCAAGGCAAATTTAGAGGTTGAAAGCAGGTGGATTGGGAATGAGGGGTAAGGAGGGCAAGGAGCTCAGGCAACTGTTAATAGAGTTAGGAATGATTATGATGATTATGTGGTGGACAAGATCAGAATGACTAAGAGGTGATCTAATCAGAGGAGGAGGGTGATGGCATCAGGGATAAAAAGCAAATCTAACGTTCAGCTAATAGATCTTGCTGGAGCAGATTTGTATCTTCTTTAGTCAGCTCGGGAGCATATGATACTGTGACGCCCTGGCCTATCAGGTCGTCACAAGGGTACTCTGCAATCTGCCCTTCTGCATGGTACTTGCTCCTCCTTGGTTACGGGTCCTGTCCCTTTGGTGTTGCTAAGAACAGGTATACATACATCCTGAGGAACACTCTGTACCACACCCACCAGACACCCATTGGGCAGCCTGAGGGGAATAGGGCCGCCCAGATGGAGGGATGGTAGAAGGAGGGCCAGAAGTGTCAGTCAGTAGTCAGTAGTCGGTTTGAGTGCAGCAGTGACAGTGAAAGGTCACACTGTACCCATCCCAGGTGCCAGATGTTGGCCTGGCCCTGAAGGAGCTGGAACCCCGATCGCAGGAGATAGTGGCAAGGGGCACGGTACTGCCACAGAGGGCAGTTCGGCGGCCTTGTGCTACAACCGGGCATGGGCCAGGGCACGACGGGGTACACGGACCCTGGACTGGGAAGTAGCTTCACGCAGCCCAGTGAATTACCCAACGAGGATGGAGTCTTCATGAGCTGTTCTCCACCCGCTCCAAAATCAGGGTACTAGCGCAACGAGGGGGATAGGACTTCCCAAAACCGTCCAGAAAATCCCAAGCATGAACCCTGAGAGCAAACTCACTCCGTTAGCCACACGGGTGAGCGGGACCCGAGTAGTTTCAGGCAAAAGGGATCCACAAAGAGTAAACACAGTGCCAAGGGACAAGGCTTCAGACCAACCAGCAATGCCAAAAGGGAACAGACCCAGCGTGCTCCAACAACATCTGCAGGGCATTCAGGACTTTGGTTTACCCGTTGTCAGTGTCAGAATTCCTGAACTGTGTGAGTACGTTGTGCCCCTCTCCTCCCGTTGGGTTCCCATCCTTCCACTACCAAGCCCCGGGATACCTTCCCCCTGTCCACGGAGGGGTTAACATCACAAGCTGCCATCCCATCGTTCCCAGGCGCTCCCCAAACGCGGCAGCGGTGGTATCCCACATTACCACGACCTGTGGGTGGCGTCACGAACTTTATTTTTCACCCTCTTGTAAATACCACCCCCCTTTTTCATATTGAGTGGCCGCGCAACCCCGCCTCAGGTCCGGAGACCACTCGAGCTACTGCGGATCCGGATCCAAGCAGCCCGTCGGCTGTCGCGGAGGCGGCACAATACCGCAAATGCTATTGCTGAAGGAGGTTTAACAGCATCTGAAAGCTGTGATTGTGGTGTAGTGAGTTCTACATGCGGACATCTCAGGTTTCGGAATTCTTTTTCATGTTTCCAGCTGATGAATCTTTTACAGTGTGCAACCTATGCAGTAGAAAAATATTCTGTGGATGTCCAGACTTGAATAGACTGGGAACTACAGATCTCCATCAGCACTTAGGGGCACTTTGCACATTACGACATCGCAAGCCGATGCTTGCGATGCCGAGCGCGATAGTCCCCGCCTCCGTCGCAGCTGCGATGTCATGGTGATAGCTGGCGTAGCGAACATTATCGCTACGCCAGCTTCACATGCACTCACCTGCCCTGCGACGTCGCTTTGGCCGGCGACCCGCCTCCTTATTAAGGGGGTGGGTCGTGCGGCGTCATAGCGACGTCACATGGCAGGCGGCCAATAGAAGCGGAGGGGCGGAGATCAGCGGGACGTAAACATCCCGCCCACCTCCTTCCTTCCGCATAGCTGGCGTGAGCCGCAGGACGCAGGTAGGAGATGTTCCTTGCTCCTGCGGCTTCACACACAGCGATGTGTGCTGCCGCAGGAACGAGGAACAACATCGTAACATCGGTCATTTCCAAATTATGGAAAGGACCCACGCTACACCAATGATACAATTATGACGATTTTGCGCTCGTTAATCGTATCAAAAAGGCTTTACACACTACGATATCGCCTGCGACGCCGGATGTGCGTTACTTTCAATTTGACCCCACCGGCATCACACCTGTGATGTCGTAGTGTGCAAAGCCCCCCTTAGAGCGACATCACAACCTCATATGGGAAAAGCAAGCTGGCAAAGCCTGGCAAACAATATGAGCAAAGATGAAGCTGTCCTTTTACCTCTGCTCCTCACGCTCGTCTTTCTGACAGCGAGACCACATACTTCAGTTGTGCCTTCTCATTTTTATCATCACCATAATCATCCTCATCTATTGCCTTGTTGCAACAAGGCAATAGATGAGGACAGCTCTGATCAATGAACATTAGTTTAACCATTTAAATGCCAATGTCAATCTGTGACATTCAATTATATCATTGATAGTGTGTGTGTACCTGCTAATATTGGCCCCTCGCGATATGATTATAAGAAGGTGATGGGTTACCATGGCAGTAGGGGGCCTGCTGAAAGCCCGTATAAATGTCATCTTAGCCATCATGTAAAGCTCTGCCACAGTCTAAGAACTACAATTTTGCTATATACCTTAGATCTATGGTAATGCATTATTTAGTACAAGCATTTGAACGATCTAAGGTTCAAGTCCCTAAGGTTACATTCCTATGAGCTTTTGGTGATTTTTTGATGTTGCAGAATTTCTTCACCTATTCTTTAATTAGTTGTTTTTTCATTGTGTTTTTTTTGTGAATTTTTTTAACATGCGTTTTTGTCGTGTTTTTACACTGTGGCTTTTGTCTCTTCTTATTACTATAAGTAGCTGTAAAGCTGTAAGAAGGCGTTATTGCCAAAATGAGGCAACAAGGCGATTATTACTGTTTATAGGCACAGATAGGACACTGTTACTGTATAGGACACAAAAAGAGGGTACTATTACTATGTAGAACACAGAAGCGGCAGTATTACTGTCTTGGCCACTGGTTATAGCACTATATGATTTGTGTAGAGATGGGAAATGTCAGGAGGTTGCTGGAAAAGTAATGTCAATGATGTCTGTGCTTTTTTCTGTAGAGACAAGCCACAAAAACAATAAGCACATAGGAAATTTTATTGATGCATAAAAAAAGGAACAAACATAAAATGGGTATGCAAAAAAATAATAAATTACATTAAAGATATATATAACATATACAAGGCACATATATGAGGGTACACATGTAAATAGTATGAGCACTGGCTCAGGTAGGTTACCTGTGCCCAGATAGAAGGTAGACACATGTATTCATGGACGAAAGTGTTGGCACCTGTCACGCTCCCGATGCCTCAGCACCGCTCCTTACCCGCTGATCCGGTCGCACCATCCCGGCACCGCTCCGTACCCACTGATCCGGCCTCACCGTCATTGCACTGCTCCTTAACCACTGATCCAGTCCACGTGTCCACCGGTCATGGCTGCCGCTCCTGCTCGTGCTCTCCTGTGTCCTGCTCCTGGTCTTATGAGTCTGACTCTGAGTCTTAGCCACATGGTTCTGTATAGGACCAGGCCGCGCCCACTCTCCTGGTCTTATAGGCCCAGCACACCTGCAGCAGGAAATGACATGAGGCTGTGCTGGGTATATAAGACTGGCCTTTCCATGTGGGCGGTGTCTGATCAACGTGTCCTGAAGCTTGTCTTTTGAGCTAGGTGCTCAGGTCCCCTTGTGCTGTGTCCTGTTACCGGGAGTACTGTTTGTCTTTGCTACCGGGTACCTGTGCCTGTTTCCTGTATTGTCCTAAAGAACTCCGTGACCCTGGTGACCTGGTTATACCTGTCCCTGCCACGCCAGTGCTCCGGCTGCCGTGTACCCTGCCCTCCGGTGGGGTGCATGGTCCAGTGGATCCACCTCCTAGGCCCACCAGTCCTCCCGGCCCTGACAGATTGATCAGGCCATGGATCCCGCTGGAGCACAAACGTCTGAGCTGGCTGAACTACGCCAGGAACTGGTGCAACAGCGTGACACCTTACACCGCATACTGAAGTTCCTGACGTCTGTGGACCACCGGTTGTACACGCTACAGACCGCCACCTTGTCTCCGTCGACGCAGCAGACAGCGTCTAAGACCGAACCTGTTGTCCCCTTGGCGTCGCAACTCTGCCTCGCTGCTCCGCCTCGCTATGCGGGGGATCCCAAGACCTGCAGAGGCTTCTTGAACCAGTGCTCCCTGCATTTCAAGTTGCTTCCCCATTTGTTTGTTTCAGACCAAGCTAAGGTGGCCTTTCTAATGTCCCATCTGGAAGGCGAAGCATTGGCCTGGATGAATCCTTTGTGGGAGAATGAGGACCCAGTGACCACCGACCTCCTGGAATTCCTGCAGGCCTTCCGTGATACCTTTGATGAACAGGGACGCACCACCGTGGTTACCTCCTCGCTCCTCCGGCTACGCCCCAAGGAACCCTGACGGTGGGCCAGTACGCCATCCAGTTCCGCACGCTTGCCTCCGAGCTAGGCTGGAACAACGAGGCATTGACGGCAGCCTTTTGGGAGGGCCTGTCGGGCCGCATTAAGGACGAATTAGCCGGTCGTGACGTTCCCCGTACTTTGGACGCTCTGATATCCCTAGCCACCCGGATTGACCTCCGTTTCCAAGAGCGAACCAAGGAAGTATCCCGGGAAAAGCGACCAATCCGTCACATCTCCGTTCCGCAGAGGTCTACCGTTCCCCCCGCCACTGCCGTTCTGCGATTCTACTCCTGAACCAATGCAAATTGACCGACTGAGCCAAGCTGAGCAACGCCGTGCAGAGCGACTCGCCCAGGGCCTGTGTTTCTATTGTGGAAGCGGTTCACATCTGCTCCGCTCATGCCCTGAGAGACCAGGAAGACCCCGAGTCCAAGGGATGGTGGGAACCGCCACCCTTGGCACCGGAATCCCCTCCGTTCCAGTTACGCAGACTGTCCAGGTGACGACGGAGAAGATCAGGTTCACAGCAGAGGCCCACATTGATTCTGGGGCAGCGGGTAATTTCATACACCAGTCTGCAGTGAACCAATACCAGGTACCGGTGATCCCGCTTGCCAAGCCCCTCTGGTTCGCCTCAGTGGATGGTAAACCACTATACGAACCTGTCCGGTATACCACTGAACCCGTGAGACTCCAGGTTGGCACTTTGCATACTGAGACCATTGCCTTCTTTGTCATCCCAAGAATGGCTCCTGAGCTCCTGCTGGGTCTGCCCTGGCTACAACTCCATGACCCTGACATCAGTTGGCGCTCTGGCGCAATCACTCGCTGGAGTCCCCCGTGCCATGATAACTGTCTACAGCCCGTTCCTCAGCCCCTGGCACCTGACCCTGTCATGTCGCAAGAAGAAGACGAAACGACGCAGTCCAGTGTTGTACCACAGCTCCTGGTACTTGAGCCTTTGGTACCACCGGGTCCTGAAGAGACGACGCAGTCTAGCGTCGTTCCACCGTCCCTGGCTATTGAGACTTCGATGTCCCCGACTACTGAGGATGAGACAATGTCCTGTACCCGGTCCGAAACGCCCGATCCGGTCGTCCATGACCCCGGTCCTACTTCTGTCTGTCCTCCGCTTCCCGTTGCCCCCGTTGCCACTACTGGTAGATCGTCGGCTAAGCGTCGTGCGGCCAAGAAGGCGGCACGGGGTCAGCGGTCCTTCCCCGCCTTTGCCTTGGTTCCTGGTCCGGTGACTCGATCCGGGGTGCCCCTGGGGTACTGTGCATGGAGGGGGGGCATAGAGGGGGGGTACTGTCACGCTCCCGATGCCTCAGCACCGCTCCTTACCCGCTGATCCGGTCGCACCATCCCGACACCGCTCCGTACCCACTGATCCGGCCTCACCGTCATTGCACTGCTCCTTAACCACTGATCCAGTCCACGTGTCCACCGGTCATGGCTGCCGCTTCTGCTCGTGCTCTCCTGTGTCCTGCTCCTGGTCTTATGAGTCTGAGGGTATGTGCGCACGTTGCTTTTTACCTGCTTTTTATCTGCTTTTTTGCTACTTTTTCTTCTGCGCTGTTTAATGCCAAAATGGATGTGTTCTTCTATTCAAGCAAAGTCTATGGGAATTTGGGTTTCTTGTTCACACTATGTTGTTCAAAATGCTGCCTTTTTGTGGCAGAACTTTGGTCAAAAACTCAGCTTTTCAAAGAAGCAACATGTCAATTGTTTTTGCCATTTGGGTTTTGCACGGCAAAGCTGAGTTTTTGACCAAAGTTCTGCCACAAAAAGGCAGCATTTTGAACAACATAGTGTGAACAAGAAACCCAAATTCCCATAGACTTTGCTTGAATAGAAGAACACATCTATTTTGGCATTAAGCAGCGCAGAAGAAAAAGCAGCAAAAAAGCAGGTAAAAAGCAGGTAAAAAGCAACGTGCGCACATACCCTGACTCTGAGTCTTAGCCACATGGTTCTGTATAGGACCAGGCCGCACCCACTCTCCTGGTCTTATAGGCCCAGCACACCTGCAGCAGGAAATGACATGAGGCTGTGCTGGGTATATAAGACTGGCCTTTCCATGTGGGCGGTGCCTGATCAACGTGTCCTGAAGCTTGTCTTTTGAGCTAGGTGCTCAGGTCCCCTTGTGCTGTGTCCTGTTACCGGGAGTACTGTTTGTCTTTGCTACCGGGTACCTGTGCCTGTTTCATGTATTGTCCTAAAGAACTCCGTGACCCTGGTGACCTGGTTATACCTGTCCCTGCCACGCGATTGCTCCGGCTGCCGTGTACCCTGCCCTCCGGTGGGGTGCATGGTCCAGTGGATCCACCTCCTAGGCCCACCAGTCCTCCCGGCCCTGACAGCACCCTTGAAATTGTTACAGAAAATGCAGTATTTCCTCCAGAAAATTATTGCAATTACACGTTTTGTTATACACATGTTTATTTCCTTTGTGTGTATTGGAACAACATAAAAAACAGTAAGTTGGACATAAGTTCACAGAGAACCCTAAAAATGGGCCTGACAAAATTGTTGACACCTTTCCAAAATTGTGGGTAAACAACTTTACTTCAAGCATGTGATGCTCCTTCAAACTCACCTGTGGCAAGTAACAGTTGTGGGCTATATGAAATCACATATGAAACCAGATAAAAAAGGGAGAAGTTGACTCCATTTTTACATTATGTGTCTGTGCCACACTAAGCATGGAGAACAAAAAGAGGTGAAGAGAACTGTCTGATGAATTAAGAACCAAAATTGTTGAAAAATATCAACAATCTCAAGGATACAAGTCTATCTCCAGAGATTTTGATGTTCCTTTTTCCATGGTGCACAACATAATCAAAAAGCTAACAACACATAGCACTGTAGCTAATCTCCCTGGATGCAGACGGTATAGAAAAATTGATGAAAGTTTGTTATGCAGGATAGTCCGAATGGTGAATAAGGGGCCTCAATCAAGTTCCAAAGAAATTCAAGCTGTCCTGCAGGCTCGGGGTGCATCAGTGTCAGGGCAAACTATCCATCGACATTTGAATTAAAGAAAACACTATGGCAGGAGACCCAGGAGGAACCCACTGCTGACACAGAGATATAAAAAAATCTAAACTGCAGTTTACCAGAGAGAAATGTTTGGTAAAGCACAACATTCTACTGTTTATGTGACGCCCTGGACTAGTCACGTCGTCCCAGGTAGTCACACACACATCACCCCCCTCCCTGATTAGGTGACAGCAGCCAACCAAGAAACCCTTGTCACCACCCTCCAGGTTTGATGTCCACACCAGGCGGGGCGGAGCCAGGTGGTTGGCTCCACCCACCGAGGAGTTCACAGACCTGGAGGCGGGAAAAACACACAGACAAGTTATAGAGCAGTGTAGAGGGAAGTCAAGTTCACGGGCAGACCTGTGTCCAGGCCTGCCAACAGACTAGCCCGGTGGCTGGGTCAGAGCCCAGTCACCTTTGGCAAGGAGGCAGATGGTGGTGGCCGCCTGCAGGAGCTGGGATTACAGCCAGTGGAACCGTAGGGACCGGGGTCGGGCGGTGGCCCGCCGGTACCGAACCGGGGAAGCGATTGGAAACCGGAGCACCAGGAAGGGTACTCAGACCCAGTACAAAGCCCTGAACCGACAGGGCCGAGTCAAATCAACTGATCGCAGACTGGACTTTAGGACCTATCCCACACAAGACCCGTTAGAAGACAACAGCCTAACCATACAGGGTAAAGCCACTGCCAAGGCATAGAGACCCAAAGGGCCAGCGTCTGCGGGCAAACGGGCTCCTACGGCATATACAAGTCAGGGAGCGGACTACCGTTGCTTAGGCATAGGAGTCAAAACATCCATACAAAGAGGTGCAGGAGAAAAGCGGAAACCACCAACCTATTCCGGGAGAAGCTGCAGCCGGCTGCAGGCCCCGTTCATCACCCCGTTTGGTTTACCAGAGACTCCAGTGTATTGTGTCATAGTGAGTACACCAGTGCCTGCACCACACCAGCATCTGCCCGCAACCGCTCCCACGCTTCAGCACCTCCCCCGGGCCCCCGGGACCATAATTCCCCTACCCACGGAGGGGTCAACAACAAGCTGCGCAACACCGTCCCTGGGTGGCCTAGGTAACGGCAGTGGTGTTGTCCATCTATTCACCACAATCCGTGGGGGGCGTCACGAACTTACATCCCAAACCAAACCACCGCGGCCCCGGCCGGGGAACTCCCCATCAAGTCCCTGCGTGTAGCGCCAACTCCCTTGCAGAACGACGTGACCCCTGTGTCCGTGAGAGGCTCGAGCCACCACCCACCGTACAAGCACGGATCTGAGCGTCTCGGCGGTCGCAACCGAGCCCGCGGGGCGGTACATTTACCGAATATGGAATGAGGTATACAAAGAAAAGAACACAATACCTACAGTCAAATATGGTAGAGGTTCAAGATGAAAGATGTGATGGGGATGTTTTGGTACCTTGACTGTGTGTAAGGCATCATGAAATATGAAGACTATCACAGGATCTTGGGTTGCAATGTAGTGCCCATTGTCAGAAACCTGTGTTTGCATCATAGGTCATGGGTATTCCAGCAAGACAAGGACCCCAAAAATTGAAGAAACCCTCAGAAATGGATGGAAACAAAGCGTTGGAGAGTTCTGTACTGGCCAGAAATGAGTCCTGATCTAAAGGGTGCTTTACACGCTGCGACATCGCTAACGTTATATCGTCAGGGTCACGCCGTTAGTGACGCACATCCAGCGCCGTTAGCGACATCGCAGCATGTGACACCAATGAATGATGATCAATGAGCGCAAAAACGTGAAAAATCGTTGCACGTTGACACGTTGTTCATTTCCTTAATATCGTTGCTGCTGCAGGTACGATGTTGTTCGTCGTTCATGCGGCAGCACACATCGCTATGTGTTACACCGCAGGAACGACGAACATCTCCTTACCTGCGTCCACCGGCAATGAGGAAGGAAGCAGGTGGGCGGCATGTTCCGGATGCTCATCTCCGCCCCTCCTCTGCTATTGGACGGTTGCCGTGTGACGTCGCTGTGACGCGGTACAAACCGCCCCCTTAGAAAGGAGGCGGATCGCCGGCCAGAGCAATGTCGAAGGGAAGGTAAGTCCGTGTGCCGGGTGTAAACGATGTTGTGCGCCACGAGCAGCGATTTGCCCGTGATGCACAACCGACGGGGCCGGGTACGCTCGCTAGCGATATCGGTACTGATATCTCAGCATGTAAAGTGCCCTTAAGTCTCATTGCACATCTGTGGAGAGATCTTAAATTGCTGTTGTTAGAAGACACCTTCAAATATGAGAGACTTGGAGCAGTTTTCAAAAGAAGAATGGTAATGGTTGAAAAGCTGTTGAGAGCTGTAAGAAGCTTGTTGATGGGTAACGAAAGAGATTAATTGCAGTTATTTATTCCATTAATTGCAATCTAATACAAGACTGAGGGTGCCAACAATTATGTACTTTCCATTTTTGGGGATTTGTGTGAAATTATGTACAATGTGACTCTTTTCTCTTTTTTTTTTTTGTGTGTTTTTTCAATACACACAAAGGAAATAAACGTGTATAACAAAACACATGTAATTGCAATAATTTTCTGTGAGAAATACTTCATTTTCTGAAATAATTTCAAGGGTGTCAACACTTTTGGACATGACTGTATGTCCCTATACCCAGCACCAAATTGTCGTGTTTCTTTGCACAAACAAAACGTAAGCATTATAAAATCTACAAAGTTTGCATCTGAGTGCAGTTGATTTTCATCTATTACTTCGGTCACCTCCCAGTTCAACCAGTACCTCCCTATTACACTGAGCGCACACCAAATCTTCCAATGCTATTGTGTGAGACATACATTGAGACAACATAGTTTTTAAGCACTTTTGGCCATTATCATCAAAGCAATTACACCAGAATTGTGGTGTACAATGCTTTGAAAGTGCCAACAATTTTGCACAACCCAGAGTTGGCGACTTTTGCCCAGTTTCACCCAGTTCCGCCAAAATAGGCAGAGCTTGGGCATAATGGGTTGAACTGTGTGTGACACCACAGTTTGTTTAATTCATGAACACCTATGGTGTAACTTACAATGAAAACCTTACTTCAGTCCATGACTGGAGTTCGGATTATGGAGAGGCGCATGTCACTTGCCAGACACACCTGATTCATTAAGATTCATGTGACTCTGACTCCATGCTCCTTCATAAATATCGCTGATACCATGGTAGTCCTGATGAATTTAAAAGGTGTTTAAAGGAGTTGATCACTACTTGGACAACCCCTACTAATTCCCCTTGTAAAAATAAATAAGCCTATACTCACTTCCAGTGCGGCCGCAGTTCGAGCAATGTCTGAAGCTATGTTCCTGGGGCCCATGTGACATTGTTATGACATTTGGGCCCCACGACCAATCAGTGCCCGGCGTCTGTCTCCACACCTTCAGACAATTGAGCAGGATATGAGCGCTGCACTGACTTCCTGCTCAAACATCTGAAGGTGGGGAGAAGGAAACCAATGCTGATTGTCATAACAATGTCATATATACCCCCTGGAACGCGGCTTCAGACATTGCCGGAACCACGGCTACACCAGAGGTGAGTATAGGATTATTTATTTTTACGGGGTTAAACAAGGGGAATGAATAGGGGTGTCCATAGTGAGATGATGTCTTGGAATATAAATGATAAGTTATGTCAGTACATTCATTTTAGTAGTGGTGCTAGATGAGAATAAAACTGACTGAGCTGAGGAGTGTGGTATATGAAAGTAGATTCCAGCTGCAAATACTTGTTATGTTGTTTTGTCCAATCTCAACTTCAAACTCTTATATTAGAAAGATTTTGTGAGTACACTTCTACAATTGTGGGATTGTCATTCGATGTTGCAATGTTTAGCTTTGCACACAGCTGCTGGCATGACGTTGTTGGAACCTGTTTACACCACAGAGTCTGACAAGTAACCTGAGGCTTCTGTATACTTCAGCCAGAGCCGGGCGTTGACTGGTTCAGTTCACTGGTCTTCAGCTCTGCAAGAGTTAATTCCTGCAAACTGGTGAGCAGGACCTAAGTGCTCAGGTTGCTAGTTGCCTTTTGCAGCTGTCTCCTCCCTATTTAAAGCATGGTTTCCTTCCTGTTTGTGCTGATAATAGCTTCAGCTTTATTCCAGCAATCCTGGTTTTAGTGATTTTCCTGTTTATGGTGATGTGTGTTGTGCTTCTCAGTGGTGTGAGCATTACTTTCCTCCCTTTTTTCCATTTTTTCTCAGTACACATATTGTCTCTCCTTTGTGTTTTGAGTGCTGGATGTACAATTTTTTTGTTCTCCCTTGTTCGTGTCATTTTGGGGGGTTTTGTTTTTGTGTTTTCCACCCTTCCCCGAAGGTGTGGGAGAGGGGGAGTAAATTCAGGGCTTGGACAAGAGTTAGGGTCACGCTGGGGGCTCAGACCTGGTTACCATCAAACATACCTCCAAGATAAGTGACGGCACAGGGACTCTAATCTGAGGGCCAGCCTAAGGTCGCCTGTCCCATCATTACTTACCCTGTGACACCCAGTGACAGTGATTCAATTGTTTTTATTGATTTTGCAAGTTAAAATGGGGAGGCATGAGTTGAGATTGCTTTGGGTAACAGTAGAAAAAAAGGGCTGTGGTCATATAGGGTTAACCCGTGGGCAACAAAGCAATTTAGATAGAAAGATCAGAGTTATTTTTACACTTGATTAACAGTTCTGTCAATCTGGTGATTTTTTTCCAGTTACAATACATACAGTGCCTACAAGTAGTCTTCAACCCCCTGCAGATTTAGCAGGTTTGATAAGATGCAAATAAGTTAGAGCCTGCAAACTTCAAACAAGATCAGGATTTATTAACAGCAGCATAAATCTTACAAACCAACAAGTTATGTTGCTCATTTAAATTTAAATAAATTTTCAACATAAAAGTGTACGTCAATTATTATTCAACCCCTAGGTTTAATATTTTGTGGAATAACCCTTGTTTGCAATTACAGCTAATAATAGTCTTTTATAAGACCTGATCAGGCTGGCACAGGTCTCTGGAGTTATCTTGGCCCACTCCTCCACGCAGATCTTCTCCAAGTTATCTAGGTTCTTTGGGTATCTCATGTGGACTTTAATCTTGAGCTCCTTCCACAAGTTTTCAATTGGGTTAAGGTCAGGAGACTGACTAGGCCACTGCAACACCTTGATTTTTTCCCTCTTGAACCAGGCCTTGGTTTTCTTGGCTGTGTGCTTTGGGTCGTTGTCTTGTTGGAAGATGAAATGACGACCCATCTTAAGATCCTTGATGGAGGAGCGGAGGTTCTTGGCCACAATCTCCAGGTAGGCCGTGCTATCCATCTTCCCATGGATGCGGACCAGATGGCCAGGCCCCTTGGCTGAGAAACAGCCCCACAGCATGATGCTGCCACCACCATGCTTGACTGTAGGGATGGTATTCTTGGGATCGTATGCAGTGCCATCCAGTCTCCAAACGTCACGTGTGTGGTTGGCACCAAAGATCTCGATCTTGGTCTCATCAGACCAGAGAACCTTGAACCAGTCTGTCTCAGAGTTCTCCAAGTGATCATGAGCAAACTGTAGACGAGCCTTGACATGACGCTTTGAAAGTAAAGGTACCTTACGGGCTCGTCTGGAACGGAGACCATTGTGGTGGAGTATGTTACTTATGGTATTGACTGAAACCAATGTCCCCACTGCCATGAGATCTTCCCGAAGCTCCTTCCTTGTTGTCCTTGGGTTAGCCTTGACTCTTCGGACAAGCCTGGCCTCGGCACGGGTGGAAACTTTCAAAGGCTGTCCAGGCCGTGGAAGGCTAACAGTAGTTCCATAAGCCTTCCACTTCCGGATGATGCTCCCAACAGTGGAGACAGGTAAGCCCAACTCCTTGGAAAGGGTTTTGTACCCCTTGCCAGCCTTGTGACCCTCCACGATCTTGTCTCTGATGGCCTTGGAATGCTCCTTTGTCTTTCCCATGTTGACCAAGTATGAGTGCTGTTCACAAGTTTGGGGAGGGTCTTAATTAGTCAGAAAAGGCTGGAAAAAGAGATAATTAATCCAAACATGTGAAGCTCATTGTTCTTTGTGCCTGAAATACTTCTTAATACTTTAGGGGAACCAAACAGAATTCTTGTGGTTTGAGGGGTTGAATAATAAATGACCCTCTGAATAAACTTTTCACAATTTAAAAAAAAAAAAAATAAAAAAAGAAATAACATTCTTTTTTGCTGCAGTGCATTTCACACTTCCAGGCTGATCTACAGTCCAAATGTCACAATGCCAAGTTAATTCCGAATGTGTAAACCTGCTAAATCTGCAGGGGCTTGAATACTACTTGTAGGCACTGTAAATTAAATGAGTTTGGATATATAATAGCATATGGTAAGTTTTTAGTCCTAGTCAATGGTTTCTTTCATGTGTCGTTGTGTGAATGTTTTGATCCAGGGAGTCTTCTTTTTCAAACATTCCAGTATTAATCAACCTGGGCACCAGACCCATTTCAAAAATACTACAAAAAATATACTTATACATGAAAGATTTTGCACATTTTTGTTTGTTTGTCTTGCAAAATTATTGTAGATATTAAAAATGTTACCAAAGAGTATGCTGTGATACAGTGGAGAAGTGGAGAAGGATTACTTTTCTCTTCTTCACCTAACCATTCTTTATTCCTGCAATGAGCACATCTCCTTCAGAAAGACTCAATTGGTTTTCCATAGGTATCATGTCAATTAACGAACAATTATAGAGAAATGGGTTGAGTAAAGCAAACAACATACAACTATGATTTATGATTTTATAAAGTATGTAACATCAATACATGAACAGCAATCTTATTTTTCAATCATTTTGCAATAATGAGGGAGAAAAGTATCACATTTTTTAAAAAAGTTGTGAAGTTATATTTCTGTCCACTACATGTGGTACCCAGCCTTTAAAGGGGTGGTTCACCCATATTTTTTGTTGTCTAGATCGATATTATATTGAGAAACAATGTTTCTCTCAAATACCTTGTGTTGGCAATAGTGCCTGTGAGAGGCGCTATTGCAGACCGCTGCTCCCCGTCCAGTGACGTACCCGTCCAATGCTGCCTCGTCACATCCGTGCAGCCGGCTACAGTCTTCCAGACTCTGAGCTGTGAGTGGTGTTTCACTGCTGTCACAGCCCATCTGCTCCCCGCTCCTCCTCCCTCCTCCCTCCTAGCACAGCACGGCGCGTCTCCTGCTCCCCCCTCCCTCCTCGCAGAACGCTGCAAGCAAGAGACGTGCTGTGAGGGAGGAGGGAGGAGGAGCAGGGAGCAGATGGGCTCAGAATGCAGCCGGCTGCACGGATGTGACGAGGCAGCATTGGACGGGTACGTCACTGGACGGGGAGCAGCGGTCTGCAATAGCGCCTCTCACAGGCACTATTGACAACTCAAGGTATTTGAGAGAAACATTGTTTCTCAATATAATATCGATCTAGACAATAAAAAATATGGGTGAACCACCCCTTTAATGCCTGACAAAAAAATGAAAACAAATGATGAACATTAGCAAGCTTTCAAGTCCACTTAGGTCTATTTATCAGGCACGGGCAAGAAAATATGAGAACATTCACATGTTTATAGGAAAAAGAACAAAGTGGTTGTGTTGTGTTGAAGAGATCTGATAAATGTAAGCAGAACGAGTAGGGGTCCTTTCACACAGGCAGATAAACTGTCCATAATGAGCAATGATTGACGATACACCAAGGTTTAATTTCATTTTCATGTAACAAAGATCGTGACCCTAGGTTTACACTCGACAATAATCACAAACAAAACTTTGTATGCATGTTCTTTTGGTCAATCAGTGTCCTTTGTAAAAGTGTCTTGTTAGGGAAGGTGTTTATCATTTATAATTCTTCAATTTGAGGTACGTTTCTTTAACAGAAAAGTTATAAAACAATATCAATTCATGCAACACATTTAATACTGTTTTCAGTGTGTTAAATACTGACATTAATTTGCAATCAATGATTCTCCTGCCACTTTGACATTCCAGTTGGAATCCTATTGCCCCATTTGTGATTTTCACTTTATTTGTATTATTATTATTTCGTAAATCAAAAGAGATTTGGGCTTTGAGGCCAGAAAGGTCAAAATCCCCATATGAAATTATTATTTTTCTTATAATAAACTTGAAATTTTATTACTTCATTTCCAATGTTTTTTTTAGAATCGTTGATAAGTGAAAAGTATGACTGCCCCATTTTTAACATATTCCACTTTTTTTGCCACATGAATCAGGGTAGAACTTAAGGTTTCCTGGCCTCCATGATAATATGGATTTGTAACGTCCGCCCGGGACCACTGTCTTAGGATGGCTGTTATGGAAAGACTAGAGGCAAGCCACCCACCCCTCTACAGGAATCTGGAATTACTGCAGGGTCCAGCAGGTCACTGCCCATGGAAGGGTGGAATCCAGGGAACAATGGTGTCACGGCCAGGTGGACGGGCAGACCCAGGAGGTGGATCCACTGGGCCGAACTCCTAGATGGTAGTAAAGAGTCCGGTAGCTGGAACACTATAACAGCAGAACAGTCCGTGCACACGAGTATAGCGGAGAAGTCCCTGGGACCACGGAGTCACGGGTGGTAGTCCGGGTGACGCAGCTCAGGTTCGGAAGCCGAGATGATGTCAGGCGGGGTCCGGAACCTTTGGAGCGAGATGACGGGTCACCGCAGGGATCCGAGATGGTGCGGACTGTCAGGATGGCAGATGGACAGCGTTCGGGGTTCAGGATACGGCAGGACTGGATGGCGAGGCAGGCACGGCTCTACAAGAGAGATAGGTGAGTATATGCACAGAGACACCAGGAGACCTGACTCCTAGCTTAGGAAACACGAAGATCAGGCCCCGCCCCCTTGGACAATAACCCCCTTTATACCCTGTACCTGTTTAGCCTCATTTCCTGTTAATGGACGCTGGCCCTTTAAGAAAGGGTCAGTGACCGCGCGCGCGCCCTAATGCGCATGCGCGCCGCCCGGGTGCCAGAAGCCAGGGAAGGAAGCTGAGAGGAGGACGCAGGGGAGCCGGCCAGGGCCTGGGAAGCCGTCGGGCGCCGGGATCGGAGACCAGGGGACCTGGGAAGGACGGGCACCGGAGGCTGGAGAGCGGGGAGCGTGGCAGGTGAGCCGGGGAGCGGGAGTGAGGACCCGAGGAGCGGAACCGAGGACCCGGGGAGCGTGACAGTACCCCCCCCCCCCCACGCCCCCCTCCCCGCAACCGGGACATGAAGGCACGGATCAGAGGAGTGCCCACGTTCTCCCTGGGCTCCCAGGACCTATCCTCAGGACCATACCCTTCCCAGTCCACCAGGAAGAACTGTCGACCTCGTACGGTCTTCATGGCCACGATATCTCTTACCGCATAGATGTCGTCATCGGCAATAGGTGGAGGAGCCGGACTGGCAGCAGCGGAGAAGGGACCAAGGACAACCGGCTTGAGCAGGGAGACGTGGAATGAGTTGGGTATCCTCATCGTGGCCGGGAGCTGTAGCTTGTAGGAGACCTCATTGATCTTGTTGAGGACTTTAAACGGCCCAATGTAGCGAGGACCCAGCTTGTATGATGGTATCTTCAGGCGGACGTACTGGGAAGCAAGCCAGACGAGATCTCCAGGAGAGAAACACGGAGGGTCCAGACGTTTCTTGTCTGCGTGTCTTTTCATCCGCAGGGAAGCACGCCCAAGGGATGCTTTGACAGAGTCCCAAATGGTTGCAAAGTCACGGGCTACTGTATCTGCAGCAGGGACATCCGAAGAAGGAGATACAGGCAATGGGATGGAAGGCTGAAGTCCGTAAACGACATGGAAGGGAGAGCTGGAGGACGACTCACTGATGTGGTGGTTGTGGGAGAATTCAGCCCAAGGAAGAAGAGCGGACCAGTCGTCGTGATGGGCGTTAACATAGTGACGTAAGAAAGAGGTCAAGATTTGATTGACCCTCTCTACCTGGCCATTAGACTGAGGATGGTATGCAGATGAAAAGTCCAGAGTCACTCCCAGATGTTTACAGAGAGCCCTCCAGAAGCGGGAGGTGAACTGAGTTCCTCTGTCGGATACGATGTGTAATGGAAAGCCATGCAAGCGGAAGATGTGTTGTATATAGGCGTCCGCGAGTTCCTGAGCAGAGGGCAGTCCAGCCATAGGGACGAAATGGGCCATTTTAGAGAACCGGTCCACCACGACCCATATGACTGTGTGTCCGGAGGACAATGGCAAGTCCGTAATAAAGTCCATTGCTATGTGTTGCCACGGAACTGAGGGTATCGGCAGAGGCAGAAGACGGCCATATGGGAGGTGTTTGGGCGTCTTGTTCCTGGCACAGGAGGAACAGGCGGATACAAAAGCAGCGACGTCCGTGCGAAGGGATGGCCACCAATAATGACGTACAATCGCACCCCATGTCTTTTTCTGACCAGCATGACCGGCTGTTTTCGAGGCATGACCCCAGTGTAACACTTTTTCCCTGTCTACCTCGGAGACATAGGTCTTCCCGGGCGGTATCTGGGCCAGGGTGACAGGGGCCACCGGAATGATTTTACTAGGACAAATGATGGGTTGGGTAGTCTCTTCCTCCTGCTCCATGGGCATGAAAGACCTGGACAAGGCATCAGCGCGTACATTCTTGTCCGCGGGTCGGAAGTGAAGCTGGAAATCAAACCTGGCAAAGAATAGGGACCACCTGGCTTGCCGTGGGTTCAGACGCTGAGCGGACCGTAGGTATTCCAAGTTCTTGTGGTCCGTGTAAATAATCACGGGGTACACTGCACCTTCCAGGAGGTAGCGCCATTCCTCCAAAGCCAGTTTGACTGCCAAGAGCTCTCGGTCACCGATGGTGTAGTTGCGTTCAGGCGCTGAGAAGCCCTTGGAGAAGAATCCGCAAGTCACCATCTTCCCGGAGGAGGACTTTTGCATGAGCACTGCTCCGGCTCCTGAGGGGGAGGCATCCACCTCCAAGGTGAACTGGCGGTTTAACTCCGGACGGTGGAGTACAGGAGAGGAAGCAAAAGCCCGCTTCAGAGAGCCAAACGCGGCGTCAGCCGCAGGTGACCAGTCCTTTGGATTAGCCTCCTTCTTAGTCAAAGCGGAGAGAGGAGCAGTCAAGGCAGAGAAGTGAGGGATAAACTGGCGGTAGTAGTTGGCGAATCCCAGGAAGCATTGGATTGCCTTCAGTCCAGAAGGAGGAGGCCAGTTGAGAATGGCGGAGACCTTCTTGGGATCCATCTGCAGTCCAGTATCAGAGATGATGTACCCCAGAAAGGGGAGAGAAGACTGCTCAAAGACACACTTCTCATACTTTGCGTACAGACGATTCTCTCTCAGTCTTTGTAGAACCAGCTGTACATTTTCTCTGTGGGTTTGGAGGTCCGGAGAGAAGACAAGGATGTCATCTAGATACACTACCACACAGATGTAGAGAAGGTCCCGGAACACGTCGTTCACCAGTTCTTGAAAGACGGCAGGAGCGTTACACAGGCCGAAGGGCATCACGCAGTATTCATAATGTCCATCGCGCGTATTGAACGCGGTTTTCCATTCGTCACCAGAGCGGATGCGTACCAGATTGTAAGCACCCCGAAGATCCAGCTTGGTGAACACACGAGCTCCTCTAAGACGGTCAAACAATTCGGGAATGAGCGGCAGAGGGTACTTGTTTTTTACGGTGATTTGATTCAGACCCCGGTAGTCTATGCATGGGCGTAAGTCGCCCTCTTTCTTCTTGACAAAGAAGAAACCTGCTCCAGCAGGAGAGGAGGATCTCCGAATGAACCCCCTTGCCAGGCTCTCTGAGATGTAAGCAGACATGGCCCTTGTTTCGGCTGGAGATAAAGGATATATGCGTCCTCGTGGTGGTGTTGTTCCTGGGAGCAGGTCGATGGCACAATCGTATGGACGATGTGGCGGCAGTACCTCGGATTCCTTTTTATCAAAGACATCTGCAAAGGACCAATAGGCCGAGGGCAGCCCCGGTAGGTTCTCTGGAACCGGAGGTCGTCGGATGGGTTGTATGGACTTTAGGCACCTCTCATGACACGAAGAGCCCCATCGGGTGATTTCGCCAGTGCCCCAGCTAACTGATGGTTCGTGTGTCCGCAACCATGGAAGTCCCAGCAGGATCTGGTGGGACATGTGTGGGAGAACGTAGAAAGCGATGTTCTCGGTGTGAAGGGCACCGATACGCAGTTCGACCGGCCTGGTGATCCAGGAGATGGTGTCAGAGAGGGGTCTCCCATCCACCGAGGCAATCACTAGGGGCTTGTCGAGTGGAATAACAGGCACCCGGTACTTGTCCACCGTGGCCTGCTGGATGAAATTGCCTGCTGCCCCGGAATCGAGGTAGGCATCAGCCGTGAACCGCGTCTCTCCCGTTGTCACTTGCACTGTCCATGTAACCGGGTCAGAGAGAGTCCCAGCACCTAGGGTGGCCTCTCCTACCAACCCTAGGCTTTGGAGTTTCCCGGCCTCTCTGGACAGGAGCGTAGCAGGTGTGTGTCCTCACCGCAGTAAAAGCAGAGACCCTTGGCGAGCCGCTCTGCTCGACGTTGTTCAGACTGACGCACTCGGTCGATCTGCATGGGCTCGTGGACGGGAGCCCCAGCTGTCGATGACTGAAGTACGGAGGGTTTCTGCGGAGGAGAGGAATGCCGTACTGGACGTCTCTCACGGGACACTTCCTTGGATCGCTCCTGAAAGCGAATGTCCACTCGAGTCGCTAGGGCAATCAGGGCATCCAGGGTGGTCGGTACGTCACGACCCGCCAGCTCGTCTTTAATTCGCCCTGAGAGTCCTTCCCAGAAGGCGGCGGTTAGGGCCTCGTTGTTCCACCCGAGTTCTGAGGCCAGGGTGCGAAACCGGATCGCGTATTGACCCACCGTCAGAGTCCCCTGACGTAACCGGAGAAGAGACGAAGCAGACGCGGAGGCGCGTCCGGGCTCATCAAAAGTACCATGGAATGCCTGCAGGAAGTCCTGGATGTTCGTGGTCACAGGATCCCCCTTCTCCCACAAGGGGTTCATCCACGCCAGTGCCTCACCCTCTAGATGGGACATGATGAAGGCGACCTTGGCTTGGTCGGAGGCAAACAAATGCGGCAACTGCGTGAAATGGAGGGAGCATTGGTTTAAGAATCCCCTGCAGGTCTTGGGGTCTCCGGCGTACCGGGGTGGTGAAGCCAACCGAAGTCTGGTGGTATCTGAAGAAGTCGCCACAGGAGCTGGATCCGTGGATTGACTAGTGGAAGCCCGGGATGTTGAAGTCGTAACTGCCGTTTGTAGCGTGTTCAGGCGGGCGTCCACAGAAGACATGAATTGCAGCATGCGGGTCTGGACTTCACGCTGGCGTTGGAGTTCCTCCTGTACGGCTGCTAGTGCTGCAGCGGGATCCATGGCCTGATCTTACTGTCACGGCCAGGTGGACGGGCAGACCCAGGAGGTGGATCCACTGGGCCGAACTCCTAGATGGTAGTAAAGAGTCCGGTAGCTGGAACACTATAACAGCAGAACAGTCCGTGCACACGAGTATAGCGGAGAAGTCCCTGGGACCACGGAGTCACGGGTGGTAGTCCGGGTGACGCAGCTCAGGTTCGGAAGCCGAGATGATGTCAGGCGGGGTCCGGAACCTTTGGAGCGAGATGACGGGTCACCGCAGGGATCCGAGATGGTGCGGACTGTCAGGATGGCAGATGGACAGCGTTCGGGGTTCAGGATACGGCAGGACTGGATGGCGAGGCAGGCACGGCTCTACAAGAGAGATAGGTGAGTATATGCACAGAGACACCAGGAGACCTGACTCCTAGCTTAGGAAACACGAAGATCAGGCCCCGCCCCCTTGGACAATAACCCCCTTTATACCCTGTACCTGTTTAGCCTCATTTCCTGTTAATGGACGCTGGCCCTTTAAGAAAGGGTCAGTGACCGCGCGCGCCCTAATGCGCATGCGCGCCGCCCGGGTGCCAGAAGCCAGGGAAGGAAGCTGAGAGGAGGACGCAGGGGAGCCGGCCAGGGCCTGGGAAGCCGTCGGGCGCCGGGATCGGAGACCAGGGGACCTGGGAAGGACGGGCACCGGAGGCTGGAGAGCGGGGAGCGTGGCAGGTGAGCCGGGGAGCGGGGGTGAGGACCCGAGGAGCGGAACCGAGGACCCGGGGAGCGTGACAAATGGTCGTCAGGCATGGTCAAACCAGGAGGTACAGGAAAAGGACAAAATCAGCAGGCAAGAGCATAGTCAGGAAATCAGGTTAGGAGATGGCAGCGAAGTACAAAAACAGCAGGCAGGAGAGTTGTTAGATAGCATGCAGAGGTCAAAACAGGGGGATCAAATATTCAAAGCTGGGTGTTAACCAAAGACAAGCAATATAACTAGAATATATCTGGCAGAAAGCAGCAGACCACTGAAGGTATAAGAAGGGTATGGTGCCTTCCAATAAGCTGGAGTTGGAAGCTGATAACTTCACCTGGAAGGCACACACCACAACAGTCAGCCAGTGTTACTGCAAGTCCTAGGCCTACCAAGCTTGGTGGATTGGCGGAGACTGCACTCACCAGAGTTACTGGTACTGATTCCAGCTCTATCACCGCCACCGCCCACCGTGGGAATGCGGCGGCTCCTGGTGGCCAGAGCAGAAATCACAGCCACAGACTCTGGTGGAGACATGACAGGATCATGGTCCATCAGGTTCTTTTTAGACTGGTTACCTGAAATTTCTGGGATCCAACTCCTGGGTTATAATTCCAACAAGGATCTCACCAAGGACAATGTTTAAAAGGATCTAGTTGAGTTGGTTTCCTCCCACAGTCCAAGACATACTGATAGAGAATGCAGATTGTCAGCCCCAGTGGGGACAGTGGTGATGATGATGATTTCTCTAACATGCTTATGAATATGATGGTGCTGTATAAGCAACCAAAATAATAATGATAATAATAATTATAATAATAATAATAGTAATAATCCTTTTTTCCTTAATTGTCTAGTAATATCTCTAGGCTCCTAGAAGTGGTCACATGCTATAGTGGAAACTTTAATAAACACTAAAATAAAATTAGTACTTTTGTTTTCCACCTAACAGAATTGTATTTACCTAAACTTATAATCAATATTTTCTATTTTGCCCCCATCTATATCAACATGTATACTTATATAATACAGATATTTTAATATTTAAACCACTGGAAAAAAATATAATCCCAAATTTTTTGGCCAAGGACCAGATGTGTTCAAGAGGTTGTCTTATTATGTTACTGCTAATGCAATCTGGAAATATGATGGTAATTAGTCTTTGGCAAGGGAGGACGTGATAAGGAAATCGTTTATCATGAACAGCGATTTTGTAAACATTGACATTACTGTGACATGCCAAATGTCAGTAAGAAAACCATCTATTACATGTACTAGATGTAAGAGCTGCATTATACATACAGACTATAAACATTCCTACATGTGACCTTCCTTGACCTACTGTATAGAAATGGTAATGTCTTGGACTAAAGAATTTTAAAATACAGTATGCTAAAATTGAAGGTATACAGAAACTTAACTAAATGATAATGTTTAACATAAAAGTAGATGGATAGATAGATAGATATAAATGCTGTGCACTATAGTTCACTAGTAATGTTGTGTGAGCGTGCTCGCCACTGCTCGATACTTGATCGAGCATCGGGGTGCTTGGGCACGTTTGTTACTCGATCAAGTATCGCCCGCTGCTGTCACACTGCTTAAGTGTCTGCTCATTAACCCTCATACATATTCACAACTTCCCCCGCCCACTGGCAGTCCCAGCGTATCTGATTGATTGCAGTCAAATTGTGTGTTACGGAGGGGACGATTGGATATAAAATAGTATGATATCAATCGTCACCCGAAGTCCACCGGGCAGGTATTAAAGCCACTATGGGACAGGAGAATGAAATACAGCAACTGAGAAGAACCCAAAGGAAATGAAGGGGATGTTTAAAGGCACACCCCAACGTGCAGCATGTCCCTGTTAACCTCACAGGTACACGAGTAATGGTCATGTGTGTAGGGACACATCAAAACCAAAAAGGAATCGCAACAGGTATCGGTCACGTGTGAAGGAACCTGTCAGACTGAGAGGTAACCCAGTTAACGTCACTGGGAAACCTAGGATGTTACCACTGAATCGGTCACGTGCATACATGGGCACGTCAGACCATGTACAGGTACAAAGATATCAGTCACGTGTGTAGAGGGCACGTCAGACCGAGTAGGCTACCCAGTTAGCGTCACTGAGCACCCAAGAACTGGTACACACACAAGTCTGCAACTGACACTGCAGACTGGTCACATGCGTCAGACCATGTGGACCATGACCCTCACCGTGCCAAGACTCAGCTGTACCGAGATACGAATACCCGGCACCGACGCCTAACCCTGAAGTAGTCTCTGTTCTTATCCATACACACACCTGCCACAAACACTGCAGGAAAATGGCACTGGAATCCAATCACTCTAACAGCCAGGATAGCAGCCTTAGCTGTCAGCATGCAGTAACACCACTATGTGGTAATCCCATGTTTCCAGCAGGTTTGCATAACATCGCTATCCTTCATAAACGAAAATATGAGCACCCAATTGTCAATAATTATATTCTTAGCTCAGATGTGAAACCGCTCTCGTCCTTTTTTCTTGGGACAGACATTCCTCCGGGTGCGGTGCTCTTCTATGAACAAGTAAGGAGTTACATTAAATCTCTATCACCTCGTAGCAACATCGTTCGGACACTTATATCCTTCGAACTCTTATACTTAGGTGACGAGCCTCCGGCCCATACTGTCTCATTGTTGTATGTCTTGTTCTTGGGAGATGTTACAGCGAGGAGTACCCCGCTCTACTTCTTCTCTAAGTGACAGGAAGATTTGGGTAGACCTCTCTCTGAGGAGGAACGTGCCAAGATTTTGCTATTTACGCAGCACTCATCAATGTGCGCACTAACACAAGAGAGAAGATATAAAATTCTAACCAGATGGTACAGATGCCCGACGACCATTAAGGCGATGTTTCCAGGGGCTCCTGACACCTGTTGGAGATATTTGAGAGTAACAGGTTCTTACATACAAATCTGGTGGCACTGACATCCTATTAGAACATTTTGGGACAATGTGTTTGATCTATTCAATATGGTCTCCGTGGTTCAGCCCTCCCGCGAGCTTGCTCTTTTGTCTTTGAGTGAGTTCTCTATCTCCAAGTAAAAGAGGAGCCTGCTCCGACACTTCCTGGCGGCTGTTAGAAGTCTGATTCCGAAACTATGGGAAGAAGAGAAGCCCCCCTCTAAGACTGAACTCATGGCAGAGCTCAATGAGCTCTTCAGGATTGAGGAGCTGATAGGCCAGTTAACGGATACTTCGGAGAAGGTTCTCAACACTTGGACCCCTTGGGTACTGTTTAGAGATTCTCAAAAATTTGTACTCTGGATAGTGAGGTGACTCGGCAAATTGGGTGAGGGTACCGAAACATGCAGGGGGTTAAGCTACTAATGTGGGACTTTTCTTTTCTTCCTTTCCTTTCCCTGTTACTATTCTTGATTCCTTTCCTTTTCTTTCTTCCTATTTTTACTGGTCTGTTTACCTTAGCCATATTTGTTTACAGAATCAACCTTTCTTGTATTTTGGTCTTGATTAGCTCAATTTTTCTGATTCAAATGTGATTATTATGGTATCAAGAAATTTTCTGTTAAATATGAAATTCAACAAACCAATCTGTGATTTGTAGTGTACTTGCATTTTGATGTTTTGAATTTGTCTTTGCAATAAAATTTGATTTGAACTATAACAGTTTAAAATTTTTAAAAAATACACATATTTGGTATTGCCGTGTTCAGAAATCCCTAATCTATCACATATAAATCAAATATTCTGATTGGTACATGGCGTGGTGAGAAAACAATTCCAAATGCTAACATTTTGTTTTTTGGTCGCTGCAAAAATTACAGGCGATCAAAACATATCATCTACACAAAAATATCATTAAAAACATCAGCTCAAGACGCAAAAAATACGTCATCACTGTGCTCCAGATCCTGAATGAGAAAGCTACGAGTCTCAGAAAATGGCACCAAAAACGCAATTCCTTTTTTGGACAAACTTCAGATTTTTTTAAACCCCTTATATAAAAGTAAAAGTATACATGTGTGGTATGTAGGAACTCGAATCGACCTAAGGTATCATACTGATACATCAGTATTACCATATAGTAAATATGATGAATAAAATATCTCAAAAACAATTGTGCAATTGCACTTTTTTTGCAATTTCACCGCACTTGAATTTTTTTCCTGTTTTCTAGTACACTATTTGGAAAACTAATGGTTTAATTCAAAAGTACAACTTATGTCATAAAAAATAAGCTCTCATATGGCAATATTGTTGGAAAAATAAAAAAAAAAACAATCTAAAACTAGTAGCTTGCAGCTGTCCTGAATTGTCGCATCCATTAGAGGCGACAATTCCGACTCTTTACTCAGCTCTTCCTGATTGCCCTGGTGCGGTGGCAATCGGAGTAATATAAGGGGTTAATGACTGTTCATAGCTGCCATTAAGCCCTAGATTAGTAATGGATAGGGTATATGAGACACCCCTGATTAATAAGCCTTTAAATGGAACCTGTCAGGTTGTGCATGACCGGAACCGCAGGAGTCTTCTGAACATGTACAGTGCACGTCTGAAGACGAGAAGCAAGCATCCGGATAACAAGGCTGCGGGAATGGTAAGTGCGCACGAGCGGGAACACAAGGAGCGATGGGACGTCGCTCATGTAAATCCATGGTATCATGCCCACAGGGGCATGATACCACGGAAAACATGCAAACGCCTACAGGGCAATGCGATGCCCATGGGGCTAGAGCCCCTGCTCATTTACAAAGGGTACACATAAGTGATAAAACCTATTTTTTTTAATTCATATTACACACTATTACAACATAGGAATGGGTAGGAAGGGGTTACTAGGCCACACATCACACTGCTACTAGGTTAGAACACATAAATTACTTGAAAAGTTCCCTTTAAGTGAAAAGAAATAAACACAAACACCAAAAAAAATTTTATTTGAAATAAAATACAAAAAAACACCGTTTCACCCATTTATTAACCCCCAAAACACCCAGGTCTGACGTAATCCACACGAGGTCCCACGATGATCCCAGCTCTGCAACATCCTGAAGTAGCAGCACCTGGACACAGAACATGACCGCATGCTGTGGCTGCAGGCAGAGACTGACTGAGCCGCAGCTGTGAGTGGTGACATCACTGATTTTAACTGCGGTCACAGGTGGAGGTTCCCAAGGTTCCATATAGGGAGGTGGTTTGGCATTCTGGATAGTGCTGACTAAACCGAGTGAGGTGCTCTAGCTAAATGCATGGAGTTAGTGCAAGAGTTAGGCTGGAAACACACCTATGCGTGTAAAATCGGTCCGAGTTGCCTGAAAAAAAACTCGGACGATTTTAGTTCACGTTAGGTCAGTGTGCAATGCAAGTACAATGGTTTTTTTAATTGTTTCCAGGGTAGCAGAGCGTGTGTAATGCGTGTGTAATCCGTGTGTAATCCTTTTTTTTCTCAGCAACTGTCATCTGCCATGCAGCTCTGCTACATGGCCGCTGACAGCAGCCACAGACAGAGCCATGTAGCAGAGCTGAATAGCCACTGACAGCAGACACAGACAGAGCCGCAAGATCAGAATGAAGTCGGATGAACGTCACCTGACTTCATTGTCATCCCGCAGCTCTGTGTGGCATGGCCTGATCTTCGGTCACCGGTGAAGGTCTCACCGGTGACCGGAAATCCCCTGAGTGACCGCAGTGAGCCGCGCGATCAGCGGTGCCGTCACTGAGGTTACCCGCGGCCACAGCAGAAGTCCTCCCGCTGAGATCTGTGGCCGCGGGTAACCTGAATGATGTCATCGCTGATAGCGCGACTCACTTCAGTCGCTGCGGGGAGCTCACAGAGAGTGGTCGTGGTCTGTGACCGCTCTCTGTCAGCTTCCGATGTAGCAGAGCTGACAGCGTCGAGGGACCTCTGTGGATTACATCAGACCTGGAGGGGTATTTGGGGGTTTAATAAAGTGGTGAAAGAGGTTGTTTTTTTTGTCATTTATTTCAAATAAAGGATTTTATGGTGTATGTCTTTATTTGCTTTATCTTACAGGTTAATCATGGAAGGTATCTCGGGGAGACGCCTGCCATGATTAATCTAGGACTTAGTGGCAGCTATGGGCTGCTGCCATTAACTCCTTATTACCTCGATTGCCACCGCACCAGGGCAATTCGGGATGGCCGGGTACAGTCCCGGGACAGTTGCATATAATGCATGCGGCTATTCCGGGCGGCTGCTGGCTGATATTGTTAGGCTGGTTTGCTCCTCATAATGTGGGGCTCCCCATCCTGAGAATACCAGCCTGCAGCCGTGTGGCTTTACCCTGGCTGGTATTAAAATTGGGGGGGAACTGCCCGCCGTTTTTTTTTAACTATTTATTTATTTTTTTAACTGCATGATATAGACCCACCCACCGGCAGCTGTGATTGGTTGCAGTGAGACAGCTGTCACTCATTGTGGGGGCGTGTCTGACTGCAACCAATCATAGGCACCAGTGGGCGGGGAAAGCAGGGAATACGAGATTGAATAATGAGCGGCCGGCTTTTTCAAAAGAGAAGCCGCCGGAGCAGTGTGACAGCCGTGCAGCGCTACGCTGGTGATCGGGGATCGGTGAGTATGAGAGAGCGGGGGAGAGAGACCGACAGAGAGAGAGACCGACCGACAGACCGACTGACAGAGAGAGAATAGAGACCGAGAGGGAGAGACCGACTGACATTAATCGCATGTTTCTCAAAACACTGGAAATGAGTGAGGTCTCACAATGTCGGTCAATCTCTATAATTGACCGACATTGTGAGACCTCACTCATTTCCAGTGTTTTGAGAAACATGCGATTAATGTATTTAGAAAAACGAATGTCACCAGGATGGTGTGAGTGCCGGTCCGTGTGACATGCATTTTTTTCACGCTCCCATAGAATTGCATTGGAGAGAATTGCGCGAGAAACACTCCAAAACGCAGCACGCTGCGATTTTTGTCTCAGTCCGATTTGGACTGAGAAAAAAATAGCAGATGGGAGCTGCCTCATTGTTTAACATGTGTCCGAGTGCAATGCGAGAATTTCTCGCATTGCACTACTGCGGGAAACTCGCAAGTGAGAAGCCGGCCTTAGGCAGGAATCTGTCAATGGTGACAAGCTATAGACCAGCAGGGTACTGGGATACAGCAATAATTAGGTGTCAGCAAGGGAGTATGACTAAAGGCCACTTTACACAGTGCGATATCGGTACCGATATCGCTAGTGTGGGTACCCGCCCCCATCTGTTGTGCGACATGGGCAAATCGCTGCCCGTGGCGCACAACATTGCCCAGAGCAGTCACACATACTTACCTGCCTAGCGACGTTGCTGTGACCGGCGATCTGCCTCCTTTCTAAGGGGGCGGTCCGTGTGGCGTCACAGCAGCGTCACTGAACCGCCGCCCAATAGCAGCGGATGGGCGGAGATGAGCGGGCGTAACATCCCGCCCACCTCCTTCCTTCCGCATTGGGGAGGCAGGTAGGGGAACTTCCTCGTTACTGCGGCGTCACACACAGCGATGTGTGCTGCCGCAGGAACGAGGAACAACTTCGTTACTGCGGCAGTAACGATAATCGAGAATGGACCCCCATGTCACCGATGAGCGATTTTGCACGTTTTTGCAACGATGCAAAATCGCTCATAGGTGTCACACGCAACGGCATCGCTAATGCGGCCGGATGTGCGTCACAAATTCCGTGACCCCAACGAATTAGCATTAGCGATGTCGTAGTGTGTAAAGCCCCCTTAATTGTATTACTTTATGCCATTCTAAGCTATTTAAGAAAAATGACTTAGGCTAGTTTCACACTTGCGTTGAACGCCATCCGTTGCATTGCATTCTGTGATGGATGCAAGGGATGCGTTGCATGTAATGGCACAACGGATGCAACGGATCGTACAAAACGGAAAGCTTATTTTTTTTTTTTTTTTCTTCATTACAGTTTTACCGGCAGCAGACTATTGTGAACGATCAGCTGATCACCCGGCTGCCGGACGCTCAGCTGATCGCTCTCACATGCTGGCGGCCGGGCGCTCAGCTGAGCGCTCTCACATGCCGGCGGCCGGGCGCTCAGCTGAGCGCTCTCACATGGCGGCGGCCGGGCGGTCTGCTGAACGTTCAGCCACCGAGAGACAAAATAAAGTTTCTGTGATTAAAAAAAAAAAAAATGAGCATGCGCAGTGAAAATAGAGGATTCCGCTGCTCAAAAAACATTACATGCTGCGTTCCTTCCGCCCGACGGACGCAACGCAGCGTCAGCCAGCGGAAGCAACGCAGGTACTTTTGGCACAATCCGTCATCCATACAAGTCTATGGGAAAGAGCGGAATCCGTTAACGGATTCCGCTGTTTTGCAAAAGGGCGGATTGTGACGGAAGGAAAAAAACGCAAGTGTGAAAGTACCCTTAGCTATGTAATGCCTTTAAGACACCTTATATTGAAATAATTTCAAATGTTGCTACTTCTAAAATTTATACACTCCATTATTTCTTTATCTCTAGTTAACTTACATTGAATTTTTTTGTAAATGTGCCTTAAACTATGAACGCGTCCAATATTCAACATAGAAAAAGGAATCAACCTATATGCTCCTCCAAAAAAGATTAAATATTTAATAACATTTAAGTAGCTATAGTATCAGAAATTTATGGTCACATTTGCAAATTCTGTTTTCATTTATCTTGAAGGCAGATTTATGGATTTTTCTGGATTATTTTGAAAACTAAACATGAAACAATAAGAGCTGTTATAACTAAAAACATTAAGAAGGAAAAACATGTCTAAAGTGACAAGGAAGAAAAGAAAGCCATGGACCCCATAGGCGGGAGGGGTGACATGACCAGAGGGAAGGGAGGGAGTGAGGGGTTAATAAAGTGAATTAAAGGGCATTATGGGCCCTTATAGGGGATTGGTGGAATAGGGTCACTGTAGGGTGGGGAGGGGGCTAGTATATAAACTATAGGGGAGGGGTCTTACCTTCCTTGTGACTCCGGACAGTAAAGGATTCCGACCTGTCCAACGGCATGGCGGACCTCCAGGAACGGGACAGGACGATCCGATCAGCGATGGCGGTGCACGGGGCCCAGGCAGTGCAGTCCCACTTCAGGGCTGCCTGGGTTTCCCCGTCGGCACCTGCCCCTTGTCTCCCCCTCGGCCGCGGGCGGCGTTCCAGGCCCCCCCCCCATCATCAGGTATTCTCCGGCCGCAGGGGGGGCAAGGAGGCCCAGTGAGAGCCCCCCTCGGGACCCTCCGTGGCGGGGCGGGCAGCGGCTGCTTCCAGCGTCTGCCCCGGCCGCAGGGAGGAATCTCCGGCGAGGCCGCGGCGGCCGCAAAGGGGGCGTGGCCAGCCCGGGGCCTTCTCCTGATGTCGGGCCTCGGGCTGGAGTGAGGAGCCCAGCGGCGTCTCCCGGCCGGGAGCGAGCCCGGCGACGATCTGAGGCCAGCGGCGGGCTGGACGGAGACGGGCCCGGCCTGGGGCCTACTTCCGGTCCCAGGCCTCGGGCTCAATTACCAGGCCAGCGGCAGCCCGGGACCGGGGGGCGTGCCCAGCGGTGATCGGAGGTTTGAGAGGGGGCGTGCCCAGCCTGGGGGGCCTGCTCCTGGTGACGGGCACCCTGCGGAGTGACACGGCCCTGCGGCAGCTTCCAAATGGGAGCGGGCCCTGCAATTGAATGAGGCCAGCAGTACCCCCCGTGTGTGGCGGGGGGGGCTGGGCGCAGGCAGCCAGCGGGGGGACCGGTGTGTGCAGGCGGCACCCGGATACCCGTGAGGCTGCGGGGAGCAGGGGGGACGGCAGGCAGGAGCCCTGCGGTTCCCGCCAGGTCCCTCAGGTCATCAGTACTGCGCCCGGCAGCAGCGGTCTCCCCCTCCCGGGGAGGACCCGGCGGGATGCCACGGTTGGGGCCCCTGGAGGGCTGGAGGCGACGGTGGGGAGCCCCCTGAGCTCAGGGAGAGGCTCCTCCAAGAAGAGGATTCGGTCAGCGGCGGCCCGGGGGACAGGACGGTCTCGCGGGCTATCGCCGCACAGGAAGAGACGGATGCCCACCGCCAGTGCCCACGCGGCGGCCCAGGAGGGCGGCCGTGGTGGAGGGGAAGCATCGGCTGCGTCCCCTGGAGCTGGAATGGTGGTGGACGACTACAGCGAGGAAGAAGAGGGAGCCCTCAGGTCGGGGGGACGAATCTGACGAGCAGATGGCGGAGGACGTCGCGGTTCCAATTTCCATTTCTGCGCCACGGTCGGGTGAGCTGGCCGTGGATTCGGCATTGCTTGCGGCGCGGGGTGCTAGTTTTGGGGAGGTGGCTGCGGGCACGGCAGCGCCAAGGGGGGTCAGCATTGCTTAGTCAGTTGCTGGGCTTGTTGCAGGGTTAACGCGCGCGCCGGCGGCAGCAGCGGCCTGGACGGGTCGACGGTGGAGGGCGCAGCGTCGGTCAGCAGCGAGGCGGCGCCGGTAGGGACGGGTGCGGTTGGTGGAGTAGTGGAGCCCGCGGGTTAAACAGCGGTAGAACAGGAAAATGGGGATGAGGTGGTGCGTTTGGCGGATAGGGCTCAGTTTACGTGTGCTTTGAGGGACCGTTAGGGGCTCACCTCCAGAGGGAGGTGAGGGACAAGATTGGGAAGGGGGAGTATGTGAAGATATTTTCCCTGCTACCCCTGTTAAAAAAAAAAAAAAAAATTTAATCTGGACAAGGTGAAGCCGAACGACTCCCAAGAAGGAAGGGGAAGAGGAAAAAAAACGCTGTTATATGCTCATTCCTCGCCCCCCTTTTTTCCAATTGTCTGCAGGCGTTTGCAATTTGGCAAGTGTCATAGGGGAAAAGAAGCCGGAGCACTGCTCGGCTCTGTTTGACTATCGGGAAGCAATGGGGGAGGCGTATCGCACGGACAGGGGCTTGCCATGGCTGCGGTATGATGTGCAGTTTAGGCGGCGGAAGGCGTTACGGCCCGGCATGCGGTGGGACCGTGAGGACATTTCCTTAGGGATGCGTTGAATGGCGGCCCCGAGCCAACCCCTCCCCCCCCCCCTTTCATGGCGGCGCCGGGGGGAACGGGAGCCAGGCCCTCGGGTACCCAGAAAAAGGGATTGTGCTGGCAAGTTGGCGACGGCCGGTGCAAATTTGGGGCAGCATGCAGGTTCGAGCATGAGTGCTCCGGCTGAGGGGGGACGGGTTTTGGTAAAAGGGAGGACGCCAGTGAAAATAGGGGCAATGGCGCCATCTTTTAAATAGGTATCCGGGCGGGGCAGCGGCGTCAATTTTGCGGTTTGGTTTTTTATCCGGTTTTCAGATTTCGTCGGCGGTCGAGGCATGGCCTCCGGTTTGTCGTACTTTAAGGTCGGCAAGGGACCACTCTATGGTTGTGGGTGGGAAGTTGGGGACAGAGGTTGAGTTGGGCAGGATGGGGGGGTCCATTTGAGAGCCCGCCGTGCAGTAATCTGGTGGTGTCCCGGTTGGGGGTGGTGCCAAAGAAGGAGTCGGATAAATTTCGGCTCATCCAGCATCTTTCATTTCCGGGGGGGTCGTCAGTGAATGATGGCATCGCGCTAGAATTGTCGGCAGTGTACTACGTCTCGTTTGACAAAGCGCTGGACTTGGTGCGGGCGGCGGGATGCGGTGCATCGATGGCAAAGGTGGATGTAGAATCGGCGTTTCGTTTGCTGCCGGTGCATCCGGAGAGCCAGCACCTTCTGGGTTGCTGGTGGGGTGATGAGTTTATGTTGATCATTGTGTGCCTATGGGCTGTTTCAATTTCTGGTTTGTATTTTGAGGCGTTTAGTTCCTTTGCTGAGTGGGTGGTGCGGGACGTGTCTGGGTGTCCTCCATTATCCTCTATCTAGATGATTTTCTTGGTGTCGGTCCGGCGGGATCCATGGTTTGCGCTGGCTCGTTGTTCGCCTTACAGAGAGTGGCGGATAGCTTTGGGTTCCCTTTAGCACAGGATAAGTCGGAGGGGCCGGCGACGGTTATGCGGTAATTTTTTGTTTTCTTTGGGGACTGCGATTGACTCTTTGGCTATGGCATGCAGGCTGCCGTAGGGGAAGATGGTGGCCTTGTGGTGAGTGGTAGCAGCAATGCTGGCAGCACGGAAAGGGCGGCTGAAGGTGGTGCAGTCTTTGCTCGGGAAGTTTGAACTTTGCGTGCAGGATTATGCCAATGGGGCGGGTGTTCGCCAAGATTTTGGCGGCAGATAGGGTAGGCGTACGGTCCCCGGCGCATTTTGTGCGGGTCACGCGGGAGATCAAGGAGGATTTTCTGGTTTGGGATGTTTTTCTTGCAATGTTTTAACGGCCGAGCCTTGTGGTTGAAGAAGGTGGTGCCCAATGGTGTGCTCGAACTGTACAGGGACGCGGCCGGGTCGGCAGGTTTCGTCACCACTTTTTCAGGGACATTGGTGCGTTGGGAGGTGGCCTGAGGAATGGCGGCAGGTTGGTCTGGTTAGGAATCTGGCCTTGCTGTGGTTATTTTCGATCGTGGTGACGGTGGAATTGTGGGGGGTTGCAATTTTCGGGATGTAAGTGTGCGATCACTGCGATAATCAGGCGGTGGTGCATGCGATAAACAGCTTGTCAGCAGAGTCCGGACCGGTAGTGGCTTATCTGCGGCATTTGGTGCTCAAGTGTTTACTGTGGAACGTTCATGTGGTTGAGAAACACGTGGTGGGGGTTGATAACGGGGTGGCGGACGCTTTATCTCATTTTCAGTCCACAGGTTGTGGGAGTTCATGCCGGGGGGCAGACGAGATCGGAGCAGTGTCCAGAGGACTTGTGGAGCCTGGTGAGGCATTGATTGCGGGTTTCATTAGGAATTCGGTGAGTGGCAGGAGATGCTGGGAGTTATGTTTGGTGACGGGTGAGCAAATTACTTGTTGGCGCTACTGGCACTAGTGAGCGAGGATTTCAGGGCTGGGAAGTCAGCATCAGCAGTGATACTTAGGGTGGCGGCTGTGGCCTTTTTTGGTTGAAGGTCAGGGGTGAGTGGGGCGTGTCGCGGAATTTTGGGGCGGCAGGCCTTGAAGGGTTTTTTCGAAAAAAGGGCGAAGGAGCGGGACACTAGGTGGCCCATTTCTTTGGTTTTGTTACGGCAATTGGTGGACGGTTTGCGGGACATTTGTGTCTCAGTTTATGAGAGGGTGCTTTTGAAACGGCTTTTGTGTTAGCCTTTTTGGGGCGTTGGTGAGCCCTTCCAGGTTCAGGGGGGGTGGTCTGATGTCCGAGGTTGTGGCATTGGTGGGACAGAGAGTAGAGTGTCAGCTTAGGCGGTCCAAAAACAGACCTGATGGGTCGAGGCAGGTTGGTTGTGATGGATGCGTTGTGCCCGGGGCAGTTGGTGAGGAAGTTTTGCGGCTTGGGGGCGGTCCTCCGGGCCTGCTGTTATGGCACGTGGATGGGTCTTGGTTTGTCTCGTTACCAGTTTGTGGCCGTACTGAGGAGTTGTTTGCGCTGTGCGGGGGAATGCTCGGGAGATTATGGGCCTCATTCCTTCAGGATCGGGGCGGCTGCGGAGGCTTCGCGTTGTGGCCTGGGTGATGACATGGTGGGACGAATCGGTTGGTGGGAGTCTTATCGTTTTTCGGGGTTATGTGCGCCCACAGTTGTTGTCCCAGTGAGGGCTTTATGGAGTAGTTGGTTGTGACTTTGTCGGGGTTTCATGCTAAAAAATTGGTGTTGGTGGGGTTTGTTTTGGTGAAGTTTTTGTGGTTGTAGGAATCTGCCTGATATGGATTCTGGGGCTCTCCTTCGTGTTCTGGGGGGCCCGTCGGGCCGATGCTCGCCTGAATGGTCGGCAGTTGGGTGGACAGATCGCTTGCGTTGGTCAAGTGGTTCGGTGTGCGGGGCATGGAATGGAGCGGGGTCGTGACGGAGTTTGAATACTATTGCAGGGTGGATAGACCTCCGAACGTGTTGGTTTTTGCACGTGGGGGGGGAAGTGACTTGGGAGTGCGGGCATCACGTGATTTGATCTGGGACATCAAGATGGATCTATTGCGTTTATGGACCAGGTATCCGGGTTTGATAGTGGTATGGTCGGATTGTGGCCACATTGGTGTGGAGGGGGGCACGGTCAGTTGAGAAGCTGAATCGCGCCCGGGATCATGTGAACAGGGTGGTTGCGCGTTTCGTGCGGAGAAACGGCGGTAGTGTAGTGTGATGTGCGGATCTGGAGTCGCCAAAGTGGCAGTTTCGAAGGGGTGATGGGGTTCACCTTACTGAGATTGGTTCTGATCTCTGGGCCTTGGGTTTGCGTGATGGTGGAGCAAGCCTTGGGTGTGTGGCGGGTCCAGGCCATGTAAGGTGTCACGTGTCCTGTCCTGTGGCGGGGGTAGGTCTGGTCCAGAGGCGGTTGTAAGGGATTGGTGGCTGGACTGAGAGGCACTGTCTTGGTATGGTGTCTCCGGGTTCCGGTAAATTGCAGGCACGGGGTTCTGCAAGGTTTGGGGGGTATTAATCCACGGGGTGATTAATACCTCATCTCTGGGTCGGAGTGTTGCGGCCAGGGATATTGGTGGAGGAAGTGGTTTCTGGACCGGGCCTACATGGGGTTACATGTACAGTTATTATTTATGTGTTACCTATTATTTGTTTGGGGTCGCCCGTTGGACGGCGCCCCTTGTGTTAGTATGTTAATAATAGGTAATAAAGGCTGCTGTGGCCAATTTGTTTAACCAAGTCACATGCAGTCGGTGTGTTATTTATTAGGTTAAGTGGGTATACTAACCATCACGACCGGAGAATCCTTCCTCAGTGGTCATGACAGGTAATATGTGCAAGTCTTAAATCCAGATTGTTATAGGAGCCAATGACAGCCCATCGAAAAAAAAACTCTATTCTGGGATTACACACAATAATCCTTAAACCACTGGAACCACACAATATTAAATCTAAGGCCCCTTTCACACGTCAGTGATTCTGGTACGTTTGTGCTTTTTTTTAAACGTACCAGAATCACTGACATACGCAGACCCATTATAATGAATGGGTCTGCTCACACGTCAGTGATTTGTCACTGCACGTGTCTCCGTGCGGCGTACCCGCGTGTGCGTGTATGCCGCACGGAGACATGTCCATTTTTTTCTGGCATCACTGATGTTCCACGGACCACGCAGTGGTGTGGTCCGTGAAACACGTGCCAGAAAAAAACGTGCTTTTAAAATAAAAAACATTTTAACTCACCCGGCGTCCAGCGATGTCCTCTGCAGCCCGTGCAGCTTGCTGCTTCTAAGCCGGCTGATTACTGTTGCGCATATTCATTATGCGCGACACAGCCGACCCGGAAGCAGCTGCTGCGGGGGTCAGCGCCGGCCGGATGCTGCGTCGCGAGAGCGATCAGCACCATGGAGAGTGGGAGCGGACGCAGGTGAGTGAATCTCTAAGTGCAATCACGGGCCACGGAGAACGGAGCCCGGATTGCACTTAGACAACCCACGTGTGCCGTGATTTTCGGCACACGCAGGGACATGTGCGTGTTTTACACGCCAGTGAAAAACGTCTGTGTTTTTCACTGACGTGTGAAACGGGCCTTATAGACATGAAAAGAAATGTCTTATCACTATCTACTATAAGAGATGCAATAATAAAAGGTCATATTCTGTAACTGCATACTAAGACAAAACTAAAGACACTCAGACAATAGTTACATAACAACGCTTGAGGGATACAAACTGCATGATTCCAGTTTCGTTAAAGTATTTAGATTAAAGCAGTAATAAAAATAAGATGTTGGGAATATATATAATAGAACAAATACATTTGTGTGAAAAAGTGTTTGCCCCCTTCCTGATTTCTTATTATTTTCCCCATGTTTGTCACACTTAAATGTTGCAGATCACCAAACAAATTTAAATATTTGACAAATATAACAGAAGTGCACACAAAATGCATTTTATAAATGAAAGTCTTTATTATTAAGGGAAAAATAAATTCAAAGCTACAGGGCCCTGTGTAATAAAGTGATGGCGCCCTAAACCTAATAACTGGTTGGGCCACCCTTAGAATCAACAACCGCAATCAAGCCTTTGTGATAACTGGCAACGAGTCTTTTATAACACTTTTGAGGAATTTTGGCCCACTCATTTTTTCAGACTTGTTGAAATTCAGCCATATTGGAGGGTTTCCGAGCATAAACCAACGTTTTAAGGTCATGCCATGGAATCTCAAACTAAGATTAAGATAAGGACTTTGACTAGGCCATTCAGGGGTGGACTTGCTGGTATGTTTTGTGTCATTGGTTTGCTACATAACCCAAGTGCTCTTCAGCTTGAGGTCACGAACAGGTAGCCGGACATTCTACAGTACTTCAGGATGTTTGGTAGACAGCAAAATTCCATTTACTACAGCGAGTTTTCCAGATCCTGAAGAAGCAAAATAGCCCCAGACCATCACACTACCACCACCATATTTTACTGTTGGCATAATGTTCCTTTTCTGAAATGCTATGTTACTTCTATGGCAAATGTAATGGGACATACACATTACAAAAAGTTCATCTTTTTCTTATCAGTCCAAAGTATTCTTTCAAAAATCTTTGGGATCATCAAGATGTTTTATGGTAAAACTGAAACAAGCCTTTATGTCTTTTTGCTCAGCAGTGGTTTTTGTTTTGGAACTCTGCCATGCTGACCATTTTTGCCCAGGTTCTTTCTTATGGTGGAGTCATGAACACTGACCTTAATTGAGGCAAGTGAGGCCTGTAGTTCTTTGGATGTTGTTCTGGGGTCTTTTGTGACATCATTGATGAGTTGTTGCTGTACTCTTGGGGTAAATTTGGTTGGCTGGCCACTACTGGGAAGGTTCATCACTGTTCCATATTTTCACCATTTGTGGATGATGGCTCTCACTGTGGTTTGCTGGAGTTCCAGGCTTTAGAAATTACTTTATAACTTTTTCCAGACTGATAGATCTCAATTACTTTGTTCTCATTTGTTCCTGAATTTCTTTGGATTACAGCATGATGACTATATTTGAGGATCTTTTGGTCTGCTTCACTTTGTCAGGCAGGTCCTGTTTAAGTGATTTCTTGATTGAGGACAGGTGTGGCAGTAATCAGGCTTGGGTGTGGCTAGGGAAATTGAACTCAGTTTCACAAAGATGTGATAAACCACAGTTAATCTATATATTAAGGTGGGGGACAGTCACTTTTTCATGCAGGCCCCTGTAGGTTTGGATTTCTTTTTCCCTTAATAATAGACCTTCATTTATAAACTGCATTTTATGTTCACTTGTGTTATTTTTTTGTTTAATATTAAAATTTGTTTGGTGATCTGAAACATTTAAGTATGACAAACTTGCAAAACTATAAGAAATCAGGAAGGGGGTAAAGACTTTTTCACACCACTACTTGTGCTATGACTCCCATATCTGCCCACAATAAGCAGAAGACAAGACTTATAAACTCTACTAGTATAACTTCTAAGTAAATCTGATGGTGGAGCAGGTCACATTCCATTCAATTGTCGTACACGATTTAGAAGGTGCCCATCTGCAGTAAATAGTTTGCGTATAAATTCATCAATTTCAGTCGGCTTGGCTGAGTATCTAGTGTGTATCAAAGTCTGTGAACTTTCCCACAACAATGGATGTCAGGAGAAAGATTGACAAGGGATCATAGAATTCAATGAGCCTTATGATGGCAGCACAGTAGCTCAGTTCAGTGGTTTGCACTGTTTGTTTGCCACACTAGAGTTCTGGGCTCAAATCCCACCAAGCACAACAACTGCAAGGAGTGTGTATGTTCTCCCCATGTTTGTGTTGGTTTCCTCCAACATTCCAAAGCTATACTGATAGGGAATTTACATTGGGAGCCCAATTAGGGACAGTGATGATGATGATGATGTCTGTAAAGCCCTAGGGAATATGAATGCACTATATAAGCACACATAATAAATAAATAGCAACTAGCCTCACTTTTCCAACCTTAGAAAAAAAACATGTATGTTTGGCTGAGCCCAGTGTAAATGTTTGAATGGAAGCAGTGAGCATTGAGCTGTTGGCTGAATATTCAAGACCACCTATTCTAAGTGGTCTAAGCTTAACTAATGAGCTGACATCCCTAACTATGGTAACTGGGTGCCACATGAAACACGGCCTGGAAAAATTACATTACACTATATAGAGTACTATTGTGCCGACCCAGGCCTACGGGGTACTCGGTCCCGGGGGGTGTACTACTGGGATGTGTCGCTGGGTGGCCGCTGCGCGGTTCCGTGACCCTGGGGGTCCCTTCAAAAAAGGGTTTATTTACAGGGGAATAGTTAATAATGGAGTTTATGTCGTGACGCCACTTGAGTGTTGCGGTTATGGTGATGGAACCGCCGCTGCACAGTCTCTCCGCTGGGGCTGATGTTAACGGCAGCCTGGATGTTGGGCCCCCCCAAGTAGGACCGGGGCCCAAGGTGGTAGGTGATAGAGTTTGACATGGAAAGAATGTAGGCCACACCAGGGGTTGCTGTGTAACTGGTTCTCTTTACTCACAGTGGTTGGTAACTGGTACCCGGAGGAAGGCTGGTATTCACTTCTGATTCCCTTAGTACCAGTTCCGGATTGGTGACCTGGTGGCTTCTTTGCCCTGCACCTTTCTCAAGTTGGTGGGTCCTCGTGGCTTGGAGCGTCTGGGGGTCTCCTCCTGTTTGTCTCTCTGTCTCTGGGCCGTAAGGCGGGCAGTGTGAACCCTGTAGGGTCGATGTTCCGTTCCGGTCCCTGGTTCTCCCGTTACTGCTGGTGCCCCCGGACTTCTAAGATCAGTGAGGTCCTGGATGGTCCCCTCACTGTGCAGATTTTATCAGGTCTGCCTGGAGCGTTTGCCTGACCTAGAGCTCTGTACTCCTTCGGTGCTATGGTTTTGGGAGTACTCCACTGGCAACCACATGCCTGGGCCTTCAGGTCACCATCACTCCCGTGTCAGTGCAGTTACATCCGTCTCCTCTTACTTCCACTCACTGTCTAACTGTCCGTCCCCTCCCACCTGGTTGTCGTCTAGTGGACTAGATTGGCTCCAACCCTGGGTGGCCATCCATTGGGTCCAATTCTAGTCTGTCACCAGTCATTGAGGATGGGAAACTCGGGATTTTAGTGTGTTTTGCTGTTACTGGCACTGGTCTTCCAGGTCCCTGGGGGTAGGCTCTGCATCTTTGACAGGATGCAGTACCTCGTAGTGCCCTGATGGGTTCAGGGGCGCTACACTAGAAGCCCACTAGACCTTCAAAGTTTTTTTTATCTCTATTACTTGTTTTTCGTTAGATCACCTGGATTAAAAATCCCATCTACTTCAATAGGAATCATTAACCTCTCTAGAGCTCTAAAAATAATATTTTATCTTCTCAGTTAATGGAATTTTAACTCATTAGTAGAGTTGAGCGCGGTTCGCGGTTCGATGTTCTCCAGTTCTAGGCTCGAGTGATTTTGGAGGCTGTCGAGATCGAACTAGAACTCGAGCTTTTTGCAAAAGCTCGATAGTTCTAGATACGTTCGAGAACGGTTCTAGCAGCAAAAAGCAGGGCTTTTTACAGCTACAGTGTGCAGGAGCCATCGCTGGCAGCCTGCCAGAAGCTGGTAACCAAGAAAAACATCGGGTATCCAACCAAAGCGCTTTAACCCGATGTTTATCCTAGTTACGTGCAGGAAGCCGACACTTCCCCGCTCAGCTCACTCCACCCCCTCCTGCCCGCGGCATGTACACACGTACACACACACACACACACACACACACATGGTCCCGCTCGGCTTACCTGCGGTGATGAAGTCCCGCCATCCCGACCTCAGCGCTGTCACTGTCCTCCATGGCCGCCGCTTGTCACATCACCTTCTCTCGCTTCCGACCCGAGACTGACTAGCGGTGACGTCACGGGCCTCTCGTGATACTTGGTGTGAAGGCGCCGGTCATTGAACTCAGTGACAGGTGCTGTCAGTGTGCTGGAGATCAGCGCAGGTAATGTACCTCGCTGACAGCAGCACTTGTCATGCCCTGCAGTGACCTGGGCTGACCCATTGATGTTAGCTTTTTTCCAATGGGGAACATCCTGCTCTTCATTGACTGGGACAGTGTGGATCGTCATGGCAACCCCTTGGATTACACCAGACCTGGATTTGTTTTTCTTTCTAATAAATTGGTTAAAGAGGGAATGTTTTGGGGAGTGTTTTTTCAAATAAAAATGTGTTTGTCGTCTATTTTTTTTTATTACTGACTGGGTTGGTGATGTCGGGTATCTGATAGACGCCTGACCTCACCAACCCCAGGGCTTGATGCCAGGTGACATTACACATCTGGTATTAACCCCATATATTACCCCGTTTGCCACAGCACCAGGGCGCGGGATGAGCTGGGGCGAAGCACCAGGATTGGCATATCTAATGGATGCGCCACTTCTGGGGCGGCTCCGGCGTGCTATTTTTAGGCTGGGGAGAGTCCAATAACCATGGACCTCCCTAGTCTGAGAATATCAGACCCCAGCTGTCTGCTTTACCTTGGCTGGTGATCCAATTTTGGGGGGACCCCTACGTGTTTTTTTTTTAAATTATTTATTTAATTTAAAATAACAGCGTGGGGTGCCCTCAGTTTTGGATTACCAGCCAAGGTGAGGTTGCCAGCTGTGGTCTGCAGGCTGCAGCCGTCTGCTTTACCCTAGCTGGCTACAAAACTAGGGGGAACCCTATGACATTTTTTTTTTCATTTTTTTGGCTAAATACAAAGCTAAGCACCCCTTAGTGCCACATGAAAGGCACCAAAGGGTGCAAAATTACAAAATGCAGGAGAGTGGGACATTATGTGTCTTTCTGCCATTATAATGACAGAAAAGACTGATATGAAGTGCACAAGCACAGGAAAATCACCAGAGCGCTCTACGCTGTGAAAAGCAGTAGAAAATGGCACTGGAGGGAACATGTGACCGCCTCATGTAGGATGAAGCTATGGATCCTGGGTAAATTTATGCATTTACCCTCATTCAGTTTTTTTGCAGTACACAAAAAAAACGGAAGACACACGGATGACAAACAGATGACATACGGACCGTCTACGGAACGGAAACGGATGCCACACGAATGCACCCGTGAAAAAAAACGGACTGTTTTTTGCAGACCACAAAATGGATCGGTCTTGTTAATGTAGCCTTATTCTGATCTGCCGTTTATAAACATCAGGCAGAAATAAGTGAATAGCGCCCCCCAGCGTCAGAAAATCTCCGGGGTTTCAGGCGTAGCTGAGACCCTGGAGATCATGATTCAGGACGGTTTTTCCGGTCCCCGCTCACGTGATCACAGGTATACACCGTACACCGATGATCACGTTACAGTAAATGACAGCGCCGGTAAAAAATTATTTATCTCCCATCTGGCATGAACAAACACTTCTCCACTTCTTCTCCACTTCTTCTCCACTTCTCCACTTTTTCTACATTTTTTCTCCACTTTTTCTCCACTTTTTCTACACTTTTTCTACACTTTTTCTCCACTTTTTCTCCATTTTTTCTCCACTTTTTCTCCACTTTTTCTCCACTTTTTCTCCACTTTTTCTCCATTTTTTCTCCACTTTTTCTCCACTTTTTCTCCACTTTTTCTCCACTTCTCCACTTTTTCTCCACTTTTTCTCCATTTTTTCTCCACTTTTTCTCCACTTTTTCTCCACTTTTTCTCCATTTTTTCTCCATTTTTTCTACACTTTTTCTCCACTTTTTCTCCACTTTTTCTCCACTTTTTCTCCATTTTTTCTCCACTTTTTCTCCACTTTTTCTCCACTTTTTCTCCACTTCTCCACTTTTTCTCCACTTTTTCTCCATTTTTTCTCCACTTTTTCTCCACTTTTTCTCCACTTTTACACATTTTTTCTACATTTTTTCTACACTTTTTCTCCACTTTTTCTCCACTTTTTCTACATTTTTTCTCCACTTCTTCTCCACTTTTTCTCCACTTCTCCACTTTCTCTCCACTTTTTCTCCACTTTTTCTACATTTTTTCTCCATTTTTTCTCCACTTTTTCTCCACTTTTTCTCCATTTTTTCTCCATTTTTTCTATACTTTTTCTACACTTTTTCTACACTTTTTCTCCACTTTTTCTCCGTTCTTTTTCTATGGTCGGTCTACCCATTAGCTCTGCCATGCATAGTGTAGCTCTACACCTACTGCACATGTTACTTTATGATTGACATCTCTTTCGTACCAGAGCTGTCTAAGCCTACTCTGACCCCATATTTGTCATTACTATATTGTCCTTGTACTGTATTATGACATTTGTATCATGTGTCTCATTTCTTCCTGTGTTGCAATTTTTTTGCTGCATCCCAATTGTACCTCTACATTGTTCGAGTTTATGTTATTGTTCTCTCACTCTTATGTGATACTGATTATTGTCATTTTTCATGATTACATGCAGATAAGTCCAATCTGACGAAGGCGCAGGCCGAAACGTCATTTGTAACTTGTTTTGGACAAAAACATATATGCTTATGAAAAAAATGTTTTTCTTAATACGGACCAATAAAGAGTGATTTTGCATTACTATCCATTGTGACTTACTGACTTAGTCTGGGAGATTTAGAGTGCCGAGGTTACTCACTAATTTTATCTATTATTACCTCTGAGCACCTATATACCAGTGAGCAGAGCTTCCTCTACAGTACTTCTCCTGATTAGGCATGCCCTTACCTCATGAGCAGGGCATTGCAGCTTTGGTAGCAACCATTACGACATGGACTCTGCTGCTGTGGACCCGGGGAGAGTGAGTGCAGATTCATTGCACCCACACTCCTCACATGAAGGGTCCGCACTCCTAGAAAATGGGGGATACGTTCCCTGAGTGTCTCCCCCCCCATATTCTAGACGGTCCAGAGTCATCGTGGGACCCCTTTATTTTTTTTCTTACAATAAATTGGTGAAAGAGGAAATGTTTTGGGGACTGTTTTTTCAAATAAATTTCTTTTGTCGATTTTTTGTTTTTGTTAGTACTGACAGTTTATGATGTTGGGTATCTAATAGACGCCATGACATCACAAACTGCTGGGCTTGATCTCAGGTGACTTTAAAGCTAGTATCAACCCGATTTATTACCCCGTTTGCCACTGCACCAGGGCACGGGATGAGCTGGGGTGAAGCGCCAGGATTGGCGCATCTAGTGGATGTGCCATGTCTGGGGTGCCTGCGGCCTGCTATTTTTAGGCTGTGAAGGCCAAATAACTATGGACCTTCCCACCCTGAGAATACCAGACCACAGCTGTCCGCTTTACCTTGGCTGGTGATCCAATTTGGAGGGGACCCTACTTTTTTTGTGTAATTATTAATATTTATAAAATTATTATAAAAAAAGGGCCTGGGGGGACCTCCACATTGGATCCCCAACCACGGTAAAGCTGCCAGCTGTGGTTTTCAGGCTACAGACGTCTGCTTTACCCTAGCTGGCTATCAAAAATGGGGGGACCCAACGTCATTTTTTTTTTAACTATTTTTTAAATAGAAAAAATTAATGGGCTTCCCTGTATTTTGATTGCCAACCAAGGTAACGACAGGCAGATGGGGGTGGCAACCCATAGCTGTCTGCTTTATCTGCGCTGAGAATCAAAAATACCGCGGAGCGCTATGTCATTTTTTTTAAAGATTTATTTTTACAGCACTGTGATGTCCAGCAATCAAAATACAGGGAAGCCCGTTTTGTTTTTAGTTATTTAAATAAATAATTAAAAAAAATATATATGGGTTCCCGCTGCATTTTTTATATTGCTAGCTAAGGGTAATCCAAGCAGCTACTGGCTGCTAACCCCCACTGCTTGGTGTTACCTTCACTGGCAATGGAAAATCCAGGGAAGCATTTTTTATTTTTTGGCCAAAAAACTACAAAAAAAGGACGTGAGCTTCGCCATATTTTTGTATGCTAGCCAGGTATAGCAGGCAGGTGCTGGAATTGGATACAGCGCCAGAAGATGGCACTTCTATGAAAGTGCCATTTTCTGAGGCGGCTGCAGACTGCAATTCGCAGCAGTGGAGCCCAGAAAGCTCAGGCCAACCTGTGCTGCGGATTCCAATCCCCAGCTGCCTAGATGTACCTGGCTGGACACAAAAATGGAGCGAAGCCTACGTCATTTGTTTTCTAATTATTTCATGAAATTCATGAAATGTTAAAAAAAGGGCTTCCCTTTATTTTTGGTTCCCAGCCGGGTACAAATAGGCAACTGGGGGTTGGGGGCAGCCGTACATGCCTGCTGTACCTGGCTAGCATACAAAAATATGGCGAAGCCCACATAATTTTTTCAGCAAAAAACTTCTGCATACAGTCCTGGATGGAGTATGCTGAGTATGCTGAGCCTTGTAGTTCTGCAGCTGCTGTGTGTCTGTATGGAGAAGAGCAGACAGCAGCTGCAGAACTACAAGGCTCAGCATACTCCATCCAGGACTGTATGCAGAAGTTTTTTGCCCACCAAAAAAATGACGTGGGCTTTGCCATATTTTTGTATGCTAGCCAGGTACAGCAGGCAGCCACGGGCTGCCTCCAACCCCCAGTTGCCTATTTGTACCCGGCTGGGAACCAAAAATATAGGGAAGCCCTTTTTTTTTTAATTATTTCACTTATTTCATGAAATAATTAAAAAACAAATGACGTGGGCTTCGCCCCATTTTTGTGTCCAGCCGGGTACAACTAGGCAGCTGGGGATTGGAATCCGCAGCACAGGTTAGCCCGAGGTTTCTGGGCGCCTCTGCTGCGAATTTCAGTCCGCAGCCGTCCCAGAAAATGGCGCTCTCATAGAAGCGCCATCATCTGGCGCTGTATCCAACTCTTCCAACAGCCCTGGAGCCGGGTGGCTTGTTGGGTAATCATGAGTTAATACTGGCTTTGTTTTACTAGCCAGTATTAAGCCAGAGATTCTTAATGTCAGGCACGTTTGACCCGGCCATTAAGAATCTCCAATAAAGGGTTAAAAAAAAGACACCACATAGAGAAAAAATACTTTAATAGAAATAAATACACAGACACATTAGAGACTCCATCTTTATAACCCCCTGTTAGCCCTCCACGATCCATGGTCTTCTGTCTTTCTTGTTCAACAAATGCAGCTCTGCTCCATCACTGCTGCATGGGGGAAGACGCTGCTTCCCGTGGAGCATTCACTCCGTGAAAGCTGCACGGGAAGCAGCGTGCAGCCTTCACTCCGTGAGTGATCAGTGCTGCTGGCTGTCAGCAGTAACGCTGACAGACGCGTTACCATAGCAACGGTGCTCTCGGAGCCGCGGTTAGCGGTGACGTCACCGCTAACTGCGTTGCTATGGCAACGGTGATCTCCGTTGATGACCGGCTGTGTCAGCCGGTCCCTAACGGAACGGGGAGTCGACCTTGTGCTAGAGCATGTCGCCGGTACACGGCGATACACAAATGTGCACCGTGTACCGGAGAGATGCACTCGCAGGTCCTACATGACGCGTCATAGTCATGTGACCAGTCTGTAGCCAATGAGATAATAGCCGCGTGACTGGTCACATGGCTATTTTGACGTCACGATAGGTCCTGCATCACTGCTTGCAGTGCCGGTCACCGGGAGGATTCAGCGATCATCGGATGGAATAGCGGCAGGAGACAGAGTGCAGGAGGGATCGCGGGGACCGGTAAGTGTTATGGCAATGTTTATTAACTGTTTGTGTACATTTATCATGCATTTTTATGTGTTTGTGATTGCCTCCCATTATAGCCTATTGGTTCGAGTTCGGTTCGTCGAACGTTCGACGAGCCGAACTCGAACGGGACCCCCGTTCGGCGAACCAACCTCGAGCCGAACCGCGACCGGTTCGCTCATCTCTACCCATTAGATAATCAAGTGTTGGGAAACGACCATTGGATAATTATGGTAGAATTTGTGTGTAATCCTTGGTTAGCAGTAAGTATAAAATTACAGTATGTGATAGCAAGGTAAATATATTATTTTTTTTACTTTTGGTCATTACTACAATACTTATTCTGTACTTGGCAGTAAATTCCAAATTATTGGTCCAGTACCTGTTACCTGCCAAGTACAGAATAATTAATTTATTAATCACCAAAAGTACTAAAAAATAGAAAAGCTACGATTCTTTGAAAAAGGAAGGAGAAAAATAAAAGCGAGTAAAATGAAAAATCACCTGGTAGTTAAGGAGTTAAGCCTGCGTTCACACATTACAACTACATATCATTTTTGGCTGCCAACACGTTATTACAGCAAAGTTTTTTACTCAATTTTGCAATTTACAAGAAAAAAATGCAATATCTCCTTCTTATATGTAAGAAAAAAAATCCATTATTGACTTGTTATATCGTTGTTGGATATATCTATATATATAATTGCCCTATTCTGTCTCTCTGTCTGTCTGTCCAAGAAATGACGTCATACGCTGAAACCACCTAAATCACGCCCACACAGCTCCAACAGGCCGAGCACCCCCACACATACCCACCCCTCACTCCACCTCACCCAATCAGCAGTGGCCCTGCATCACACCCCCCACACACCCACACCTTACTCTACCCACATCCAATCAGCAGCGACGACCGCTCAATTAGAAAACACCCACTCGCCGAAACCCTGACAATGCCATGATACAGCCGGCGGACAGGTACAAGGGACACTGCCATGGAAGCTCCCAACACAAGGGACACCGCCATGGAAGCTCCCAACACCCAACGCAACAGAGCACAGTGGACGCTTTCACACTTGCGTTTTGCGGCATCTGTCACAATGCGTTGTGTGACCTCATCATCACTGCACACACCGGCGCTACTGTCCCCATCATCACTGCACATACAGCGGCTCTACCACTCCCATCATCACCGCACATACACCAGCACTACCGCACCCATCATCACCGCACACACCCCGGCACTACCGCCCCCATCATCACCGCACATACACCGGCACTACCACTCCCGTCATCACCGCACATACACCGGCACTATCGCTCCCATCATCACCGCACATACACCGGCACTACTGCACCCATCATCACCGCACACATCCAGGCACTACCGCACGCAACATCACCACACACATGCAGGCACTACCGCACTCATCATCACCGCACACACTCCGACACTACCACTCCCATCATCACCGCACATACACCGGCACTTCCACTCCCGTCATCACCGCACATACACCAGCACTACCGCACCCATCATCACCGCACACACCCCGGCACTACCGCCCCCATCATCACCGCACATACACCGGCACTACCACTCCCGTCATCACCGCACATACTCCGGGACTACCGCTCCCATCATCACCGCACATACACCGGCACTACTGCACCCATCATCACCGCACACACTCAGGCACTACCGCACGCAACATCACCACACACACGCAGGCACTACCGCACTCATCATCACCGCACACACCCAGGCACTACTGCACCCATCATTACCGCACACACCAGCATTACCTGAGTGACGTCTCCGCTGACAGCGCGACTCACTTCAATTACTGCCTGGAGCTCACAGTGAGCGGCGGTGTTCCACGGCCGCTCCTGTCAGCTTCATGTAGCAGAGCTGAAAGCGTCATGAGACCTCTGTGGATTACACCGGACCTGGAGAGGTATTTGGGGATTTTAATAAAGTGGTGAAAGAGGGTATTTTTTTGTCTTTTATTTCAAATAAAGGATTTTTCCTGAGTATGTGTTTATTTACTTTCACTTATAGGTTAATCATGGGGGGTGTCTCATAGATGCCTGCCATGATTAACCTAGGACTTAGTGGCAGCTATGGGCTGCCATTAACTCCTTATTACCCCGATTGCCACTGCACCAGGGCAATTCGGGATGAGCCGGGTACAGTCCCGGGACTGTCGCATCTAATGGATGCGGCAATTCCGGGCGGCTACTGGCTGATATTTTTAGGCTGGTGGAGTCCCCATAACGTGGGGCTCCCCATCCTGAGAATACCATCCTTCAGCCATGTGGCTTTATCTTAGCTGGTATCAAAATTAGGGGGGACCGCACGCCTTTTTTTTTTAATTATTTATTTATTTATTGTACTGCACGATATAGACCCGCCCACCGGCGGCTGTGATTGGTTGCAGTGAGACAGCTGTCACTCAGCATGGGGGCGTATCGGACTGCAACTAATCATAGGCGCCGGTGGGCGGGGGAAGCAGGGAATACGAGATGGAATAATGAGCGGCCGGTATTTTCAAAAGAGGAGAAGCCGCCAGAGCAGTATGACAGCTGTGCAGTTCCGCGCCGGTGATCAGTGAGTTAAATAAAGGCTGTGGAAAAAGAAAGCGCAATAGGGTCTTACCCCAATAGTAGAAAGGGTAAAGATGTGTATCACATTCACCTATAGTGGTTGTGCCAGTCACAACCACTATGCACGCATGTAAGAATCCGGATCCCGGCAGCACTGCTGCCAGGTGATCAGTGAGTATGAGAGAGGGGGAGAGAGGGAGAGACAGACCATCATTGACAGAGACAGAGAGATAGACCGACAGAGATAGATAGAGACCGAGAGAGAGACCGATCGACAGAGAGAGAGAGACCGACCGAGAGAGAGAGAGACCGACAGAGAGAGACAGAGAGACCAGGAGTGCTTTTAACGATTTAGAACATTCTGGTGGACATGCTGAGCATGCTTAGTAGAACGTGACAGAATCCTGCACTGGAATCCGTCGCCAAACACATGGCGATAGAATCCAGCACCATAGACATTCATTATGCCTCTTAACGGATCCCGACGGAATCCTGCGTAGTGCGTTTTTTTACAGCAACAAAAACCGCTACATTCAGTGTTCCTTCCACCCGACGGGCACTGACGGTCACCGACAAAACAACTGATGCGCTGCGGGGCGAATGCAACGGAAGACCATCCGTTGTAATCCGCCCTTAATAGAAGCCTATGAGGAATAAATTGATTCCTGCAATGGTTACCATAATTTCTCAAGGCGGCGGATTGCAACAGATGCCATTCAACGCAAGTGTGAAAACGCCCTTAAGCCCCGACCTACAGGAGGCCCCAAAGCGCAGGTCAGTGACCCAACTACGCCACAGAGACACAGAGGGACAGGAACCGAAGGAGACGAGGCTGCGGCATTGCAGGGCTTCCCCGCGCCACAGAGACACACAGAGGTACGGGGACAGGAGGAGACGCAGCTGCGGCACACTAGGAACCCAGCACTCCAGGACGCAGCTCTCCCACTAACCAACGATTAATGCAGGGGAAGAACATGGCTACTTAAAGATTAACACTGCTGTGAATGTTAAGGAGCTGCTTATTACTATTCATGAGCCGCTCATTACTATTCATGAGCGGCTACTTAACATTCACTGCAGTGTTAATATTTAAGTAGCCATGTGCTTCCCCTACATTCATCCCTGGTTAGTGAGAGAGCTGCATCCTGGAGTGCTCATGAGCCAATCATTACTATTCATGGTCAGCGGGAAATGAAGCCACACACACAGACACACACCACGACTCCCACACAGCTCAACACAAACACACACACACCGGCACACACAAACCACCATGCACACACACCGCTGCGCACACACACATACAACCCCGCTCATATCAAACACAGACACCCACATACCAGGATGGGGGCCATACAAGGATGGAGACTATACCAGGATGGGACACAGACCAGGATGCTGCATACACAAGGATCCTGCCTATACCACGATGGGGCCACATACCAGGATGGGGCCACATACAAGCATCAACCCACATACCAGGATGGGGGCTATAAAAGGATGGAGACTATACTCGGATGGGACACAGACCAGGATGCTGCATACACAAGGATCCTACCTATACCACGATAGGGGCACATGTCAGGATGGTGGCTACACTATGATGAGGGCACATACCAGCATGGGGCCACATCACAGCATCAGCCCACATAGCAGACCAAGACTGGAGGACGGGAGCATGTCATCAAGACAGTATTGACTGTAGTGCTGCTGATCTGTTTGTCTGGCGCCATGGACCTGCATACCCCATATTATACTATCTGACAAGTGAGTTATCTACTTATTTTGTTACCGGTTTGATGGAATTTTGTGCACTTGTTGTATCCTTATGTCTGTTGGTCTATGTATGTCTGATGAAAAGCTGATAAGACTATACTTACCTTCCCAGCCTCCTGATGAACCACATGCCTGTGTGGGGAAAGGCGTCGAGGTGGAGACGTCTTAAATTAATATGAAATGGTTGGCGGTTCACTATATTGATTAAAGGACTTATTTTCCAACGCCTTGTGTGGATACTCCTGGATGAATATATCTGACTGTGACCACAGAATCAGCACTAACGTGCCAGCATAGTCACATTGGGAGCTACCGAGTTAAGTTTGGCTTATACATTGTGTCCTTTTGTGAACCAGCATTTGGCTATGTATGTTTAAATTGTATCAATTTGTCTTCTATTTCATTGTAAACCCTGTTCTTGATATTCAAGATCAGGGGTTGCCATTTAGTTGGCTTAAGACAATTGATCAGTGTAATGTCAGTGTGTACATAATGATGTGGTGTAAAATTTTTTACTTGAATAAAAATTAAAAATTAATTTCATATAATTGGGGATTATTATACGTGTAATTAGACTATTATTATCCCCGGGGCCTTGGAGCTAAATAAATTTGACACATAGCAGACCAACCCACACCTCCCAACGCCACAGCCTGCAACTCACCGCCGGCCACAGTGGAAAAGCGGAGCGGAAGCCGCACAGAAGCGAGCAGCCAGTGGACAGGTACAAGGGACACCTTAGGAAACATTCTGGATTGTGCCTATACCGGGAGGCTGCCTACATCAGATTGCGCACACAGACCAGGATGGGGGCATATGTCAGGATGGTGGCTGCACCACGATAGGGGCACATACCAGCATGGGGCCACATCAGAGCATCAGCCCACAAACCAGGATGAGGGCCATACAAGGATAGAGACTATACCAGGATGGGAAACAGACCAGAATGCTGCATACACAAGGATCCTGCCTATACCATGATGGGAGCACATATCTAGAATACCCGATGCGTTAGAATCGGGCCACCATCTAGTATATATATAACCACCACTTAACAGGACTTTTAGCCTTCAGGATAGTGAAAACTGGAAAATATAACTAATACAAGCTACAGAAATTAAATTTATTTCATAAAGCGGTTTAATCAGATTTCCATTTCAAGTAACACTTTTTGTGACACATTCATATTGCCATTACAAAATAACCAGAAATGTTTGTATTTTCTTGTGTAAATTCACTTTTGGAGTCCTACAGCTCACAACAGTAGATGCATTGATATGAAACCTGGCAAATGAAATGACTAAATTTGATGTGGTTTTTCAGTCAGATCCTGAATAATGAATTCTTTGATTTTGGTTGCAGACATTATACGTATGAATCACTAAACAAGTACAACCCAAGCTTATTTCTCAGGAATCATCAGTGTCCTTATAATATATACCAAAATCCTTCTAGAACTCTGTAAAGTTGTAAGTGTAATGATTTGCTTTGAAATAAGGACAACATATGTACGTCTGCAAAGCAAGAGCAGTCTGAAGCAATAAACATTAAAGGTAACCTGTCATCAGATTCATGATGCCCGAACCACAGGCCGGATGAATCAGACACAGGCTGTATCATGCAAGTCAGGCATGTCTTACGCTCAGATACTGTGATATTTCAGAGTAAACATAATTTTAAAAACTGACCAAGGACTATGTGTTTCGGCTCACTTCTCCGTGGCAGATCCCTGGCTGGCATCTCACTGCCTCAGTCTCTTTGACATGTCTTTCCCTATGTTCACACATAGGGAACAACTTGTCAGTCTGTAGGGGTGGCACGGGGTAGTAGTCGTGGGCAAAGGTGAGCCCTTGCTTCTAGGCAGTGCTTCTCTTCTTGGCTGCACCCCGGCCATCTCCACAGTGCAATTACAGATACCAAAACCCTACTTCTCTGGGGGTAATTTAGACACAAAGTCCAGCATAGTTTTCAACAATTCTTTACTAGGGAACTCACACATTGTTCTTGACTCACATACACTGTGGGTGTACCGCCCTGAGAGGGCTCGGCCGCTCCCCTTGCCTCAGGGCCGAGCCGCTCGAGGTCCGGGCTCGGGTTGTTGGTGGCTTGAGCGCCTCCGGACCGGGGGCCACGCTGCTCTGTTAAGGGGAGGCAGTGGGGTGGTGGTGTGGGACGAGGTTCGTAGCCGGGGGCCGCGTTGTCGTCGGACGGGTCGTGACGCCACCCACGGGTCGTGGTGACGGGATGCACCACCGCTGCGGCTGGAGTGAAGGAGGGCTCCCGGGATCGGTGTTGAGGGCGCAGCCTGGATGTTAGCCCCTCCGTGGGTAGGGGCGGTGTGTCCCGGGGCCCGGTGGGACGAGCGATGAGGTCGGGGTGCAAGGTGCCGTGCTGCGGAGCGGTGTCGTGCCCGGATGGCACTGGTGTACTCACGATTAATTCACACACAGAGTCACTGGTAAACCAAAGTTCGGGTATGGTCGGGTTCCGCAGCCGGCTGCTTGTGTCCCTTGTGAGGCTGATGGTAGTCCCTTTCCCTTGCACCTTTTGTTTTGACTTTTGGCTCTCCTGCCTGGGCAGTGGTAGCCCGCTCCCTGGCGTTTGGCTGCTGGAAGAGCCCTCGGTTGCCCGCAGGCGCTGGCCCGTCGGATGTTTGGCCCTTGGCAGTGGCTCTCACCCGTTATCGGTGGGCTGTTGCCTTCTTTCAGGACTTTGGGTGAGGATAAACCCGTGAGGTCCAGACTGCAATCAGTGAATTTGCCTAAACTCAGTGGCTTCTAAGCTAGGACGGGGTCTGAGTACCCGGTTGCTGGTTCTCCGATTAGCTGTTGACTCCCAGGCTCCAACCCGGGTCCCTGACAGCTTCTCCTCCCTCCTGTCACTCTCCACTCCACTCTCTACTGCTCTCAAAACTGTTCTCTTTGTGTTTTCCTGCCTCAGGACAGTAGTCTCCTTGGTGGTCGTGCCTTTCCACCTGACGCCGCCCACCTGGTGTGCCCTACTTGCCCTGAGGGAGGCATCAGGTCTCCCTTTCGGGTGACGGGTGTGTCCTCACAAGGAATGGGGGTGTGTGTGTGGTGTGGTGATGTTGTTACCTGTGACCCCTGGGGTCCAGGGTGTCACATGGGCACAGAGCTTTAACATTACAGGCTGGTTACAGTTTTGTTTCCTTTCACATTTTGCTGCAGTTTTCTCCTTTATGTACATTACTGCTGTTTCTCTAGGACTGTTTTCCTGTCTCTGTAACACCATTGTTGCCAGCAATAAATTCAAATAGTCCCCTAAGGCTCTAACCGTGTCCCTTCCCACTTGCTGCGGACTTGCTGCGGACTTCCTGGGGTGACCCTGAGGGTCTGGCTAAATTTACCGCTGGACTTCCACTCGCTGTATCTCCCACAGATACAGCTTCTGTACTCCATTCTCTCATGTCCCTATCTGACTAAAACCAGGAAGTTCTCACTACCATATCCTCTTACTGTGGGCCGGCCTCTTCCCTTTAACTCTCTCAGCATTGCCATTGCACCTCAGCCCTAAGCTTTCCCCCTACAGTTAAGGGACCAGGGATCGGTGACATCCATGGCTGGCAACCATTGTACCCGAATTCAAGCACATAAATAACATTTCATATAAACACACATGTATGAATTATGACGTCTTTAGGGGGTTGCAGGTCACTGGACACCCTCCTAAATGTCAAATGGAGAAGGGCAGGGAGGAGCCAGCCAGGGGCTCTTATTGGATTACTGAGTCACTACACTACACATAGTCTCTGGTTGGCTTTTCAAAGTATATTTACTCTGAAGTATAACAGTATCTGTGGTTCAGGCAGCATGAATCTGATGACAAGATTAAAGAGAACCTGTCATCTTCTGGTGGTCTGGTCCGAAGGGCGTTGATGGTTTTGACCCATCACCTCCTCTCTGCTTGTGATCACCATCCTCTTTCCCTGCTTTGTGTGGATGACGTGTCCTACCCATCCTCACAGTGTCCTCCATTACACTCCTGCATACATGCACTTCTCTGCCCTGCTGAGGTCAGATCAAAAGTATTGTTGTGCGCATGCGCGGCATTCTTTGACCTTTTCCCATGCTTGTATATTATAGTACTTTGTTCTGCCTGCAGCAAGGCAGAGAAAAGTGCATGTGCGCAGAAGGACAATGGAGGACACTGTGTGCATGATGTAGGATGCATCATCCTCACAACACAAGAAGGAGGACGGTGATTGTAAGCAGAGAGAAGGCACCGGGTCAAGACCAGCGAGGCTTATTGGACCAGGCCACCCTGCAGGAGACTAGGTGACAGGTTCCTATTAAGGACTTTGGTTGGCCTTATAATAGAATCATTGGTCAAAAGCTGATATGTCCATCATTCATGGGACAACTTTAAGATTTGGAATCTATGTCTTTTGAATTGCTATGCTGAGTGATATAGTGTACATGTGTTGTACAAAACACTAAAAACAAGGAATGCTTTGGATTCTGGTACTTAAAAGAAATTTGTAATGACCCCAAACTCTATTAACCTGCAGATATGGGATTTATCTGAATGTTAATAACGTTCCAAAGATGCCCGGCTTCAGCACTGAAAAGAAATTAATTTTATATCAGACATAGAGGCACGGCTTCAGTCACCACTCAGTATAATGTGAATGGCAACTGTAGCAATGCCCCGGCACTGGCTGACAGCTGTTCAACAGAGATGCACTGATGCACTGTTGACATGGCTGTCAGACAGTACTGTGGCATGGTTACAGACACTACTCTTAATTAAAAAGGGGCAAACCCGCAGATGTGTGGGTTCAGTGGGTCCAGCTGGATTTCAAAAAATATATAAAATCTGATTCGTGTCCGGACTTGAACTCGAAGATCTGTCCGGATGCTGAACCCCTTATAAAGCCCACTTTACACACTACAATATATCTTACGATGTGTCGGCGGGGTCACGTCGTAAGTGACGCACATCCGGCATCGTAAGTTACATTGTAGTGTGTGACAGGTACGTGCGATTGCGAATGAACGTCAGGTTGTTCATCGTACCCAGGGTAGCACACATCGCAGTGTCTGACATCCTGGGAACGATGAACAGATCTTACCTGCGTCCTGTGGCTCCCGGCCAGCAATGCAGAAGGAAGGAGGTGAGCGGGATGTTTACGTCCCGCTCATCTCCGCCCCTCCGCTTCTATTGGCCGGCTGCCGTGTGACGTCGATGTGACGCCGAACGATCCTCCCACTCCAGGAAGTGGACGTTCGCTGCCCACATCGAGGTCGTATGGACGGGTAAGTGCGTGTGACGGGGGTTAATCGTTTGTGCGGCAAATTCAACAAAATTGAACATGCCGCATATACGATGGGGGTGGTTACGATCGCATACGATATCGTATGCAGAATCGTAACATGTAAAGCAGGCTTTAGTCTGTGGGGAACCAAAAATTGTACTGTAAAAGGGTGGTAGAAAGTGCTATGGGGATTAGAGCAGGAGCATTATGCTTACCGAGTCTCCTGTGCGGCTGTAACTCTACTTCTGGTTCTGCTCATTAACCCTCATACATTTTCACTGCTTCCCTTGCCCACCGTCAGTCTCGGCGTGTGATTAGTTGCAGTCAGACAGCGCCCCCACTCTATGATTGTTTGGAATCACACACATCAGCATCCCTATAGTCTAAAAATATAAATTGGCAAAAAAACCCCATCTAAACGCAATGCTGTTTTGATGCGATATTGATGCATTTTTTGCCAGAAGATGCAAGATGTCTTCCATTACTAATCTAAACCTTAGTGGTAGTTGTGAGCTGTCATTAACCCCTTATATTGCCATATTACCCTGATTGCCATTGTACCAGGGCAATCGGGTTGAGTCAGGTAAAGTGCTGGGATTGTCTTATTAAATGGATGTGACAATTCTGAGTGGCTGCAGGCTGCTATTTTTAGGCTGGGTGGGCTCAAAAACCAAGGGCCTTCACAGCCTGAGAATTCAAGCCCCCAGCTGTAGGCTTTATCATGGCTGGGTATCAAAATTTGGGAAGACCGCACGTCATTTTTAAAAATTATTTATTTAAGATAAGTCCACGGCTGAGGGCTGCAGCCTGTATCCATAACTGTGCTTTAACTGTGCTGGATATCACAATATGGGGGGACCCTGCACCAGCTTATTTATTTATTTTTACACTATAGGGACACAAACTATGTGTGTATCCAAACAATCACAGATTGTCACACAGGGTGGAACACGATCTGACTGCAACCAATCACACGCCAGAACTGACGGTGGGCGGGGGAAAAAGTGAATATGTATAAGGGTTAATGACTGGAACTGGAAGTAGTGTTACAGACGCGCAGGAGACTCGGTAAGTATTATTCATTATTTTCTTTCTTTTCCTTTCAGTTTTTTAATTATCCGGGTGGCCGAATCTGAACAGTTACACAGAGTTACCCAAGAACTCCATGTTGGAGGTCTGTGCATGGATACTAGGTATCCGGTACGTACCCCGATTTTTACAGTTCAGGTTTACCCATCATTTTTAGTAATGTAACGAGCATTGACTGAAGCTGTCCAGACACTCCTCTATGACTGAAAGTTAGTTTCCTCCAAGTAGCTTGGCTTTTGGTACAGCAGCCATGCAGCTTTGGAATGTGGTTAAAAGGGACAACCCCTTTTGATTCTTCTTGTTTCTCCAGGTAAAATAAAAAAGCCCATAGTTATCTCTCAAGCCAGTGCCATTGCAGTCATACTGGGACTCGTGTTCCCAGGGCTCACATGACACTGTGACATCACCCAATCCCCACGTTCATTAAGCGCCAGCTTCGGTGTACCAGCCTTTGGAAAAACTAATCAACAGGAAGTGAGCACTGTGGCTGTCATTCACTTTCTGTTAATTGCTCCTGTGTCTGAAGGCTAGATGGAGTTGTTAATTGCAGCACAGTTATGATAACACCATTAAAAGGTGTTCTTGATGAATATAAAAAAAAAAAATGTAATTTGACATAAATTCATAACTAGTACCTATGATTAACTAATGACACTTATTTTTTCTAATGAAATAATCCCTCTAGTAAATTAATAAGGTATTACATTGAAAGAAACCTGTACCATATTGTTAAAAGGAATCTGTCAGCAGGATTTCACGCCCCAAACTATTTATATGCACATGTAGCTCTTTCAAAGACAAGTCCAGCAATACCTTTCCATGGTCAGTCCCTTCCTTTATTACTTGGAAATCAATGTTTAAATATGAAAATGGTTCTTAAGTGCTTTGGTGAGTGGAAGCTCTTCCCAATCATGTTTCACTCCAGCTCTATTCCCACACCCAGGGCTGCCTCCTCATCCTTTTCTAACATCTCTTTTATTTGAAATCACACAGCATAGAGGCTGTCAGTCAAGCAAGAGAAGGCAGCGCTTAGCATGGAATGAAACCGGAGTGACAGAGGGTTGGAAAAGCTTCCAAGAAGTGAAAGCACTTCAACCTCATTTGCATTTTAATTTAGACGCTAATTTCTCGATGACGGAGTAACAACCTGGCTAGGTAAAGGTAGTATTGTACTTGATTTTGAAAGAGCTACATGTGCATAGTTTGGGAGAGGGTGATGTGAAATCCTGCTGACAGATTCCATTTAACAGGACAAATTCCTGTATGTGTAGTAGAAAGCTCCACTCCCTCCAGTCTGATCTAATACTGGAGACAAGAATGGTGTGACATGGCGGTAAGGAGTCACATTGCTGTCTGACCTTTCTTTCTGAATGCTAGACGGCTGCTGTAATGTGCAGATAGCTTGACAGTACAAGATCACTTATCTACAAGTCACAAAAGCAGAACTTTCTTCTGCACATGGTCACACATTGACATTCTAGAAAATGTTTCTGTCAATGTAACAAGATGGCGGCTATTGTTATGTACTCTAGTGATTACCTGCATAGACAAAATGAGCCTGATTTGCTTATTAAAGGGGTTGACCACTACTTTTTTATTGATGCTTTATGCTTAGGATAGGTAATGATTAGTGATGGGCAAGCATGCTTGGCACTACTCGGAACTCGATCAAGCATCGAGGTGCTCGATACACTTTATCGAGTATCCTGGTATTCAGGTGTCATGCTCGATTCTCCCTTTCACATGTTTTGCAGCTTTTTTCAGCTATTAGACATGCAGGGATTGCCTTCCAATCACAGTAATGTTGTAGCCATATTGACTACTGGCATTTCTGTGAATGGCTGGCTGCATCATGTCATCTAGTCTATGTAAGACTCAGTGATGCCATGCTTGAAGCACTGTACCCGGAAATAGTGTAGGGAAAGTTTCTGCAGGAAAACGGAGAGTATGTCAAAGTGTTACAGTACCTGCTGATGCTACATTAACCAACAGTACTTTTCAGGGATAATTCTATAATAATAACGCTCTTGGCTGCATTTAGTGTCGGGCAAGCTGCTGGATTGGAGTTAGATGTCTGAAGGTCCTTGTTGTGCCACTTTTACTCTTAGTAGTGGCCTCTAGGACTTCTAAAAAAATCCCACGCTTTCTAAATGTAAATGTTTTCTGAGGTCCTACTCTACATGTATTCTAGTGTGCACTGGAATTTTTGGCAGGCGTTGCACATAGTACATTTACGCTACCAGTCTAGGAGTCCCATGTCTTACAAATGAGAAAAAAATGTTTTCTAAGGCCATCCTCTATGTGTATTGTAGGGAATATTGCAATCCCTCCTTTAAATTTTTGCTAGGCCTTGCACTTAGTGCATAGGCTTCACCAGTCTAAGAGATCTGCTCCTGACACATAGGGAAAAGGGGAAACAAATAAGAAATTTCATACACTATTCCTTTTTTTCCCTTACTGAAATGGAGAAATGAAGGCACTTTTTAAAGAAGGAGCATGTCAATGCTTTCAGCATTTTTTCAGTATTTTTTCACCATTAAAAGCAATGAGATTGCAAGAATGCTACATGTGAACATAGCCTATGAGGAGGAGGAGGCAGTTTTTTTTCTCTAGTTAAATTTGTCTTTTATACAAGTCATTATATAGGAAAGGATGTTTCCTAACATTTTTTCCTGTAAAATCCATGTCATCTTCTAGTTTGTATGTTTTAATGTCAGTCTGAAAAAGTGGCGTAATATTCTGACAACATTGTTCCCAGCAGCGACCTGGGAGTCAATGATTCAACCAGGCATCTTCCCCATGCTGTTCCCATTCCATTTCCTAACTGCTTCCATCAATTTCAGCAATTTTCCTGCCCTCAGACTTCCTGACATTGTCTGCCAGCAAACTGCTTAAATTTCCCATTAACTTGCATTATGCTTGTTACTCAAGATGAGCACCAAAGCATTCTGATTTGCTTGATTTGAGCACCTGAGCATTTTAGTGCCTCGCCAATCACTAGTGGTGATGTGACACTTGCAGCCCCCGCAGATCAGATATTACCAGTGCCAGCAGCTGCCGAAAGTTCTTGGATGCTGCCAAAGCACAGCAACTCCATCATTTCTATAGTGGCAACAACCGGGTACTGTGGATCCACCCCACCATGACCATTATAGTTTTTAATTTTTTCCAATGTTGCTGTGTTGCTATTTTGAGGAATTTTGAGTTAAAAACAAACTAATTTGTAATCCTTGCAGTTTGCATTCTAAAAAATGGTCTGCTGTATGGAATTTCTCTTGAAATGACTGACAGTGCAGCAGAATAGGATGTTGTGTCACTATTAAGTAGCTAATTTTTCTTCTTTCTTCTAAACTTACCTAGCACTCAACCAATACTCAATGACAATTATAAGTAAACAACTGAAAAAGTATTTAATGTAATCCATATTGAAACAATAACGCGATATGCTCAACAGTGAATGGGAGTTAAATATAATGGCATGCCGGTTTCATCAGAAGGTCAGGAGGTCAATGTCAGGGTTGAATTTCTTGCTTCTGTGGTACAAAGCAACTTAAACTCCAAACCACAAAGTGATATTTAATGATAGACATTAAGAAGAAAGAAACCAGGAGTGCAGATGTTTATATTTTAATTTGCTAAATAAATGTCAACAAATTGTTTTAGGGTAAGTCTTTAAGTTATATTTTTGTCTAATGGGTTTTACCAAATATATGGTGGCACTAAATGCTTATAGAACTGCAGAACTCATGTACTCTGTTGTGTTTAGTGCTTGATGTAAGGAGAGAGTTGTTTAAAGGGAACCTGTCAGGTCAAAAAGCGTTCTGATCTACATGCAGCAGCCTGTGTGAGCTGCTAACCCCTTCCTACCTATCCCTTTCTTGTAATATTGTGTAATATGAAAGTAATAAAATAACGATTTATTACTTTCACATTCCCTATGTAAATGATAGGGTCTCTAGCCCCATGGGCGTCTACATGCTTTCCATGGTATCACGTCCCTGTGGGCATGATACCATAGATTTACATCAACGACGTGACCGTCGCTACTTTAGAATCTCGCGCGTGCGCGTGCTTACCATTCTCGCCGCCTCATCCTGGTATTTGTTGGTCGGCTTCTGACGCGCACTGCGCATGCTCAGAAGACGCCTGCGGTTTTGGTCATGCGCATTACGTGTCATAAGCCGAGAAGCAAGCGCCAGGATGAGGCGGTGGCGAGAATGGTAAGCGCACTCGCACGCGAGATTCTAAAGTAGCGACGGTCATGTCGCTGATGTAAATCCATGGTATCATGCCCACAGGGGCGTGATACCATGGAAAGCATGTAGACGCCCACAGGGCGATGAGACGCCCATGGGGCTAGAGACACTATCATTTACATAGGGAATATGAAAGTATAACACAGGGATGAGTAGGAAGGGGTTAATAGCTCACACAGGCTGCTGCATGTAGGTCAGAAAGCTTTTTTGACCTGACAGGTTCCTTTTCATATGGGTATTCAAGTATACAAATGAGCACAGCACCTAAAGACTTGGTTTACCCGGTTGTCCGCGTCTGCTTACTGGCTGAGTGAGTACATGAGTGATCTCCCCGTCATGGCACCCAGTATCATCATCCAGAGCCCCGAGGCATACCCCTACCCGTGGAGGGTAATAACACCTTTCTGCCCCACTCCATCACCCTGGGTACTCCCAACAACAGCAGTGGTGGTACTCCCAATTACCACACACCACAGGTAGCGTCACAAACTATCATCCCCCTGTAAATACCCCCTTTCACTTTAGAGTGTCGCCCCGAGCCCCCCGGGTCCGGAGACCCTCGAGCCACGAACGGACATTGCCCACGGATCTGAGCGGTTCGATCCGCTGCTTGGGCGGCACACCTCCAGTCACCATCTGCGGATCAGTGACATGTACTGCAGCCAGACAGAAGAGTGTGAGGACGGCAGCTCTGTACGGACATTGCTGGATGTGCTTCTGGTGAGTGGAGGGCAGGGCAGGAGACTCACCACTTCTCTGAGACGTGATTGCTTCATGCGAGGACTGGAGAACTTCTGTCGTGTTCTCTATTTCATATTTGTGACAGAATCCCCCCTCCCTCCCTGTGCAGTGTAAAGGGCTTCAGGGTCCTTAAAGGGAACCAATCACCAGGATTTTCGCATATAAGCTAAAGCCAGTGCTATACTGGCACTATCAGGTTGATTCTATACATACCTTTAGTGGTCAGCTCGGATGTTTAGGTTTTGAAATCCAAGAAAGTGAAGTTTGTAAAATGAGCAGCTTCTTGAGTGACAGTTTCAGGGGAGCAGATATATTCATAGTTATCTCCTCCCCCCCTGTTAGAATTAGCATAAGCATTATACAAACTATTCACTTTGTCTCTTTATCTCTTTACCTGGTATCCAGCTTTGGTGGCTGAGGCCCCGCCCCTTCTGGTCACCTGGGTATGACCTCACCACAGGTCCTGCTAGACAAAGTGAGTCGTTTGTATAATGCTTATGCTAATTCTAACAGGGGGAGGGGATAACTATGAATATATCTGCTCCAGTGCAACTGTCACTCAAGAAGCTGCTCATTTTACAAACTTCACTTTCTTGGATTTCAAAACCTAAACATCCGAGCTGACCATTACAGGGATGTATAGAATCAGCCTGATAGCGCCAGTATAGCACTGGCTTTAGGTTATATACGAAAATCCTGGTGATTGGTTCCCTTTAAAGTCAGGAATAGTGTGACCCCTGACCTGTATCTGCACTTGATGGTGGGTAGGAGGAGTTCAGGGATGTGCAGGTCTGTGACATTGCTCTGCCAGTCTTCCCGATCTTGCTGTGTGTGACGGGGGCTTAAAAGTCTTAACAGGGTTTTCGACAGAGCATCAGCTTTAACATTCTTAGATCCAGGAAGATAACGCACTGAGAAATTTACCAAGCAAACACTTAAGGCCCCGTCACACTAAGCAACATCGCTAGCAACATCGCTAGCAACATCGCTGCTAACGAACAACTTTTGTGACGTTGCTAGCGATGTTGCTGTGTGTGACATCCAGCAACAACCTGGCCCCTGCTGTGAGGTCGTTGGTTGTTGCTGAATGTCCTGGGCCATTTTTTAGTTGTTGCTGTCCCGCTGTGAAGCACAGATCGCTGTGTGTGACAGCGAGACAGCAACAACTAAATGTGCAGGCAGCAGGAGCCGGCTTCTGCGGAGGCTGGTAACCAATGTAAACATCGGGTAACCAAGAAGCCCTGTCCTTGGTTACCCGATATTTACCTTCGATACCAGCCTCCTCCACTCTCACTATCAGTGCCGGCTCTTGCTCTGTGCACATGTAGCTTCAGCACACATCGGGTTAATTAACCCGATGTGTGCTGTAACTAGGAGAGCAAGGAGCCAGCGCTAAGCATTGTGCGCTGCTCCCTGCACATTTAGCTGCAGCACACATCGGGTTAATTAACCCGATGTGTGCTGTAACTAGGAGAGCAAGGAGCCAGCGCTCAGTGTGCGCTGCTCCCTGCTCTCTGCACGTGTAGCTCCGTGCACTGGTAACCAAGGTAAATATCGGGTTGGTTACCCGATATTTACCTTAGTTACCAAGCACAGCATCTTCCACGCTGCGCTGGGGGCTTGTCACTGGTTGCTGGTGAGCTCACCAGCAACTTGTGTAGCGACGCTCCAGCGATCCCTGCCAGGTCAGGTTGCTGGTGGGATCGCTGGAGCATCGCAGTGTGACATCTCACCAGCAACCTCCTAGCAACTTACCAGCGATCCCTATCGTTGTTGGGATCGCTGGTAAGTTGCTTAGTGTGACTGGACCTTTAGACACTTAGCAACATCAGTATACAAAAGGATTTTACGATCAGTAAAGACTTATACCTTATGTCTAGCCTCCTCCAATTAGTAGACTCTTTTAAACACCAAATGCTCACTGTCATCAATATCATATTCAGATTTTTTTTTAAGAGAACTTCGGAGAGCAAAAAGTATAGGGATCAAAGTAACCATTTTTTTTGTGAGAGTACAGCCCCCTTCCCCAGAGCAGAAGCATCTACTTTGACCATGAAATGCAGATCAATATTGGGTTGACTGAAAACAGGCATATACTGCCTTGGCTGACCATGACAAAAAGTATGTTCCTTTTTGGTCATGTCAGTTAACCCTAGAACGCATACCTTGGGCTGCGCAGGCCTGCTAGGTTACTTTTTTTCTATTGAAGATTTCTATGGTTGCGCATTCTAGGGTTAAAGACTTGGCTATGACCAAAAAGTTCTTAATGAATGTCCGGTAAGAATTTCCACAGCCTAGAAATCTCTGTAATGCTTTAAGGTTACTCAGTTGCACTCAATCACGGATGGCCTATACCTTAACAGGATCCATCTGAAACCATGAAGAAGAAACCAAATGACCTGAGAAGTGGATCTGCTGCACTTCAAAATGAGATATTTCCAGTATAGCAAATAAATGATTGTCACAAATAATCTGAAGGACCTGCTGTGCATGTTTCCGGTGTTTGTCCTGCAAATGTGAGCAAATTAAAATGACATTCATGTCGATCATCACAAATCTACCCACCATATAGCACACAATTTCATTTATGAAACTCTGAAAAACCTCTGGAGCATTAGTCAACCGGGACAGCATCACCACATTTTAAAAATGATCTTCAGGCATATTAAAAGTGGTTTTCCATTCATCACCCTGTCAAACACATATGAGGTTATATGCCCCCCTCAAGTCGAGTTTTCAAAAACATTTAGATCCAGCTAGTTGACTAAACAGATTTAGTAAAGTATAAGGATTGCAGTCCGTGATTTTATTAACCTCTCTAAAGTCTAAGCATGGACGCAACCCACCATATTTTTTGTTAACAAAGAGAAACCCTTCGGTAACTAGATAGGTGGACAGCTGTATATGCACCCTGACCAGACTTTTTTGACCATACTTTTTCGAGTCCTCTCTATCTGGAAAAAAGGTTAAACAATCAAAACTTAGGCAACTTTGCACCTAGTGTGAATTATAGCGTAATCATATCTCCTATGCGGTGGAGAACTTCAGACTTTCCATCTCAGAAAATAGATAATCAATGTTCTGAATGAATTCTGGAACGTGAGTCCTCAGAAAAGCCAAGGGTCTAGATAAATGACTAGAAAAACAAGAGTCGCCCCAAGACAACCTCCTGAGTCTCTCATTTGATAGTAGGATTGTGCTTAACTAGCCAAAGCAAGGGTACCACTAATTTGGAGGAAGGAAACACCATAATTGAAATTAATTCAGTGTGTAATATTCCTACCTTCATACATGAATCCTCGATCTTCAAGGTCACTTGATATTAAAAAAGGAAAATTATCAATCACTTACACTTGTATGGTGTTACGGTTGCTGCGAGCACTGGAGACTATGTCCAGATTTCTTGCTACTGCACATGTGCGAGCGCTGGAGACTAAGTCCAGATTTCTTGCTACTGCACATGTGCGAGCGCTGGAGACTAAGTCCAGATTTCTTGCTACTGCACATGTGCGAGCGCTGGAGACTAAGTCCAGATTTCTTGCTACTGCACATGTGCGAGCGCCGGAGACTAAGTCCAATCTTGGAGCCATTGCACATGTGCGGGTGACATCATCGCTGACACGAGGTCACATGTCTCTGACACCTTCTATGCCGATTGGTCGCTGGTCATGTGCTTGTGACGTCTTGCTCGGTGATAGGCCAGCATGACGTCACTCCTGTCGTTCTGGCAGCGGATTGGCTCTGGTGTCCTCCATCTTGGATGAGGCACAGAGTCTATATAAGACCCTGACACACGCCGCATGGTGCTCAGTCCTCTTGGTTCATGCATATGAGTAGACGCTCTGTGCGCGTTCCTCTAGGCATTCCTCTGTCTATGCTAGGTGAGCGCTACCGGCAGGGTAGCGTTCTTATACCTTACAGCTTCGGCTGCTGTCCGTATCCTTACCTCTTAGGGGAGCGGACATAGGCAGGTGCCTGAGGCACATGGTCTGGCTGGGCCTTGTGATTCTACTCGTAGGTGGACGTTGCCGCTAGGGTAACGTTCCTTATAGTGCGTCTGGCAGTTGTTCGTATCCTCGCACACTAGGGGAGCGAACAGAGGTAGGAGCTTTGTGCGGCTTACGCTGCTGTTCGTCTCTTTTGCACCACTAGAAGAGCGGACCTAGGCAGGTGCCATATCTAGTGGTTCGTGTCCTCGCACACTAGTGGAGCGAACGAAGGTAGGAGCTTTGTGCGGCTTACGCTGCTGTTCGTCTCTTTTGCACCACTAGAAGAGCGGACCTAGGTAGGTGCCATTTCGCACACATTGCCTTTGTCTCTGTGATTATTAACAGAGATCATTCCACACACCCTCCAAGTAAGGGAGGAATTGCTTTACTTACTTTTTATATCCTTCTGTGAGTTAACAGAGGTATTGCACTCTGCCATAGTCTGCAGCAAAGTCTTTGCACGGTGGACCCTGACTGTCTGATACTCCTTTCGGTTATTATCAGACAGCCCCCCGTAACATTAGGACTGAGCCAAGGGTCTGGCAGTTATGGCAGAATATCAGCAGTTACACCGTTACATACAAGTACTTGAGTCACGGCTCAAGAGTATAGAGGATAAACCTCAGACCATGGTGACATCTGCACATGATCCTCGACTTGCTCTGCCAAACAGATATTCTGGCGATGCCCGATCATGTCGTGGTTTCATTAGTCAGTGTCAGATACACCTAGAGGTCAACTCTTCTCGCTTCTCTACGGAGAGGTCCAGAGTAGGCTTTATCATCTCCTTACTTCAGGACAAAGCCTTAGAATGGGCGACTCCCCTATGGGAGCGCTCTGATGTGGTTACTCTGAGACATCAAGACTTTCTTGATGCTCTTAAGGCGGTATTCATGGGTCCGCAGGTTACCCATGATGCGGCCCTGAGACTGTTAGATCTATCTCAGGGTTCGTTATCCACTAGTTCTTATGCCATTGCTTTTAGAACTCTGGTGGCAGAACTAGATTGGCCAGAGAAGGTGTTGATTCCTATCTTCTGGAGAGGGTTGGCAGGCTATGTCAAGGATGCCCTTGCTACTCGTGAGGTCCCTGCTTCTCTGGAGGACTTGATCACAGTAGCAACGAGGATCGATGTACGCCATAAGGAACGTAGACTCGAGGTCTCTTCCTCACGCCCTAAGCATCGGGCTATTCCAGTTGTTGAGGGTCCACTACCATCTTCCTCAGCATCTGAAACATCTCCCACTCCTATGGAGTTAGGTCATACGTTCTCCAGACTACGCAAGTCTGGTCCTCCTATATGTTACGTATGTCGTCAGGCTGGGCACTATGCCAACAAGTGTCCTAGTCGTCAGGGAAACTCCCTGGCCTAGTAACCATTAGAGGGGGGTTACTAGAGACGTCTTCTGCACCCTCTAAGTGTTGTATCCCAGGTCAGCTCTCGTTATCTGAGAATACATGGCCTATTATGGCTTTTGTGGATTCCGGAGCTGACGGGATTTTTGTGTCCTCAGGATTTGTAAAGGGACACAATATTCCCTCTATCATGTTAGAGGCGCCTATTCCTGTCCGTGTTGTTAATGGAACTATGTTGTCTGACTCCATTACATTGAGGACAGTTCCCTTGCGCCTTTCCCTGTCTCAGGGTCACATAGAGGAGATTTCTTTTCTTGTTTTGCCTGAGGGTATAGACGACGTCCTTCTGGGTCTTCCATGGCTTCGGACTCATGCTCCTCACATTGACTGGGAGTCTGACAGCATTATTAGTTGGGGTTCGAAATGTCAGTCCCGATGTCTTCCCTTACCACCTAAGGTCGTTGCGGTTGCATCAACTGATCTCTCTCCCATACCTACACCCTATTTGGATTTCGCTGACGTGTTCTCCAAACAGGGTGCTGAGGTTCTTCCACCCCATAGGCCGTATGACTGTGCCATAGACCTTATCCCAGGTTCGGTTCCACCTAAAGGCAGGGTTTACCCCCTGTCGATACCTGAGTCGGAGGCCATGTCGACCTATATAAGAGAGAGCTTAGAGAAGGGGTTCATTCGTAAGTCTGTCTCTCCCGCGGGAGCTGGGTTTTTCTTTGTTCGGAAGAAAGAGGGTGATTTGCGTCCCTGCATAGATTACAGGGGTCTCAACGCAATCACAATAAAGAACAAATACCCATTACCTTTAATTTCGGAGCTCTTTGACAGACTGAGAGGAGCTCAAGTTTTTACGAAGTTGGATCTGCGGGGTGCGTATAACTTGGTACGAATTCGAAAGGGTGACGAATGGAAGACCGCTTTTAACACCCGAGACGGTCACTATGAATACCTCGTCATTCCTTTTGGGTTATGTAATGCACCCGCAGTATTTCAGGACTTCGTAAACGATGTGTTCAGGGATTTACTGTTATCCTCAGTAGTGGTGTATCTGGACGACATCCTGATTTTTTCTCCTGATCTGGAGACTCATCGTCAGGATGTCGTTCGTGTCCTTTCCCGTTTAAGGGAGCACTCATTGTTTGCTAAACTAGAGAAATGTGTATTCGAGCAGTCCTCATTGCCTTTTTTGGGTTACATTATCTCACAAGAGGGTCTGGCTATGGATCCTGCGAAGCTCTCTGCTGTCCTGCAATGGTCCGAACCTCATTCCTTGAAGGCGGTGCAACGCTTCTTAGGATTCATAAACTATTACAGGCAGTTCATACCCCATTTTTCTACTTTGGTGGCCCCTTTGGTGGCCTTGACTAAGAAAGGTGCTAATCCCAAAGCCTGGTCTACTGAGACATCTCAGGCTTTTGAGGCAGTAAAAAGACACTTTTCAACTGCTCCCGTTCTTCAAAGACCCGATGAGAGTAAGCCCTTCCTCTTAGAGGTTGATGCCTCTTCAGTGGGTGCTGGTGCGGTCTTGTATCAAAAGAACGGTGCAGGTAGAAAAAGGCCGTGTTTCTTCTTTGCTAAAACCTTTTCACCGGCAGAGAGAAACTATACCATTGGGGATAGGGAACTGCTCGCCTTGAGATTAGCCTTGGAGGAGTGGCGTCACTTGCTGGAAGGAGCGAAACATCCTTTCCAGGTCTATACAGACCATAAGAATCTGACGTACTTACAAACCGCTCAGCGTCTGAATCCTCGCCAAGCCCGCTGGTCCTTGTTTTTCTCCCGCTTTCACTTCTCCATCAACTATTTGTCTGGGAGTAAGAATAACAAGGCAGACGCCCTGTCTCGCTCTATGCTTTCTACCCAGGAAGAGATTGACGAACCTCGTCTTATCCTTCCCTCCAGGGTTTTTCATACGCTCTCCCCTGTGACGTTAGACCAAATCCCACCGGGCAAGACCTTTGTTCCGCCTGATCGACAGAATGATATACTGTCATGGGCCCACACCTCAAAGGTGGGTGGGCATTTTGGTATTAGGCGGACACGAGAGTTACTGGAGAGGTGGTATTGGTGGCCACACTTAGCCAGCCACGTCAAGAGATATGTCGGTTCCTGCTACTCGTGTGCTCGCAACCGTCCATTACGGCAGAGACCGGCTGGGCTCTTGCATCCTTTACCAGTGCCAGATAGACCATGGGAGGTGGTAGGCATGGACTTTGTGGGTGATCTTCCATGTTCACAGGGACATAGATTTGTGTGGGTCATTACGGACCATTTCTCCCGGATGGTTCATCTCGTACCGTTATCGAGAATCCCATCTTCCAGGGTACTAGCCAAACTATTCCTCAAGCATGTCTTTAGGCTTCACGGGATGCCAGATCGTATCATTTGTGATAGAGGCCCGCAATTTACTTCCCGTTTCTGGCGAGAGCTTTGTAGCCTTCTGCAAATTGAGTTGAATCTCTCTTCGGCATACCATCCGGAGACTAATGGTTTGGTTGAACGTACCAATCAATCTATGATTATATATCTTCGACACTTTGTTGCTGAGAACCACGATAACTGGTCCTCCCTCCTACCCTGGGCAGAATTTGCCCTTAACAATTCGCTGGCTGAGGCCACTGGGCAGACACCGTTCGTACTCAATAATGGGCAACACCCTAGGGTACCGGTACCGTTTCCCGCTGCTGCACCTCCTCCTCTTGTGGCCGACTGGGCAACTAATGCCAGAGAGGTTTGGGATCGGACTCAAGAGTCGATCCAAGCAGCTAAGGACCGTATGAAGACGGTGTCCGATCGGTTTCGTCGCCCGGCTCCTGTCTTTTCTCCAGGGGACTTTGTGTGGCTCTCTGCAAAACACGTGAGACTTAGAGTGAGCTCTGTCAAATTTGCTCCTCGCTTCCTGGGTCCTTATGAGGTTCTTCGACAGGTAAATCCTGTAGTCTATCAATTGAAGTTACCTGTCCATCTTAGGATTCATGACAAATTCCATGTCTCACTGCTAAAGCCGGCTATTTTACCTCACGCTCGTGATGTGCACTCTCCTGCCTCTGATTCCTCTCGCTCTAGCTATGAGGTACGAGCCATAGTTGGTTCTAAGATGGTTAGAGGGCGCAGGTTCTTCTTGATAGATTGGGAGGGCTATGGCCCGGAACATCGCTCTTGGGAGCCTGAGGAGGCTGTCCATGCTCCCGACTTAGTTGCCGATTACCTGCGTCGCCGGGAGGGGGGCCCTTGAGGGGGAGGTACTGTTACGGTTGCTGCGAGCACTGGAGACTATGTCCAGATTTCTTGCTACTGCACATGTGCGAGCGCTGGAGACTAAGTCCAGATTTCTTGCTACTGCACATGTGCGAGCGCTGGAGACTAAGTCCAGATTTCTTGCTACTGCACATGTGCGAGCGCTGGAGACTAAGTCCAGATTTCTTGCTACTGCACATGTGCGAGCGCCGGAGACTAAGTCCAATCTTGGAGCCATTGCACATGTGCGGGTGACATCATCGCTGACACGAGGTCACATGTCTCTGACACCTTCTATGCCGATTGGTCGCTGGTCATGTGCTTGTGACGTCTTGCTCGGTGATAGGCCAGCATGACGTCACTCCTGTCGTTCTGGCAGCGGATTGGCTCTGGTGTCCTCCATCTTGGATGAGGCACAGAGTCTATATAAGACCCTGACACACGCCGCATGGTGCTCAGTCCTCTTGGTTCATGCATATGAGTAGACGCTCTGTGCGCGTTCCTCTAGGCATTCCTCTGTCTATGCTAGGTGAGCGCTACCAGCAGGGTAGCGTTCTTATACCTTACAGCTTCGGCTGCTGTCCGTATCCTTACCTCTTAGGGGAGCGGACATAGGCAGGTGCCTGAGGCACATGGTCTGGCTGGGCCTTGTGATTCTACTCGTAGGTGGACGTTGCCGCTAGGGTAACGTTCCTTATACTGCGTCTGGCAGTTGTTCGTATCCTCGCACACTAGGGGAGCGAACAGAGGTAGGAGCTTTGTGCGGCTTACGCTGCTGTTCGTCTCTTTTGCACCACTAGAAGAGCGGACCTAGGCAGGTGCCATATCTAGTGGTTCGTGTCCTCGCACACTAGTGGAGCGAACGAAGGTAGGAGCTTTGTGCGGCTTACGCTGCTGTTCGTCTCTTTTGCACCACTAGAAGAGCGGACCTAGGTAGGTGCCATTTCGCACACATTGCCTTTGTCTCTGTGATTATTAACAGAGATCATTCCACACACCCTCCAAGTAAGGGAGGAATTGCTTTACTTACTTTTTATATCCTTCTGTGAGTTAACAGAGGTATTGCACTCTGCCATAGTCTGCAGCAAAGTCTTTGCACGGTGGACCCTGACTGTCTGATACTCCTTTCGGTTATTATCAGACAGCCCCCCGTAACATATGGGATGACTGAGAGTAGAGACATTATGCCCACATTTAATAGCGAAGTCATGATCAATAAGATTCAGAGCAGAATCCTAATCCACACATGGAGATGTAAAATAGAACCTGATTTCGTCTCCAAGGACAAGGGGTGTGTTATAAGACGCCGAATATTATGGAAGAGGTAGAGAATCTCCTCATAAAGCAAATTGATAAAGCAGCGAGTCTCGGAGAGGTAATTATTATGGGGGACTTTAACTATCCTGATATAAATTGGGGAACAGAAACTTGCAGTTCCAGCAAAGGAAATAGATTTTTGATAACAATGAAAGATAATTACCTTTCACAAATGGTACAGGACCCCACAAGAGGGGGAGCACTACTAGACCTTGTACTAACCAATAGGCCAGACCGCATATCAAATATACAAGTTGGGGGTTACTTGGGGAATAGTGATCACAAAATAATACGTTTTCATGTATTCTTTAGTAAGATGTCTAGTAGAGGGGCTACAAGGACACTAAACTTCAGGAAAGCAAATTTTAAACGGTTGAGAGATGATCTTAGTGCAATAAACTGGGATGATGTACTAAGTAATAAAAGTACACAAAGCAAATGGGAGACTTTTATGAGCATCCTGAATAGGGCTTGTGCAGAAAATATACCCTATGGGAACAAACATGCTAGAAATAGGAGGAAACCCCTATGGCTAAATAGAGCTGTAAGGGAAGCAATAAAAGAGAAACAGAAAGCCTTAAAAGAATTAAAGAGGGTAGGTAGTGATGAGGCATTATATAATTATAGAAAATTAAATAAAATATGTAAAAAGCAAATTAAGTTAGCTAAGTTTGAGACAGAGAGACTCATTGCGAGATAAAGTAAAAATAATCCTAAAATATTCTTTAACTACATAAACAGTAAAAAACTGAAAAGTGATAGTGTTGGCCCCCTTAAAAATAGTCTTGGTGAAATGGTGGAAGGGGATGAGGGTAAAGCCAACCTGCTGAATGACTTTTTTTCTACGGTTTTTATACAAGAAAATGCCATGGCAGATGACATGACCAGTGATACCATAAATTCACCCTTGAATATTACCTGCTTAACCCAGCAGGAAGTACGCCGCCGCCTCGAAATCACTAAGGTTGACAAATCTCCGGGCCCGGATGGCATACACCCCAGAGTACTACAGGAATTGAGTTCTGTGATAGATAGACCATTATTTTTAATCTTCTCAGATTCCTTAATAACAGGGTCGGTACCGCAGGACTGGCGCATAGCAAATGTGGTGCCAATATTCAAAAAGGTGACAAAAACTGAGCCGGGAAATTATAGGCCGGTAAGTTTAACCTCTACGGTTGGTAAAATCCTTGAGGATTTCTTGAGAGATGCTATACTGGAGTATCTCAAGAAAAATAACCTTATGACCGAGTATCAACATGGGTTTATGAGGGATCAGTCCTGTCAAACTAATTTGATCAGCTTCTATGAAGAGGTAAGTTCAAGCCTGAACCAGGGCAATGCAGTGGATGTTGTGTATATGGACTTTTCAAAAGCTTTTGATACGGTGCCACACAAAAGGTTGGTACATAAAATGAGAATAATGGGGATAGGGGAAAATATGTGTAACTGGGTTAAAAACTGGCTCAGTGATAGGAAACAAAGGGTGGTTATTAATGATACGTACTCGGACTGGGTCTCAGTTCATAGTGGGGTACCACAGGGGTCAGTATTGGGCCCGCTTCTTTTCAACATATTTATAAATGACCTTGTTGGGGGCATGCGGAGTAGAATTTCAATATTTGCAGATGATACTAAACTCTGCAGGGTAATCAATACAGAGGAGGATAATTTTATATTACAGGGAGATTTATGTAAATTGGAGGATTGGGCTGAGAAGTGGCAATTGAAGTTTAATGTAGATAAATGTAAGGTCATGCACTTGGGTAGAGGAAATAACATTTATTATTATGTACTTAATTGTAGAACACTGGGTAAAACAGACACAGAAAAAGACTTGGGTGTATGGGTGGATGGTAAACTTCACTTTAGTGGACAGTGTCAGGCAACTGCTGCCAGGGCTAATAAAATAATGGGATGTATTAAAAGAGGTATAAGTGTTCATGAAAAAAATATAGTTCTACCTCTGTACAAGTCACTAGTGCGACCGCACTTAGAATACTGTGTACAATTCTGGTCACCGATATATAAGAAGGACATAGCTGAACTGGAGAGGGTGCAGAGAAGAGCGACCAAGATTATTAGAGGAATGGGTGGGCTGCAATACCAAGACAGGTTATTAAACTTGGGGTTATTTAGTTTGGAAAAACGAAGGCTTAGGGGGGATCTAATCACAATGTATAAATATATGAGGGGACAGTACAGAGACCTTTCCAAAGATCTTTTTACACCTAGGCCTGCGACTGGAACACGGGGGCATCCGCTACGTCTTGAGGAAAGAAGGTTTAATCATAATCACAGACGAGGATTCTTTACTGTACGAGCAGTGAGACTATGGAACTCTCTGCCGCATGATGTTGTAATGAGTGATTCACTACTAACATTTAAGCAGAGCCTGGACGCCTTTCTTGAAAAATTTAATATTACCAGTTATGTATATTAGATTTTATGACAGGGTATTGATCCAGGGAACTAGTCTGATTGCCGTATGTGGAGTCAGGAAGGAAATTTTTTCCCCATTGGAACTTGTTTGCCACATTGGGGTTTTTTTTGCCTTCCTCTGGATCAACATGTTAGGCTACAGGTTGAACTAGATGGACTAAGGGCGGCTTTGCACGTTGCGACATTGCACGTGCGATGTCGATGGGGTCAAATCGAAAGTGACGCACATCCGGCGTCGCAGTCGATATCGCAATGTGTAAAACCTTTTTGATACGATGAACGAGCGCAAAAGCGTCGTTATCGTATCATCGCTGCAGCCTCCGACATTTCCATAATGCCGATGCAGCAACAGGTGCGATGTTGTTCCTCGCTCCTGCGGCAGCACACATCGCTGTGTATGAAGCCGCAGGAGCGAGGAACTTCACCTTACCTGCCGCCGGCTGCAATGAGAAGGACGGAGGTGGGCGGGATGTTTACATCCTGCTCATCTCCGCCCCTCCAATTCAATTGGCCGCCTGCCGTGTGACGTCGCTGTGACGCCGCACGACCCGCCCCCTTAGGAAGGAGGCGGGTCGCCGGCCAGAGGGACGTCACACGGCAGGTATGTGCGTGTGAAACTGCCGTAGCGATAATAATCGCTACGGCAGCTTTCACTAGATATTGCACGTGCGACGGGGGCGGGACTATCGCTGCAGCATCGGTAACACATTGTTCCCGATGTCGCAGCGTGCAAATCCCGCCTAAGAGTCTCCCTTCAACCTTAAAATCTATGATACTATGATACTATGAATAAAGCTTAACGCTTGCACCGGAGAAAATCTTTAACATTTGGAACCTGCATCTTCAACCTTAAGGTTTTTTTTTAAATTCATTAACAGTGCCTTGTAAAAGTATTCACCCCCTTGGCATTTTTTGTGTTTTGCTACCTCACAACCTAGAATTTTAGTGTTTTTTTTTTAAAGTTTGTATCAATTCATACAAAGAACTGTGAACATTTGGTTTCTTCTTATTGTGAAGCAAACAACAAATAGGGCAAAATAACTGAAAATTTCAGTGTACTTACAGTGACATACAAAAGTTTGGGCACCCTCGGTCAAAATTACTGTTATTGTGAACAGTTAAGCAAGTTGAATATGAACTTATCTCTAAAAGTCATAACGATATCTTGAATGCTGGAGACTAGAAGGGGTTAATGCCACGCTGTCGCTGAAAGGATGATAGAAATTGTTGATTTAATAGATTGTTTTATTCCATAGGTCAACGCGTTTCAAGATACAATTTATTTCTTCATTTTTCTTCATTTTTGGGGCATTAACCCCTTCCACTCTCCAGGATTGAAGATATCTCCATGTGGGTCTGCGGCAGCCGCCATTATCTGTGTGCTTTATGTAGTGGTTGTGACCTTCACAACCACACTAGGTGAGTGTACTGTAGTATACTTTCATTTTAATATCTGGTCAGACACTATTTGCGCTCTCTTCAGCTTTACATAAAGTCATAAAGATGACACATTTCCTTTGTATCTTAAGCCAAAAAAATTGCAGAGCCTCCTTTTGCAGAAATTATAGCTGCAAGTCATTTTGTATAAGTCTGTATGAACTTTTTCACAAAATTATATATGTAATAAGAGTGTTCTATAACTACGGTAGCTAACATCCAAATTGCTCACTTGAGTAATTAGTTAAAAACTATTTAAGTTTATTTGTATGCATTAAAAGGGACAAACAAAAAGCACAGTATAGTGAGTGCACGTGATAAGACACACAATAAAAAATACAATATAATGTAATATACAGTATGTGTACGCACACTCTTCTTATTTGTATACCTATATATCAATACCCTACCTGACAGCGGAGGGTTTTCACCTTAAATTTTTGGGTGTCCCCGCTCCACAATGGCTTGCCCTGATTGGCCCTCAATATGCCCTGTGGACAAATATGTGAATACACTCCAATTAAATGATATTATATTATAAATATGTGTATATACATATATTGAGGTACTGTTAGTAAGATAGCGTCAAATACTAAAGACTGCGTATTAATTCCAACAATATACTGAAAATCTCTCCCTATTTAGATGCCTATAAATCTGTGCCCGACCTGACAGTGGAGGTCGATCACCAATACGTTTTTTTGGTGCCGCCGCTCCATGACAGCTGACCCTAAAAGGTCTTAGGTGAGCCCTATGGAAATATAATTTTATAATCAGTTATAATAAGTGGTGGGGTACTTATCTGGAGGTACACTCAGATATTGTGGACAGTTTGTTGACTTATGGAAAATTCTGCAAAAAAAAAAAAAGCATCAATACCACATTGTGGCAGCCGTGAGGCCTGGAAACTTTAAAGGGACCTTTAAGAGAGCCTTTAAGGTTATTGTAGCTTCCAGATGTTGGGACACCTGGAAGCTGTGAACTTTGGTAAAAGTTCACAGCCTCCAGATGTCCCAGCTGCTGAGAAATCAAGGAACGTTAAAGGCTCTCTTAAAGGCTTTTGTGGCGCCCTGGACAAGCCAGGACGTCACAGGTACTACACCAACACACCCCACACCCCCCGGTCAGGCACACCTAAGTCAAACAAAATCCTTGTTGCCTCCCTCCAGGGGCTGATGTCCACACCAGGGGGTGGGCCAGACGGTTGGTCCCGCCCACCGAGGAGTTCACAGTCCTGGAGGCGGGAAAAGTAAGCAGTAGTTAGTGGAGAGTTGAGTTTTAGAGTTTGAAGTGGAAGGAGTGGTAGAGGAGCATACAGAAAGTGGTCCGGGTGTGTGGCCCGGACGGAACAGCAAGGTTGGCAGACGGTGGTGATCGTCTGCAGGAGAGGCCTATTGGAGCTAGCCGTAAGGACCATGGACGGGCGGTGGCCCGGCGGTACCGGACCGGTACGCAAAGAGAAGCCAGCACCATCCGGCAGGGGCTTACGGACCCCGACAAGGCTAGGAGTCGCCGTGCAAGTTGTCAAATCCGTTAGCGAAGGGAACCTCCTGGGTTTCCCAGCAGCCAAGTCCCGACAGAAGGCAACAGTCCAACCGTTAGAGGGAAACACAGTCACCGCCAAGGCTAAAGTTCCCAGGGCCAGAGCCTGTGGGCAAAAGGGGCTTCTTCAGCACATATCCAAGCTGGGGAGCGGGTTACCGGTGGGAACCCATTGGAACCGTACACACTACACAGGTGCAGGGAAAGGCAGTCACCATCAACCTGCTGGGAGGAGAAACACAGCAGCCGTCTGTGGGACCCGTCCATCCAGCCGCTTGTTTTACCGGAGACTCTGTGTACATCATTGGCTGAGTGAGTACCACCGTGCCGTGCGGCACAGCGCTGCCCCCGCGACCCTGCACCTCGCCAGGCCCCGTAACCCACCTGCCATCCAAACATACCCCCTCACCGGGCCCCGGGACAACCAACCCCCCTACCCACGGAGGGGAGAACCAACATCCAAGCTGCTCCCTGTCATCGCTCCCGGGATCCCCGTCCAGAGCAGCGGTGGTGTCACCAATCTCACCACAACCGTGGGTGGCGTCACGGACAATATCAAATCCCCACAATCAAATCCCCTTTTCACTCACGGGCGAGGAACGCCGCTCGAGTCCCCGGGATCCGGCCCACTGCTCGAGCCACCACCGAGCAGCAGCAGCAGCCGGACCCGAGCAGTGGGAGAACGCAGCGTCCCCTCCTCCGCCCGCGACAACTTGGCATCACGAACAGGATCTTACCGCTCTGCCGTCTGGAGGTGTCCGGCCGAAAAATTTGAGAAGCCGCCATCTTGGGCGCGAAAAATTCCCGCTCGAGCGTCTCCTCGAGCAGTGGAGGCGCGAAGTCCTAAACCCCGCCCCTGTAGAGGAGGAGCCGGAAAGAGACTAAGGGGGACTGATGGCGTCTGGCCGCATGTAGCCCGCGGCTATAAAAGCAGGGACGCCAGGACCCTGCGGCCATCTTGTTGCTGGTTCCTGGAAGAGGCCGCCAGAGCCATGCTGTCCCGCAGCACCGTAGCCCCCGCGCCTGGAACTGCGGCGTGGGTGGAGGTCCGGACCGCTCAGCTCCAACAACGGCTGCAGGTCAAAATGCAGCTCCTCCTGGAGGAGTGGGAGGCCGACATGGCGGAGGTTGTGGTGACCGTGCGGAGACGCGAGGAAGAGGGAGTTTCGGAAGGGAGGGTGAGTGACCCACGCCCCTGTACCCCTAGTGGGTCGGTCATCGCGGCCGAGGGACCCGGTCCATACCCGCTCGCCCAGCTACCTCCCCCGCTACCCGTATTGGCTGCCGCGCCCCCGCCACTAGGCCCCCTACCACCGCAACCGGTAGCGGTACCCCGCACATCCGCCCAGGCGGATCGGCCTGCAGCCGGAGCCCGTGATCGACCAGAACTGCTACCGTGGAAGGTGCCGAAGCCTGAACTGGAGGCATCTGCGGAGACTTCCCCCGAGCCGGAGCCGACAGGCCGCTCCGTGCAGGAGGCCCGGTGGAAGAGGGCCCCTGCGCCCATCCCCCACAACTCGGCTGAGGTTGTGCCGGGTTGCCGCTGCAGGGCAGCACCCCAGGCCAAGTCACCGCGGGACCTTCCACCCAGATTGCCAGTGGTGGGCAGTGTCCAGATGGTCTCGCGGGGCCCGACCCGTGCGCCGGAGCTCGCAGCAGCCCCGTATTGGGATAAGGAGCCAGCGCCGCTGGGCCTGGAGGTCGCGGAAAGGGAGAGGAAGAAAGCAGAGTTGGTGGCCCGCACGATCCGGGAAAAGGAAAGTCTCCGTCAAGCGACCGTCCGTGTCCGGGGCCCCCTGTATGAAGGGCAGGTGAGGCGGTTTGATGTCCGCCGGGGCTATGGCTTTATCTATGAGCCGGGCTTGGAGGCCGAAGTCTTTGTAGCCCGGCGGGATGTCAACGCCCACCTGCCGGAGGAGCACCCAGGCCGCAACCTGATGCCGGGAGACCTGGTGCAGTACACCCGGCACTGCGGGGAGAGGGGGTGGTTCGCGTTGGATGCAAAGTTGAGGGGCAGCCAAGAGGCCCGGGTGTCCACCGCGCCCCCTCCCCCAGCCGACACCGAAGAGTCTGAGTAATGGCAGCGGAGTCCCGTTGCAAGTTGTCTCCGTCGGGACCACCAAAGTACCGTTTGAAAGTTTTGAGAATGATAAGCGAATTAACTGAGATGTTACCTGATTTTCACCCTGATTGGAACCGGTCGTTGCCCTCAACTATTGTCCCCGTGGGACTGATTGCAAGTTATGCGTAGAAACTACTACGGACAAGCCTGAGAACTAGCAGGGCAACCATGAACTTGTGGTATGTAAATAAAAATGTTTTTATGGCTACACCGTTACCGCCTCCGGAGAGGCTGATTTGGAGGATGGGCCTGGAGGGAAGTGATGGCCCAGGCCCGCCACTACCGCAACCGGTGGCGAACGTCCGGGGGTTTCAGGGGTTCCCCATGGACGTGGGTCCCCTGAAAAAGACAGAACCCACTCGGGTAACTTGTGCTGGACTGAGGTCAAGGAGTGCTGCCCGTTTGCTTAGGGGCAGCATCAGGGCCAGGTTGCTTGGGTGGGAGAGAGCGGAAGCCGTTACCGTTAGCAACGTTTAAGTATGTGCCTCCCGATCTGGGAAGAGTTAATATGCTTGTATTATATGTTTTACCGTTTATCTTTTTCAGTTGTGAAAATAAAACCGGTGATGGACGGGCAGCCCGCGGATGGTCTGCATTTTACTAAGGGGGAATGTGGCGCCCTGGACAAGCCAGGACGTCACAGGTACTACACCAACACACCCCACACCCCACACCCCCCGGTCAGGCACACCTAAGTCAAACAAAATCCTTGTTGCCTCCCTCCAGGGGCTGATGTCCACACCAGGGGGTGAGCCAGGCGGTTGGTCCCGCCCACCGAGGAGTTCACAGTCCTGGAGGCGGGAAAAGGAAGCAGTAGTTAGTGGAGAGTTGAGTTTTAGAGTGTGAAGTGGAAGGAGTGAAGTGGTAGAGGAGCAGACAGAAAGTGGTCCGGGTGTGTGGCCCAGACGAAACAGCAAGGTTGGCAGGCGGTGGTGACCGTCTGCAGGAGAGGCCTATTGGAGCTAGCCGTAAGGACCGTGGATGGGCGGTGGCCTGACGGTACCGGACCGGTACGCAAAGAGAAGTCAGCACCATCCGGCAAGGGCTTACGGACCCCGACAAAGCTAGGAGTCGACGTGCAATTTGTCAAATCCATTAGCGAAGGGAACCTCCTGGGTTTCCCAGCAGCCAAGTCCCGACAGAAGGCAACAGTCCAACCGTTAGAGGGAAACACAGTCACCGCCAAGGCTAAAGTTCCCAGGGCCAGAGCCTGTGGGCAAAAGGGGCTCCTTCAGCACATATCAAAGCTGGGGAGCGGGTTACCAGTGGGAACCCATTGGAACCGTACACACTACACAGGTGCAGGGAAAGGCAGTCACCATCAACCTGCCCCGTAACCCGCCTGCCATCCAAACCTACCCCCTCACCGGGCCCCGGGACAACCAACCCCCCTACCCACGGAGGGGAGAACCAACATCCAAGCTGCTCCCTGACATCGCTCCCGGGGTCCCCGTCCAGAGCAGCGGTGGTGTCACCAATCTCACCACAACCGTGGGTGGCGTCACGGACAATATCAAATCCCCACAATCAAATCCCCTTTTCACTCACGGGCGAGGAACGCCGCTCGAGTCCCCGGGATCCGGCCCACCGCTCGAGCCACCACCGAGCAGCAGCAGCGACCCGATCAGTGGGAGAGCGCAGCGTCCCCTCCTCCGCCCGCGACACTTTCTTTAAGGCTCCTGGATTGAAAGCTGCCATGAGACCCTATGGCTGTGAACTCTGGTAATCTATAGGCCAACGGAGCTCACAGCCATCGGGTCTCCCGGCAGTTGTGAGGCCCAGAAACTTTAAACAGAACTAACCAGCAGGATTTCCAAATATAAAGTAAAACCAGTGCTATACTGGTGCTAGGATGCTGATTGTAAGCATACCTTTTGTTCAGGGATTGAATGTTTTATTTCAAACATATGTGCAAGTAAAGTTCCAGCAGTGCACTGCTATTTGATTGACAGGTGCAACAAGGGCGGAAATATATGGGTCAGGTTTTGCTATCTATCCCCGCCCCTGTCTGCCTGCCTGGCCTTCCTCCTCCTGTTGCTGTCATAGACGTTAATTCCAGCAAGTGTGCAGTATCATTTGCAAGTACAATGGCTGGTTATTGAACACTATGTATGTATATATGTATGAAGACATTTGCATAGAAATAGTTTTATAGTTCAGTTCATATACAAACTTAAAGGGTTGTCCACTACTTGAACAGCCTCATCATAAATGCTCTAGTCCTCCATATGAGAAGAAAAAAACAGCTCATACTTACCGTATTTTTCACTTTATAAGACGCATGAGATTATAAGATGCATCCTAAATTTAGAGAACAGCACCCATTCTCCACCTCCCAGTAACCTACATTCAGATTGTAAGACGCAACCCTAATTTTCCTCCCAAATTTTTGGGAGGGAAAGTGCTTCTCACAATCCAAAAAATACGGTACATCCTACATCCGCACTGTATTAGTTATTTCAGCACCAGGATTCCCAGCCGCGAATGGTCTGCTTTGCTCTCACTTTCCTGTGATGAAACTCAAGAAGCAAGAAAACTACTGGAACAATGTTTTGTAGACAGATGAGACCAAACAAAGCTTTACAGTTTAAATGAGTAGTGTTATGTTTGGAGAAAGAAAGAACACTAGATTACAGCATTAAAACCTCATACTATCTGTAAAACATGTCAGTAGTACCATGGTTTGACCTGTTTTGCTTTATCTGGGCCAGGATGACTTACCATCATTGATGAAACAATGAATTCTGAATAATAACAGACAATTTTAAAAAAAAATGTCAAGACATTTGTCCATGAGCTGAATCTAAGAGCTGGTCATACAGCAAGACAATGACCCAAATCACACAACAAAGGAATGTTTACAGAAGAAAAAAGTCAAAGTTTTGAAATGGCCAAGTCAAAATCTTTGTCTGAAAACTATATTACTCTTGTGGAAGCACTTTGATGAGCAGTTTTTGGTAAAAAAAAATAGTAACACAACAAAGTCAAAGCTGTTTGTAAATAAATGGTAAATAAATTCCTCCAATCGATGTGTAGGACTAATCAGCAACTACCAGATACCTTTAGATGCCATTATTACTGCACAAGGTGTCACATCAGATACTGAAAGTAAGCCTTCACATACTTTTGCATCTCACAGATGTGATATTGCAAATTTTCCTGATTTAAAATATAGCAAAGTTTAATAAGACAGGTCTTCAAGAATAAAAATGTTTGAAAAGTAAGAGGTGATTTTTATATACTTTTGATCGCTGAACTCAGTAAAAATATTTTTAAAAATCCCATCACGTACAGATTTTTTACAAACACTAACTTCATAGGCTTCCAAAAGATTATAATTCCATACATTTCCAAAAGGCATTCCTTCCATACTTTTCTCAAGATGGTGCTCTAGTGTATCGCAGTGATGTTACTGGGCTGATGGAAACATTTGAGTACAATGTGGAGACTCTTTATTGATTCATCCAAAAAAGTATGAAACCTGTGCTACTGCACAATGGCAGCAATTGTGCTTCAGGGCCTGTAGACCGTTCTACGCAGTTGGAAATCTATGAGAATGTATTCTCAAGGAACATAACTATGAGGATCAAATGCTCAATATATGGTGATCTGAAAGTTCTCTCTTTGCTCCTTGGTCAGCAAGTAGGACACAGGATGTACCCATGCTTTTTCTGTGAATGGGACAGCAGGCATAGGACTCATCACTGGAACCAAAAAGTTGGCCAATGAGAATGTCTTTGCAACCTGGACTCAAGAACATACAGTTAGGTCCAGAAATATTTGGACAGTGACACAATTTTCGCGAGTTGGGCTCTGCATGCCACCACATTGGATTTGAAATGAAACCTCTACAACAGAATTCAAGTGCAGATTGTAACGTTTAATTTGAAGGTTTGAACAAAAATATCTGATAGAAATTGTAGGAATTGTACACATTTCTTTACAAACACTCCACATTTTAGGAGGTCAAAAGTAATTGGACAAATAAACCAAACCCAAACAAAATATTTTTATTTTCAATATTTTGTTGCGAATCCTTTGGAGGCAATCACTGTCTTAAGTCTGGAACCCATGGACATCACCAAACGCTGGGTTTCCTCCTTCTTAATGCTTTGCCAGGCCTTTACAGCCGCAGCCTTCAGGTCTTGCTTGTTTGTGGGTCTTTACGTCTTAAGTCTGGATTTGAGCAAGTGAAATGCATGCTCAATTGGGTTAAGATCTGGTGATTGACTTGGCCATTGCAGAATGTTACACTTTTTTGCACTCATGAACTCCTGGGTAGCTTTGGCTGTATGCTTGGGGTCATTGTCCATCTGTACTATGAAGCGCCGTCCGATCAACTTTGCAGCATTTGGCTGAATCTGGGCTGAAAGTATATCCCGGTACACTTCAGAATTCATCCGGCTACTCTTGTCTGCTGTTATGTCATCAATAAACACAAGTGACCCAGTGCCATTGAAAGCCATGCATGCCCATGCCATCACGTTGCCTCCACCATGTTTTACAGAGGATGTTGTGTGCCTTGGATCATGTGCCGTTCCCTTTCTTCTCCAAACTTTTTTCTTCCCATCATTCTGGTACAGGTTGATCTTTGTCTCATCTGTCCATAGAATACTTTTCCAGAACTGAGCTGGCTTCATGAGGTGTTTTTCAGCAAATGTAACTCTGGCCTGTCTATTTTTGGAATTGATGAATGGTTTGCATCTAGATGTGAACCCTTTGTATTTACTTTCATGGAGTCTTCTCTTTACTGTTGACTTAGAGACAGATACACCTACTTCACTGAGAGTGTTCTGGACTTCAGTTGATGTTGTGAACGGGTTCTTCTTCACCAAAGAAAGTATGCGGCGATCATCCACCACTGTTGTCATCCATGGACGCCCAGGCCTTTTTGAGTTCCCAAGCTCACCAGTCAATTCCTTTTTTCTCAGAATGTACCCGACTGTTGATTTTGCTACTCCAAGCATGTCTGCTATCTCTCTGATGTATTTTTTTCTTTTTTTTCAGCCTCAGGATGTTCTGCTTCACCTCAATTGAGAGTTCCTTAGACCGCATGTTGTCTGGTCACAGCAACAGCTTGCAAATGCAAAACCACACACCTGTAATCAACCCCAGACCTTTTAACTACTTCATTGATTACAGGTTAATGAGGGAGACGCCTTCAGAGTTAATTGCAGCCCTTAGAGTCCCTTGTCAAATTACTTTTGGTCCCTTGAAAAAGAGGAGGCTATGCATTACAGAGCTATGATTCCTAAACCCTTTCTCCGATTTGGATGTGAAAACTCTCATATTGCAGCTGGGAGTGTGCACTTTCAGCCCATATTATATATATAATTGTATTTCTGAACATGTTTTTGTAAACAGCTAAAATAACAAAACTCGTGTCACTGTCCAAATATTTCTGGCCCTGACTGTACTTGTATAAAGTGTAGTTGATCCCACTAAAGTTTTTGTGTACCAAGTTTCAGAGACCGTCTGAAGCCAAAGTGAAAGAAGGTATTTTTGTGGGTACAGATATTTAAAAACTCATGAAAAGCAACGTATTCGAAAAACAAAAATGAAAGCTGTTGAGAAAAGGGATTGGGATTCTTTTAAAGAAATTTCTAAGCAATAACAAAGATCTAAAATTTAAGTCCATCTTGGAGAATATGCTGAAACATTCAAAGCCTTGGGTTATCTGATGCCTTTTTTAGTTATATTTTTTACATTCCCATTTGGAGAATGTTCCTGAAAACCTTGGTGCTGTTAGCAAGGAGAAAGATTCAATCAAGATATCAAGGATATAGAATGATGATACCAAGGTAGATGCAAGAGAAGCTTTGAATATAAAATGAAAAGGTGAAGAATCAATGTTCAATACATTTTTATATATATATATATATATATATATATATATTGTCAGGGCCGGGCGGTCGGGCAGACCCAGGAGGTGGATCCACTGGACCGAACTCTAAGATGGTGGTAGGGAGTCCGGTAGCTGAAGCACTGATGGGCAGCAGAACAGTCCGTGCAAGTGAAGGTAGCGAAGGAGTCCCTGGGACCACGGAGTCACAGATGGTAGTCCGGGTGACGTAGCTCAGGTTCGGAGGCCGAGATGATGTCAGGCGGGGTCCGGAACCTTGGGAGCGAGATGACAGGTCACCGCAGGGATCCGAGATGGTACGGACTGTCAGATGGCAGACGGACAGCGTGCGGGGCTCGGGATTCAGCAGGACTGGATGGCGAGGCGGGATCAGCTCTAGAAGAGAGATACGTAAGTATGGCAGGAAAACACAAGGAGACCTGACTCCTAGCTCAGAAAACACGAAGATCAGGCCCCGCCCCCTTGGACAAGAACCCCCTTTATACCCCGTACCTGTCTAACCTCATTTCCTGTTAATGGGCGCTGGCCCTTTAAGAAAGGGTCAGTGACCGCGCGCGCGCCCTAATGCGCGTGCGCGCGGCCCGGGTGCCAGAAGCCAGGGAAGGAGGCTGAGGGGAGGACGCAGGGGAGCCGAGCAGGGCCTGGGAGGCCGTCGGGCGCCGGGATCGGCGGCCAGGAAGCCCAGGAAGGACGGGCACAAGGGACTGGGACGCGGGGAGCGTGGCAGGTGAGCCGGGGAGCGGGGCAGGGGACCCGGGAAGGGGAGCCGAGGACCCGGGGAGCGTGACATATATATATATATATATATATATATATATATATATATATATGTATATATATATAATATATATATACAGTATAGACCAAAAGTTTGGACACACCTTCTCATTCAAAGAGTTTTCTTTATTTTCAGGACTCTGAAAATTGTAGATTCACATTGAAGGCATCAAAACTATGAATTAAAACATGTGGGGTGCAATACTTAAAAAGTGTGAAACAACTGAAAATATGTCTTATATTCTAGGTTCTTCAAAGTAGCCACCTTTTGCTTTCATTACTAATTTGCACACTCTTGGCATTCACTTGATGAGCTTCAAGAGGTAGTCACCGGAAATGGTTTTCCAACAGTTTTGAAGAAGTTCCCAGAGATGCTTAGCACTTGTTGGCCCTTTTGCCTCCACTCTGCGGTCCAGCTCACCCCAAACCATCTCGATTGTATTCAGGTCTGGTGACTGTGGAGACCAGGTCATCTGGCGTAGCACCCCATCACTCTCCTTCTTAGTCAAATAGCCCTTACGCAGCCTGGAGGCGTGTTTGGGGTCATTGTCCTGTTGAAAAAAAAATGATGGTCCAACTAAACGCAAACCGGATGGAATAGCACGCCGCTGCAAGATACTGTGGTAGGCATGCTGGTTCTGTATGCCTTCCATTTTAGAATAAATCCCCAACAGTGTCACCAGCAAAGCACCCCCACACTATCACACCTCCTCCTCCATGCTTCACGGTGGGAACCAGCCATGTAGAGTCCATCCGTTCACCTTTTCTACAAAGACACAGTGTTTGGATCCAAAGATCTCAAATTTGGACTCATCAGACCAAAGCACAGATTTCCACTGGTCTAATGTCCATTCCTTGTGTTCTTTAGCCCAAACAAGTCTCTTCTGCTTGTTGCCTGTCCTTAGCAGTGATTTCCTAGCAGCTATTTTACCATGAAGGCCTGCTGCACAAAGTCTCCTCTTAACAGTTGTTCTAGAGATGAGAAGGTGTGTCCAAACTTTTGGTCTGTACTGTATATATATATATATATATATATATATATATATATATATATATATATATATAAATGGTGTACATTTTTGGCTACAATAAAGATTTTTCTTGTTCATTTCTCTTGTTTGTAATTTCACATATTGTTTGTTGCACAATCCATACATGATGGTTAAAAATAGCAATGTTTCTTTTAAATCAGAGCAGAAGAAAACATAAGAATGTGTAATTTTTACCTACTTATTTGCTTTCATTCTCAATGTACTTTTAGAACTTGTGTGAAAATCTGATGTAATTTTAGAATAAATGTATGAAGAAATATGAAAAATCGGAAAGGTTCACAAACTTTCAAGCACTACTGTAATCCCACATTTGGCCCTGTAGTACATAAAGTTGCCCGATCTTTTAGTTGGGGAGGGTATTCTTTGTGCTATATATAGTTTATATATTATATAGTTAGTGAAGTTACCATCAAATAGCAAATTGCAAATGTTGGCTATGGCACCAGTCCACCTTGTCTGACTTCTAATCATGTGTTTTTTGAAGGTGTACCCTGAGTAACCTTTTTTGTTTTGATAAAATAGATGATTATTTTAGAACTATTTAGCAACCACTGGCCACCGGATGGGTGAATGTTGAGCAAGTGCAAATTAGAGGAGAGAATATGCTGAGCTGAAGCATGCAGTCAAAATGCTTGACATTCCTGCTTCCCCACAAAAGGCAGGTCAAGAAAGGAGGAATGAGTAGATGGATTATTGTGCATGCCGCAAATATTTTTTCAAGCAGAGCTCAGACTAGTATATCTGATCATGTAAACAGCACACTATACGTGTAGACCTTCGTAATTCCGTTCAGTATGTTAAGCCACAAAAAACAGTTTCACAGCTGTTCTATGTTTCTACCCCCAAGGGCATACCTGCCCCCTTCAAAAGCCCAGATGTTTGATACAAAAGGCGTTTGCCTTAGCCATATATACCAGTCAAAACAGTCCCAGCTGCCAACTAAACTCTCCGAAAGAAAAAGAAAACAGTTTTTTTAAGCTTTAGCTCCCAATTGGAGGAACATCATTACACCACAAATTCTTTTCATGTATGAGCGAGAAAGCATAGATGAACAAAGCTGTGTTTTCAGTCATCAGAAAAAAATATTGTTAACTTCTTACTTTTCAATTGTGAAAAAAGATAGTTTAGTATTTAGGAAGGCAAATATCTGAACTCAATCCACACTGAAGGAAGAAGAATGGATTTCCTCCAAAGTAATCAAAGTAACACAATATGGGAATTTAATTGTACCAAGAGTCTTTTTCAGGGATCTAGTTCACTCTGTGAATATATTACTAATGTAGCACTACATAAACTATACAAAGAATGTTATGAGAAGAATATATTGCAGCAATACAGGCTTTGTACTTTACCACTAAGGTGGTCTCAATTCACACTTAGCATGGACCAAAGAAAACAATGGCATTCACTAGAGATGAGCGAATTTCTTTGAGTAGAATTCAATTCTCCTTGTATTTTGTAGAGTTTTCCCCAAAAATTCATTCTCCAGCATAGGAATTTTTTTACAAGTCATCCTGCACAAATTCAACAAAATGGAGGCAAGATGTCCACCAATTTGCTGAAACAAAGCGGGCCAGTAAAAGATAAAAAAAAATTGTAACACTCATCTTATCCCTCCACTCTGTAACCCACCAACCTATCATCTGCACCTCCTCTTTCCCCTTCTTTTATCTTTCCCATTGCACACATCTACTTCAGAAGTGCTGTAACTAGAATCCCATTGACCTGGCCCCCACTTACTCAGCATGTAGCTCAGATACATAGACTCCTGTAGAGTTGCTAAATCCTATAAAGACATGTGTTTGCCCCACAAAAAAATGCAGATAAAATAGATAAATCTCACAGAGAATGCAGATGTAAGATAATTCTAAATGATACAGTCAGATAGTTACCGAATAACAAATATTTGCACCATATTGTTACTATACCAAGACTGATATACTAATAATACATTAAAAGAATAAACTCACACCATGACCATATGTTATCACCACATAGTGTTTGAATATAGCCACCATTCTGTTATGGAACAAAATCTACTATGCAAAGATCAATTTACCAATAATGCAACATACCGCTGTAGGATGTGGTTGCATTTTCCCTCACTTCAATTTTATTAAAGAATATAATAGTTTTTTAAGGTAGCAGCACCAAGGTCTGTTAGTCTAGAATCCCTGCCTATTTGCTTCCAATACAGTATTCCTTATCTAGCTGCATATCTGAAATGCAGATAAAAGCAGTATTATTAGAGAATAAAATAGATTTTTATGGCAGCAGCATCAAGGTATATAAGGCTAGAATCTCTTCCATAAATTACTCTAATACACTATCCCTTCTCCAGCAGCTAGCGCTACACTAATTGCAGCAAAATGCTGTTCTATTACATAAAAGAATTGATTTGAATTAGTCCCAAAAAGGAGTTTAGGGTTAGTGTAGTAGCAAGATCTTTAAGGCTAGGATCCCTGCCTACATGGCTGTAAGACACTATCCCTTCTCCAGCAGCTTGTCCTACACGAATTGCAGGAAAGAATGGTATTATTAGAGAATAGATTTTTTAGGTTGCAGCAGCAAGGTCTGTAAGGCTATAATCCCTGCCTACATGCCTTTATTACACTATCCCTTCTCCAACAGCTTGCCTTACACTAAATGCAGCTAAGATCAGTAATATTTGAGTATTATTAGAGAAAAGAATTGATTTTTTTTAGGTAGCAGCATCTCCTTGCCTGCTCCATCTTAACTCTCTACCATACTGCTCCTTCCACACCCCTCTTTACCTTTCACTATGTTTTATAGTGCTAGACAGTACAGTTCTATTGATGCTGGGAAAAGCACTGTAATGTTTTTGAAGTAACAGCTCTGAAAACAGGGCTAATTTTTCAAAAGCTTGGTGACAAGCAGTGCTTTTTTTGCGGTGGTACGCGCCGGTATGGCGTACCGGAAAATCTGAAGAGCGCCTCAGGCTCTGTCCACATGGCTAATTTGTAAACTATACAAATTAGCCATGTGGAGCGAAGGCACAAGCCAGAGGCGTCTCCAGGGGGCGCTGTCGGGCTGCCTGATGCGGCAGTTTGGAAGTCTGCCGGGTGGGAGCCGCTATTCTCTGAGTGTGGTTGTCACGCTGACAGCCGCACTCATAGAAGCTGCAGCGCGCGGCTCCCACTGCAATTGTGCTTGTATCTGTCAGACGCGAGGACAATTGAAGCGGTGACGCCGGCGCTGACTTCCGGGTCAGCGCGACGGCTGTCATGTGATCAGGTCAGCTGATCAGACTACTGACCCGGAAGCCAATGCCGCAGCGCAGAGGCGGCAGAGAAATGCTGAGAAGTGCTCCACTGTGGAGCTGAAGACACAGACGGAGGAACATTATGGGGTAAGAGGGGAGTATTTATGAAACAGTATGGGAGGGAGGGAACTATTTGTAGACACACTATGGGGGGGACAGAGGGTGGGGAGGGGGCAATATGTATATACACAGCATGGATGGGGTAGGGAACTATCTGTGGACAGAGTATGGGGAGAGAGAGGATGAGGTTTCATGCATGGGGAGAGAATTGATGAGAGGTGATGTATGGGGAGAGAGGATGAGGTTTCATTCATGGGGAGAGAGGGTGAGGGGTGATGTATGGGGAGAGAGAGGATGAGGTTTAATGCATGGAGAGAGAGGATGAGGGGTGATGTATGGGGAGAGAGAGGATGAGGTTTCATGCATGGGGAGAGAGGATGAGGGGGGATGTATGGGGAGAGAGGATGAGGTTTCATGCATGGGGACATAGGATGAAGGGTGATGCATAGGGAGAGAGAGGATGAGGTTTCATGCATGGGGAGAGAAATGATGAGGGGTGATGCATGGGGAGAGAGAGGATGAGGTTTCTTGCATGGGGAGAGAAATGATGAGGGGTGATGTATGGGGAGAGAGAGGATGAGGTTTCATGCATGGGGAGAGATAGGATGGGGTTTCATGTATAGGGAGAGAAATGATGAGGGGTGATGTATGGGGAGAGAGAGGATGAGGTTTCATGCATGGGGACAGAGGGTGAGGGGTGATGCATGGGGAGAAAGAGGATGAGGTTTCATGCATGGGGACAGAGAGGAGAAAGGGTGATGCATGGGGACAGAGAGGATGAGGTTTCATGCATGGGGACAGAGAGGATGTGGAGCGAACTGGAAAAAAATTTTGAGGACACAGAATAAAGAGTGGGCAGGATGAGAAGTGAGGTGGAAAAGTATATGGACACACAGGAGGTAGTGAGGAGACAGGAAGGGATGAGAAGAATGTGAGGGGCACAGAATAAAGCCTGGGTAGTGGAGGGGGTGGTATGGAGAGGGGGCAGAATGGGAGGACAGTGTGAGGTTATAGCAAGGAGGGGGAGGTGATGAGGGCACAGTATAAAGACGGTGCAGTATAAGGGGGCACAGTGTAAAGGACACTGTAAACAGTAGGCTCAGTTTGGAAAGAGGGAATATGGAGGGCATGTACCATAAGAGGGACAGTGTGGGTCATATTTTGTGCAGAGAATACTGTGAGGGGTCATTATTAGTGATGAGCGAGTACTAAAAAGCTCGGGTGCTCGAGGCTCGGGCCGAGCATCCCAAGATACTCGTGTACTCGGCCCGAGCACCGAGCCCAATGTTATCTTATGGGAGACCCAAGTATTTTTCTGAAATGACCCCCGGCAGCATGTAGAAACCCTAAAAATGTCACAAAAGTCTCAGAAAAGTGCTCAAATGACATGGCAACAGCATGGGGAAGACCCCTTGAAGCATTTATCACTCAAAAGTCACAGCTGTGAACAATTTTGTCCGCGTTTTACGCCATTTTTACGGACTCACCAGAAAACCTTCCAAAATGACACCAAAATGAATTTTCATGGCGGAAATGTTAAGGGCACATACCCAATAGTGAGATAGAGCTGGTGTATGTTACTTTTTGAGATTAATACATGAAAGATTTTACGTAAAACATTGTGTGGCACTCCGATGTCCAAAACGTACGTTTTGTGCTTTTTACTAGCGATGTCGGTCATTTTTTTTTTCATTCTATCTCCCGTCGGTCGGTCTCGCTCTGTCGGTCTCTCTCTGTCTTGTCTGTCCCCCTCTCACAGTCTGTCGGTCATTCTCCCCCCTCTCTCTTACTTACCGTTCCCCGATCACCGGCGCGGCGCTGCACAGCTGTGTTCACTAAACTCCGGTGGCTTTTCCTCTTTTGAAAAAGCCGGAGATTAAACAATTTCGTATTCCCTGCTTTCCTGCTTTTCGGCGCCTATGATTGGTTGCAGTGAGACACGCCCCCACGCTGAGTGACAGGTGTCTCACTGCACCCAAACACAGCAGCCGGTGTGTGTGTGTATACTGTGCAGTGAAATAAATAATTAAATAATTTAAAAAAACGGCGTGCGGTCCCCCCCCCATTTTAATACCAACCAGATACAGCCATACGGCTGAAGGCTGGTATTCTCAGGATGGGGAGCTCCACGTTATGGGGAGCCCCCCAGCCTAACAATATCAGTCAGCAGCCGCCCAGAATTGACGCATACATTAGATGCGACAGTTCTGGGACTGTACCCGGCTCTTCCCGATTTACCCTAGTGCGTTGGCAAATCGGGGTAATAAGGAGTTAATGGCAGCCCATAGCTGCCACTAAATAGATTAATCATGTCAGGCGTCTCCCCGAGATTCCTTCCATGATTAATCTGTAAATTACAGTTAAAAAACACACACACCCGAAAAATCCTTTATTAGAAATAAAAAACACTAACAAAGTCCCTCATCACCAATTTATTAACCCCGACAAACCCTCCATGTCCGGCGTACTCCACAGTCCTCCAGCGTCGCATCCAGCTCTGCTACATTCAGGTGACAGGAGCTGCAGAATACACCGCCGCTCCGGTCAGCTTCACACAGCAACTGAGGTGAGTATCGCGATCAGCTGAGCTGTCACTGAGGTTACCTGGATCCAGCGGTGGATGCAGCGGTGGCCGCGGGTAACCTCAGTGACAGCTCAGCTGATCGCGCTACTCACCGCCGCTCCGGTCAGCTCCATGCAGCAATTGAGGTGAGTATAGCGATCAGCTGCTGTCACTGAGGTTAATCGCGGCACCGCTGGATCCAGCGGTGGCCGTGAGTTACCTGACTGACAGCAGCTGATCGCGCTACTCACCTCAGTTGCTGTGTGAAGCTGACCGGAGAGGCGGTGTATTCTGCAGCTCTTGTCACCTGAATGTAGCAGAGCTGGATGCGACGCTGGAGGACTGTGGAGTACGCCGGACATGGAGGGTTTGTCGGGGTTAATAAATTGGTGATGAGGGACTTTGTTAGTGTTTTTTATTTCTAATAAAGGATTTTTCGGGTGTGTGTGTTTTTTAACTGTAATTTACAGATTAATCATGGAAGGAATCTCGGGGAGACGCCTGACATGATTAATCTATTTAGTGGCAGCTATGGGCTGCCATTAACTCCTTATTACCCCGATTTGCCAACGCACTAGGGTAAATCGGGAAGAGCCGGGTACAGTCCCAGAACTGTCGCATCTAATGTATGCGGCAATTCTGGGCGGCTGCTGACTGATATTGTTAGGCTGGGGGGCTCCCCATAACGTGGAGCTCCCCATCCTGAGAATACCAGCCTTCAGCCGTATGGCTGTATCTGGTTGGTATTAAAATGGGGGGGGACCGCACGCCGTTTTTTTAAATTATTTAATTATTTATTTCACTGCACAGTATACACACACACACCGGCTGCTGTGTTTGGGTGCAGTGAGACACCTGTCACTCAGCGTGGGGGCGTGTCTCACTGCAACCAATCATAGGCGCCTGTGGGCGTGGAAAGCATGGAATATGAGATGGCTGTGTGCAGAGCACAGCGCGCCCGCCGGTATAAAGGCTCGGTCACGCTGTGCAGGCCGGCCAATCACTGCAATTCCACAACTAACAGGGCTGTGGCATTGCAGTGGTCTGCCAGCCAATCCCTGCATGAGGGCTGGCTCTCAAAAGAGCGCCAACATGCAGGGATGAAGACCACGAGTACAGCACGAGTATCGCGAGATTACTCGGTCCCCGCCGAGTAGCCCGAGTACAGTGATACTCGTGCGAGTACCGAGTAGTAACAATCATACTCGCTCATTACTAGTCATTATTTATTCTGGGGCACAGTGTAGGGCAGATATTTTTAAATAGAAGTATTATAATCATTCTGCTATTTTAGTGGCATCGTGTCGGGATGTGTTACAGAAGACCGGAGAAGATGGAAATCTGCAGAGACGAGATGTGAATGTAAAAAGTCATCATGGCGTCAGGACACGATGAAGAATAGGAAGAAACGACTCAGAGACAACATTATCTATGAGGTACCTGAATATAAATGTTTATTTGTGATACTGACTATGTCTTATCATTAGGCCTTGGTCCCACTTGCACATTGCTTCTGATGTGAGCGCAATGGGACCCCCATTGATCAGCTGATTATGGTGCAGGTGTCCGTAAATGCTTATTTCTGGATCTGCTCTGTCCTCTGATGGTGTCTGCGGCCGGATACTGCACAGCCACCTCATTGATTTAAATAGGAGACTGCTGCCACTATCAGAAGACGGAGCAGATCCAGAACTGAGCACTTCCGGCCACCTGCCACCACCAGCACCTAGAGTAGGGAATTGGCGGGGTTGCCAGGTGCCGGACTCTGACCAGTCAGACATTGGTGACCTATCCTAAGGAAAGGTCATTAATGTTAAAGTAGTGGACAATCTCTTTAATAAAGTCTTGTGCCGTCTGACAAGTTAAGGGTTACTATGTTTTTATTTATGTTGTTAGGAGCATTAAAGGGGTTGTCCAAATTTGTGATGAGTCTGCAGGCACTCTGTCTGTCACTCTGTGACTGCAGACTTCTGAATTCTCACAGTGCATACTCTGCCCATTGTCAGGATTTTCTGGTGCCGGCGGTGAGAGTGGGAGGTTATGAAGCTGCAAGTATGCGAATTACATAGATGTGGTCACGTGCTGAACAGACATGCTCAATAAAAATGAATTGACTGAGGCTGGACTCAGAATGTGGCCAGAAATCTACAAATCTCATACCTGTGCTCACATGATTGTCCACTCCCTCCACTGGCACCGGCACACCCCGCCGCAGCCCGGCTACTCAGTGTCGGCCAGCAGCGCGCCTGACAGCACCCCCAACCCCCCCGCTCCTTGCCTCAGAGATGCGTACCAGCAAATATTTTTTTACAAAAAAAGCACTGGTGACAAGTCATAAGTACTTCACATTCAAAACAGTACTGTTTTGTTTAAAGAAAAAGGGGATCATTTTTGGACCTGTTGATAAAATGGCTTTGTAATTGCCTAATCATATTGTCATTAGCAAACTAGTTTACGATCCCTTGTGGATTTTTTTTTTCACCATTAGTTGAGAGGCCATAACTTCTTTACATTAAAAATAGTAAAATACATCTGTTTTCAGTCCCTTATTAAAGGGATCATGTTTGGACAGCTTAAGAAAATGCTATCGCTTGTTCTTTCATCACCATAAAAAGCATGTTATACTCCCCAAACAGGGAAATCTGTTTCATCCAACAATGGGAAAATGCTATGGCTTCTTCTGTTTCCACCACCTGTTTACAAACAACAGCAAGCATACATCTGCCCCCCAAAAGAGAAAAGTTTAAGACCAATTACAAAATGTAGGTATCATTAAGAGTCTGAAACTGCAGGTTACCATCCATTTTTCCTTAGCCACATAGGTTGAAGTGATTTGGACATTAAAAAAAGCTGTTTGCAGTACAGAGCTCAAAACGTGTTCAATTAATGCTTAGGGTATGTTAGTGTTTATCACATATTTTCCAGGCAATTAAAGGCTTTTTAATTATGCAAATTGCACAATTTTATTTCCTGTGAATCAAATTATTTTCGGAAATCTTCGAATTTGAATTTCAAAAGATAAATTAATTTCCTCCTGGTATTTGTCTTTGACAAAACTTTATTGAAACATTAATGTGTGGATTACATGCCTTTTGAGTGCTTTTTCACAGGGAAAATACACAAAAAATGCATATGCGTTTTATAAAAGTGAATATTTTTCACATCTAATGCAATAATACATTGCAAAAAATCTGCACACAAAGCTCAGCCAATCCAAAAGAACAATTACAATTTTGCAGATTTTACTCATTCGGAACTTTTTTGGGATTAGTTTAACCCTTTAAGAACCAAGGGACATATTTGTCCCATAGTTTTAAACTGAAACCAATTTGATAGAAATGTATGGTACTCAAAGGTTGTCACAAATTGGAGTAAATTGCTTGATAAATGTGGGCTAAAATATTAAATATATTTACACTTGCACTACTTCCTTAACTTCTTGAGGTTATAAAGTTGTTGTTTTTTTTTATTTCTTTGCATTAATTTTTTTCAACACTACTTTTCAAAAACCATAACAACTAGCTGGAGCTGGCATCAACCCCACAAATATTACCCCCTTCGCCACCGCACCAGGGCAACAGGAAGAGCCTGGTCCAGCATGCGCCATTTCTGGGGCGGCTGTGGGTTGCAATTGTTAGGCCGGAAAGGGCCAAATAACCATGGCCCTTCCCACCCTAATAATATCAGCCCCCAGTTGTCTGCTGTACCATGGCTGGTTTTAGGAAAATGGAGGGGACCCCACGTCATTTTTTTTTTTTAATTTAAAAATGTAAAAAATAAGTATGGGATCCACTCTATTTTTAATAACCAGCCAAGGTACAGCACACAGCTGAGGGTTGCAGCCTGCAGCTGCTGCTGTTCCTGTGCTGGATATGAAAATTGGGGGGAACCCCACGTCATTATTTCTTATATGGTCTATCTATTTTATCTGTTCCATCTATGTATATCTATTTCACCTATCTATTTTATCTATCTACCTTATCTATCCATTTTATCTATCTATTTTATCTGTTCTATCTATCTATCTATCTATCTATTTATCTATCATCTATCTATTATCTATCTATCTTTATATATCTATCTATAATTTTTCAGGCTTTCCCCATCTTTTACACATTAAAAAAACCATTCATTTCAGTATCATGCATTTTTTACCGGTAACAGTCACATGGATGTCACACGGATGTCACACGGTTGCAAATACGGACATTACACAAATAACACATGGATGTCACATGGAATGTCACACAGATGACCAGTACGTGTGGCTTGCACCTGTTTAAACATGGACGTCTGAAAGGGGCCTAAGCTGGAGTTCCTAGACCACAAAAAGGATCTGAACTCCGGCTATTGGTGCTGTATTTAGTAGTGGACAGTAGTATAATTTATTCATTATGATAACAAGAAAGTGACAGGGCCTCTTAAAATATTACTATGTTATTAACAATTCATTTTCAGTACAACAAATATTAAATGTTATTAACACGGAGGGAGTATTGGAAAATATCTGGTCGGGGAGATATGTCTCCTTTTTATTATTAGAATGATGATAAATCCAAGCTTGTGTCAGAATTTTCCTTCTATGACTTAGAAAGAATCAAATCCCATGTTGTCATGGTTACATCTTTGCCACCATCATTCCTGGCATTGCGGGTTTTGCTTTCATTAGCAATCACTGAGCTTGCTGATTAAATAATCATTTTCCCTTTTCTGTAGGACACCCTACAGCGCACAGAAATATTGCTTTGTTTATAGGTATCACATGATAACATCCAAGCAATTTCATGCAAATATGTAGGACTTACATCCCAATATAACGTGTAATTGTAAGACATAAAAAAGCTCGGCAATCATAAGAGCATTCAGACTCCCTTCTTCTTAGTAACTCATAATTTTCTATAATGAGTCCTCAGGTGACATAACGATGGGAGTCGGCAGGATGTGAACATGCCGACAAAGATTCATTCTAAGTATTAAAATAGGATATTTTTAAAAAACAAATAAATTCCCATTTATTATAGTCTACAGTTTAATCCTTTAAGAACAAAGTCAGATTAAGTCTTAACCTCTTAGAAATCATTATATTGTAAGCCTAAATTGCTAATTTATTTTGTTTTTCATTTTTTTTCTGTCGCATTCTATAACTTTAGCCATTGACATGAGATTTTTTTTTTTTGTTTGACAAATTTAATTTTAAAGCACTATTTTGCTGAACGTATAACTTATTGATTTACTTTTATTAAAGGGTTATTCCCATGATTCAGAGTAGAAGATGGGAAGATGACAGCGCTCGCCACAACATGCAATAATTTTTGTACTCTCCCCACCTGAGTTTTTATTGCTTGTTATTAATAAAGAAGACTATTCCCCAATGTAGGGAGGAGAGCCATCTTCTCCTCTTCTACTGAGAGTTTTCAGTCTCTTCTTGTATGATGACAGAGCACTGCTAATCTTTATGGTACCCAGCTATGGGTATGGATTATACCTGTGCACTCATGGGCTGAAGATTTTACTGTCAAGCAGGTTTTCTATTAGCATTATTCTTATAATTAACAAAAGAAGATGAAGGTTTTCTAGCATTGCTCCTTCATAAAATGCCCAATATTTTGTATCTTTATTCAAACACCCAATGTATTATAATCCATATTAAAACAAAGAGCTTTAAGAATGGAACACTTGGCCAACACTTTTCTTGGTACCTTTTTTGGAGCCAGGCTTTCTTGTAACTATTAAAGGGGTTGTCCATTACTGAATAACCCCTTCTTAATCTCACTGGTATCTATCCTAAAATCAAAAAGTTTCATACTTACCTCCAGTGATGTTGGTGTGTGATTACAGGTGGGCACATGACATTGTGAGCTGGAAAGGTTAACTAATTTAGCCTATCTGAACTTTGTTGTTATGCACATGGTTGCAGTACAGGTAACACCATTCCTGTGCCATGCGGCTTCCTGGTTTCAGGAGAGTGGTGCACTTCGGTGATTGACAGTTCAGAAAGTGGCATGGCCAAATCTGTGTGCTCTGCAATGCTGCAAGTAAAAGTGGCATTGCCTCTGCAGCATTTTAGGAGTACAAAGGCATGAAAGCTGATCCAGTGATTTAGCCACACTCAGAGAAACGCTTGAAAATTCTACATCATAAAGGTTGCATCTGCTACACGCCCTGCCTAGGTAACTGACTACCTCTGATTGACTGCAGAGGTGACTGATAACATAGGCAATGAGCAGTACATGATTACTCCCCCACATTTTGAGAATGGAGTATATTTTCTTTTTTAAACATAAACTTTTATTGGTTTCATTTCAACATGTACAAAACAAAGATCATGAGAAGTACACATCTTATCCTGAAAGTATACAATTTACAATTCTCCAGCACTGTGTACCCATTAATAATACTAAGAAACCTTAACACAGATTCAAAAGTAACAGATATAGAGTCAGAAACACAGAGATGAAAGAAGGGAAAAAGAAGGACAAGGAAATACCAGAGAGCTAGATCCGATTGTACAAGGAAATTCGGGGATGCACCTCTGATGCCGTATTGGAACCCCTTACCGGGTTATTGCCATCAACCTTACACCAACCTGGTTATTGCCATCAACACCCACAAAGCCTCCCAGAGGAGATTCCCACTAACACAAATAGCTTGAAAACTGAAACCACTTATCCCATCGGGATTTGAATTTCGCTACATTCCCTATTCGACTGTTGATCCTATGTTTGATGATACAGTTATTATGAATCCTATTCATTATCTCCTGAATGGAGAATAAGTTTGACGACTTCCAACTAGCAGTGATCCACTGTGAGAACATGGGATGTAATTAATGGATCTTCTATCGGAATCTTATCCAAGTCCAAAGATAGTAAAGCAGTAGCTGGTCCCCACGGAATATCCGTGTGTAATATGGACTGGAGAAGAGATTGTACCTGTGTCCAACACCCCTGGAGCTGTTAACACTCCCACCATATATGGATCAGTGAGCCCACCTCCAGCACAGCGAAGAGTTGTGTGGGAAACCTTTGTTAATTCTATACGGGATTAGGTACCATCTATATGAGTTTTCGAGATGCTTCCAAGGGACCAATACAATGGGAAAGCTTTATTTGTTAATGCTAAAAATAAAGGACCATTCCTCTTCAGAGAAGGATCTCCCCAGATCCCTTTCCCACTTCATGACAAACGGAAGGACCAGATGAGTGAAAGCTGGTGCTAGAACCTTACATGCCTGTGAAGTGCCTTTGACCGAGTCCCTGTTTGTGTAGAAACAGTACTTGTAGGGGGAGCGCAATGAAGGGGGCTCACTACCGAGGGTGGCAAGAAGGTGTTCCACTTGTAACTACATAAAAAAAATCCTTGTTGTGAAGGTCAAATGTTTGCACCAAATCTGAGAAGGCTCTTAACGTATCTGAGTGAAATAATTTACCCACTGTGGTAATACCTTTAGCGATCCATCCCTCCAAATTAATATGTGATATAGGATGTTTGAGTAGTTCCAGGGAGATATCATCCCGTTTGAGGGGAATAAGTCGCAAACCCACGCTCCTGTCCAGCCACATGGAAGCCGCAGCTCGGATTGTTGGTAAGGCAGGGAGGTTTGTATTTTTAGATATATCTATATATTCCTAGCACACACAATGAAGTAATAGAGGACAAAAATATGAATGCAAGTGAATTTATTTTGACAGACTGCAAAAAATGGACCTCAACAACAGTTTCCAATCCAACAGATTGTCGGATTGCAGGACATGGCGCCACAACAGTTCAGCATTCCGGCAGTCAGCACATCAAAATTCACACTCGGGCTCCCCGCTGCTCTCAGTAAAAGTGGAACTCGCTGCTCTCAGTGAAAGTGGAAGACTATCGGATTGTGAGACATGGCCTCACAACCATCCAGCGGTGGGTTCCACTTTCACTGAGAGCTGCGGGGAACCCCAGTGGGACCCCTGGTGACCCGATTGCTGGATTGTGTGACACGGCGCCACAGCAGTCTATCAATCTGGCTATCTAGTCACCAGAGTTCACACTGGTACCTTTGCAGCTTGTAGTGAACCCTTTGTATTTGCTCTCATTAAGTCTTCTCTTTATGATAGACTTAGATATTGAAACATCTATTACCTGGAGAGTGCTCTTCACTTGGATGGATGTTGTAAATGTTTTTTTTGTCACCATGGAAAGCATATTGTGATCATCCACCACTGTTGCCTTACGTGGACATCCTGGTCTTTTTGAGTTCCCAAGCACTCTTTTGTTTGCAGAATGTACCAAACTATTGATTTCACAACACATAACATTTTAGCTATCTCTGATGGATTTCATTTTATTTTTTCAGCCTAATGATGGTCGGTTTCTCTTTCATTGAGAGTGCCTTTGACCACGTGTTGTGGGTTTACAGCAACAGCTTTCAAATGCAAATGTCACACTTGGAAACAGCCTCAGAACTTTTATCTGCTTAACTGATGGTGAATTAAACAGGAAATATCCCATGCAGCCCATTAAAGAGTTTATGAGATAATAGTTCAATTACTTTTGGTCCCTTGAAAACTGAACAAAAATATAAATGTAACACTAGTTTTTGCTCCACTTTTCATGAGCTGAACTAATGCGTCTGATGCACAACATAAAACACAAGAAAAATGGGGCATCAGGGAAACAAAAACAACTGGAGGCCCTGGAACTAGTAAGAGGGGTAGGTGTGCACCTCCTAACGTTACCTGCAGCTGACTCTCCTCTCTTCACTAGTCCATATACAGTCTCCGCAACTGTCGCCAAACAGGAACCTGGGACCCTCGGAAGACCATATATTAACCCTGACTAGTGAGGGGCTGGTGGGGTACACTAAACCTTACTGCTGCACTAACAACACACCAGGGAATTAAAGACAAACAGGGGGAAAAAACAACCAAAAGGATATAACCTGAGTATAGGAACTTGAACTGCAGAACCTTCCTCAAAGGCGCCAGAGAACAAATAACTTTGTATCTTCAGCAGGGATTGCTGGGATACACCACTAATTATAGCTGAAGGGCGTGACTACTTAGTAAGTGCAGCTGATCACTCAGAAAGAAACTGTTTGGAAAAGTTGCAATACAAAAACAGACACTTAAGCACTTCAGTGCCGAGAGAAATGAAACCCATTTAAATAAAGAGACCCAGATGAGAGGTTCAAGTACAAAGCCTAACACTGGTCTCAACATGCAGGGGGACAAACGTGACAGTGCTTCCCCCTTAACGACAGTCCTCCGGACTCTCAAGATTGTTACAAGCGTTTATCTTAAATGTGCACAGGTCCCTCTGGTTATCAGTAGGAGGCAACACACACTTCGGGAGAAGGGACCTATGAACTACGTCATGGCTGTTTAGTGCTGGGGTAACTCCAACCGTATAGCCATAGCATTTACAATGTTAAGAACCTTAAAGGGACTGATCAACCTTGAGCCTAGAGCCCCAGACATACACTTCCAGCTGGTGTTCTTGGTGGACATGCGTACAAGGTCATTTTTACACAGGTCCGAACCTGGACGTTTATTCACAAGCATGCATTGGGTGGTACAGTCAAAACAGCTGGCAGAGCCAACAACAGATTAGTCAACCCGCCCATTCAACAACTTACACTCCGGAACCGCACACTTAGAGATCCCTGTGACGGGGGTGTACAGCAGAGCAAAGGATGGACGAGGCCGAGGGACGATCCAACAGGTTTATTAACAGGAATACAGGAACAGCACACGATTAGTCCACATAAAACAGATTCGGGGGCCCTTCCCGACAATCCTCGGACCGGATAACAAAGCAATCGTCCTTACAGTAGTCCAAAGAGTTCCACACAATCCCACGGGCCGCCACACAGGCCTAGCTCCGTCCGTGTCCACAGCTACCCAGGCTGGGGCTCCTGCTCTCTTCAAGTTTCAGCTCACTCTGAAGTTACAAAAAGGGAAATGCATTGTCTGGGCTGCTTGACCAGCCCACCATGTTTGTTCAGGGGGTAGGGGTCACACATCCTATCATCAATGGTTTGGTCCATCACAGGGCTCCAATATGTCTGCCAGCCACAGTAGATGAAGGGATCCCCTGCTGTAAAGAACAATGACTATTCCTTCACTGGCCAATGCAATTACAGATTAGATACACAACTCTGGAAAGAAGAGGACAGGCTATTTACATAATCACATTAGATGCCAAGACTACAATTGTATGAGAGAGACACATTGAGACCAGTAGCTCCCCCAAGGAAATACATGAATTACAACTAATACAACCAGGGAAATATACATATCATGACATAGTATCACAGCATATACAGTGAGAGGGTAAATTACATCTTCACAATCCCTCCCCCTCCCAACTTGTGTACGTACTAGGGACCTCTACAGGTCACTGGTTAAGTACACACAGGCAGAGCGTTACTTACATGTGGCTTCATGCAGCCACGAATTGGCATCGTAGCTCTCCCACATCATTGCCCAGGAGAACAGCTGCAGGCAGACCACCCATCACCCCAACCACACATCGCCTGACCCCAAAACCAAAGTTCAGATCCACAGTGGCTGTGGGAATAGTCCTCCATTGTCCACCAGCCAGTTCAATAACAATCCCAGGTCCTCTATGGATTGCCTCAGGCCGAACCACTCGGGGATCAGCCAGTGTGAGGAAAGCACCCGAGTCACAAAATCCAACAAGTCTCTGTCCATCCAGCACAACCTCCTGCAAGTGCTTACCTCGATGAGCAGAAGTCGTCATAACTGCGGGTCGCACCCCGTAAACTCCTGGTGGTGCAACATGGGGGGCTGAGTCACTAGGCCAGTCCTCACATAACGGTGCCACATCTTCCTCCATGGCACTGGGCTGTAAATAATTAACAATCCGATTGGGTGCAGGATCAGTCCTCATTTGAACAGCTGGGCAGGAGACTTGCCAATGCCCTGGCTGTCCACATTGATAGCATCTGAGCTGGGTCTCCCTCCATCCAAGGCGTCCTCTTGGGTAAGGGGTAGGGGAACTTGGAGGCCGGCTCCCACCTGAAGGTGCTGTAGGGGTTTGAGGATGATTCCTCCATGGCCTGGCTGGGCATGAGGCCTGCAAATGCCCGGGATGCCTACAAACATAACACCTGCGCTCTGTTACTTCCTCTCCCCGGCGTATTCCAGAAAGTGCAGTAGAAGCAACTGGAGGCACATTAACACGGGTATCAACATGTGGTGGCTTAGAGGAACGGGGAACAATGGGGACAGAATAACTGGGGGCATCCGGTGTTGTGGAGCTGTTAGGCGTCTCTCCATCCTCCAACAGAACCCTCCACTGAGGCTTGATGGTGAGAGCCTCATCAGCGAGAGCAGCAGCTTCCTCCACTGTCGCTGGTTTTCTCTCACGCACCCATTCCCGGATCTCAGCGGGGCACTGGGCAAAGAATTGTTCTTTTAGTATGACCTGCAGGAAGGTCTCCCAAGATAAGGCCTCCTCTGCCTCCAGCCAGCGATTACATATTTGTTTGAGTCTATGAGCATATATCTTAAAAGACACTTCCCCATCACAGGCTAAAGCACGGAACTGAGTCCTGTAAGTGTCTGGGGTCAGAGCATAATGTTCTAGAATAGTCTGTTTAATATCCGCATACTCACAGTTCCACCGAGGGTCCATAGCTCTATAGGCTTCAGCAGCTCCCCCCTCTAGGAGCCCAACCAGATGCCGGACACGCTCCCTGTCCGGGACTTCCATTAATCGACACTGATGCTCAAAGTCCTGGAAGAAGCCCTCAATGTCGCCTGCAGCCTCATTAAACGGCTTAAAGTCTTTGCGGGACACCCTGGGAAGTTCCCTCATGATGGGTGCTGGGGTTACAGTCTGTCTGGAACCTCTCGCGGCTTCCACAGCGAGCTGCTTATCCAGCAATGCCATCTCCTCCATCCTGCGCTCCTTCTCTTTAGCTCCACGCATGGCCTCCCTCTTATCTTCTATGGTGGCCTCATCTCCAAGCAGTGCCATCTCCTCCTTGTACCACACAACCCATTGACTTTTTTGGGTATTCACCTCCGGCTGCCGTCTTTCTTCCGTTTGCTGTGAGGATCCTTCCTCCACGTCATTTTGCGAACAGACTCCTTCTAGCGCCTCAATCAGCTGCTCCTTGGAGAGTCCTTTGAAACAAACTCCTACTTCACGGGCCTTTGATTGCAGGCTCCCCAAAGTCCAGGTCTTGTACTCTGCAGTGCTGGTTCCTGATGTTGAGCCATTGTCCTCCATTCCTTCTGCTCTGATCCCACTGCTGCCACCAGTTTGTGACGGGGGTGTACAGCAGAGCAAAGGATGGACGAGGCCGAAGGACGATCCAACAGGTTTATTAACAGGAATACAGGAACAGCACACGATTAGTCCACATAAAACAGATTCGGGGGCCCTTCCCGACAATCCTCGGACCGGATAACAAAGCAATCGTCCTTACAGTAGTCCAAAGAGTTCCACACAATCCCACGGGCCGCCTAACAGGCCTAGCTCCGTCCGTGTCCACAGCTACCCAGGCTGGGGCTCCTGCTCTCTTCAAGTTTCAGCTCACTCTGAAGTTACAAAAAGGGAAATGCATTGTCTGGGCTGCTTGACCAGCCCACCATGTTTGTTCAGGGGGTAGGGGTCACACATCCTATCATCAATGGTTTGGTCCATCACAGGGCTCCAATATGTCTGCCAGCCACAGTAGATGAAGGGATCCCCTGCTGTAAAGAACAATTACTATTCCTTCACTGGCCAATGCAATTACAGATTAGATACACAACTCTGGAAAGAAGAGGACAGGCTATTTACATAATCACATTAGATGCCAAGACTACAACTGTATGAGAGAGACACATTGAGACCAGTAGCTCCCCCAAGGAAATACATGAATTACAACTAATACAACCAGGGAAATATACATATCATGACATAGTATCACAGAATATACAGTGAGAGGGTAAATTACATCTTCACAATCCCGACTACCCTTCCCCGATCACCTCTATCGGAGCTGTACTGAGGCCTACTCTTCCCTTATATTTGACACTTTAGAGGTCATTACTGGCGGGCAGGGTGGTGGGTGTTTAATAAGTGCCACAGCAGTGGTAGCACCCAGGCACTAAAGGCCGCTTTACACGCTGCGACATCGCTAGCATTTGCTGGCGATGTCGAGCGCGATAGCACCCGCCCCCGTTGTATGGCCGATATGTGGTGATTGCTGCCGTAGCGAACATTATCGCTACGGCAGCGTCACACGCACATACCTGCTCTGAGATGTCGCTGTGACCGGCGAACCGTCTCCTTTCTAAGGGGGTGGTTCGTTCAGCGTCACAGCAACGTCACAGCAGCGTCACTGAACCGCCGCCCAATAGAAAAGGAGGGGCGGAGATGAGCTGGACGTAACATCCTGCCTACCTCTTTCCTTCCTCATTGCTGGCGGCCGCAGGTAAGGTGAGGTTACTCGTTCCTGCGGTGTCACACATAGCGATGTGTGCTACCACTGGAACGACGAACAACATCGTACATGGAGCAGCAATGATAATTGAGAATAAGGGGGCATGTCACTGATTAGCGATTTTGAAATTTTTTGCAACGATTCAAAATCGCTCATAGGTGTCACACGCAACGACATCGCTAACGCGGCCGGATGTGCGTCACAAATTCCGTGACCCCAACGACATAGCTTTAGCGATGTCGTAGCATGTAAAGCGGCCTTTAGTCTCACAAAAACTGCCCCAACTAACAACTTCTCCTGACTGCTAATCTATCACAGGGTTATGCCTCTTGAACCATGGAAGTCCCAGCACAATAGAAGTCGGCAAATCCTCCAAGACATAATAGGATACACATTCATTATGTACCGTGCCCACTCACTGGTTGATATTTAGCACGGTATGGATACACTCGCTGTAGCTGAATGGAGCTGTGTCACTAGCCTGGATAAGAATGGATCTTGTCAGTGCACTACGTGTCAGACCCTGAGTCTGTGCAAAGCAAGAATCCACCAAATTGGCACTGGCTCCGCTGTCCACCAGTACAGAAATCGTCTCGTTTTTCCACCTATAATCACCTCTGCTGTGATGATAAACTGGAGGAGATATACATGGCCTGGTCATTTCCCTCCACCAAACCAGGAGGACGTGGCTTATTTCCAGCTGGACTTGGCTTAGGTCTTATAAGTCAGGTCCCAATGTAACGACTCTTGTCCCCACAGTATAAGCAAGTCCCAGACCCACGACGAACCTCAAGCGACCCCAACTGAGGGTTGGCTTACCCCAAATGCATGGGTTCATCGGCTTGCACCAGTGGGAAATGTTCCCTGGGAAGGATGACAGGGGACATGGTCATAGAGGGTGTCTCCCTGAGACAACGATCCACTCGTATAGTGAGGGCAATGGTGGCCTCCATGATTCTGGGGCGGAGTATTGCACCAGAGAGTCCCTCAGCCTACCTAACAACCCCTGACAGAAATAACTCCTTAGCGCTGGGTCATTCCACTCGGTGTCAGTGGCCCACCTCCGGCACTCCGGGCAGTACTCCTTTACTGGCCATGTCTCCTGCTGGAGTTTTTGGAATTTAGACTCCATGAGAGTGATGCCATTGGGGTCTCCATACACCAAAGCCAGAGGTGCAAAAAAATCATCTACTGACCGCAATGCCTGCGAGTCGGTTGGCAGAGAAAAGTCCCAAGTATGGGGATCTCCCCAAAATAGAGAGACTATTATCCCCACCCGCTGCTCCTCACTAACGGAAGTTCGAGAGGCGAAGCCTGAAGTAGAATTTATAAGCTTACCTGAGGGTGGGAAACTCATCCCTCCCACCAGCAAATGAATCTAGGAGGGCTATCTTGGCTTTGGGTTGTGCCTGGGCATGCAGTGAGATCAGAAACCCAGCAATTTGTTGCAGTTACTGCACAACCTGAGAGTGTAGATCCATGACCTCCTAAGAGAGGGTCTGGATCAGTTGTGTGAACGCAGCCGCCTGAGCCATAGTGACACAGGGAAAAAATGTAAACGGCTGAAGATAATGTCATGCTTGCCAGGTGTAACAAGCGTGATGAGGTGCGTTCAGACCTACATGCGTCTGATGCACAACAAAAAACACAAGAAAAGGGGGGCACTGGGGACACAAAAACAACGGGAGGCCCTGGAACTAGTGAGAGGGGTAGGTGGGCACCTCCTAACCTTACCTGCGGCTGTCCCTCCTCTCCTCACCAGTCCCAATACAGTCTCCACAACTATTGCCGAACAGGACACTGGGACCTTCTGAAGACCCTAAAGTAACCCTGGTTAGTGAGGGGCAGGTGGGGTACACTAAACCTCAGAGCTGCACTAACAACACACCAGGGAAGTAAAAACAAACAGTTGTAAAAAACAACCAAAAGCATATAGCCTGAGCACAGGAACTTAAAGTGCAGAACCTTCCTCAAAGGTGGCTAGAGACCAAATGACTGTATTTTCAGCAGGGATTGCTTGGATAAACCACTATTTAAAGCTGAAGGGTGTGACTACTTAGTAAGTGCAGCTGATCACTCAACAAGGAACTGCTTGGTAAAGGTGCAATAGAAAAACTGACACTTAACCACTTCAGTGCCAAGAGAAATGAAACCTATTTAGATGAAGAGAGCCAGATGAGAGGCTCAAGAACAAAGGATGTCACTGGTCTCAACATGTAGGGAGACGAACATGATTTCTGGTGGGTATTCCTGCAGTCATCATGCCAATTGCTTGCTCCCTTGAAACTTGCAACATATATAGCATCTGCACATTTTAGAATGGCCTTTTATTGTGGCCAGCCAAAGACATCTTGTGCAATAATTATGCTGTCTAATCAGCACCTTGATATGTGTCACGCTCCCGGTGTCCCTGCACCGCTCCGTACCCACTGATCCGGTCGCACCATCCCGGCACCGCTTCGTACCCACTGATCCAGTCTCACCTGCATTGCACCGCTCCGTGCTCACTGGTCCAGTCCATGTGTCCACCGGTCACGCCTGCCACTCCTGCTCTTGCTCCCCTGAGTCCTGTTCCAGGTCTCAGGAGTCTGACTCTGACTGATGCCTCTGTATAGGACCGGGCCGCGCCCATTCACCTGGTCTTATAAGCCCAGCACTGCTGCAACAGGAAATTACCTGAGGCTGTGCTGGGTATATAGGACTGGCCTTTCCATGTGGGCGGGGCCTGATCATCGCTTGTGTTTCTTTACTTTGTCTTGTGAGCTAGGTGCTCAGGTCCTTTTGTTCATGTTTCCTGTATTCCTGCCTTAAAGTACGCTGTGACCCTAGTGACCTGGTCCTGTCTTTGCTTCCTGATACCTGCACCTGTTCCTGTACTGTCCTATGGGACTCCATGACCCCGGTGACCTGGTTCTTCCCGTTCCTGCCACGCTGGTGCTCCAGCTACCGTGTACCCTGCCCTCCAGGTGGGGTGCTCGGTCCAGTGGATCCACCTCCTGGGCCTACCAGTCCTCCCCGGCCCTCACAATATGCCACACTTGTAAGGTGGATGGATTATCTCAGCAAAGGAGAAGTGCTCACTAGACAGATTTGTTAACAATATTTGAGGAGAAAAAAGGACTTTTGTGTATATAGAAAATCTTAGGGTTCAGCTCATGAAAAATGGGAGCAAAAAGTGTTGCATTTTTACTTTTTTTTTTTAAGTGTGTATATATATATATATATATATATATATATAATCATTAAAAATTAGGTGTTAGATTTTGAATCTTGCCTTATTGTTGTAAAACGATAGTAATAGTAATAGTACCAATTACAAATACCAATAGAAAAAAATGTTAAAGGAAGGCCAATGAATGTTCCCAATAAAGAAAAAAAAATACAGTGTTTGTACAAGCTGGAATTTTTAGTCATAGTAGCCAAATTCTTATATTATTTATCCAGTTCAATGGAGCAAATGGAGGTCAGGTCCAATCTTGTGTATAAAATGTTCAGTTTAAATTTCAACCACAGCGATTGACACTTAATAAATATTGGTGTTTTGTCTACAGCATTCTTTCGCAACTCTAGTTCCCAAGTTCCCCCCAGAAGGCATTGTGTTCAGGATTTCCAAAGTATAGCACAGTAGATAGTTATTGTTAGTGCAGGAAATACCCTTTATTATTACCGTTATAGAAAATACTCAAATCATGATCTTTTGATTGTCCTTTAACCAGTTCAAGACTTGGCCACTTTCTTCCATTCCTTACCAGCCACATTTTTTTTTTCTTCATACATTTGGTTTAACAAACTTAAAAAAATTTGCTTGTTTGGATATTCAAATAACTTTGGATGTTTTCTTGTGTGATACCACGAAATTCATTATTATCATTTTCATACTATTTTTTTTACAATATCAGACACTATTAATGGAAAAATCAAGAAAATATGTGTCGGTTTTTCATGCTTCTTCATTTCTTTCATGCCCACTTTTATGGATTGTGCTATGGATTGGATAAATTACAATCAAATATCACTGGACATTTGGCAGCACCTGCTCTATAAGTAAATAATTAAATTAGCTGGGAGTCAACCAGTCTACAGGAACATCAAATACTATATGGATGTTTCTTCAATAGCAAAGAGGTGCTAATATATGTAGGGGAAGATAATCATCCCTATGTAGACTGGATGTCTCCAGTGCCTACCAGGGACTTCACATAACACAATGGAAATGCAAAATCTCCATGCTATTGTCGCGGGTGGAGGAGGGGACGCTGCGCTCTCCCACTGCTCGGGTCCGGCTGCCGCTGCGGCTGCGGCCTCCGCTGCTCGGTGGCTCGAGCGATGGGCCGGATCCCGGGGACTCGAGCGACGCTCCTCGCCCGTGAGTGAAAAGGGGATTGGTTTTGGGGATTTATTGTCCGTGACGCCACCCACGGTTCTAGTGATTGTGTGGACACCACCGCGGCTCTGTATGGGGATCCCGGGAGCGGTGACAGGGAGCAGCAGAGTTGTTAGTTCTCCTCTCCGTGGGTAGGGGTTGGTTGTCCCGGGGCCCGATGATGGAGAGTTAGAGTGGTTGGCAGGCGGGTTATGGGGCCTGTTGAGGTGCAGGGGCGCAGGGGCAGCGCTGTGCCGCACGGCACGGAGGTACTCACTCAGCCCAAGGATGATGACACAGTTCACGGTAAACAAGCGGCTGGTTGGACGGCTCCCTCGGACGGCTGCGGTGTTGATGTTCCCTGCAAGTTAGCGGTGACTGTCTCTTTCCTGCACCTAAATACGGTTGTTGGTAGCGATGGATTCCCACCGGTAACCCGCTCCCCAGCTTGGATATGAGCTGGAGGAGCCCCTCTTTTGCCCGCAGGCGCTGGCCCTGAGAAACTGGTGCCTTGGCGGTGGCGGTGTCTCTCTAATATGCTTGGACGGTTGCCTTCAATCGGGACTTTGGCTGTTGGGAGACCCAGGAGGTCCCCTTCACTGACGGATTTGGCAAATTAACGGCGACTCCTAGCCTTGCCGGGATCCAAAGGCCCCTGCCAATGGTGCTGGCTTCTCTTCGTATACCGCTCCGGTACCGCCGGGCCACCACCCGTCCACGGTCCTTCCGGCAACCTCCGATCAGCCTCTCCTGCAGACGGTCACCGCCGTCTGCCAACCTTGCTGTCTCAGCCCGGGGCACACACCCGGACCAACTTCAGGTTCTGTTGCTGTCACCTTCTCCCTCACTTCAAACTCCTCTCTCTAGCTCCTCTGCCACCTCCCTCTCACTTCAAACTCTAAACTTCATCTCTCACTAAACTGAACTGCCTGGTTTTCCCGCCTCCAGGACTGTGAACTCCTCGGTGGGCGGAGCCAACCGCCTGGCCCACCCCTTGGTGTGGACATCAGCCCCTGGAGGAAGGCAACAAGGATTTTGTGTTCTGACCTTGGTGTTCCTGCAGGAAATGTGGGGTGTGTGGTGGTGTCACCACCACTGTAGAACTGTAATATCAACTGTAGTAGTAGGACTGTAGAACTGTAATATCAACTGTAGTTGAAGTGTAGAACTGTAATATCAACTTGAATTCTGGATATATTGTATCATATTCCTGTTTGGTGTTTCTAGGATAGTGAAAGTATGCTTGGAAATATTGTGACGCCATGGCCTATCAGGTCGTCACAGGACATTGTGCAATCTGCCCTTCTGCATGGTGTCCATCTGTCGCGGGCGGGGAGGAGGGTGTCAGCGCACTACGCTCACCCCTTCTGCTCGGGTCCGGCGGCTGCTGCTCAGTGGTGGCTCGAGCGGTGGGCCGGATCCCGGGGGTTTCTCGAGCGGCACTCCTCGCCCGTGAGTGAAAGGGGATTTGTTGGGTGTGGGGATGATTATTGTCCGTGACGCCACCCACGGTTGTGGTGATTTCACCACCGCTGCTCTATACGGGGATCCCGGGGATGGTGATGCGGAGCAGCCAGGTGTTGTGTTGCCCCTCCGTGGGTAGGGGTTGGTGATCCCGGGGCCCGGTGATGGTGAGGGAGGTGCAGGGCCTGATGGGCGCAGGGACGCGGGGGCAGCGCTGTGCCTTGCGGCACTGTGGTACTCACTCAGCCTGAGACGTTGACACAGTTTTTACGGTAAACCAAACGGCTGGATAGACGGTCCCACGGACGGCTGCACTTGCTCTCCCAGTAGGTGACGGTGATGTCCCTTTTCCTTGCACCTTGGTGTACTTGTTGGTTGCGATGGGTCCCCACCGGTAACCCGCTCCCCGGCTTCAAGCTGGACCGGGGGAGCTCTACTCTTTGCCCGCAGGCGCTGGCCCTAAGAAACGGGTGCCTTGGCGGTGGCGGTGTCTCTTCTACACTGGCTGGGCTGTTGCCTTCAATCGGGACTTGGTTGTTGGGGGATCTACGTCCCCTTCACTGACGGATTCGGCAAATTATGGCGACTCCAAGCCTTGCCGGGGTCCGAGAGGCCCCTGCCCTGGTGCTGACTGTCCTTCGGAACACTGCTCCAGACCTCCGGGCACACAGCCAATGGGGTCCTTCCAGGAACTTCCAAACGGTCCCCCTCCAGACAGTCACCGCCGTCGCTGACCTTGCTGACCTGTCCTGCACACAGCTGGACCCTTCAGGCTTTCTTTCTTTCCTGTCGCCTCACTTGCTTTCCTCCTTTACCACTTTTCTACTTTCACTTTCACTTCCTTAGCTCATCTTAGCTGTTTACTCCTTCATGTCCCTCACTGGACTGCCTGGTTTCTCCCGCCTCCAGAGCTGTGTCCTCCTCGGTGGGCGGAGCCAACTGCCTGGCCCACCCCCTGGTGTGAATCATCAGCCTCTGGAGGAAGGCAACAAGGATTTTTGGTTAGCTGTGGTGTTCCTAACTGGGATGTAGGGTGTGGTGGTGTGTGACCTGTGTCCCCTGGCTTGCCCAGGGCGACACATTCCCACTTAGCAAAATGCAGACCGTCCGCGGGCTGCCGTCCAACACCGGTTTTATTTTTCTGAAAAAGATAACATAGTAAAATAACATTTTTATATTTTTAATAATAACTCTTCCCAAGACGGGAGGCACATTTCTTTTAACGTTGCATAACGGTTTACGGTTACGGTTTCCGCTCTCTCCCACCCAAGCAACCTGGCCCTGATGCTGCCCCTAAAGCCCAGGCAGCACCCCTTGACCCACAGTCCAGCACAAGTTACCCGAGCGGGATCTGTCCTTGCCCTCCAGAGGGTAGCCACCGGTTCCTTTGGTGGCTGGGCCCTAGCCTGCTCTGCTCAGGGCCCTCCCTCCAACCTGCCTCTCCGGAGGCGGCATTGCGGAAAACGGTAACGGTAAACAACATATTTACAAGCCACTTAACGTTTGTGGTTGCCCTGCAAGTTCACGGGCTTGTCCATGGATAGTTCCCATGCAAAACTTTTAAACGGTCCCACACGGGGACAACGGTGCCGGCTCCAGCCGGTTGCAAATCACGGTAAATCAGGTGAAACTTCGGTAATCATTTCTTATCATTCTTTCAAAACTTTTTCAAACAACAAACTTGTAAACATGCTGACTGGTGGTCCCAACGGGGACGGTGCAACGGGCATCCACTGCCCTACTGGGTATTTTCGTCCTCCTCACCCGGCTCGGGGTGGAAGGACACGGGCACCAGCCCCTCCAGTGCATAGTAAGCACGGCGTGGAAGGGCCGCCCGATACCCGTTGCCCCCGGTTCGGGGAACATAGGTGGCCTCCATGCCAGGCAGGGCGACGACACCCTCCTCTTCTTCTGACACAGGCTCAGTGTCAGGCCCGGAGTCGCTATCTTCTGCCCCCGCCGCAGTCACAGAGGGAGGCACACCCGATGGGCCAGGTGCGGTGCAGCACGCGAGTGAGTAGGACGGAGGTAACACAGGAGCCAGGGGCAGACCGGGTCCCTCAGCCGCAGCGACCAGTCCCTCGGGGACACAGGGGCGTGGGTCATTCTCCAGCTCCTCCATCACGGCCTCCACTCCATACACTCGCGCCACAGCAACTAGGGCCTCCACCTCCGCGGCCCACTGCTCCATCAGGCCGCCGATCTGACTCCGATAGTGACGGCAGATCTCCGCTGCCCGGGCCCTCAGCCATGCCGCTGTTCCGGACACCAGCTCAGTAGTCTCTGCAGAACTAGGTGGGGCGGACATTTCCCGTTAGGGTCAGTGGACCGGAGGGTCCCAGGGCGTTTGCTTGCACCGCCACACTCACATGCGTCAAGCCGCCATCGCGTCCCCCTTAGCTCTTTCCGGCCCCTCCTCTCTCGGGGCGGAGTTTTGGCCTTCGCGCCTCTACTGCTCGAGAAGACGCTCGAGCGGGAACTTTTCACGCCAAAGATGGCGGCTTCTGAAATTTTTCTGCCGGATACCTCCGGCGGTAACAAGGCGCACCTCTACCAGACGGCAGAGCGGTAAGATCCTGTTCGTGACGCCAAGTTGTCGCGGGCGGGGAGGAGGGTGTCAGCGCACTACGCTCACCCCTTCTGCTCGGGTCCGGCGGCTGCTGCTCAGTGGTGGCTCGAGCGGTGGGCCGGATCCCGGGGGTTTCTCGAGCGGCACTCCTCGCCCGTGAGTGAAAGGGGATTTGTTGGGTGTGGGGATGATTATTGTCCGTGACGCCACCCACGGTTGTGGTGATTTCACCACCGCTGCTCTATACGGGGATCCCGGGGATGGTGATGCGGAGCAGCCAGGTGTTGTGTTGCCCCTACGTGGGTAGGGGTTGGTGATCCCGGGGCCCGGTGATGGTGAGGGAGGTGCAGGGCCTGGTGGGCACAGGGACGCGGGGGCAGCGCTGTGCCTTGCGGCACTGTGGTACTCACTCAGCCTGAGACGTTGACACAGTTTTTACGGTAAACCAAACGGCTGGATAGACGGTCCCACGGACGGCTGCACTTGCTCTCCCAGTAGGTGATGGTGATGTCCCTTTTCCTTGCACCTTGGTGTACTTGTTGGTTGCGATAGGTCCCCACTGGTAACCCACTCCCCGGCTTCAAGCTGGACCGGGGGAGCTCTACTCTTTGCCTGCAGGCGCTGGCCCTAAGAAACGGGTGCCTTGGCGGTGGCGGTGTCTCTTCTACACTGGCTGGGCTGTTGCCTTCAATCGGGACTTGGTTGTTGGGGGATCTACGTCCCCTTCACTGACGGATTCGGCAAATTATGGTGACTCCAAGCCTTGCCGGGGTCCGAGAGGCCCATGCCCTGGTGCTGACTGTCCTTCGGAACACTGCTCCAGACCTCCGGGCACACAGCCAACGGGGTCCTTCCAGGAACTTCCAAACGGTCCCCCTCCAGACAGTCACCGCCGTCGCTGACCTTGCTGACCTGTCCTGCACACAGCTGGACCCTTCAGGCTTTCTTTCTTTCCTGTCGCCTCACTTGCTTTCCTCCTTTACCACTTTTCTACTTTCACTTTCACTTCCTTAGCTCATCTTAGCTGTTTACTCCTTCATGTCCCTCACTGGACTGCCTGGTTTCTCCCGCCTCCAGAGCTGTGTCCTCCTCGGTGGGCGGAGCCAACCGCCTGGCCCACCCCCTTGTGTGAATCATCAGCCTCTGGAGGAAGGCAACAAGGATTTTTGGTTAGCTGTGGTGTTCCTAACTGGGATGTAGGGTGTGGTGGTGTGTGACCTGTGTCCCCTGGCTTGCCCAGGGCGACACACATCTCCTCCTTGGTTATGGATCCCTGGCCTGTGGTGTTGCTAAAACAAGCTAATCAAAATCCTAGAAGCACTCTGCACCACACCCACCAGGGGACAGCCTGAAGAGAATAGGGCTGGACACTTGGGGGGTTGGTAAGGGGAGGTCAGGCGTGTCAGGAGTAGTCAGTCATCTCCTCCTTGGTTATGGATCCCTGGCCTGTGGTGTTGCTAAGAACAAGCTAATCAAAATCCTAGAAACACTCTGCCCTACACCCACCAGACACACCAGTGGACAGCCTGAAGGGAATAGGGCTGGACACTTGGGGGGTTGGTAACGGGAGGTCAGGAGTGTCAGGAGTAGTCAGTCAAGTGGTGACTCTCAAGAGGAGAGGTCACAATTCGTTGGAGGAGGTTAGGAGCTGGGCTCCTCAGTTACTAGGTGGCAGACGTTGGTCGGAGTACCTGGACATTGCAACCCCGGCTGCAGAGCAGTCGATTATTCAGTTTGCAGCCACAGAAGTGGAATCTACAGCACTACCGGTTCCATTGATGCGCGGTATCCCAACGGCTGTTGAGGCCGCAAGAGTCCACTTAAAGCCAGAGCCAGTTAGGGAGCTGAAGCCGGACGCTGATGCCCCTACTGGGAACGACACCGTTACCAGTTGCAAGCAGAGATAGCAACCCGAGACTGGCGACGACGGGAGCTTGCCGCCCGGAAAAGAGCAGAAAAGGAGCAAGTAAGGAGCGCGACCTCCCGGATTAGGGGGCCGCGGTGCCGTGGTCTTGTGGATCGGTTTGACCCCGAGCAGGGATGGGGTTTCATCTGAGAAGCAGGCCTCACTGCAGGGGTGTTTGTGTCCCGCCTGGACATGGCGCAGCACCTTCCTTGGGGGTAACTCGAGCGCAACCTCCAACCTGAGGAGATGGTTACCTACACCCGGCATTGCAGGGAGCGGGGCTGGTATGCCCTAGAGGTAACCAAGCATGTGATGTTTGAAGAAGCGTTTGTGTCGGCGTCGGTAGCATGTAGTCGCAAAGAAGCGTTGCTACAGGACCCGGCAATCTACTACTAAGTAAAATGTTAATGCCAGTAGTTTTGTTGGTTATTTTCCACAGTTTGATATTTTCTATATAGAATTGTTAGCAAATGAATGCTCGAGTAACCAATTATAAATGAACGAAGAAGTTACCCGATTAACAACTAGATTCCTTTGCAGAGTGTACACCCGGTACATGGACTCCATTGTTTTATATATATATATATATATATATGAGTAGATATGGACCATGGTCACAGGACTGGCGTGACCAACACGAACTTGTGTATTGTACATATTTGCACCTCCTGTGCCAACCAGAGTCGTCTAAAGACAACGCCCGGAACCTTAACCTGGTCACGGACCCGTGGATAGGTTTCCAGGGGTTCAGGTTGTTTGGGTGGCGGGTTACTGTGATCTGGGACATTGGGACTGGACTGTCGCAGGAAGGGGCTGCAACGGAGTAAGTTGGTTCTCCGCTACAACCAAAACCAGTAGCGTCCCACCATTGTGAGATGAACTCTAGAATGTTTAGTAATGTTTAAGTAAGGTGCCTCCCCTGTGTGGGATGGAAGCTGTTAATAAACAAATGTTAACCTTTTTTCTTATCTCTTACAGTTAGAAAAAAAACAACCTCTGGTGCCCTGTAGCTCAGGGACTAGCTATGTTTAATCAAGGGAGAATGTGACATTGTGCAATCTGCCCTTCTGCATGGTGGCCATCTCTTCCTTGATTATGGATCCCTGGCCTGTGGTGTTGCTAAAAACAAGCTAATCAAAATCCTAGAAGCACTCTGCACCACACCCACCAGTGGACAGCCTGAAGAGAATAGGGCTGGACACTTGGGGGGTTGGTAAGGGGAGGTCAGGCGTGTCAGGAGTATTCAGTCAAGTGGTGACTCTCAAGAGGAGAGGTCACAATTCGTTGGAGGAGGTTTGGAGCTGGGCTCCTCAGTTACTAGGTGGCAGACGTTGGTCTGGGCCTGGTAGGAGATGGACCCTGGTCGCAGGGGATCATGTCAAGGGGCATGGAACTGCTGAGCAGGACAGCCGGCGGCCTTGAGCCATCTTCGGGCAGGGGCCAGGGCATGGCGGGGTAGGTGGACCCTAGGCCGGGAAGTAGCTTCACGCGTCCTGGTAATTTACCCGACGAGGGCCAAGACTTCACGATTCGTCCTGCACCTGCTCCAAAATCGGGGTACTAGCGCAAGGAGGGGGATAGGACTTTCTCAATATACAGTCCAGAAAATCCCAAGCGTGAACCCTGAGAGCAAGCTCACTCTGTTAGCCATATGGGTGAGCGGAACCTGTCCAGTTTAAGCTGAAAGGGACCAACTACAGACAAAGGTGCCAAGTCAAGGTCACAGGCTAACAGGCAATACCATAGGGTACGGGATCCCAGCGTGCTCCCTCCTTGCTGCAGCGGTGCTAAGAATTTTGGTTTGCAAGTTGTCGGTGTCAGCGTTATTGGGCTGAGTGAGTATGCAGTTCCCCTTTCCTCCCCAACGGTGCTCCCCTCAAACCATCACCAAGCCCCGGGGCATCTCCCCCTACCCACGGAGGGGTTAAACATCTGGCTGCCATTCCACCGCCACCAGGCGCTCCCAACAGCACCAGTGGTATCCCACCTTACCACACACCACACTGTGGTTGGCGTCACGAACTCTAACCACAAAATCTCCTGTAAATACCCCCTTTTAGTTCAAGTGTCCGCGCGACCCCACTCGGGTCCGGAGACCCCTCGAGCCACCGTGGATCCGGATCAAAGCAGTGGCCCGGCTGCCAGTGGTGGGGCGGTACACCTCGAAACTTCTGGCGTCACGAACAGGATACGAGCAGGACCCACTTACCTGGGTGACGTGCGCCTCCGAGCCGAAAACCGCGAGTCAAGATTCCTCTTCCCGCCAATTCCGCCATCTTTTCGCACCAAAACGCTGTCTTCCCCGAGAAAGCGTGCAAAGTCTAAGCCCCGCCCTTTGTTTTGCTTGTGAGGCTGGAACCGGAAGTTCCCAGAGGGCCACAGGGCGCGAAAGAGTGCGAAGTGAAAACCGAGGGGGCATGCCGGAATGTAACAAGAGCAGAAGTGAAGCAGGGACGCCAGGACTCTGCCATAACGTTCCTGGACAACGCAAAGGCAAGATGGCGGAGCGAGACTGGTCACCGGAACGTGCTGTTCCCGGGACCGTGACATGGGTAGAGGAAGAGACGGAACAACTGTGCAGGAGAATGCGGACGCAGTTCCTCTTCATATTAAATCATTGGAGGGAAGAGATGATGAGCCTGGCGATGGCGGTGCGAGCCCGTGAGATGAAAGTCCCACGAGAAGTGAGGGTAAGCGGTTACCCAGTCCCTGTTGATTACCCCAATCCGGCCACTGCGGCTGAGGGATCCGGAGCATTCCACTGTCAACTACCCCGTTCTCGGCAGATGCCAAGCTGCCCACACCAATCCCGGCAGCGGAACCTGCAGTCCTTGTATATGAGGCTCCAGTTACAGAGATCCCAGTCACGACCATCATTCTAGTCATGACAGCGGTCGTCTGGAGCCTGGCCAGACCAGACCCGGCCGCATCACCGGGCCCGTCCTCAGAGGCGGAGTACCTGGACATTGCAACCCCGGCTGCAGAGCAGTCGATTATTCAGTTTGCAGCCACGGAAGTGGAACCTACAGCACTACCGGTTCCACTGATGTGGGGTATCCCAACGACTGTTGAGGCCGCAAGAGTCCACTTAAAGCCAGAGCCAGTTAGGGAGCTGAAGCCGGACGCTGATGGCCCTACTGGGAACAACACCAGTACCAGTTGCAAGCAGAGACAGCAACCCGAGACCGGCGACGACGGGAGCTTGCCGCCCGGAAAAGAGCAGAAAAGGAGCAAGTAAGGAGCGTGACTTCCCGGATTAGGGGGCCGTGGTCTTGTGGATCGGTTTGACCCTGAGCAGGGATGGGGTTTCATCTGAGATGCGGGCCTCACTGCAGGGGTGTTTGTGTCCCGCCTGGACATGGCGCAGCACCTCAGTTGGGGGCAACCCAAGCGCAACCTCCAACCTGAGGAGATGGTTACCTACACCCGGCATTGCAGGGAGTGGGGCTGGTATGCCCTAGAGGTAACCAAGCATGTGATGTTTGAAGAAGGGTTTGTGTCGGCATCGGTAGCATGTAGTCGCAAAGAAGCGTTGCTACAGGACCCGGCAATTTACTACTAAGTAAAATGTTAATGCCAGTAGTTTTGTTGGTTATTTTCCACAGTATGTAATTTTCTATATAGAATTGTTAGCAAATGAATGCTCGAGTAACCAATTATAAATGAACGAAGAAGTTACCCGATTAACAACTAGATTCCTTTGCAGAGTGTACACCTGGTACATGGACTCCATTGTTTTATATATATATGAGTAGATATGGACCACGGTCACAGGACTGGCGTGACCAACACGAACTTGTGTATTGTACATATTGGCACCTCCTGTGCCAACCAGAGTCATCTAAAGACAACGCCTGGAACCTTAACCTGGTCACGGACCCGCGGATAGGTTTCCAGGGGTTCAGGTTGTTTGGGTGGCGGGTTACTGTGATCTGGGACATTGGGACTGGACTGTCGCAGGAAGGGGCTGCAACGGAGTAAGTTGGTTCTCCGCTACCACCAAAACCAGTAGCGTCCCACCATTGTGAGATGAACTCTATAATGTTTAGTAATGTTTAAGTAAGGTGCCTCCCCTGCGTGGGATGGAAGCTGTTAATAAACAAATGTTAACCTTTTTTCTTATCTCTTACAGTTAAAAAAAAACCAAAAGCTATGTTTAATCAAGGGAGAATGTGACATTGTGCAATCTGCCCTTCTGCATGGTGTCCATCTCCTCCTTGATTATGGATCCCTGGCCTGTGGTGTTGCTAAAAACAAGCTAATCAAAATCCTAGAAGCACTCTGCACCACACCCACCAGTGGACAGCCTGAAGGGAATAGGGCTGGACACTTGGGGGGTTGGTAAGGGGAGGTCAGGAGTGTCAGGAGTAGTCAGTCAAGTGGTGACTCTCAAGAGGAGAGGTCACAATTCGTTGGAGGAGGTTAGGAGCTGGGCTCCTAAGTTACTAGGTGGCAGACGTTGGTCTGGGCCTGGTAGGAGCTGGACCCTGGTCGCAGGGGATCATGTCAAGGGGCATGGAACTGCTGAGCAGGGCAGCCGGCGGCCTTGAGCCATCTTTGGGCAGGGGCAGGTGGACCCTAGGCCGGGAAGTAGCTTCACGCGTCCTGGTAATTTACCCGACGAGGGCGAAGACTTCACGATTTGTGCTCCACCTGCTCCAAAATCGGGGTACTAGCGCAAGGAGGGGGATAGGACTTTCCCAATATACAGTCCAGAAAATCCCAAGCGTGAACCCTGAGAGCAAGCTCACTCCATTAGCCATATGGGTGAGCGGGACCTGTTCAGCTTAAGCTGAAAGGGACCAACTACAGACAAAGGTGCCAAGGTCAAGGTCACAGGCTAACAGGCAACACCATAGGATACGGGATCCCAGCGTGCTCTCTCCTTGCTGCAGCGGTGCTAAGAAGTTGTCAGGTTTCCAGGTTTTCCAGTTCTCTTTTGAATGAGCTTGCCCTCAGTTAACATGGAGTTTAAGGTTCTGTTGCCCTACTTCCTGTCCAGCTGCTTAAAAGGCCGCCTCTCAGCCCAGTCCAGTGCCTGAGTATACTGCTTGCTGTGTGCTCCTGCTTTGCTGTTTCTACTTCCTGATTGCCTTGGATTCTCCTGAAACTCTACCGACCGACTCTGGACCATACCCGGTTTTCTTCAAGCTGTGCCCGGACTCCGTCTGCCGTCTTTGATCAGCACTCTGCCCGGTTCGTAACCACTCTGGACAATCATCCCGTACGGACACTCCTGGACTATACCACTTGCCCCTTGTGTACCGGCTGCCGCACATTTAGGCCTTCCGGGGTTGATTGCCGGACAGTCCCTGTACAGGGGTTCGCTCTGGTGGTCTCCCTGGGGGAGTCCGGTGCGTGGCCCCGGGAATCCCCTTCGCTCCGTTTTGTGTGTTGTTTTACTGTGTTTATTCCCGTTGTGTATCTACCGTGGTGACATATTATATAACATCTTGTACCAAGAACTCGTCTCTGTTGTCATTGCCCTAACGCAATCGAAATCCTCAGAACATACAGTAGTATTACAGAAGTATGGTTTGCAAGTTGTCGGTGTCAGCGTTATTGGACTGAGTGAGTATGTAGTGCCCCTTTCCTCCCCAACGGTGCTCCTCTCACACCATCACCAAGCACCAGGGCATCTCCCCCTACCCAGGGAGGGGTTAAACATCTGGCTGCCATTCCACTGCCACCGGGCACTTCCAACAGCAGCAGTGGTATCCCACCTTAGCACACACCGTGGGTGGTGTCACGAACTCTAACCACAAAATCTCCTGTAAATACCCCCTTTTAGTTCAAGTGTCCGCGCGACCCCACTCGGGTCCGGAGACCCCTCGAGCCACCGTGGATCCGGATTAAAGCGGCGGCCCGGCTGCTGGCGCTGGGGCGGTACACCTCGAAACTTCTGGCGTCATGAACAGGATACGAGCAGGACCCACTTACCTGGGTGACGTGCGCCTCCGAGCCGAAAACCGCGAGTCAAGATTCCTCTTCCCGCCAATTCCGCCATTTTCCGCCATCTTTTCGCGCCAAAACGCCATCTTCCCCGAGAAAGTGCGCAAAGTCTAAGCCCCACCCTTCGTCTTGCTTGTGAGACTGGAACCGGAAGTTCCCAGAGGGCCACAGCGTGCGAAAGAGTGCGAAGTGAAAACCGAGGGGGCATGCGGGAATGTAACAAGAGCAGAAGTGAAGCAGGGACACCAGAACTCTGCCATAATGTTCCTGGACAACACAGAGGCAAGATGGCGGAGCGAGACTGGTCACCAGAACGTGCTGTTCCCGTGACTGCGACAGGTATAGAGGAAGAGATGGAACAACTGTGCAGGAGAATGCGGACGCAGTTCCTCTTCATATTAAATCACTGGAGGGAAGAGATGAGGAGCCTGGCGATGGCGGTGCGAGCCCGTGAGATGGAAGTCCCACGAGAAGAGAGGGTAAGCTGTTACCCAGTCCCTGTTGATTACCCCAATCCAGCCACTGCGGCTGAGGGATCCGGAGCAATCCAGATGTATAGCAGAGCAAAGGAAAGCTGGGTGCTAGTAGAGGGATTTCAGATCATGGGAAACCTGGGTGCTGAGGATAAGAGCCAAGTGTTATTGTCATTATCCCATACCCTGAGTGTCAGTGTCATTATCCAGTACCCCAAATGTCGATGTACATAGAGGGGGGGCCCAGGTCCAAACATGGCACTGGAGCCTATCAAACTCTAGTTACGCCACTGTTTATAGTCTATGGTTGTAGTTAATCAATTTCTTATCCCAGAATGAGGAAATTAAGTATTTGATATACTGATGATTTTGCATGTTTTGCCACCTATAAAGAATGGAGAGGTCTGTAATTTTTATCATAGAAACACTTCAACTGTGATAGACAGAATCCCCCCAAAAAAATCCAGAATATCACACTGTATGATTTTTAAATAATTAATTTGTTCTTTGTTGCATAAAATAAGTATTTCATACAATAGAAAAACAGAACTAAATATTTGGTACAAAAACCTTTATTTGCAATTACAGAGGTCAGACATTTCCTATAGTTAATGACCAAGTTTGCACATGGATTCTCGTGCACATCTCCATACAGAGCTTCTCCACATCTTTCAGGTTTTCGAGGCTGTCACTGGGCAACATTGAGTTTCAGCCCCCTCCAAAGATTTTCTATTGGGTTCAGGTCTGAAGATTAGCAAGGCCACTCCAGGACCTTGAAATGCTTCTTACAGAATCATTCCTTTGTTGCCTTGGTGTGTGTTGTAGGTCATTGTCCTTCTGGAAGACCCAGCCACAACCCATCTTCAATGCTCTTACTAAGGGAAGGCATTTGTTAGCCAAAATCTTTCAATATTTGATCCATCCATCCTCTCTTCAATACGGTTCAGTCATCCTGTTACCTTTGCAGAAAATCACCCCAAAAGTGTGATGTTTCCACCCCTATGCTTCCCAGTTGGAACAGTGGTCTTGAGATTGTGTAGTGCTCCTGAGACCATCAGGGTGCTACAAGGTTCTGCATCCCCACCAGGATGCAGGGCCTACCCCCTTAGGTACCCAGAACCCCAGTGCCTGTACCAACAAAAACCCAGGTAATCCCAGTTTTCCCCAACAATCCCCCATACAATGGTACTTAGCTAAAGTGGGACCATGGATGGCCACCTAGAAGTGGAGCCACTCCAGTCCACTAGTTAACCAGGTGGGAGGGGCATATTGTGGACAAAGACAACACAGGAAGTCAGGAGTGAGAACTGCAGTGACTGTGGAGGGGAGGGGATAGTAGTCAGAATGTGTGTGACAGCAGAGGTCAGATTCTCATTGTTGAATATAATGGAAATTTTTAATGACCATATGTCATTTTTTCAACTAGGACTGTAAGGGCCAAACTTAGGGTCAGCCACCGTGGAGTGGGGGCACCGAAAAAATAAGGGTGTGCTCCATTGGCCAGGAAGGAGTGAGACGGAGGGAAAGTTCATATTAGGTACTAATGTTATTGTACATGTTTTATATGCACTGGGTGCCGGAGAGTTAGGTGGTCCTCTTCATTGTAGAGATCAGACCTTTAAAAAATTATGATATATGAAATTGAATATTCTCTAGGCACCTTGGAGATCCCCAGATAAGTGAATAATCTTATTATTGAATATAGGGGAAAAAAAATTTTAGTGACCATATGTTATTCCCTCAACTAGGATTGTAAGGGCCAAACTTAGGGTGAGCCGCCGAGGAGTGGGGGCACTGGAAAAATAAGGGTGTGCTCCATTGGCCAGGTAGAAATGAGACGGAGGGATAGTCCATACTAGGTACTAATGTCATTGTATATGTATTATATGCACTGGGTGCCGGAGATTTAGGTAGTCTTCTTCACTATAGAGACATGGTTTTGTATTGATTGAGAGGGAGAGAGAAGGGACATACAAGGGCAAGCCGCCGAGGAATGGGGGCATCGTATAAATAAGGATGTACTCCATTGATAGGCAGGGATAGTCCTTGTGAGGGCAATAATAAGGACATTTCTAATTGATTGGTTCCCCTCGAGTATTATTGGTTTTTCAAAAGGAGGTGTGCATTTTTCTCCTTACCTTCCATCCCTCAAGTGTCTAAAGTATAGTGATCCAGACACCCTTTTTAAATTTTCACTGTATACGTATTCTTGTTGTTTGTCTTGGTGTGAAGATTTTTAAAGAGATATAAATAAAAAGAAAAATTTTAGTATAAATTGAAAAAGCAGGTTAAATCTGACATAATAGCTAAGTTTGGTACCCGCTAAAGAAATTCCTTTTCTGAGAATTTGATTGTGACCTTGTAACCAGGAGAGGTGGTTGCCGGTGGAGGTCGGTGGAGTACTCCTGGAACTACGCACCGGCGGGGTACAGGACCCTAGGACAGGAAAGAGCTTCAAGCCGACCTGTTAACACCTGAACAGCAAAGGGGACCATCAAGGAACTTGCTGACCCTATAGAATCCGAAGACTCAGTAGCAAAGAGAGAACCAGGGACAGGACCAGAGACTCCAACCCCACAGGGTTCACGCTACCATCAGGCGGACAGAGGTGGACAAACGACAAGCCGAGTACCCCCAGTGTTCCATACCACGGGGACCCACTTACCAGAAACAGGTGCAGGGGAAGAAGGTACCAGAGAACCAGACTGGCACTGGGACGAAGTGGACCTGGATTCGAAACCAGCCGGCCTCGGGCAACCAGTTAACACCCGAAAAGTGAGTAAACCACTTGCACTGAATACCTGTCTGGACTCCTTCTTCCGATGCCCACCGCACCATACACCTGCTGGGGCAATACCCTACTTGCGGAGGGACTACCATACTAGCTGCAATACCATCAGCCCCAGTAGAGACACTGCAGCGGCGGCTCCCTACCTTTAGCCGCAACACAGCAAGTGGCGTCATGAATAACCTTATTCATAAATCCCCTGTAAATATCCCCATTACAAAAAGGGCCCAGGGCACGGAACCAGGTAATGGCCACCATCGTGACATTCCCAATAGAGACACTGCCCGGAACCGAGTACCTCATATCCCTGGGTGCTACAATTGTACTCATCCTTCTTCCTCCAAACATGGCGAGTGGAGTTGATACCAAAAAGTTCTATTTTGGTCTCATCTGACCACATGCCTCCTCTGGATCATTCAAATGGTCATTGACAGACTTTAAAACGGCCTGAGCATGTGCTGGTGTGAACAGGTAGATGTTGAAACTGTGGTCCCAGCTCTATTCAGGTAATTGACCAGGTTCTCCCATGTAGATCTGGGCTGATGTCAGACCTTTCTCAGAATCATCCTTGCTCCATGAGGCGAGATCTTGCATGGAACCTCAGACCGAGTAAGATTAACAGTCATATTGTGTTTCTTCCATTTTCTAATAATTGCGCCAACAGTTGATAACTTTTCACCAAGTTGCCTGCCTATTGTCCTGTAGCTCATCCCATCTTGTGCAGATCTACAATTTTATTTCTAGTGTCCTTAAACAGCTCTTTGGTCTTGGCCATGGTGGTGAGGTTGAAGTATGATTAATTGTGTGGATAAGTGTCTTTTATACAGGTAATGGGTTCAAACCGATGCAATTAATACAGGTAATGAGTGAAGTTCAGCAGGGCTTTAAAAAAAAAATCAAATGCTTATTTCATACAATAAAATGCAATTTAATTATTTAAAAACCATACAAAGTGATTTTCTGGATTTTTTGGGGGGATTCTGTCTGTCACAGGTGAAGTGTAACTACGATAACAATTACAGACCTCTCCATTCTTTGTAGGTGGGAAAACGTGCAAAATTCGCAGTATATCACATACTTATTTACCTCACTATATATAGTTTGGCATTTTATGAGTCATAGCAGTTTCAACTGGGTGCCTAAGCTAAAGGGAGCCACTCTAAAATTTAGTGTGGTATAGCTGCATTGATGGGTTACAAAGAACCAGCAATGCAGCATTACGAGTATGCTGCTGCTTTTGGACTGCCATGGCCACCCGAACTGCAGACCTCCTGATCACACAGGAACAGAAGATTCGGCAGATATTGTATGAGCTAAAACACAAATAGTGATACAAGTAAACCAAAATACAGCCTTGAGCAACTGGAGGCCAAAAATGAGCTCAAAATCTACTTAGTATGTCTACAGAGGGACTTACAAGAGCACCAGAAGCAGAGCCACTTGCAGAAAAAAAGCAAATTTAGGCCCGTTTCACACGTCAGTGAAAAACACAGACGTTTTTCACTGACGTGTACAACACGCACATGTCCCTGCGTGTGCCGAAAATCACGGCACACGTGGGTTGTCTAAGTGCAATCCGGGCTCCGTTCTCCGTGGCCCGTGATTGCACTTAGAAATCAACTCACCTGCGCCCGCTCCCGCTGTCCATGGTGCTGATCGCTCCCGCGACGCAGCATCTGGCCGGCGGTGAACCCTGCAGCAGCTGCTTCCGGGTCGGCTGTGTCGCGCATAATGAATATGCGCGACAGTAATCAGCCGGCACAGAAGGAGCAGGGAGGACGGGCTGCAGAGGACATCGCTGGACGCCGGGTGAGTTAAAATGTTTATTATTTTAAATGCACGTTTTTTTCTGGCACGTGTTTCACGGACCACACCACTGCGTGGTCCGTGGAACATCAGTGATGCCAGAAAAAAATGGACATGTCTCCGTGCGGCAATCACGCACACGCGGGTACGCTGCACGGAGACACGTGCAGTGACAAATCACTGACGTGTGAGCAGACCCATTCATTATAATGGGTCTGCGTATGTCAGTGATTCTGGTACGTTTTAAAAAAAAAGCACAAACGTCCCAGAATCACTGACGTGTGAAAGGGGCCTAATGATGAGAACTAGGCTAGGCTGCTTGAGTATAGAGAACCCTCAAGCTTGTGATCATGGTGATTAGTAGGACAGGTAAATCCGACATGCCAAGATGGAATTAGGAAGTGGAGTTGAGTGGGAACCAAGTAATTCATAAGGGTTTTGTTTGGTGAGTATGATGTTTTTACCTTATTTATAACAGTCTGAGCTCTTTTAAGATTATTTTGACATGAGGATGTAAAGCTTGCATAATGCCAGTCCCTATGTTATAGCAACATGTTCATAAAACCTAATTTGGAATTGCTTGTTTGATGTTCCTACAATAAAGGATTGTCATGTTATATTTGAGTTAAAGATAGCACATAATATTACCTATATGAGTAAAATTATTCGTCATTTTCTAATGTCCAGTGCGTCACTGGAAGCTAGTGAATAACAAAGGAAGTTAGAGACAGCACTGATCAGATATTTCTCTCAAGAGAGTGCGTCACTACAGACATTTCCTTCCTCTGACAATTAATAACATGCTTATATGTTGTTCTCTGCTTTGTGGATGAAATAAACAGTGCATGAGACAAGGGAACTGCTAAAACAGTTGCTATTATTTCATAATTTAGTCTATTAGTTATTCATTATTACTTTGATCTGTAGTTATCTAGAAGCAAATTATTTAGACCTTTCAATAGAATAAGATATTTCCCTATACTATACAAACACCAATGCCTTAGCCGCAGATGGGATTCTAAATGATTCTAAATTTTAAAGGGGTTTTCCACTAATTGGATAACCCATTCTCATTCATTCATGTGCACCCCCATAAAAATAACAAAACCTATAATCTCCTCCAGTGCAGAAGTGGTTGCAGCGATGTCTAAACTTGCGTTGCCGGGTGTAGTGCCGGCATCCCTGCAGGAAAGCTGGCTTACTCACCACCGAGGCTGGGTTGCTTCCTTCTCCCTCACTGCCCTGTGGCAGTCCACATGTGCTCCTGCTTCCTTCCTCTCCTGGGGCCTGTGCACGCAGCTCAGGTCTCCTGGGAGTGTGCTTAGGGCACACACACTTGTTCTCCTCTTAAAAGACTGGTGCGCCATTTCCTGTAAATGCCTCTCAGCCTATGGCTGAGAGGAACTAAGAGTTTAAGGCACTCTCCTAGTTAGTTAGTCTTCCAGTCTGCTAGATAGTTGCCAGGTCCCGTAGTTCCTGTATCTGTTACTTGTACCTGCCTTCCCATACCTATCTACCCTGCCATGCCCACCATACCTGTCCATATCCACCATCCTGCCTGTATCAGCCTGTTCCTGTTGTCCATACCTGAGTCTGTCTCCTGTCCTGGGGATCAGCTTCCACAGTTCCATCCCTGGGTGTGGTACTTGGCGTCCATCTTTGGGGCATGTGCTTAGTTAAGCCTCTTCCACTAAGGGTAAGCGCAGATCTCCTCTGTGGTCCAGTGGGTCCACTTCCTCTTGCTGCCTTAGCGTTACACCAGGGACCACATGACATTGTTATGACACGTGAGCCCCGCAATCAATCAGCGCCAGTTTCCTTTTTTGTGCCTTCAGACTGTAAAGTAATTAACAGGAAGTGAGTGCTGCGGCTGCCACTCCCTCCCTGCTAACTACTTAACCGAACGAAGGCCGGGAGTAGAAAGCTGGCGCTGATTGTTATGACACATGAGCCCCTTGACCAATGTCATGTGTCCCTGGGAACGTGAGTTACGACATCGCTGGGATCATGTTGGCACCAAAAGTGAGTATAGGCTATGGTATTTTATGGGGCGCACATTGGGTATGAGAAGGGATTTTCCAAGTAGTGGATAATCCCTTAAGTGTTTTAGGTGTAAAGTGTGCAAAAAAAAGAAGACGTTTTAAAATTACTAATTCACACTATAGTAAAAAGTGTTATAATGGCTTTCAAACTTGTTTTTGACCATTTTGATAGATAATATATATATGTTTTTAGTTTACATGGACAGTGTGGATGTAACCTTTATCTTAAAAACTACTCTGTTTATTTGGACAACTATAGGTCTTCAAAGTGAGTACACCAACCTCATCAGGTCTAAGAGATCTGTTTAATAGGGTTTACAGTATGTATTGTCTAGTATGATAACAGATCCTCTTTACATATGACAGAATTATACAATATTTGCTTATTTTATTCTGAAAACTACACCCAAGCCATTATTTTTTTGTTAAAGTTGTAGATAACATGTAATTTTAAAACTACTATATTGTAAGGAGAAAAAACAAAAAAGCTAGCACTAAATGTGCACTAAAGCACTAAAATTCCAACTGTACTTATTATAAATATGAGATTTTTGGCAAAAAATTGCAATTTCTTGAGCCACCCCGCCACTTCACGGCAAATCTCTGTTGGGGCAGTCCTAACACTAAAATATTTTTATAAAATGTGCCAAACGGCCTCACATATGAAATAATAGAACTGCTCTTAGCAGCACTCACCTGGTTTATTTCAATCCCGTACCCATGACTGAGCATGCTACAAATTCTGGTGGCCGGTCACCACCATGCCATGCACGCCTGATTTTGGTTTGCTATGTATTCCTCCTGTTGGTAGCTGTTCAGATTCAGTTACCTCACCCCTTTCCACAGGCAATGTTAATTAAGCACCATATTGGATCTGGTCCGCCTTTATCAATGGTTGCTGTTTGGCACTGGGAGGATCAGTTCTGATATAGTCCTGGTATGGTGCAGAGCTTGCTCCACATGCTGGGACCTGGGCTGGTCTCTATCCACAAGTGCCTTTTTTGCAACATGGAAGCGGCTATATACAGGTTACAGGTATGTGTGCTCCATTATGGTTCTGCTTTTAACTTTATCTAGGAGGCTGCATGGCACATGAAATACAGAATGTAGAGTAGGACCCCCCTATTGAGATTTGCCGTGACGTTGGCAGGGGTGGCTCAAAAAATTGATCAATTATTTGCTAAAAATCTCATTTTTTTTATTGTAGTACAGTTGGAATAAATCTGTGAATTTTCACTTTTTATATGATGGATGCCAATTTCAGATCGTGCTGGCTCCCCTCTCTCTCTATATTGTAAGGAGTTTGGTTTCTGTGAAAATAAGGATTCTTGGAATTTTTTGGTTATAAAACAACTAGGACTATTGTGTGAGAAAATATGTAACCATGGCGATCTAAGAGAGAAGTTGAATTTTCATTCTAAATGTTCCAATCAATCACGCTCAACATGGGTAATAACGTAATTTTATTTCTTCTCAATAAGAAGTAAATCGGGACCTATCATTAGCCACAGTAGGCAGCAAGCTTTACAACTGAATAAAGACTTGATATAACTTTAACTGAGGTGGAATAAATAATACTGGGTAGTTAAAAATAACAATAAAATAAAAATCAAACCTACTAGATGTTCTCAAAGTAGTTGTGTTTTGTATTTAAATCAATACTTTGGAAACTGATCATCACAAGACCTGAAATGGTCCTTATAGCCTTATAGCGAGTAATATATCTTGTAGACAATGTACACAGTTTATTCTGCTTTTGGTTTTTTTTTGCTTATTCCACCTGCTTTAACATTTTCTTTGGCAAAAGATAAAAAGAAAATGTTGTGATCGACACTGATATTGAGTCACAGGGCTTGGATTGCACTCTCAATTCTAGGTCATTCCAAAGGTGCTCAATGGGTTTGAGGTCGTTGGTCTTGTAGGAGGTGGTCGAGCTCTGCAATGTAAAGTATCAGGTTATGTAGAGTGCAATGTGTTATTCCTATTGCTAAATGTGTATATTGATATGTCATGCTGCTTGCTGGGTGCAGTTTCAGATACAGTAGAGCAGGGCTCTTACCCGAGGCGCCACCTGGTGGTTGGTTTAGATAGCAGCAGGATTGAAAAGATAGGCTTAAAGGGATAGTGACAGATGTGGAAAAGAGGTAGGTTGCGACGTCTCGAGAGGAGGCAGTCTAGAATAAGGTTCAAGTGTGAGAAGATGTGGACTCGGTGCTAGGGCCAGTCAGGGAACCCTGAGGTATCTTCGAGCATTCCAGAGCCTACAGCTCACCCCGGCAGGCTTAGAGAGTCATCCAGCTAGAGCGCCTCTGGGGCCCAGAATCAGACAAAGATGAACGGAGTCAGGGGGAAAAAGACACAGACCCCAGAGCTTGAGGACGAGATTCAAGATAGTGGAAGGAGACATGTCGAGAGGTAGTACCCCACACTGAAAAGAAGGAAGTCAAAGGAAGGCCATGTATATAAGTATATAAGTGTAAGTATATCAAGTAAAGCCAAGACGCACACACTATGGGAGCTATTGTGAAGGGGACACAATATAATGAGGGGCAGTTAAATATTATGGAAAGGAACAGTTTGAGGAGATATTTTGAAGAGGGAGAACGTGTGTTGTGTAGTGATAGGGAGTGGCTCAGTGTGGGGGGAAAAGTATGGAGAGAGACAGTGTGAGGGGATATTATGGAGTGACAGCATGGGGGAGTATTATGGAGAGGCACAGTGTCGGAAGTATATTACGGACAGGCACTGTGTGTTGGGTGGAATATTATGGAGAGACAGTGTAGGAGGTATTATGTTGAGGTATAATGTGGGGGGCATTATGGAAACAGACAGTTTGGGGTGATATTATGGATCGGGGCAGTGTGGGGTGAGAAATATTATAGCGTAGAGCAGCATGGGGGGCAATGTGTTGGAAAGCGGCAGTGTGTGGTGATATTATGGAGAGGAGTAGTGTGGTGGGATATTATGGAGAAGGGCAGTGTAGGGGAATATTATGGAGAGGCACATTGTGGGGGGATATTATGGAGAGGGGCAGTGTAAGGGAAACATTATGAAAAGGGGCAGTGTGGGGGAGAGATATTTTATGCAGAAAGCACAGTAAAGGGCAATTATATTTTTATTTCCTAGCATGTGAGACTTTTATTCATGGGAACTATAATGATACTTTGATTTTTAAGGGAGTCATGTTGGGATGTGCTGCTAAGGTAGAAAAGAGGGAAGTCTTCATAGCATAATTCTGTTCATGAAACCTCATTATGGAGTCTGTACTACGTGGAGCCAAAAGGGTCAGAAACAACTTCAATCAGAGAAGCTGTCATCTATAAAGGTATCAGGACAAAATGTTTATTTGTAATACTGACTATGTCTCATCAATGTTGAGATTCCTTATGGTCAGCTGTCTGTTGATGGCTCGTAACAACAACTCCCAGCATCTCCATAGCATTGTTAAGTACATGCTGGCAATTGTAGGTTCAAGCAATACAATTGTATATGGGGCTGACCTGACATTGCACTAAGATGTTGATGTTGCACTATGCTTGGTGCTGTACACATGTACCGACACTGGTTCTGAACTTCTCCACGTGTAGTAATCCATAGTGTTCTTCATGGCTATGTTAGAACCTAATATTAAATTTCTAACTTTTGAGTATTTTTATGAGGAGCATTTCTTGAGTTTCTGCTCCAAAAACTCTGTATAAATTATTGTATGTTCACACTGATTATTTTGGAGCAGAAACTGAGCAGATACTCTCCAAATCCTCTTCAAATTCTTAAAACATGCTTCAGGTGGTGTACTAATGTACTGATAGTGGTTCTGGTGATATATTAATGTAATTATTCCTAAATTTTTTTGCTGCCCTTGGGATTGGTTCAGTATGGCAACGTGACCCTTGGACCAAAAAATGTTGTGCACCCTTGGTTTAGACTTGCTGTTTCTGCAATTGCTATGCATCAAAATGAGTCTGGTACAGGCTCACCAGGAAGTCAGAGTATTGAGGTTAATTTTCAGTACTGGAAGGACATAATAATTATAAAGGAAGAAACTTGAAACTTTAGGCTTGTCTTAAAAGCAAACTTCTTTAAGAACACTTTTGTCACAGTCAATGGGAATCTGTCAGTAGGAGCCACCCTCCTAAGCCGCCTGTAGGACAAAGGAATCTGAATAAATGATACCTTGGTCTAATGTCTTAATCCAGAGAAATTTCCCCAAAATATCTTAGATGTAAATGAGCTGTTCCAGGCTATGGGCTGATCTCCCTGAGAATCTGCCTCCTGGGGTTATTGTAAATCGGAGGTTGTATTATGTGTAATGGCCACTCTGCTCTCCTGATCTCACTGCAGAGCTGTGCGTGATTATAACGGACACATTTACAGGCTCTTCTCAGCTTCAGCCTTCATTTCATAGGCATGCAGGGTTGTAATAATGTTACAATACAGCAGAGCTGTGAGAGCTCCATTCGGAGAATTAATTTTCCTTAAGAGCATTGCATGGCCTATAAGTCTCCTTACACCACCTTAGCTGTACTCTCTGTAATGAGAAATGTTCCCCCTTAAGTTATATGAAGAGACAGAAGGATTTGCCCAATCCTAGTCACAGAAAATCTGTGGTTACCCAAGATGTTTGGAACAATCTCGCTGCCGAGTTCCTTTAAATGCTGTGTACAACTACACCTGGAAGAATTGATGCTTTTATGCCATTTTGAAAGTAAATGGTGATCACACCAAATATGGATTTGATTTAGATTTTTCCTTTGTTTACTCACTTTGTATCTTGTTAGTTGATATAAATAACCTCTTAACACTTCTATTTTTAAAGCATTCTTACTTTGAAGCATTTTTTTCCAACATCTACTTAAAACATTTGCACAGTACTGTATATACACAGAAATATAGTATAGAATGTATTGGATACCAGCATCAAATCATGCTATAGTTGTAAAGAGGTTTTTCAAGTCAATGTAAAAAGAAATCATATTATAAAGCGGATTATCACTAATCTAGCCTGACAGACTATGTATGATAGCAAGGAGAAGCCATTGTAGATATCTCTCAATGTAGGGAGAAGATAATTGGCACTTTATGTTAATTTGATAATTTTTTAGAATGCGGTATTAAAATAAGGATGAACATGTCAAAGCAGCAGTAGCAAAATATTCAGACACTTTTATTTTTTTTATATATATATATATATATATATATATATATATATATATATACACACACACCATATGTATATTATATATATATATATATATATATATATATATATATGTATACTGTATATACATATATATATATATATATATATATATATATATATATATATATATATTATGGTGTAAAAGCACCGCATAATACTAGAATTACTATCGCTGTATCACCAGAAAATATTTATTAAGATGGGAAAAGATTGTAGAGCTTGATAGTACATTTCCTTCCATCCTGTATACCCACCCAACAAGCATGTTCCTGTTTTGCAGTGACAACCATCAAGTATATAATCGTCTTTAGTACACAGCTGCATCCTTAATTGAAAAATGGACTATGACATCAAGACGTAACAGAAAAAAACAAAGTACATCCTATTTTATAAATATATGTATCACAGGCCATGGTAAGTGGAAAGGGAGAGTATAATAAACCTACCCAACATTGACAAGCCTATTTTAATAATTTATGTGACTAATAAGGCAGACAATAAAAAGTACACGTGACCAGTATGCAATGAAGGGCCTTATAAGACACAGTCCCCTTAGGACTTCAGCTGGTAGGGTGGGACATGAACTTAGGAGCAAAAACCTAAACTTCCTAATAGAGTTTATATCATGTACTTTGTGTCATAATTCCTCCTGTTTGTGTTCAGGGTGTGCTGGGTTGTCACTTGGGTGAGTGCCAGCCCAGTTGTCCAACCTGGAGCTGGGGTGTGTTGAGCTGTCGGTGGTTTGAGTGGCAGTTCAGTCATCCAATCTTATTCTGGGATGTACTGGGTTTTTGCAGATGTTCCCTGTTTCTTGTTATTGCCCAACTTTATAGCTAAGCAGTTTTTCCCAGAACAGTCCCAGTTATTGTCTTCTGCTCAGTTATGCTAGTTAGCCTCTTGGATCTGTGCTCTTGGAATTGATCTTTTGCTGTCTGACCTTTGACTTTGTTTGACCATCCTTTTACCTCGTCCATCTGCTCTGATCCACTACCCGCCAGGTATTCTGACTCTGGACCGTGACCTCACTACGCTTCTGCCTATTCCCTTAATCTGGATGTGCTCTTCTGGTACCCGAAACATTTGACTATCTTGTCCGGGTACTGGCTAGCATCACATTTTGCTTTTGCGTTTAACCCAATTTATACACAATGAAATCCATTTAGAGTTGTTTTAATAGTATATGGTATATTGTATGCATAAACATCACAAAATAGAATGGAGCCATGTTTATCACCACCAAGACACAATACTAATGCACTGGAGAAGGAAGCAGACTCTCATGATAAAGGTGGAGGCCTACCATTCATGGGAGGGATGTTTACCTAGTGTTATAAATGCACACAGATAAAACTTATATAGGACACTGTAAGAGAGGGGAAGAATGAACAGCACCACCTGTAGTTCATATATGTCACACTCCCCGGTCCCCGTGTCCCGCTCTCCGGTTCCCGACGGCGCTCCCTGCTCACCGCTCCGGTCTCCGGTCCTCTCCTCCACGGCCTTCCTGCTCCCTCTCCCTCGCCTGTGTCCTCCATACGTCCTGTTCCCCGCTCCCGGTCCTCCTCTGCGACGCAGGACACTCTGCCGGACACTCCTGCTTCCTCTGCACCGCTTCCTATCCTTGCTTCTGGCACACGGGCCTCGCGCATGCACATTAGGGCGCGCGCGCGGTCACCTCTCTTAAAGGGCCAGTGTCCAGAAACAGGATATTGCATATGAAGGTACAGGGTATAAGAGGATTCCCCTTCCAGGTGGACGGGGCCTGTTCTACGTGTTTAGTAAGCTAGGAGTTCAGGTCCCCCTTTTGCCTTGTTCGGTACTAACCCTGTTTGTCTCGCAGAGCCTGTCCTGCCACGCCAACCGGTCCTAACCACGACTGCTCCAGAACTCCTGTCGGTGACTGTCGGCTGATATTCCACTACCTCTTCAGTCCCGCCAATCTCCGGTCCCTGGCTCTGTTTGGTGACCTGGCATCTCACTCAGCTGGTTCCGGATTCCGTCTGACATCTCTACCCGGCCTCTGACACTGAGCCTCGTCACCCGGACTACCTTCTGGAACTCAGTGATCCCAGGGACATCTACTTCCCAGTTCTCTGTACGGACTGTCTTGCTACCAGGAGTGCTTCGGCTGCCGTGCATCAAGGCCCTCTGGCGGGGTGACCGGCCTGGTTGCCTCACCAGGGGAATCCGGTGTACGGTCCAGTGTTTCCACCACCAGGACCTAACAATATAATAAATGTAATGTGTTAAGTTGATGCATTTCTCAGTTGCTGCATTGATTTATTAGTGTACTGTGAAAATTATTGCTAACTTAATGAGTTTTGTGTAGGAAAGTGTTAGCAATTAATGGTAACATCAGAGAGGGGCTTCAAGTCTGAAGAGACCTAGTACAGCAAAGTGCCTGTAGTTACAGCACAGTGAGCACTAGTCAGACAGAAAGCAGATTCTAAGAGAACAGTAATCCAGAAGGAGTGACAGAATCATTATCATGGAACTGAGTACAGCTTAGTGGAAACCTGGGACAGACCCAAATGGGAGTATAGTTAGGAGCAACGGTGGAGCAGAGCTATTGGTAGACCTTCAACTGCTGAGAGCTGGACAAGGTCGCCCTGTAACAGTGGTAGATTGCAAGCTGCCTGCTAGTATGGTATATTTAGAGAAATAATTCTTTGTCTTAACCACATAGCAGCATCTGGTATGGTAGTTACAGCAGAAAGTAGCACAGAAAGATTCTTCTAATATGAAAGTCTATGAGTGTGAGATTGTGTTGAAAAACAAATAGAAAACGCTGCCATGAAAAGCCATGTATACGAAAACTCTGACAAATCCAAGTGCCCAAACCATCTGGTCTAATGCCAGTTATATGTTATGTCATTTCTACGCATACCTCAGAAAAAGACATTCCATTGGTAACTATAATGGCTCTCCTGCTTCCTTGTTCATCCCCTGCCCCAAACTACATCAGAGGCCTAAAACACACTTCCGCAAAAAAAAAACGTCCGTGTGACACAGTCCATTTTTCAGGTCCGTGTTCCGTTTTTTTGGGATGGCGTATGCGAGCCGTGTGTACGTGTAAAATGTCCGTGTTTGTGTCTAAAATGCCACTGTATGTGTACGTGGAATGTCCGTGTGGAATGTCCGTTTGTGTGTTGCACAATGTCGTTGATACATGTCGGCGGACAGCAGGCAGAGTTGCGCGATGAGAATGAACTCGGGTGAACTTCACCCGACTTCATTGTCATGCCGCGGCTCTGTCTGTGTGCCGCGTACTGATTAGCGGTCACCTGTGAAGGATTCACCAGTGACCGCTAATCCCCCGAGTGACTGAACTGAGCAGCCCTCTCTCATACTTGCCGCTGTATAAAGCGTTGGCCGCGAGTAACCTCAGTGACAGCTCAGCTGATCACCAGCCTTCAGCCGTATGGCTTTATCTGGCTGGTATTAAAATTGGGGGGTACCGCACGCCGTTTTTTTTAATTATTTATTTATTTTACTGTACAGTATAGACATGCCCACCGGCTGCTGTGATTGGGTGCAGTGAGACAGCTTTCACTCAGCGTGGGGGGGCGTGTCTGACTGCAACCAATCACAGACGTCTGTGGGTGGGGAAAGCAGGGAATACGAGATTGATTAATGAGCGGCCGGCATATTCAAAGTAATTGTTGCCGCGTATTCTCTGCACAGCTGTTCCTTGCCGCGCTGGTGATCGGGGAGCGGTATGAGCCGGGGGAAGAAAAAAAATGAGCGCCAATGTAAGTATGACTGAGAACAGCAGGAAAAAAGGTAAGTATACTGAATTTAATTTAAATTTAAAACAAAAAATAAGATCGCTAGTGTAAAAACGCACACGCACGAAACGTGCTGAACACGGACATACTCCGTGTGCGGTACGTGCAGGCACGGACCCATAGACTAAAGCGGGTCCGTCCCTGCGTGCTGCCGGCCAAAACCGGACATGTCGTCCGTGTAGAAAAGCGCACACACGTACTTACCACACGGTCACACGTTCCGTGTGATTTTACGTGTGTGTGCCATCTACCATTGAATAACATGGGTCTCCGTGTGTACGTGTCTCCGGTACGTGCAAATACGTACCGCACACGTACAAATTAAACGGATGTGTGTTGCGGGTCAGAGGCTTTTGCCTCTGGTCCCCAAGGAAGCAGTACTATTAAGCGGGCTTTACACGCTGCGACATCGCTAGCATTTGCTAGCGATGTCGAGCGCAATAGCACCCACCTCCGTCGTACATGCGACATTTGGTGATCGCAGAGACTTGGACTTGTAGCGCCCTGGAAAACCAGGTACAGTAGATGTACATGTAGGCCCCTGCACAACACCTATCCCACAAAGGGTTAACTCAGTCAACCTGAAACCCTAGTCACCCCCCTCAGGGAAGGACGGACACAACAGTGGGCAGGACCAGGCCGATAGGAAACGCCCAACTAGTGGTCTGGAGAGCCCGGGGTGGGAAAACAGTTAAGTGTTAGTTGAAGTTTGGAGTGGAGGTGCAAGCTGACAGGTGCCAGGGTTGGAGCCCTGGCACCTTGGCTAAGTGGCAGACGATAACAAACGTCTGCAGGAGATGGGAAGGCGGCTGCGGAGATCCGAGGTGGACCGGGACAGGGTTGGAGCCCGCCGGTACCGACACCGGAGAACCAACCTGGAAACCGTGTACACAGAGGGGGTACTTGGACCCTGAAGCGAGGACCGGCACCGATGGTGTGACGCCCTGGGCAAGCCAGGGGTCACAGGTCATTACACCACCACACCCTACATCCCAGTCAGGAACATCAAAGCTACCAAAATCCTTGTTGCCTTCCTCCAGGGGCTGATGTTCACACCAGGGGGTGGGCCAGGCGGTTGGCTCCGCCCACCGAGGAGTACACAGCCCTGGAGGCGGGAAGAACCAGGCAGTCAGCTCAGGGAAGAGCTTGAGATGAGTTCAGGGGAGTGAAGTAGAAGGAAGTGGTAAAGGAGCTAAGTGAAAGTGAAGTAGCAGTGGAGCAAGGAAGAAAAGGAACAACAGTGTACGTAGAAAGGCCTGAAGTGAGTCCAGCTAAGTGCAGGACAGGTCAGCAAGGTCAGCAACAGCGGTGATCGTCTGAAGGGGGACTGCTCGGAGGTTGCTGGAAGGACCGCGGTCGAGTAGTGGCCGGCGGTCTGGAGCAGTATACGAAGGACAGTCAGCACCAGGGCAGGGGCCTCTCGGACCCCGGCAAGACTAGGAGTCGCCATAATTTGCCGAATCCGTCAGTGAAGGGGACGTCGATCCCCCAACAACCAAGTCCCGATTGAAGACAACCGTCCAACCATTAGTGAGGAACACCGCCACCGCCAGGGCACCAGCTCCTCAGGGCCAGCGTCTGCGGGCAAAGTAGGGCTCCTCCGGCCCATATCCAAGCCGGGGAGCGGGTTACCAGTGGGAACCCATCGCTACCAACTTAGAAACATCAGGTGCAGGTCAGAGGGACATCACCGTTACCTGCTGGGAGAGCAAGTGCAGCCGTCCGTGGGAACCGTCTTTCCAGCCGTGTGGTTTACCGTAAAACTGTGTCAACGTCTCAGGCTGAGTGAGTACCACAGTGCCGCAAGGCATAGCGCTGCCCCCGCGTCCCTGCGCCCACCAGGCCCTGCACCTTCCACACCATCACCGGGCCCCGGGATCACCAACCCCTACCCACGGAGGGGCAACCCAACACCTGGCTGCTCCGCGTCACCACTCCCGGGATCCCCATATTGAGCAGCGGTGGTGCTACAAATCACCACAAACGTGGGTGGCGTCACGGACAATCTTCCCCAACAAAATCCCCTTTTCACTCACGGGCGAGGAGTGCCGCTCAAGAACCCCCGGGATCCGGCCCACCGCTCGAGCCACCACTGAGCAGCAGCAGCAGCCGGACCCGAGCAGAGGGGTGAGCGCGGTGCCGGCAACCTCCTCCCCGCCCGCGACAACTTGGCATCACGAACAGGATCTTACCGCTCTGCCGTTGGGTAGAGGTGCGCCTTGTGACCGCCGGAGGTATCCGGCTGAAAATTTCCAGAAGTCGCCATCTTTGGCGCGAAAAGTCCCCACTCGAGCGTCTTCTCGAGTAGCAGAGGCGCGAAGGCCAAAACTCCGCCCCAATAGAGGAGTGGCCGGAAAGAATCTAAGGGGGACGCGATGGCGGCTGGCTGCATGTGAAAGCAGCTATAAAGGCACGATTGTCGAGATGTCCGCTCCAGTCAATAACAGCGAGACCCCCGCGCCCGGCACGGCGACGTGGTTGAGGGACTGGACCGTCCCGCTGAGTAATCGTCTGCAGGCCCATATGCAACTCCTCCTGGAGGAGTGGAAGACCGACATGGCGGATGTGGTGGCTGCTATGTGGAGACGCGAGGCAGAAGAGGATTTGGAGGAGCGGGTAAGCGACCCACGCCCCTGTATTCCTGAGGGATCGGCCATTGGAGCTGAGGGGCCCGGCCGGCTTCCGCTCACCCTGCCTCTCTCCCCGCTACCCGTGATGGCTACTGCCGCTCCACCATTAGACCCGCTACCTACCCAATTGGTAGCGATACCCTGCCCAGCCGCCCCGGCGGACCAGCCGGCTGCAGACGTCCGGGACGTCCCTGAAGTACACCAGGGGGAACCGCTAGGACCGCGGCCCCTTAACAACATGGTGCCAGAAGTCCCGGCAGTGACTGTGCCAGACCCTGAGCCTGGAACCGTGGCCTGGATGAAGGCCCGGGTGATTTAATTCCACCGGCGTCAGCAGGAGCAGATCTTCCGGATGATAGAGCAGTGGACCAACGAGGTGGAGGAGCTGATTACAACTGCCCCGATGTACGGAGGGGAAATGGATGTAGCAGAGTCGACTGGTGACCCACGTCCCTATGTCCTACCAGGACCGGCCGCTGCGGCTGAGGGGCCCGGCCTAGTCTTGGCCTATGCATCACCCTTGCCGTTACTTATGGGGCGCCTTAGTGTAAGCTCGCCTAATCTGCTGCTCCGTGCTACCACGGAAGGGTCTGAAATGCTGGATGCTAGAGGCCAGGAAGCTGCGACAGCTGGCGGCAACCAGCCTGAGGCAGGAACACGAGATGACGACTCCGGCCCTAGTCCCGGGTCTGCTGCTGAGTTTGAAGAGGCAAGTGAGCGTTCCCGCTATGTAGGAGACCCCGTGGTTGTCCATACCCCGCGTACCGGTGGAAATGGGTATCGGGTGCCCCTGTCACCGCAGGCATGTCAGTGCATGTTTGATGTGCTGGTGGCAGAGGATGGGTCCGCCTCAGCAGAAAAGTACGAGTAGGGCAGCGGAGCACCGTTGTCCAGTCCCCGTTGGGACCACCTTTGAGTTTGTTTAAAAGTTGAAAAGTTGAAAATGATAAGAAAAATTATTACCGATTACTTCACCAGATTATCTTTGTGATTGAACCGGCCGGAGCCGGCACCGTTGTCCGCGTGGGGACCGTTTAAAAAGTTACCATGGGAACTATCCATGGACAAGCCCGTGAACTTGCAGGGCAACCACAAACGTTAAGTGGCTTGTAAATATGTTGTTTTACAGTACCATTTTCCGCAGTTGCCGCCTCCAGAGAGGCAGGTTGGAGGGAGGGCCCTCAGCAGAGTAGGCTGGGGCCCAGCCACCAAAGGAACCGGTGGCTATCCTCTGGAGGGGAAGGACAGATCCCGCTCGGGTGACTTGTGCTGGACTGTGGGTCAAGGGGTGCTGCCTGGGCTTTAGGGGCAGCATCAGGGCCAGGTTGCTTGGGTGGGAGAGAGCGGAAACCGTACCCGTAAAACCGTTTAGTAACGTTTAAGAAATGTGCCTCCCGTTGTGGGATGATGTTATCCTTTATATGTTATCTTTTTACATTTTACAGAAAATAAAACCGGTGTTGGACGGGCAGCCCGCGGACGGTCTGCATTTTGCTAAGGGGGAATGTGACGCCCTGGGCAAGCCAGGGGTCACAGGTCATTACACCACCACACCCTACATCCCAGTCAGGAACATCAAAGCTACCAAAATCCTTGTTGCCTTCCTCCAGGGGCTGATGTTCACACCAGGGGGTGGGCCAGACAGTTGGCTCCGCCCACCGAGGAGTACACAGCCCTGGAGGCGGGAAGAACCAGGCAGTCAGCTCAGGGAAGAGCTTGAGATGAGTTCAGGGGAGTGAAGTAGAAGGAAGTGGTAAAGGAGCTAAGTGAAAGTGAAGTAGCAGTGGAGCAAGGAAGAAAAGGAACAACAGTGTATGTAGAAAGGCCTGAAGTGAGTCCAGCTAAGTGCAGGACAGGTCAGCAAGGTCAGCAACAGCGGTGATCGTCTGGAGGGGGACTGCTCGGAGGTTGCTGGAAGGACCGCGGTCGAGTAGTGGCCGGCGGTCTGGAGCAGTATACGAAGGACAGTCAGCACCAGGGCAGGGGCCTCTCGGACCCCGGCAAGGCTAGGAGTCGCCATAATTTGCCGAATCCGTCAGTGAAGGGGACATCGATCCCCCAACAACCAAGTCCCGATTGAAGACAACCGTCCAACCATTAGTGAGGAACACCGCCACCGCCAGGGCACCAGCTCCTCAGGGCCAGCGTCTGCGGGCAAAGTAGGGCTCCTCCGGCCCATATCCAAGCCGGGGAGCGGGTTACCGGTGGGAACCCATCGCTACCAACTTAGAAACATAAGGTGCAGGTCAGAGGGACATCACCGTTACCTGCTGGGAGAGCAAGTGCAGCCGTCCGTGGGAACCGTCTTTCCAGCCGTGTGGTTTACCGTAAAACTGTGTCAACGTCTCAGGCTGAGTGAGTACCACAGTGCTGCAAGGCACAGCGCTGCCCCCGCGTCCCTGCGCCCACCAGGCCCTGCACCTTCCACACCATCACCGGGCCCCGGGATCACCAACCCCTACCCACGGAGGGGCAACACAACACCTGGCTGCTCCACGTCACCACTCCCGGGATCCCCATATTGAGCAGCGGTGGTGCTACAAATCACCACAACCGTGGGTGGCGTCACGGACAATCTTCCCCAACAAAATCCCCTTTTCACTCATGGGCGAGGAGTGCCGCTCGAGAACCCCCGGGATCTGGCCCACCGCTCGAGCTACCACTGAGCAGCAGCAGCAGCCGGACCCGAGCAGAGGGGTGAGCGCGGTGCCGGCACCCTCCTCCCCGCCCGCGACAACGGCCTAGCTAATTAACCAATTGAGGGCAGGATTTTAGCTCCTGTCCCAACCTAAGTCCCGTAAAGGAGACAACCTCCCACAGAGAGGGATAGGGCAACCGCCAGGGCCCGTAGATCCCAAGGGTCAGCATCAGACGGGCAAGGCTCCCAACCAAAGGGCCGGGAGCGGACTCCCGCGTTTCACACCGGGAATTCCTACCTACAACACACCGAGTGCAGAGGAGAGAGACTTTGACTACCAACCGGGTGTGGGATCAGATACACCCGTCTGCGGCAGACAGCCACCATCCCCTTGGTTTACCACATGACTTATGTGCTTTATTCGACCGTGAGTAACATCCCCGGCCTGGCCAGGTGCGCCGGCCCCTGCAATCACCATGGGTGGCGTCACAGAGATTTTACAACCAATCCCGTATAAATATGTCCCCTTTTATTCGGAGTGTCCGCGTGACCCCCAAGTCCGGAGAACCCCTCGAGCCACACCGTAGATCCGGATCCGAGCAGCACCGGTTGCTGGCACGGAGGCAGCACAGACTAACCCGGCCCAAGAAGGAGAGAAAGAGCCAGAGCAGAGATTAGGCAGGAACAGGAGAAATCGGGTCGACTAAGCGTGTGAGAGAGGAGACACTGTCTGTAGTCTGTCCGAGAATGGTGGTTTAGGAAAAAGTACTGTGCCGGCTGCAAGAGAGACAATGAGCTAAATCGCAAGAGAGCCCTGGTGACCGTTGAGCAAGTACCTGAATGAGCAAATACGAACAGAAGAAGAAGATGTAACCCGAAGGAGTTGGGAGACCTCAGGCCCATGATAGAAATAGAGTGCTCTACAAGGAGAAGTGCGTACTGACGGGCATCACAGCATTGAGCTTCCGGGAGTGGACTTGTTCCCCCCTGACTGTACTGTGAATCTTTACTGGTATGCACACTTAATAGGGCATAGCATAGGCCTCAGTAGCCAGAGCGCGGTTACTGCGTGGCCCAAGTAGTGGAGGCCAGCTAGGTTGCCGTTTTGAACATTTTGTGCTTGCCTGTTTGCACTGATGAATTGATATTTGTAATAGCTTGTTGAAGTATAGTTGGGGCACTCCAGCTTGACTCTCCAGTGTGGTAAATTTGACTGTTACCACAATACTTACCCCCATTCACTTGCATAAATGCTTATTTCTTGCCTGTAAAGAAGGCTGCACGCTTGTTTCTGCCACCTCGTCATGCATACTGTAATTGAACTCTGCACAACGGTGGTCCCTCGGGCACCGCAACACCAACACTAAAGGGCAGTATGCCTGATTTAATAGTATAGGCGTCACCAATAGGTTCTAAGCCAGACACTCTGCATTATGTGTGTGGGACTGAAGTCCAATACAACACTTTTCTGTATTCATTTGTAATTCAAGGAAACCAACTTGGCCATAAATTGTAGGTGTGTGGATACTTCTTTTATCAGTTTTTTTCACCTGTGCGGACTCAGTTTTTATCATGGGGCCTGCTGCATTCTACTGTACATTGATGTATTCTCTTGGTGCTGGTAAATACAGCTGCTTTCTTTTTTTGTGATGTTTTATGGAATGATAGGTCCTTTTGAGTTAATTGCTATATATTACCCAAATTGTGTAAATTATAACAACATTAGAAGTCAGTGAAGAGTACAATGATGATACTGTATAAGACATGAGGCTTCAGAGGTTATATTATTGCTTGTAATAAATACATTACTACTGCACCTCTTTTGGGAGGCCTCAACTCATCAAGCAGTAATTGCTAGAAATCTGGCTTAGAACTACGCAAAATATTGATAAAGTTTCATGCAACTTCTAGTCTAGACTTTTTGGCAGATCTTGGATTGAATGAGCATGACCAAGAACGCTCGATAATAATGCATCATATTTTGCACTACAAGAGTGGTGTAAGTTACAAATGAAATGCTTTCTAGTCCCTTAGTGAATTTTCTGCATTTTACTCTAGCACACAGTTCAGCAGGACTATCATTCAAAATGCCATTTTTAATCAGTCAGAACTGAAATGTCTTTGCACACTTATATTACAGCTGTTTTCTACTACCATGGTAAGGCTGAGTTTACATGTCCTGTAACATCTGTTGTAACATTCCCTGTCAAAAAGATTTCTATCGGATTTGTTTTTTTAACATCAAAGTCTATGGAGAACTGATTGGTTAAGAAAAAAATGGATCCGTTACAAATGCAAGAATAACGGATAACTAAAGAGGAATTCATTAACAGATCCCTTCTCCATAGACTCCCATGTTAAAAAAAAACAGATGCAGCAGACATCAGTTATTTAAAATCAGACAAAAAGTTGTGTTAGCAGAACTTTTTTCCCAACTGATCTCTACAGGATTCATATGATGATTACAGGACATGTGAACTCAGCCTAACGAAGGAGCCTTCTACTGTACATTCAATTTCACGTAAAGAAATTGGGAGGTTTTTGTTTTGTCCAAAATTCCAAAATCGACAGAAACAAAATTGCAACATGTTGCATCAGATGTTATAAGTTTGGAAGAATTCCTCCCTAGCAATATTGCTTTTTGGGGAAAATATCTCTTGATGTTGCACATGAGGGTACTTGTAAGACATTACATTGAAGTTGTGTTATGAACATAAACACGCTCACACACAGGTAAGGCTACTTTCACATTTCCGTCTTTTACCCTCAGTCACAATCCGTTTTATGACTGATGCAACTGATCCATCGCAGATAGTGATAAAAATTACGCAACGGATCCTGTGAAAAAAACTGATCTGTTGTACAATTTTATTTTTTTTCTTCCTCCAGGGAAAGGTTATGCACCATAGAAAAATGGTATGAACCCATAGAGAGAGAGAGAGAGAGATTTGTGACCAGAATTTAATTTCCAGTTGATCTGGGCGTAAACAAAACTCATCTGTCGCCTGATTCCGTCATTTCAGAAATGACGATGGATCCCTGCGCCCATAGGCTTTCCATTCCGGATCCGTCGCTGTCCATTTTTTCGCCGCATAGAAAAAACGTTACATTTTGCGTTGCTTCCACCCGATGGTCAGTCCCACGACTGATCCGTTGCGGGACGGATGCAACGCAAGCCCATCAGTCGCAATCCATCGTTAATACAATTCTATGTGGAAAAAACGGAATCCTGCAAAGTATTTTGCAGGATACCATATTTTCTCAAGGCGACGTATTGCAACTGAAGGAAAAAGACAGAAGTGTGAAAGCAGCCTAACTGAAAAGGGGAAGACCTACTACAGGGAGAAGACATACCTGCACAAAACTAGGACTTTTACAGACTAGAAAGATTCTAGCTGCACAACTCAAAGCACCACCTCGGACCTGACACCCTAAAAGGCCTTAGAAGGGGTTTTTTGTATCTCCTGAAGGACCAGAGGGGATGCCGCGACTAGAGAAGAGCGAAACTGAGGTTTGGTTTTCGAACCAAACACCAACTTAAAAAAACAGAGTTCGAATTTGGAGTTTGAATGCTTTACATACGAACTGAACTGGCCTGAGCAACGCTGTCCTCAGGTACACTTGGTGCTTAACCCTGTGCGATCCACTTGAAGTGTTTGAACGGCTCCCACTGGTGGTAATAGCAGTGTTATAACATGTAGTGTGTAACCAAAAAAAATTAGAAAATGCTCGCCCGCCCTTTCCCAGTAGAGATGTGCTTATGGCTGGCTGTATGTGGGTAAACTAAAACTGCTAATCAGTGTTTCTGAACCTCCTCGGTCAAGGTTCAGACACATGGAGGTTCGGTTCATTTGCTGCCACAAACCAAACCTCCAAAGGTTCGCTCATATTTAGCCGCAACGCACTACCAACAAGGGGAGAAGAAATTGAGCAGGAAGCTACAAAAACTCAGAGTGAGAAAATTAAAACATAGTTCATAAAAGGTAGAGAGGGAAAGCTGAAAAGAGCTACAAATAAGCATTTACCCAATATTTACCCAATAAACTAAAACCCCTAAGCTGAAGGGCTGGAATGCCTAAACACAAGTCCAGATAGAGGTATAGTCAGCAAGGAAGTGCAGTGAAAAGTGAACATATAAAACCTAATCCAGAATGTCACAGGGCAGACCCAAAACGGGAAAATGAGAAACACCTGGAGGGGAGCAAACAATCAACATTTGCACAGGGTAGAAAAGGTAATAGCCCACCAGACAGAAGATCTGACCATGCAACAACAGGTCACTGGATTGAATCCCCAAACCAAGCCATGACTGTACCCTGCCATCTATAAAGGACCACTAGATCCTCAGAAGCCTCAACCGTCTGATGTCTCTGATCATCCGTCACCAGGAGATCCACATGAAGATCCCCCAAATCAACCCAGGAGTAGGTATGAGCAGACTCTTGGAAGTTCGGGTTCTCCGGGTTCGACCGAACTTTAGTTAAAAGTTCCGTTAGAGCCCCAGACCCCAAACCCAATATAAGTGAATGGGGATCCGAACTTTTGTGCTGTAAAATGGTCATAGTAACAGCTGGGGGTCTGGTAAAGGAAGCAAGGTGGGGACAATTGCCCTGCAAACATATGACTATTGAATAAAATGGGCAGCATTTTATGTTTTAAATTCCTTCGTATGGTGGACTCACAAACACAAATATTAGCTAATGTGAGAATGACCTTTAGTTTCTTGGTGGTTACCTTGGGTTCCTTCGTGACTTTGTGGACTATTATACAACTTGCTCTCAGAGTAATCTTTGTTAGTGAACTCACTGGGGAGGATAATAATGGTTTTAAATTTTCTCCTTTTGAACACAATCTGTCAAACTGGATTATAAACTCAAACTCATTAGAGATAGTTTTATTACCTTTTCCAACTAGTGAGCATCAACAACTCTATTTTGAAGTCTTCAGAAATTTATTTTGTTTATGCCTTGATAGACTTCCACAAATATGAGTTGTGAAGATCCTTATTGTTTAAATAAAACAAAGAAATCCAGGAAACAGGGTACTGGACGCCCTCTTTTTGGTAACCTTGTTAGTGCAGAAAAATTATAATGTGCAGGACCTTCGTCATTGTATTGAGTGTGAACACACTTTAATTTTGCCTTCAAATTTTCTGCTAATCCTAAAGGTTCACATATAGTTGAAATCAGAAGTTTTCACATACTTTCTAAAAAGACACATATTCATGTTTTTCTTTTTTTTCAATTCTTTATTTATCATCAAACATGGAGACAGTCCAAATTTGACACAATGCAATACGGAAATAACATAACCATATTCTTGACATGGTAACCGAATTTTGAATATAACAAAGAGATGCAAGAAGAAGCAGAAGAGTAGAAAGAAAGGGTGACAGAGAAAAGGCAGAAGAAGAGTGACAGGAAATGGGGGGGAGAAGAAGCAGAAGGTGGTGTGAGGGAAGAAGGAAGGGAACACACAAGGGGAAACATGGAACAAGAACCCATAAAAAGCAGGACAGGTATCGACCCGAGGACCCTAGGATGAGGTATCCCTATACAATAATGACCCGAAGCATACTGCCAAACTGGTTAAAAAGTGGCTTAAGGATAACAAATTAAATGTTTTGGAGTGGCCATCACAAAGCCCTGATCTCAATCCTATTGAAAATTTATGGGCAATGCTAAAAAGGCCGGTGCGTGCAAGGCAACTTACAAACATGGCTCAGCTACACCAGTTCTGTCAGGAGGCATAGGAGTCCAAATTCATACCAACTATTGTGAGAAGCTTGTGGAAGGATATCCAACACATTTCACCCATGTCATACAGTTTAAGGCCAATGGTACCAAATACTAATGAAATGTATGTAAACTTTTGACTTTGCAGAAAGTAATTAAAAACCCTGAAAACATTTTCTCTCTCATGATATTGGATCACTTTCTCAATAAAAAATTGAAAAGTATATATTTTTTTGTACTTATTTGTTTGATTCTGTTCCCTTTATATACTTTTAGAACTTGTGTGAAAATCTTATGTAATTTTAATTGAAATTTATGCTGAAATATGGAAAATTCTGAAGGGTCCACAAACTTTCAAGCACCACTGTAAATGCAATGTAAGCCAAACCAACTCCTTGTAGTCATAAGCAACAGGCTCCCCCTCCCCACACACCATTCTACTGCTGATTGACACTTTTCTCACTATGCAGCACGGATAAGAAACCTACATCTCATTCATAGTGAGGCCTTCATAGTGCACACAATACAATTAGGAAAACTAAAGAGTTTGTCTAAATTGCTATCTAAATCACTGCATGAAAACATGTAAGCCCACTGCACTATAACTAAGGTACGGTATCAGTCAATAAGTTTTGCTCTCTTCAAGTAGGAAAACCAAAGAAATGAGCCAGAACACATGTTGGTATAAGTGTAATGTCTAGGTGTACATTCACACTGTGGTCATTTAACAGTCAAAACCTAGGATAAAATCAAAATGAGCAAATACCCTGCAGAAAGTAAATAAATAGTAATAGTATACATAAATAACATTGGGTACTTAGTTGACAATATTTTGATCAAAAGAGTGCAAAAGCCATCCCTCAGAGACACCCAATTAGATTGGACCCTGACACTTGTTGTTCACCTTGCTAAGTGTCAACAGAAAATAGACAGGGGCAGGGCATGACCCACATCTTAGGCAGCTTTAACATTGCGTTTTTACTCACGTTCACTGGTCCCGTCGGGGCATCCATCTGAACCTCCCCTTCCCCAGGCAAAATGGGTTTCGGATGCATACGGCGACGGGGCCATTGACTATAATGCAGCAGACGGAGTTAGCGTGTGCTCCGTCTTGCACCATTTTCAGGCATATACGTTTTCTGGAGGCGGGCACCCGAATATAGCCTGCTACGTCTGGGTGTCCGCTTGCAGAAAACAGATGTGCCCGAAAATGGTGCATGACAGAGCACATGCTGACTCCATCTGTTCCATTATAGTAGACAATAGTCCCATTGGCGCATGTGTCCAAAACACGTTTTGCAAGGGGGGGGTTCAGACAGATGCCAAAATGGGACCAGTGAACATAGGAAATAACACAATGTGAAAGTGGCCTTACTGTTTTGCAACTTTCAACAGAAGGCTATTAGACAAGATGCACAACCCTAAAAGGGGGAGTCATGTCCCTGTATGTACAAACTACAAAACAACTAAAGCAGAGCAAATGAAATAAGAACACATGACGTAGCCAGCATATATAGGAGGGGAGCCAACTACATCTGTTCCCCTCCTATATATGTTGGCTAGATCCTTCCTTTTATGCCAGCTTTAGTGTAACGCCTGCCTGGATCCACAGACTCAGACGGGCTGTAATGGACAGGCTAGAGGGAAGCCACTCACCAAGCAGGACCCCCAGAAGCCTGAAACCCTTTAACCCCTATACAGGGATTTGGAATTACACAGGGCCCAAGGTGATCACTTCCGTGGAAGGCTGCAGTCCGATGAGAGTAGTAGTCAGGCAGGGTCAAACTGGGAAATACAAAACAGGGACAGAATTGGCAGACAGGGTTGCAGACAGAAAACAAAGCAGAGGTCAAATCCGGATCGGGCAGCGAGGTACATAAATAGCAGGCAGGATGGTAGTCAGGAAACAAGCAGAAGTCAGAACACCAGAATCATTAAACAGAACAGGGCGGAAAAGGAACCAGGAATTCAGAACTATCTGTGGCAGTGGTCAGCCGACAGGAGGCGAAATAAGAAGGGTGTGGTGTCTTCCCATTGGTTGTAGCTGATTGATGATAACTTCAGCTGGAAGACACACGCCACCTACAGTCAGCCAGTGGTACTGCAGATCCCAAGGAAACCCAGCCGAGTGGATGAGCGGAGCCTGTGCCCACCAGCGCCGCTGGCATCAACTCCTCTCCCATCACCAGCACTATACATGGCAGGAAGATGGCGTTACCTGTTGATCGAAGTAGATATCGCTGGAGCAGACTCCGATGGGGACATAACATTTAGTATATCTAAGCTGGCCTGATGAGGTGTTGTGATCCAAAGTAACTGGTGGTTGTAGTATTTGTTGTTGTGTGTGGTTGTGGCATTAACCCTTATTGTTTTTTGTTGCTACCTTACTGCACTTGCTTTTCTCCTGAGTCTCTCATTGCTTATTCCCATTAGTTTGCAGTGTGTCAGAGTTTTGGATTTGCCCTGTCTTTATCTGTGTTTCCATGATACTCCTGTTCCTTCCTTCCCTGGTGGGAGGGAATATCAGATTAGTTCTGGTCATGAGCATAGCCAGTCATGAGACTCAGTCATCTTTACCATTAGGGGTAACACAAAGGTTAGGGATAGCCTAGGGACTCCTAGTGTTAGGTACAGTATAGGAACCCCTGTCCCTTGCTATCTTGCAGTTACATTGGGACAAATCCTGACTCTATTTAGCCCTAAGATGACTTTATGTAGCCACGGAGGCTGGCACCCTATATTTGTACAAATGGCGCTACCCCTCAACTTCGAGTAGTCCTATGAAGCCCTAATAAGCCCTGAAGGAGCACAGATATGAGTCTTATATATTAAAAGTTTTTAGGAGATGTGTACTGCTGGATGTTGCTGGGCAATCATGTGTCCGCGTCCCAGGTGGAAGAGTGCAACTGGATGTGATATAATGATCACATGACTGCATGCTGTATTTCGATATAGAACAATGTGCTCTAGTCTGAAACACATCACAGGTTAAAGGAGCTCTAATGGTTTACAAACAGGCACTATTTATTCACCCTAAGTAGGTATTCTTATTACCACCTGAGAACTTCTACTCATATCAAAATTTGTTTTCATCCTTGGTTTACAACTTACTGAGTTCTAGTCTGCTTATTTCAAGAAGTTTGAGGTTGATTTCTTATGGGTTTATTAGGGCTTCATAGCACCAGTCAACGCTGAGCGGAGGGCGCCACTTGCGTAAATATAGGGTGTTAACCTCCAGGGCTAATTAGGGCCAGGATTATTTAGTAATACCTAATCTCATTTACTTTAATTGTGTTTATTTACATCATTGGGGGGCAGGTATGGCCATAGATATGTTATTAATGTTTTGCTGTGAATTAATATTTAATTTATTACTCCAACTCATCATATATTTTGATTATATGTACTGTTACTATTTTTTTTGCTTTAGTTTTTTGTACTTTGTACATACAGGGCTTTGGCTTCCCTTTTTTGGTCTGTGCAAGTTTTCTATAGAGCTTTCCATTGACAGGTGCAAAACAGTAAGGTCTGGGCCTGTTCTAGCCCCATCTATTTCAAGGTCTGTTGACATATATTGAAGTGAACTTCAAGACTTTGGATCCATCCTGATTGAGTACACCTTGTCTTGTTGGGATGATATTTTTGGACATATACACCTAGTTGAGGCTAGAAGCAAGACGTGGTCTATTACGTATTGTTGCCCACTTCAAATCAATGTATATTGCCGAAAATAATGTCTGACCATGCACACTGTGGTTGCATCTGCATCATTATAGTAAACTAGAAGGTGGCCCGATTCTACGCATCGGGTATTCTAGAATTTACGTATTGTGTAGTTCATGTATGATTTTTGTTATATATATAGATGTTGTTGTGTGTAGTTACCAAGTGTTTGTGTAGGGCGCTGTACATGTTCTGGGTGTTGTCTGGGTGTGGCGGGGGGTGAGAGCGGTGTTGTATGTGTGTTGCGTGTGTTGCGTTGTTTGTGGAGCGCTGTGTGGCTGTAGCATTTTGTGTGTGTTCCGCGGTTTGTGTGTGTGTGGTGTGTTTTGGGGGGAGGTATGTTTTGTGCAATGTGTGTGTTGTGCGGTATGTGCGTATATTTATGTATGCCGCGGTGTTTGTGTGTTGGGTGTTGTGTGTGTGCAGCGTTGTCTGTGTGTGTGAGTGTCTGTGTAGGGCAGTTGTTTGTGGTTCCCAGTGTGTGTGTGTGGTGTGTTGTGCAGTGCGCGCGCGCGCGTGTGTGTGTGTGTGTGTTGGGGGGAGGTGTGCACTTCCCATCGTGCTCCATCCCCCATGCAGCGCACTCCCCATCGTGCTCCATCCCCCATGCAGCGCACTCCCCATCGTGCTCCATCCCCTATGCTGCGCACCCCCCATCATGCTCCATCTCCCATGCTGCGCACTCCCAAACGTGCTCCATCCGCCATGCTGCGCACTCCCAAACGTGCTCCATCCACCATGCTGCGCACTCCCAAACGTGGTCCATCCGCCATGCTGCGCACTCCCAAACGTGCTCCATCCGCCATACTCCGCACTCCCCATCGTATTGCATCCCCCATGCTGCGCACTCCCAAACGTGCTCCATCCGCCATGCTGCGCACTCCCAAACTTGCTCCATCCGCCATGCTGCGCACTCCCAAACGTGCTCCATCCGCCATGCTGCGCACTCCAAAACGTGCTCCATCCGCCATGCTGCGCACTCCCAAATGTGCTCCATCCGCCATGCTGCGCACTCCCAAACGTGCTCCATCCACCATGCTGCGCACTCCCAAACGTGCTCCATCCGCCATGCTGCGCACTCCCAAACATGCTCCATCCGCCATGCTGCGCACTCCCAAACGTGCTCCATCCGCCATGCTGCGCACTCCCAAACGTGCTCCATCCGCCATGCTGCGCACTCCCAAATGTGCTCCATCCGCCATGCTGCGCACTCCCAAACGTGCTCCATCCGCCATGCTGCGCACTCCCAAACGTGCTCCATCCGCCATGCTGCGCACTCCAAAACGTGCTCCATCCTCCATGCTGCGCACTCCCAAATGTGCTCCATCCGCCATGCTGCGCACTCCCAAACGTGCTCCATCCGCCATGCTGCGCACTCCCAAACGTGCTCCATCCGCCATGCTGCGCACTCCCCATCGTGCTCCATCCCCCATGCTGCACCAGCATCAGCCTCTCTACCCGCAGCATCAGCATCTCTGCCCGCAGCATCAGCCTCTCTCCTCCCAGCATCAGCCTCTCTACCCGCAGCATCAGCCTCTCTCCTCCCAGCATCAGCCTTTTCTGTCCCCAGCATCAGCCTCTCTCCTCCCAGCATCAGCCTTTTCTGTCCCTAGCATCAGCCTCTCTCGTCCCAGCCTAAGCCTCCCCCAGCATCAGCCTCTCTCCTCCCAGCATCAGCCTCTCTCCTCCCAGCCTCCCCCAGCATCAGCCTCCCCCAGTATCAGCCTCTCTCCTCCCAGCCTCCCCCAGCATCAGCCTCCCCCAGCATCAGCCTCTCTCCTCCCAGCCTCCCTCCTCCCAGCCTCCCCCAGCATCAGCCTCCCCCAGCATCAGCCTCTCTCCTTCCAGCCTCCCCCAGCATCAGCCTCCCCCAGCATCAGCCTCTCTCCTCCCACCCTCCCCCAGCATCAGCCTCCCCCTCCCACCCTCCCCCAGCATCAGCCTCCCCCAGCAGCAGCCTCTCTCCTCCCAGTCTCCCCCAGCATCAGCCTCTCTCCTTCCAGCCTCCCCCAGCATCAGCCTCCCCCTCCCAGCCTTCCCCAGGATCAGCCTCTCTCCTCCCAGCCTCTCTCCTCCCAGCCTCCCTCCTCCCAGCCTCCCCCTCCCAGCCTCCCACAGCATCAGCCTTCCCCTCCCAGCCTCCCACAGCATCAGCCTTCCCCAGCATCAGCCTCTCTCCTCCCAGCCTCCCCCAGCATCAGCCTCTCTCCTTCCAGCCTCCCCCAGCATCAGCCTCCCCCTCCCAGCCTTCCTCAGGATCAGCCTCTCTCCTCCCAGCCTCCCTCCTCCCAGCCTCCCCCTCCCAGCCTCCCTCAGCATCAGCCTTCCCCTCCCAGTCTCCCCCAGCATCAGCCTCCCCCTCCCAGCCTTCCCCAAGATCAGCCTCTCTCCTCCCAGCCGCCTCCAGCACGCCGTGCTCCTCTGCTGACACTCACAGATCCGATCGCATACACTCACAGATCCGATCGCATACACTCACACACACCCGATCGCATACACTCACACACACCCAATCGCATACACTAACACACACCCGATCGCATACACTCACACACACACACACTGATGATATCGCACATCCACGCTCACACTCACAACATCCGGAGATACCACATGCTTCTGGCCATGTGATCCTCCGGCAGGTCCTGGAAGGTCACAACAGCACAGTATCGAGGCCGAGAAGCAAGCGATATCGCCGGATGCTGTGAGTGTGTGGATGCGATGTGATGTGTGTGTGAGGTGTGTGTGAGAGTGAGTGTGAGCCGGTGTACACTGGTAACTATGATACACATCGGGTAACCAAGGGACCTTAGTTACCCGATGTGTATAATGGTTACCAGCGTTCACGGGCTCCGTCAAGATCCCAGCATCGCAAGGTTATGTCTGGCATTGCTGGGATCGTGACGGAGCCGGTGTAGAAGCAAGCGATATCCCAGGATGTTGTGAGTGTGTGGATGTGATGTGTGAGGTGTGTGTGAGAGTGAGTGTGATCTGATGTGTGTGTGTGTACTCACCTGGGAGCTCCGTGTCAGTTGGGCCAGAGCGAGCGTGCATTGCGTGAGGGGGGCAGGGCCTGCAGAGAGTCGGGGCGAGAGGCCAATCTGTGTGGGGGGGTGGGGCCATGGCTAGCCCAGCGGCCAATCAGCTTTGTGTCACTGTAAGGACACAATTTTGGAGCATGACAGACAGACAGACAGAATAAGGCAATTATATATATAGATAGCCCCATTAGCGCATATACTCAAATCCCGTCTTGCGGGGGGTTCAGACATAAGTCCAAAGGAGCCACTGAACGTGGGTTCAAACATGATGTGAACACTGCCTAAGACATAAGGTTAGCTTGTTTTCCCGTCACCTTCCTTCACCCTGTTTCTTGCATGTACATTAATTCTATGTAAAACAACTGAATTTATTGATGTGAGCAGGTGTAAGCTCTGGTTCACTGAGCCACTATGAGGTAGCTAACCTTTTGTGTATGACCATATATTGGATGGTCCCTAGCCAAAGTTCAGCAGTAGAATATTGCTTAATGCTTTTAATAATAATAATAATAATAATAATAATAATAATAATAGCACTGGAAAAAAAATGCAGATGTTTGGCCATGTAGATAAATATAAACTAATATAAAGTCTCACAATGCCTTAAGGAAGAAAAAAAGTAATGGAGGTGGAATGACATGTGAGGATATCCTGTACAACAGAATCACTTTGGAACACTTTGCTTTTCACACACTTTATAACGTGCTTGTACCACCCAACCTATTTATAGAGCATTATATATCCTTAACATAAAGTATCTTAAAATGACTACATTATAATTTTGGGCATTAACTTATTTCAGCAAGATAATGCAGATTAAATTAAGAAATGACAGAATCATCATAAAAGTTTTGTTTTGCCAACCAATACACTAAGATTGTATATAGGCATACCAGTAGTAAACTCAGATTGCAAGAACAATATATGGGCTCGTTGCAGTCCAATAGCTCATCATATTGCATAATTCCACCCACTTTGGAGGTGGATAATTGTGCTCCATACTGTAAAGTCTGTCAGAAGCATTCAGGCTAAAGTGACTTCCTTGTACAGACTTGGCCCTAGCCACTCAATCTAGTTGCTCCAGAAGAACCTTCACCGTTTAACCTTTCCCTCTACTGGAATCAACAGGACCAAGTAGGGTTGTGTCCACAGAAGATCTGCTGGCTGGGGGGATGAGCCTGAGGTAAGGGTAGCCTTACTAGCTGGCTCAATAACAGGAGGGACAGAACCAGGGACAGAACCAGGGACAAAATCAAGAGACAAAAAAAGTAGTCAGTGAATAAGGGTACCTTCACACTTTAGCGATGCAGCAGCGATCCGACCAGCGATCTGACCTGGTCAGGATCGCTGCTGCATCGCTACATGGTCGCTGGTGAGCTGTCAAACAGGCAGATCTCACCAGCGACCAGTGACCAGCCCCCAGCCAGCAGCGACGTGCAAGCGATGCTGCGCTTGCACGGAGCCGGCGCCTGGAAGCTGCGGACACTGGTAACTAAGGTAAACATCGGGTATGGTTACCCGATGTTTACATTAGTTACCAGCGCACACCGCTTAGCGTGTGCAGGGAGCAGGAGCCGGCAGCACAGGCAGCGTGAGAGCTGCAGAGGCTGGTAACTAAGGTAAACATCGGGTAACGTTACCCGATGTTTACCTTAGTTACCAGCCTCCGCAGCTCTCACGCTGCCTGTGCTGCCGGCTCCTGCTCGCTTCATTTGTCGCTCTCTCGCTGTCACACACAGCGATCTGTGTGTCACAGCGGGAGAGCGCCTTTGAAGAAAACGAACCAGGGCTGTGTGTAACGAGCAGCGATCTCGCAGCAGGGGCCAGATCGCTGCTCAGTGTCACACACAGCGAGATCGCTAATGAGGTCACAAAAAACGTGACTCAGCAGCGATCTCAGTAGCGATCTCGCTGTGTGTGAAGCACCCCTAAGTCAGTCAGTTACCAGATTGTCAAATAAAGAGCAGACAGACTACCAGAGATAAGAAAACAAACATGGTCAAGTCACAAGCCAGGTCAGATTCAGTATGATAGCATCAGGAGTAGCACCAAAGAACAAGAAGAAAAAACAACTATAACTGGCAACTCCCAGCAGTGGTACTGTCCTGCAGGCCACAACAGGGAGCTGTATATTCGTGCTGAGCTGCTGAACATCACACATACTCATTCTGCCTGATAGAGCAAACACCATAGACCCAACCAACACCAAGAATTCAGCTGCATATGAAGAGGAAGGAATGAGAAATGAATCCCCACTACATGGTAACTATGTCTGTTTCTTTTTATTATTGAGATATCTGCCGGTTATTGCAGCCTGTCATTCGAATAAGGACAGATATGTAGCATCCAGCCATGGCCACTATCCAGTTGAGTCTGGAGAAATAGATGTTTGTTCAACAGCTACACTGTGTGCAGAATTATTAGGCAAATTAGTATTTTGATCGCATGATAATTTTTATACATGTTGTCCTAATCCAAGCTGTATAGGCTTGAGAGCCAATTACCAATTAAATAAATCAGGTGATGTGCATCTCTGTAATGAGGAGGGGTGTTGTTTAATGACACCAACACCCCATATAAGATGTGCTTAATTATTAGGAAACTTCCTTTTCTTTGGCAAAATGGGTCAGAAGAGAGATTTGATGAGCTCTGAAAAGTCCAAAATTGTGAGATGTCTTGCAGAGGGATGCAGCAGTCTTGAAATTGCCAAACTTTTGAAGCATGATCGCCGAACAATCAAGTGTTTCATGGCAAATAGTCAACAGGGTCGCAAGAAGCGTGTTGGGCAAAAAAGGCACAAAATAACTGCCCATGAATTGAGGAAAATCAAGCATGAAGCTGCCAAGATGCCATTTGCCACCAGTTTGGCCATATTTCAGAGCTGCAACGTTACGTTGAAGGCTGAAAAACACCCACATTTGAACTAGACACATAAGATAAAACGTCAAGACTGGGCCAAGAAATATTTTAAGACTGATTTTTCAAAGGTTTTATGGACTGATGAAATGAGAGTGACTCTTGATGGGCCAGATGGATGGGCTAGAGGCTGGATCAGAAAAAGGGCAGAGAGCTCCACTCCGACTCAGATGCCAGCAAGGTGGAAGTGGGGTACTGGTATGGGCTGGTATCATCAAAGATGAACTTGTGGGACCGTTTCGGGTTGAGGATGGAGTGAAGCTCAACTCCCAGACCTACTGCCAGTTTCTGGAAGACAACTTCTTCAAGCAGTGGTACAGGAAGAAGTCGGTATCGTTCATGAAAAACATGATTTTCATGCAGGACAATGCTGCATCACATGCTCCAACTACTCCACAGTGTGGCTGGCCAGTAAAGGTCTAAAAGATGAAAAAACAATGACATGGCCCCCTTGTTCACCTGATCTGAACCCCATAGAGAACCTGTGGTCCCTAATAAAATGTGAGATCTACAGGAAGGGAAAACAGTACACCTCTCGGAACAGTGTCTGGGAGGCTGTGGTGGCTGCTGCACGCAATGTTGATAGTAAACAGATCAAGCAACTGACAGAATCTATGGATGGTAGGCTGTTGAGTGTCATCATAAAGAAAGGTGGCTATATTGGTCACTAATTTTTTGGGGTTTTTCATTTACATGTCAGAAATGTTTATTTCTAAATTTTGTGCAGTTATATTGGTTCACCTGGTGAAAATAAACAAGTGAGATGGGAATATATTTGTTTTTTTATTAAGTTGCCTAATAATTCTGCACAGTAATAGTTATCTGCACAAACAGATATCCTCCTAAGATAGCCAAATCTAAAGAAAACCCCACTCCAACTTCCAAAAATATTAAGCTTTGATATTTTTGAGTCTTTTGGGTTGATTGAGAACATAGTTGTTGATCAATAGTAAAAAAATTCTCTAAAATATAACTTGCCTAATAATTTTGCACACGGTGTATGTTACATGTCTGGGGACCATAATATCAGACAAGAGTTGAAGTTAGTCAAGTCACATACGAATACAAGACAAGTTTGCCAACTTGACTTTTTATTTTTTCTGGACAGCTTACCAAAAAATCATTGATACATAATGTTTTTTATGGACATATTGAAAAACCATAATAAAGCATTATGATACACACCTTTAACCCATAACTTTGATATGAAAACATCAGCTGCCATAACTGTAAACTGTAATATGATGATAATTAGAGTCATAATAATCTGTATAAGTTTCTTCAGTTTCAAAAACATCACAATTGCCTAAGGTTAGGTCATGGGTTGAATTCAATGGACTTAAGTCTACCTTTACCCTTAAACTGTGAAACTATGAATTATTTTTTATAAACAGGGTGAAAAAGTGCTCTATTTTTATGGACTGTCCTGGAATTTCTTGATGGTTGATGACCCAGGAACAAATCTGCCTACTATTTACATAGAAAAAGGAGCAAGCACAATCTGAAAATGGCGTGCATCATATAAAAAGTGCAAATTCACAGATTTATTCCAACTGTACTATAATACAAAATGAGATTTTTAGCAAATAATTGATCAATTCTTTGAGCCACCCCTGCCAATGTCGTGGCAAATCTCAATAGGGGGTCCTACTCTATATTATGTATTTCATGTGCCATGCGGCCTCCTAGATAAAGATAAAAGCAGAGCCATAATGGAGCACACATACCTGTAACCTGTATATAACCGCTTCTATGTTGCAAAAGAGGCAATTGTGGATAAGGAGTAGCCCAGGTCCCAGCATGTGGAGCAATCTCTACACATACCAGGACTATATCAGAACTGACCCTCCCAGTGCCAGACAGCAACCATTGATAAAAGCGGACCAAATCCAAGCATGGTGCTTAATTAGCAATGCCTGTGGAAAGGGTGAGGCAACTGAATGTGAACAGCTACCAACAGGAGGAATACATTGCAAACCAAGATCAGGCGTGCATAGCATGGTGGTGGTCAGCCACCAGAAAAATGTAGCATAACTACAGCCATAACAGAAAAAAAGGAGCCAGCATGATCTGAAAATGGCATGCATCATATAAAAAGTGCAAATTCACAAATTTATTCCAACTGTACTATAATACAAAATGAGAATTTTAGCAAATAATTGATCAATTCTTTGAGCCACCCATGCAAACATCACGGCAAATCTCAATAGGAGGTCCTACTCTATATTATGTATTTCATGTGCCATGCGGCCTCCTAGATAAAGTTAAAAGCAGAGCCATAATGGAGCACACAAACCTGTAACCTGTATATAACCGCTTCTATGTTGCAAAAGAGGCAATTGTGGATAGAGGCCAGCCCAGGTCCCAGCATGTGGAGCAATCTCTACACATACCAGGACTATATCAGAACTGACCCTCCCAGTGCCAGACAGCAACCATTGATAAAAGCGGACCAAATCCAAGCATGGTGCTTAATTAGCAATGCCTGTGGAAAGGGTGAGGCAACTGAATGTGAACAGCTACCAACAGGAGGAATACATTGCAAACCAAGATCAGGCGTGCATAGCATGGTGGTGGTCAGCCACCAGAAAAATGTAGCATAACTACAGCCATAACAGAGAAAAAGGAGCCAGCATGATCTGAAAATGGCATGCATCATATAAAAAGTGCAAATTCACAAATTTATTCCAACTGTACTATAATACAAAATGAGAATTTTAGCAAATAATTGATCAATTCTTTGAGCCACCCATGCAAACATCACGGCAAATCTCAATAGGAGATCCTACTCTATATTATGTATTTCATGTGCCATGCGGCCTCCTAGATAAAGTTAAAAGCAGAATCATAATGGAGTACACATACCTGTAACCTGTGTATAACCGCTTCTATGTTGCAAAAGAGGCAATTGTGGATAAGGAGCAGCCCAGGTCTCAGCATGTGGGGCAAGCTCTACACATACCAAGACTATGTCAGAACTGACCCTCCCAGTGCCAGACAGTAACCATTGATAAAGGCGGACCAGTATGGTGCTTAATTAGTAATGCCTGTGGAAAGGGGTGAGACAACACAATTGCCTCTTTTGCAACATAGAAGCGGTTATATACAGGTTACATATATGTGTGCTCCATTATGGTTCTGCTTTTAACTTTATGTAGGAGGCCGTATGGCACATGAAATACATAATATAGAGTAGGACCTCCTATTGAGATTTGCCATGATGTTTGCAGGGGTGGCTCAAAGAATTGATCAATTATTTGCTAAAAATCTCATTTTGTATTATAGAACAGTTGGAATAAATCTGTGAATTTGCACTTTTTATATGATGCATGCCATTTTGAGATCGTGCTGGCTTCTCTTGCTGTTTGGTTGTAGTTATGCTACAAATGTCTGGTGGCTGACCACCACCATGCTATGCACGCCTGATTTTGGTTTGCAATATATTCCTCCTGTTGGTAGCTATTCACATTCAGTTGCCTCACCCTTTTCCACAGGCATTGCTAATTAAGCACCATACTTGGATCTGGTCCACCTTTATCAATGGTTGCTGTCTGGCACTTGGAAGGTCAGTTATGATATAGTCTTGGTATGTGTAGAGCTTGCTCCACATGCTGGGACCTGGGCTGGTCTCTATCCACAATTGCTTCTTTTGAAACATAGAAGCGGTTATATACAGATTACAGGTATGTGTTGCTCTATTATGGTTCTGCTTTTAACTTTATCTAGGAGGCCGCATGGCACATGAAATACATAATATAAAGTAGGACCCCCCTATTGAGATTTGCCGTGACGTTGGCAGGGGTGGCTCAAAGAATTGATCAATTATTTGCTAAAAATCTAATTTTGTATTATAGTGCAGTTGGAATAAATCTGTGAATTTGCACTTTTTATATGATGCATGCCATTCAGATCGTGCTGGCTCCCCTCTCTCTACTATTTACTTGCACTTTAATCAGTCCAAACTAGTGAATGTTTCACTAACACTGATCCATGTGTCATGTGTTGCACTCACAGACTAAAACCATTCCTGAGAACATACTCCAAGTGTGAACATATAACATAGATTTAATTAATGAGAAAAAATGAGTTTATTAGAACAACAGGGGTCTGGGATTTTTGGCCATAATGTAGATAAAATATATTGTTAAATGCCTTATGGCATATATGATGATCATAACAAAGCTGGTTGAAACAGAATGCATCAATTTATTTATTTCAAAAAAGAAAAAAACATTGGGCCAAATACATCATTTAAGGTTATGTCTTAAAAAGATATCTCAACCTATATCCAAATCAACAGAGGTCATCAGTGATGGCTCAACATGGGTTAGTTAGAATTTTTTTCTTTTCTTCTTTTGTTCTCCCCCGTCAGAGATGACAACAGGGTAGGCTAAGGTGTAGTGTTGGATTGGTACTGGACAAGGTTTCTTTTTTTGTAGTCATTGATATGTAATAACTTTTTTAACACTTAAAGTAGCTTAAAAAATTATTCATACCCCAAGAGCTTTTTCACATTTTTTTTAACATTACACAGACAAACTTAACTGTATTTTATTGGGAGTTTATGAGATATACTAACACAAAGTAACAAGTATTTGTGAAGTATAAATAAACTCATATATGGTTTTCTAACTGTTTTAAAATATAACTCTGAAAATTGTGACCTGCATTTATATTCAGACCCCTGTAGTCTGATACCCCTAAAAAGAATCCTGAGTGTCCAATTGCTTTCAGAATTCACCTAATTAGTAAATAGAGTTCACCTGTGTGTAATTTATTTTAAGTATACCTACAGCTGTTCTGTGAAGGCTTCAGAGGCTTGTTTGACAACATAAGAGATCAAAAGGCTTCATGAATACCATGGAACACACCAGACAGCTCAGGGATAAAGTTGCAGATAAGAGTAAAGCAAAGTTAGGTTATTTAAAAATAGCTAGAGCGCTGAACATCTCATGGATCACTGTTCAATCCATCATCATAAGTAGGAATATGGCACAACTGCAAACCTAAGAAGACATGGCTGTCCACTTAAGCTGGTATCCCATGCAAGGAAAACACTAATTACAGAAGCAGTCGAAAAACCCATGATCACTCTGGATGAGCTGCAGGCCACAGGACAACTATTAGTCACATATCCCACAAATCTGGCCTTTATGGAAGAGAAATAAGAAGAAAACCATGTTTGAATGCAAAGCCATAAGAAGATCTGTTTGCAGTTTCCAAAAAGACACAGCTAGCATCTGGAAGAAGGTGCTCTGATCAGGTGAGATTAAAGTAGAACTTTTTTTGGGTTAAATGCAAAATGCTGTGTGTGGCTGAAAACTAACACTGTGTATCACCCTGAAAACACCATCCCCACCATCAAACATGGTGGTCGCAGGATCATGCTGTGGGGATGCTGGATGGATGGAGCTAAATACTGGGGAATCTTGGAGGTAAACCTGTTAAAGGTTGCAAAAGAGTTACAACTGGGGTATTGGTTTCCCTTCCAGCAGGACAACAACCTTAATATACTGCCTGAGCTCCAATAGAATAGTTTAGATTAAAGCCTATTCATGTGTGTGAATGGCCCAGTCAAAAGCCAGACTTAAATTTAATTGAGAATTTGTGACAACACTTGAAAATTGAAAATCTCTTTCCAATCTTACTGAGCTAGAGCTATTTTGCAAAGAAGAATGGGCAAAAATGTCAGCCTCTAGATGTGCAAAACTGATAGACATACCCCAAAAGACTTGCAGCAGTAATTGCAGCGAAAACTGGTCCTACAAAGTATTTACTTAGGGGGAGCTGAATACAAAATGCATGTGACTTTTTCAGATTTATATTTTTTTAAAATAATTAGAAAACTCTGTATCATTTCCTTTACATTTCACAAATACTTGCTAATTTGTGTTAGGCCTCTTTCACACGTTCATAAAAAACCACGCACGTTTTTCATGGACGTGTCAGAGGTACGTTTTGCCCTCCGTGAGCCGTGTTTATGGCCTACGTGTGTTCTCCGTGTGTTATCCGTGAAAATACACGGAGAATGGGAACTTTATGCTCACCTGTCCCTGGAATCGCTGTCCGTGGTGCTGCTCTTCAGTCTCCGGTCCTGCCGACTCCCCGCTGCTGCTGCTTCCGGCCGAAGTGAAGTGAATATGCAATGAGCATAATGAGCGGCAGTCGGAAGCAAGTGACAGCAGCGGCAGAGATAGGAGGGCTGGAGAAGGTGAGTAAAGTTTTTTTTTTATTTTCTCAAACACGTGTGTTTTCTCCAGTGCGTGTCACACGGAACACCTCCTTCTTCTAATCCATTGGAAAAAATGTCATACTATTTTGTTGCAGTGTAAAAAAGAAAGCATTCATCAGATCCCATCTGTGTGATGACAGGTTAAAACCACAGACTTATTATATGCACTGTGACTGACTTTAATGACAACCAACAAAATGTGACTTGTTACCAATCTTTTGTTTATAAGGAGTGTAGGTGCGAGGCAGACATAACTGTCTGGCTGTAGAATTATAGCTTTGCTTTCTTTAAACGTTTACTCAGTATTTTTATCCTGCCGTCTCAGGGCTTGGTAGAAAAGGGTAATGATCCAGATCAAACTTGGCAACCTGCTACTGATTTGGGGTCAGATAATTTCCTTAACGTTCCATGAAAAATGTGTTCAGGAGTTGTTACTCTACCTGATCCTAAAACAACACTGAAGGCTATGTCAGGAATATGTGGGTTTAAAATTGTAGACAAGCCACAAAGTATGTCTAATAGACTGAATAAGACATAATTCATGATGTTTTCCCTGCTCTGATACATTTACCGTAACTTCTTTCAGAAGCAGACATGGTTATTGGATGCATTAAATCTGTGTCTGTATAGAAGCCAGAAGAGATGTGTAAGGAAAATATAGCATAAGTCAACTACTATAGGACAAGTACACTGAAGATTTGTTGCCTATGACTGACATGAATTCCAGCTTCGCAGGTTACACAGTTTTGAAGCCTTTACATATGCCATTCTCTTTGTTTTTGGTCATAGTCACAACTGTGAGTCAAAATAATTTCAGGCCCCAGACCAAACCTTAAAATATATACATGTAAAGATAGGGCACAGCTCAGTAGTTGCTGGCGAGGGATTCCCTCTGGTAGGTGCCACGTTCCCACTTTGCAGGAAAAGTATTGTGGTGCTGGCTGTGTGTGGATAGGTGTGGTGCTGTTCATACATCTCTGGAGGCTGCATAATACCGCTGTTTTGGGCAGGCCAGGACCAGATCATGGAGGCAACAGAGACAGAGGCTGATAGTTCTTTTTAAACAACAATTCTTTACTATGTAGTCTCTGGTTGACAGTTATACAAAAGATGTACTGGGTACACTTCTTATCGCACATTTCTTTTACGCAAAGCACCAACAGACAAGCTTTCTTCAAGTTCACCTCTAATGTTATTATCATGGATGTTCCCAGTCCACCACCCATCTTAGCATAACAGAATGGCACAAGAAAGTTATTCTTGTCCACCCGCAGTTCCACATCCTCCCAGCCACAGTGAGTAACAACTCTCTTGAATCTCCCACACGGGACTGAATACTCATTACACATTCAAAACTATTCTGGTCCCTTCATAAGCATCCGTGTCTAGACCCTACCAGCATGACCACATTCGACTTCTTTACCAGTCTCAAATTTAGTTGATGATCTCCCTTCTGGGTTACAACCACCCCCCATGTGTCTGTTCATTCCTTCACTCTGCTTTTGTTCGGTTTCAATGTTGCAGCCTCCACAAGTCACCCACAGAATGTGATCAAAACATGACTTGATAGACTGTGCATCCATCTGTCGCGGGCGGAGGAGGGGACGCCGCACTCTCCCACTGCTCGGGTCCGGCTGCCGCGGCTGCTGCGGCCTGCCGCTGCTCGGTGGCTCGAGCGATGGGCCGGATCCCGGGGACTCGAGCGGCGCTCCTCGCCCGTGAGTGAAAGGGGATTGGGATTTGGGGATAGTTTATTGTCCGTGACGCCACCCACGGTTGTGGTGATTGAATGTACACCACCGCTGCTCTGGCTGGGGATCCCGGGAGTGATGGTGTGGAGCAGCCAGTTGTTGTGTTGCCCCTCCGTGGGTAGGGGTTGGTGATCCTGGGGCCCAGTGATGGTGTTGGGATGGTGGACAGGCAGGTATGGGGCCTGTGGAGGTGCAGGGGCGCAGGGGCAGCGCTGTGCCGCACGACACGGAGGTACTCACTCAGCCAGTAAACACGACACAGTTCTCGGTAAACAAACGGCTGGTTGGACGGGTCCTTCGGACGGTTACGGTGCTGACTTCCCCTGCAGTTGACGGTGATGGTCTCTTCCCTGCACCTATGTGTTGTTGTTTGGTAGCGATGGGTTTCCACCGGTAACCCGCTCCCCAGCTTGGATATGAGCCGGAGGAGCTCCACTCTTGCCCGCAGGCACTGGCCCTGGGAAACTGGTGCCTTGGCGGTGGCGGTGTCTCCCCTTAACGGTTGGACTGTTGCCTTCAAACGGGACTTGGTTGTTGGGAGACAGTCGTCCCCTTCACTGACGGATTTGGCAAATTCGGCGACTCCTAGCCTTGCCGGGATCCGAAAGGCCCCTGCCCTGGTACTGACTAATCTTCGTATACCGCTCCGGTACCGCCGGGTCACCACCCGTCCACGGTCCTTTCGGCAACCTTCAATCAGTCTCGCCTGCAGACGGTCACCACCGTCTGCCAACCTTGCTGTCTCAGTCCGGGGCACACACCCGGACTAACTTCAGGCTTCTTTCTGTCACTTTTTCTGTTGCTCTTACTTTAGCTCCTCTCCTTAGCTCCACTACCACTTCCTTTCACTTTCAACTCTCAAGCTAATCTGCCTGGTTTTCCCGCCTCCAGAGCTGTGAACTCCTCGGTGGGTGGAGCCAACCGCCTGGCCCACCCCCTGGTGTGGACACCAGCCCCTGGAGGAAGGCAACAAGGATTTCTGTATTAACCTTGTGTGTAACTGCAGGGAATGTGGGGTGCTTGTGGTGTTGTGACCTGTGACCCCTGGCTTGCCCAGGGCGTCACATTCCCCCTTAGCAAAACGCAGACCGTCCTCGGGCTGCCCGTCCAACACCGGTTTTATTTTCCTTTTTGTTTTTCTGAAAAAGATAAAAAACGGTAACATATTTACAACTTATGGCATCATCCCACATCGGGAGGTTCAGTTCTTAAACGTTGTAACAGTGTACGGTTACGGTTTCCGCTCTCTCCCACCCAAGCAACCTGGCCCTGATGCTGCCCCTAAAGCCCAGGCAGCACCCCTTGACCCCAGTCCAGCACAAGTTACCCGAGCGGGATCTGTCCTTCCCCTCCAGAGGGTAGCCACCGGTTCCTGTGGTGGCTGGGCCCCAGCCTGCTCTGCTGTGGGCCCTCCCTCCAACCTGCCTCTCCGGAGGTGGCAATTGCGGAAACGGTAACGGTAACACAACTTATTTACAAGCCACTAACGTCTGTGGTTGCCCTGCAAGTTCACGGGCTTGTCCATAGGAGTTCCTATGCAACATTTTTCAAACGGTCCCCACGGGGACAACGGTGCCGGCAACGGCCGGTTTCCAAATCACGGTTTGCAGACAATCAGGTTACTTTCACGGTTATCATCTTATCATCATCTTTTTCAAACTTGCAAACAAAACTCAGACAAACACCCCCCCCCTTTTAAAGGACGGTCTCCCTGTACCTAAGTGGGGGTCTACCTAGGTTGGGACGGGTGGACCTCCGGGGTCCGGTGTAAGTAGGGCTAAGCGGTGGGGTAGAGGGAACAATCAGTTCCTACTCCCTGCTATCGTGTAGGGCAGGCGGAGGCATAGGGGAGTTGGGTACAGGTTCATCCCTGGGCACTGGTACTGACTCACGGCTGACCGCTTCCATCACTTCTTCATCCACGGGTTGTGGGAACAGTATCACTGGAAGAATCACCGCGCCGTTCTGTGTAGGCCAGTCTGCTGGGAAGTCTCCCATCGCAGTGTGGATCACCTCTTTCGCCTTATCCGCTGGTATGGGAACCGGTACTTCTGCCGCCGCTCTTAAGGCTGGTGGGCACCTTTTCAGATGGTCCCGGGAAACTGTGGCCAAAGTGCCCCCTTGGTCACGACTGATTTGGTAGGCCTTCCCATCTTCCCATCCTGTGGGCTGTATGACGTACGGGTTCTGTTCCCATTGATCATTCAGCTTGTGGGTTCTCCTCTTCTGCTTCAGTACGACATCTCCGGGCTGAAAAGGGCCAGCAGACGCCTTTTGATTAAAGTGCTGCTCCTGCAGCTCCCGACTCCGACTTAAGTTCTTCTCGACATATTCTTGAATCTGCCGGTATTGTGCTCTCCGCCGAGTTTCCCATTCAGCTGTCGGAGGGAGTGCTTCTGGGGCCTCCAACCCCATTTCCAGGTCCACCGGCAGGCGGCCGGGGCGAGCCCTCATCAGATATGCTGGGGTGCACTTTGTTGAGCTGGACGGGATATTGTTGTACATATCGACCAAGTCGGGTAGCTTTTCCGGCCACAGGTTCCGCTCTTCCAGCGGTAACGTTTTGAGGAGTCCCAGGACCAAGTGATTCATCTTCTCACACATGCCGTTGGTCTGGGCATGGTAAGGGGTGGTCCGGATCTTCTTACAGCCATACTGGCAGAACTCGTGGAACACCTCCGCTTCAAAAGCCGGGCCTTGGTCAGTAAGCACCTTTTCTGGATATCGATGTGGTCGGCAGAAATAAGCCTGGAACGCTCGAGCGGCAGTTCAACCAGTTAGGTCCTTGACGGGGACAACCACCATGAATCTTGAATAGTGGTCTACGATGGTCAACGCGTAGGCGTACCCACTTTGGCTGGGGGTGAGCTTGACATGGTCTAGGGCGACCAGTTCCAGTGGCTGAGGTGTGATGATCGGGTGTAGGGGCGCCCTCTGGCTGGCCTCGTCCTTCCTCCTCAGCGTGCAAGGACCACACTCTCGGCACCAGGCTTCTACCAACTCCCGCATCCCACTCCAGTAGAACCGCTCTCTCAACAGCATCTCCAGCTTCTTCCACCCGAAGTGTCCGGCACCATCATGGTATGCCCGCAAAACAGTAGCCACATCAGCTTGGGGAATAACCAACTGGCAGATTTTCTCATGAGTCTTCGGGTTGATCAGCTCACGGTACAGCTTCCCTTGATGTAGATACAGCCGTTTCCGTTCCTTCCACAAGCGCTGGGCTTCAGCTGGGGCGGCAGGGTCCATCCCAACGGCACCTTGTTCCACCAGGGTCTTGACGAGGCGGACAGCCGGCGCCTGGTTTTGAGCTTCCTGCCACTCTTGACTGGGCCGTGAGTCCAGGTCCACCCGTTGTTGGTGTACATGTACCTTCTCAGTTGGTAGCTGGTGAAATGCAGGCAACTCGATCTCCTCGAGGTCGTCGTCCTCGCACCCTTCTTCTGACAAATGGGGCATTCGGGAGAGTGCATCAGCATTAATGTTGACACGACCAGCTCGGTACTTGATGGTGAAGTCATAGTTGGCTAGCCGGGCCACCCACCGCTGCTCCAACGCGCCCAACTTGGCCGTGTCCAGGTGGGTCAACGGATTGTTGTCCGTGAAAGCAGTGAATTTTGCTGCAGCCAAGTAGTGGCGGAACCGCTCTGTGATAGCCCATACCAATGCCAGGAGCTCGAGCTTGAAGGAGCTGTAGTTCTCAGGGTTCCTTTCAGTTGGCCGAAGCTTCCGGCTAGCATAAGCAATCACTTTCTCCTTCCCATCCTGGACCTGGGACAGGACTGCTCCTAATCCCACATTGCTGGTGTCTGTGTAGAGGATGAACGGGCAGCCATAGTCAGGATACGTTAGGACCTCTTCTCCGGTCAAGGCCGCTTTCAGCTGGCAGAAGGATTCCTCATGCTTTTCTTCCCACACCAGTGGGGATCCGATGGGTCTACCACCTTTGGTCTGTCCCACGAGGAGATCTTGCATGGGGGCAGCCATCTTCGTGTACCCTTTGATAAAGCGCCGGTAGTACCCCACCAGACCCAGAAACTGCCTTACTTCCCTCACTGTGGTTGGTCTCGGCCAGCCTTGGATGGCAGTGATCTTCTCAGGGTCGGGGCGACACCTTCTGCACTTACCACGTGCCCCAAGTACTGCACTCTGGGTTTCAGCAGGTGACACTTAGATGGCTTCAATTTCATCCCGTATTTGGCAAGGGACGTGAACACCTCGGCCAGGTGCTCCAGATGGGCTTCATACGTCTTGGAGTACACAATCACATCATCCACGTACAATAGGACGGTCTCGAAGTTTAGGTGTCCCAGACAGCACTCCATCAACCGTTGGAAGGTTCCTGGGGCATTGCACAGCCCGAACGGCATACTATTGAATTCACAGAGCCCCATCGGGGTGGTGAAGGCGGTTTTCTCCCGGTCCTCTGGTGCCACTGCCACTTGCCAGTATCCACTGGTAAGGTCAAGGGTAGAGAAGTAATTCGCAGTCCTCAGTGCGGCCAAAGACTCTTCAATACGGGGCAGCGGATAAGCATCTTTATGCGTTATCTGATTAATCTTCCGGTAGTCCACACACATCCGCATGGTGCCATCCTTCTTCTTGACCAGCACCAACGGGGCAGCCCAGGGACTACAGCTGTCCCGAATAACCCCTGCCTCTTTCATGTTCCTCAACATATCTTTGGCGCACTGATAATGCGCAGGGGGAATAGGCCTGTACCTCTCTTTGATAGGGGGGTGCTCACCGGTGGGGATGTGGTGTTGGACCCCTTTAATCCGCCCAAAGTCTAAGGGATGTTTGCTGAAAACTTGCTCATACTCCTGCACCACCCTGTACACCCCCTCTTTGTGATATGTAGGGGTATCATCAGTGCCCACATGTAGCTGTTGGTGCCATTCACTTAACTCCCCTTGAGGCGGGTGAGGGCTGGCAGTAGGTGGAGAGACCGGGGGAGCTGCCTCGTGAATCGTGTGTGGATCTAGGGTGAGCAGTTTGGCAAGGGTGGCATACCGGGGAAGCCCGACTTCTTCCTCCCCACAATTCAGCACCCTCACAGGCACTCTCCCATTCTTTACATCTACCACCCCTCGGGCAGCCATTATGGTGGGCCAGTGTTTAGAGGGCATGGGCTCTATCATGGCAGGGTAGTCACGCCCCTGAGGCCCTACCGCCGCTCTACACCAAATCATCATTTCACTCCTAGGGGGTACAATCAATGGGGCAGCATCCATCACTCTCACTCCACCAATCTCTCCTCCTGTTGAGTTCACATGTTGGCGGTACATCAGGGCTCGGATCTCACGCTGCACAGCTCTCTGCCGGCTTCCCGCCGCCGTGGCGGCCAACTGCTGCAGTAGGGCCAACACATCACCCATGCAGTGCTCCATCACATTGGTTCCTAGCACTATCTTCGGGTTATGGTCACTGGGTTCGTTCATAATCACAATCATACCCTGGTGTTGCAGTTCAGCTCGCCCCACAGTCATAGCCACTTGTTTATACCCCACTTGGGTCAATGGGAGTCCATCAGCGGCAATCAGTGTTATACTAGTATCTGGGGGTGCCAGCTCGTCTGTCCCCCAATACCGCTGGTATAAGGTGTATGGTATGGTGGTTACCTATGATCCAGTGTCCAAGAGAGCCATCACCGGGATGCCGTCCACAGCCACGGGAATGATGGGACGGGCACCTATATACGGGTCCCGCCAGTCTGGAGGGCCACGGGGTTCTACTCCTGAGGATTGGCCCGTGGCCCCAGGGGTTGCTCGTTTAATGGGCACTGTCGGAAGTAATGGCCAGGCTTGTTGCACTTGTAGCAGGTTCAAGGCCTGTTCCGTGAGTTGTTAGCACTCCGCCGCTGCATCCAGGGAACATCCTCAGGGCTGTCGGCTAGCTGTATCCTGGGTGGAGGCTGGGATCTGGTCAAAGGTTGGAGTGCAGCGAGAATCTTGGCGAGGTCTCCGTCCATGCGGCGGACCTGGGCTGCTAGTTCCTCCGTTGTGCTGCTTGAAGCTGCAGGTCCTGAAGAGGCTGGTGGAGCAGGGGCCACCACGACGGGGGCTGTCTCAATGGGCCACGAGGCTGGCTCCGAGATTTCCGAAGCTGGGGGTTGCAGTGCTTTAATGGCCCGCTCCTTTAATACAGCAAAGTCAACATCAGGGTGTTCCAGGGCCCACAGCCGGAGCTGCTTGCGATCCTCAGAGGACTTCATCCCCTGCACGAATTGCTCTACCAGCATCTTGTTGCTGTCCGCCTCATTGATGGTATCTACCCGCTTTAGGGTGCGAAGAGCAGTTTGCAGGCGTAAAGCGTAGTCCCGAATGCTATCCACAGGCCGTTGCCGGCACTGGTAAAACTGCATCCTCAGCTCAGCTTCGGTACGGGTCTCAAAGGCAGTCTGTAGCTTCTCAAATATGGTGGCTACAGAGAGCCGGTCCCTCTCAGCCCACGTCTCCGCTTCCTGCTCAGCCGCGCCGGTTAGCTGGCCCAGCACTACCGCTGCACGTTGCTTATCAGTTAGGGGGTACAATTCTAAAAGCGGATTAAGCTTTTTCCGGAAGACCTGTAAAGCATCAGGCTTCCAGTCATACTGCGGTAGCCAGGTAGCTCCTGGCGCATAGGGCAAGGAGAACGGCATCACCTGGGCGAGAGCAGGGGCCGCGGCACCTCCCGCCAGTGCGGCCTGGACCTGGGCAAGCCCATTCCCATCCACGGGTGCCCCTGCGGCTGCGACCACCGCTCCTCCCGCGGCTCCGTCGGGCGCAGACATCTTGTTTCCGTCCCCCTTAGCTTCTTTCCGGCCCCTCCTCTCTCGGGGCGGGGTTTCGGCCTTCGCGCCTCTGCTACTCGAGAAGACGCTCGAGCGGGAACTTTTCGCGCCAAAGATGGCGACTTCTGAAATTTTTCGGCCGGATACCTCCGGCGGTCACAAGGCGCACCTCTACCCAACGGCAGAGCGGTAAGATCCTGTTCGTGACGCCAAGTTGTCGCGGGCGGAGGAGGGGACGACGCGCTCTCCCACTGCTCGGGTCCGGCTGCCGCGGCTGCTGCGGCCTGCCGCTGCTCGGTGGCTCGAGCGATGGGCCGGATCCCGGGGACTCGAGCGGCGCTCCTCGCCCGTGAGTGAAAGGGGATTGGGATTTGGGGATAGTTTATTGTCCGTGACGCCACCCACGGTTGTGGTGATTGAATGTACACCACCGCTGCTCTGGCTGGGGATCCCGGGAGTGATGATGTGGAGCAGCCAGTTGTTGTGTTGCCCCTCCGTGGGTAGGGGTTGGTGATCCCGGGGCCCAGTGATGGGGTTGGGATGGTGGACAGGCGGGTATGGGGCCTGTGGAGGTGCAGGGGCGCAGGGGCAGCGCTGTGCCGCACGGCACGGAGGTACTCACTCAGCCAGTAAACACGACACAGTTCTCGGTAAACAAACGGCTGGTTGGACGGGTCCTTCGGACGGTTACGGTGCTGACTTCCCCTGCAGTTGACGGTGATGGTCTCTTCCCTGCACCTATGTGTTGTTGTTTGGTAGCGATGGGTTCCCACCGGTAACCCGCTCCCCAGCTTGGATATGAGCCGGAGGAGCTCCACTCTTGCCCGCAGGCACTGGCCCTGGGAAACTGGTGCCTTGGCGGTGGCGGTGTCTCCCCTTAACGGTTGGACTGTTGCCTTCAAACGGGACTTGGTTGTTGGGAGACAGTCGTCCCCTTCACTGACGGATTTGGCAAATTCGGCAACTCCTAGCCTTGCCGGGATCCGAAAGGCCCCTGCCCTGGTGCTGACTAATCTTCGTATACCGCTCCGGTACCGCCGGGTCACCACCCGTCCACAGTCCTTTCGGCAACCTCCAATCAGTCTCGCCTGCAGACGGTCACCGCCGTCTGCCAACCTTGCTGTCTCAGTCCGGGGCACACACCCGGACTAACTTCAGGCTTCTTTCTGTCACTTTCTCTGTTGCTCTTACTTTAGCTCCTCTTCCTTTCACTTTCAACTCTCAAGCTAATCTGCCTGGTTTTCCCGCCTCCAGAGCGGTGAACTCCTCGGTGGGTGGAGCCAACTGCCTGGCCCACCCCCTGGTGTGGACACCAGCCCCTGGAGGAAGGCAACAAGGATTTCTGTTTTGACCTTGTGTGTAACTGCAGGGAATGTGGGGTGCGTGTGGTGTTGTGACCTGTGACCCCTGGCTTGCCCAGGGTGTCACACATCCTACTCACTAGCCATAGCCTATCTGAATTCTAACATGGAGTCTTTCCTTTACCCAAGGACTGGTTCTTCCCTCTGTGGGCTAATCACTCAGCTTAACTGTTTCTTGCACTGCAGTCATTTGCTGGACAACCTATCTTACCTATATTCTTATAATATTCGGCCAATAGATTGCAACATCCAAGGCTATCAAAAGGCAACATTTAAGGCTAAGAGAGCAGACTTAAGAGCACTTAAAATCCATAATATATTTCGTTCTCTGAACCGTCACTGTTTTTGCCGCCTCCTGTGATTGTTGATGGTAACTTAGAATTTCAGGTGGCTAGGATTGTGGATTTCCATTTTGTTCACTGCTCTCGCCAATACTTGGTTCACAAGAAGAATTATGGACCAGAAGAAAGGATGTAGGTATCAGCATCGAAAGTTAATGCCAGTAGGTTGGTGCATTCCTTCACTGCGTCTAATCAGGACAAACCTGGTTCTAAGGGTCCTGAGGCCCCTTGTAGAAGGGGGGGTATTGTAACAAGTGTGTCACATCTGCAGGTTGCATCTTGTATTGGAATAGATTGACTTTATGTTTATGCTGAAAGGATTTTTTTCCTTGATAGCTGAGATTACTCTTAGTTTTAATCATAGCTGCAGCATTTTGTCATACCGCCCTTCTGCTATATATACACCCACTCCTAGCTTTACTGCATGCTGGTAATAGATTTTCTATCCTGACCACATTGAATGATCTTGTCTCTACATAACTGTGGTGTAGTTTCAGTTGCAGCAGTAAAGGTTTCTGCTGAAGGAGCCAAGAAGTGCTTTTTGTGTGCTTTTAAAAACCCATTTGTCTTACCTTCCTCGTGTCGTTGTAATATAGTAATAGGACTAGTGTCTTGCTGACCTACATACTAGCCAGGGTAAGTTCAGGGCCAGCCGGGGCCTGAACACGTGATGGTGCCCGGGGGAGAACCTGTATAGGGATGTTACAAAGCTCAGGGATCAGTCACAGGTGAGTGTGAGGTGGTGACCCTCTCCCGATCGCCAGGGCCTTCCTTATCAGCTTATTATCACTGAGGAGGAAGTCAGCAATGCAGCTGAGGCACTGGCACCACGTCGGAAGAGTGGGTAAGCCTGGTCAAAATGTAGAAAAACTTCCTCAGCATGCCACAAAATCCAGCCCCACCATCTGATATGGTCTGTATTAGCGTTTCAAAGTTTCAAACAACATGGTTGAAGAGTATGTGTCCACACGTCTTTATGTAGTGAGTGATGGGTCTGCCCTATTTAACTTATCAGTCTCCAAATTGGACATATGGCCAGAGCTTGCCCTTTATGCCTTGGAGGTGCTGGTCTGCTCTACCTCAAGTGGACTATCAGAACATGTTTAAAATTTTGTCTCTGAGGAACACTGAAAACAGTCTCTGTGAGCGTCACTCTTGAAATCTTTATTTTATTCATATACTTCCTATTAAATCATGATTGCTATGGTGACAAAACACCAATAAATCATTTCCTTATCGACATTTGTTTGCAGTGCAATTGTTTTGCTCTAAAGGCCGCTTTACACACTGCAATCTCGCTAGCGAGATCGCTAGCGTGCGTACCCGCCCCCATCGTTTATGCATCACGGGCAAATCGCTGCCTGTGGTGCACAAAATCACTCGGACCCGTCACACTACTTACCTGCCTAGCGACGTCGCTGTGACCGGCGAACCGCCTCATTTCTAAGGGGGCGGTTTGTTTGGTGTCATAGCGACGTCACTAAGCGGCCGCCCAATAGAAGCGGAGGGGCGGAGATGAGCGGGACGTAACATCCCGCCCACCTTCTTCCTTCCTCATTGCCGGCGGCCGCAGGTAAGGTGAGGTTCCTCGTTCCTGTGGTGTCACACATAGCGATGTGTGCTGCCGCAGGAACGACGAACAACATCGTACCTACAGCAGCAACGATAATTGGGAATATGGGATATGGGAACATGTCAATGATAAACGATTTTGAAAGATTTTGCGACCTTTTTCGATCGCACGTAAGTGTCACACGCAACGACATCGCTAAAGCGGCCGGATGTGCGTCACGAATTCCGTGACACCAACAACATCGCTTTAGCAATGTCGCAGCGTGTAAAGCGGCCTTTACCACTGTTTTGTTTGCTTTTGCAGCCCCCTAGCCCTTATGTGCCGCCCCCGTGCCTGCAGCCGGCGCTGCTCAGGTCCGAGCCTTCCGGGGTGGTGGCTTGAGGGTCTCTGGACCCAGGGGACTCGCGGACACGCCGAATAAATGGGGGGACATAAATGTAAGGGCTAGGCCGTGGTAAGTTTTGCTCCTACCCTGGCACCGTTCAACTTGAACATTTCCTGCTGGAGCTACACTTAGCTCCAGCCCACACTCCTCTCCAAACTGAACTTCAGAGTAATCTGACTAAACTCACTGTTTTCCCGCCCTGGGCTGTCTATACCCCTGGGTGGGCGTGTCCCAACCACCTGGTCACGCCCACTGGTGTGTCTATCTTTCCCTAAGGGGGGGTGACTAGGGTTTCTGGTTGGCTGTATGTTTCCTAGTGAGGGAAGGTGTTATGGGGGGCCTATTTGTGACTACCTGGTTTTGCCAGGGCGTCACATTCCCCCTTGGTTTAATACAGACCGTCCGCGGGCTGTCCGACCACCTTCAGCTGCCGACGGTGCGGGTACGACTGCTCCTCCGGTACAGGCTCCATCCTCCACCTGGGGCTCCGACCCCAGGTGGCCTCTTCACTTGGAACTTGCAGGGGTGAAGATGTTCAACAAGAACGGAGCACTGTGTCATTTAACTCTTCAACTACCCTGCCACCCCCACCTGCTGTGCAGATGGCCCCCTCCGGAACATGAGGACGTTCAACAGGGGTGACAGTCCATAAACATCAAACTTGCAACTTGTAAACTTCACAACTTGTAGCGGGTTCTAGCCCCTCTAAGGCCGGGCATTCCCGGGGCACGCACTGGCAAAGTGCCCGGGCAGCTCGCAGTGCCGGCAGATTGGCACTATCACACCCCCTCTGGCAGTCGGGGCCTCATCCTCGGAGGTGGACTCTGCATCAGCCTCATACGCCTCCAGCATACAGTACGTACGGGTCGATAGAGCCATCCGGTATCCATTCCCACCACATCATATATAGGATATACGCTGCTACCGAGGCGTCGACATCGGGGCTGCTTTCATCTGTCTCCTCCGATTCCGAGCTGGCGGCTAATGGGTCTTCTGAGTCAGGCACCACTCCCGTTGCGGCCAGGCGGACTGCTGGAGCTGACAGTCTTCCTGTGGCAGGCGGGTCACCGCTAGCTGCTACATGGGGTATCACTACTGTAGCCCAGGGGTCCACCGCTCCTGCGACCGGAGTGGGAGTTGCAGCCTCTGCACCGACTGCTTCACTCGCGGGTGCCGCCGCTCCAGCGGTCGGCGCTGGGCCAGCATCAGGTTTAGGAGCAGACATTTTCCCGCTGCTCCCCCTTGGTCTTTTGCCGGTACTTCTTTCTGTGGCCTGTTAGTTTCGTTTTTCGACTTCCGGCTCGCTTTCTGGCCGCGTTCCCAGGGGGTGGGGCTTCGGCTTCCACCCCTTTTCTCGGGGAAGAAGACGCTGGGCTGTAGTTTTCGCGCATAAGATGGTGGCAAAATGGCGACTTCTGAAAATTTTGCAACGGATCACCGCTGACTGTCCAATACAAGGCGCACTTCCACAAGGTAAGTGGATGGGTAAGTATCCTGTTCGTGACACCAAGTTTCGGGGTGTGCCGCCCCTGTGCCTGCAGCCGGCACTGCTCGGGTCAGAGCCTTCCGGGGTGGTGGCTCAAGGGTCTCCGGACCCGGGGGTATCGCGGACACGCCGAATTAATGGGGGGACGTAAATGTACGGGCTATGCTGTTATTTAGTTCATAAAAGGAAGCCACAATGGATGAATAAAAAATATTGGCTTGCAATATGACAAAATGAAGGCTATAAGGACAGTGTGTAATATAAATGATCAGATGTAGTATGGAATGTGGAAATAGAAACCTCTAGGTATTATTGGAGTGACAATATGTAGATGGAGTTACCGCTACTGAGAAGAGATGCACATCAAGAAAGTAATATTTTGGTTGCAAGTCATGCGTTCCGTGGCAGCTATTGATGTGATACATATAGGCAATACAGCTGGATCATAGTGGTTCAGGTGCCCAGACCTGGGAGTATTGGGACAATTGCGTCCCTTCTGGATTTTGAAACCTGTGCCATTGTGATTCAGCTGCCTGTATGTATTGCAACAATAGCTGCCATATCTCCCAGTAATACCTACAGTGTTCTATTTCCACATGCCATATTACATCTCACCATTTCTTTTACAAATTGTTCTTATAGTCTCTATTTATGACTTATTTTTATCCATTCACTGTGATTTCCATATGTGAACATCTCCTGACACATTTCGGTATACCATGCCAACTTCTTAGTTATCCTCCAGATACAATATATACTTCCCTGTCATCTATATACTTATCTTTCATATGTTTATACTTACATCTTACACTTAACATACCCTCAGCAATATTACATTTACGAACATACAGTTTCATACTTACCAAACATCTATTTTACTAGCTGTACATGCACCTAGTTACTTACCTGTTTATCCAATTTCTCAAATTGATAACATATTCGTCCATTATAGATAATTCATCCCCTTACTTTTAGATTTCAATTCCTTTTCTTACCCCTTACCTACAGAGATGAGCAAACTTGTTCAATAAAGGTTCACCAATCTCAAATTTAGTACGAGCCTAAAGGGGGCTATACACGCAGCGACATCGCTAGCAATGTGTCTCGTGAAAGCACCCGCCTCCGTCGTTTGTGCGTCACGGGCAAATCGCTGCCCGTGGCGCACAATATCACTAACACCTGTCACACGTACTTACCTTCCTAGCGACGTCGCTGTGGGCGGCGAACAACCTCTTCGTTAAGGGGGAGGTTCGTTCGCCGTCACAGCGACGTCACACAGCGACCGACCAATAGAAGCGGAGGGGCGGAGAGTAGCCGCATTAACGACACGTCCACCTCATTGCCGGAGGACACAGGTAAGCTGTTGTTCGTCGTTACCGGAGTGTCACAAGTAGCGATGTGTGCTGCCTCAGGAACGATGAACAACCTACGTCCACAACGACCAACGAGATAATGAAAATGAACGACGTGTCAACGATCAACGATTAGGTGAGTATTTTTGATCGTTTACACTCGCTCGGAGCTGTTACACGCAACGATGTCGCTAACGACGCCAGATGTGCGTCACAAAATCTGTGACCCCCGATGACATATCGTTAGATATGTCGTTGCGTGTAACAGGGCCTTTAGCTGAATCGGCTCGGGCTCGGTAATCCGAGCACTTTCCCCAAAAGTCGACAATGTTCGGTTTTGTTCAATAACTGATTGCGTTTTCCAAAATGCTTTTCTAATAACACGTTATGCTTTTGGATAGGATTGTGGTGCTGTATGATGAATGGGGGCATGTTATTAATAAGTGGAGGGGGTGTTGAATCGGGAGAAGCCAGAGGAGCTGCACACTTTTTTTTTTCTTAACTTCATTTGTGGATGTTTCTGCAGCCAATCATGGTACAGAAAACATCTTCAAAGTTAGGACACAAGGGCTTGTGTCATTGGCTGCCAAAGACACATGTCTGTCTGCATGTAAAATGCAGACATGCTGTTACGTCACCGCCGGAGTCTGCTCCAGCGACTTCTGCTCCGATCGCCAGGTGACGCCGTGTTCCTGCCGTGGATGGTGCTGGTGATGGGAGAGAAGTCGATGCCAGCGGCACCAGTGGGCGCAGGCTCTGATCATCCACTGGGCTGGGTTAGCTTGGGATCTGCAGTACCACTGGCTGACTGTGGGTGGCATGTGTCTTCCAGCTGAAGTTGCCAGCCAATGGGAAGACACCACACCCTACTTATTTCCCCTCCTCTCACATGATTACTGCCAGATATAGTTCTGATTTTCCTGGCTTCGTTTACGGCCTATTCTGTTGGTGATTCCTGTGTGTTGACTTCTGCGTGTTTTTGACTACCCTTCTGCCTACTGTTTTTGTACCTTGCTGCCCGACCCGGATCTGACCTCTGCTACGTTTGCTGACTACATCACTGCCTGCCGATTCTGTCCCTGTTCCGCAATTCCTGGTTTGACCCTGCCTGACTACTACTCTCATCGGACTGCAGCCTTCCACAGGTAGTGATCTCCAGTTCCCTGTGTAATTCCAAATCCCTGTATAGGGGTTAAAGGGTTTCAGGGTTCTGGGGGTCCTACTTGGTGAGTGGCTTCCCTCTAGCCTCCCCTTTACAGCCCATCTGAGTCTGTGGATCCAGGCAGGCATTACATTATATCTGGCCTTCTAACCAGGAGAGAAAAAAAAATGGATTCTCTCCATGCTGTGCTAAATCAGGTGCACACCCTTTCTGGGCTTGTACATGGACTGACACAGCAAGTGCAGGACCTCAGGTCTGCTCAGGTCCAAGCCCCCGCTGCAGTACCTACCTCAGCATGTCCAGAGTCCCGTCGACTGCAAGGGAGCAGATCACGTGGTGGAGTGCCTGGATCAGAGAGGCAATCGCTTCCAAGGCAGCAGCACCACCTGAGCTGACCCCAGGATACCCGCTCAGGTGCCCAGGTACTTCCTGCAGACCCTATGAGGTTAATGTTACCTGTCTCATTGTCTTACCAGGGAAAATCTGTACGGCTGCAGGCCTTTGTTGATTGTGGCTCTGCTGCTAATTTTATGGACACTATTGTAGCAATAGAGCTGGGTTTGACTTTGCTCAGGTTAAATGCACCTATTAGAATATCTGCTATCGATTAGTACACCTCTCACCCAGGGTGTGGTTACTTTTGTAACTCCAGAGATCTCCATGCTTGTTGGTGCTCTGCATGTAGAATCTGTGTCATTATTGGGCATGCCTTGGCTGCGTAAACATAACCCGCTCATAGACTGGCACCAGGGTGAGATTGTGCGCTGGAGCCCTGAGTGTCTGGAGACGTGTATGTCTTTATCTGTGAACCTGACTAGAGCTGAACCTATCTTCATACCTTATGCATTCAGGGAATTTGCTGATGTGTTTTCTGAATCTGAAAAATTACCTCCGCACAGAGATTATGACTGCCCCATAGATTTGGTCCCCAATTCCCGACTCCCCAAGGGAAAAATGTATAATCTTTCTGGTCCGGAGCATCAGGCCATGAAAGATTATATAGCAGACAGTCTGCAGAGAGGGTTCATCAGACCATCCAGGTCACTAGTCGGCGCTGGATTCTTTTTTGTTGATAAGAAAGATGGTGGCCTCAGACCTTGTATTGACTACCGTGAACTGAATGCTATTACTGTAAAGAATCAGTACCCTCTGCCACTCATCCCCGATCTGTTTAACCAGCTCACAGGAGCCCGGTGGTTCACCAAGCTTGATCTCAGGGGAGCATATAACCTTATCCGTATCAGAGAAGGGGATGAGTGGAAAACTGCATTTAATACTCCAGAGGGACATTATGAGTACCTAGTAATGCCTTTTGGATTAAGTAATGCGCCGGCTGTGTTCCAGAACTTTGTTAATGACATTTTCGGAGATATTTGTGGTCAATATGTGGTGGTCTATCTGGATGATATCCTGATTTATTCTCCTGATGCTACGTCACATGTCCAACATGTATGCACTGTACTCCAGAGACTCAGGGAGAATTCCCTATTTGCTAAATATGAGAAATGTGGTTTTTTTTTTTTTGGTTTTTTTTTTTGAGGCAGAGGTTAATTTCCTGGGTTATATTTTGTTTGCAGAAGGCTTCCGCATGGATCCCTCTAAGCTTCAACCGATTAAGGAGTGGGTGCAACCCAAGTCTCTGAAAGCCTTGCAGCGTTTCCTTGGATTCGCTAATTATCGCAAATTCATTAGAGATTTTTCCAAAATTGCCAAACCCCTCACCGATTTGACTAAAAAGGGGGCTGATGTGGTTATTTGGAAGCCAGAGGCGATCCATGCCTTCTCAAAATTAAAAGGATGTTTCTCCTCAGACCCAATACGTCACCGCCGGAGTCTGCTCCAGCGACTTCTGCTCCGATCGCCAGGCGACGCAGTGTTCCTGCCGTGGATGGTGCTGGTGATGGGAGGGAAGTCGATGCCAGTGGCACCAGTGGGCGCAGGCTCCGATCATCCACTGGGCTGGGTTAGCTTGGGATCTGCAGTACCGCTGGCTGACTGTGGGTGGCATGTGTCTTCCAGCTGAAGTTGCCAGCGTTCAGCTACAGCCAATGGGAAGACACCACACCCTTCTTATTTCCCCTCCTGTCACATGATTACTGCCAGATATAGTTCTGATTTTCCTGGCTCCTGTTACGTCCTATTCTGTTGGTGATTCCTGTGTGTTGACTTCTGCGTGTTTTTGACTACCCTTCTGCCTCCTGTTTTTTGTACCTTGCTGCCCGACCCAGATCTGACCTCTGCTACGTTTGCTGACTACGTCACTGCCTGCCCATTCTGTCCCTGTTCCGCAATTCCTGGTTTGACCCTGCCTGACTACTACTCTCATCGGACTGCAGCCTTCCACAGGTAGTGATCTCCAGTTCCCTGTGTAATTCCAAATCCCTGTATAGGGGTTAAAGGGTTTCAGGGTTCTGGGGGTCCTTCTTGGTGAGTGGCTTCCCTCTAGCCTCCCCTTTACAGCCCATCTGAGTCTGTGGATCCAGGCAGGCGTTACACATGCGGTGTCTGTGCCATTTTGTGCTCATTAATGATTAGGGAAGTTGCTGCAGCTGCTGTTGCATTGGTGCCTGCTCAAAATTAGCTAGTGAACCAACCACGTTTGTAGGTATTGGTACTTATTAGTGCCTGCTCCAAATTTGAATATGAACTAGCTAAATAGGTATTGGCACTTTTTAGTGACTGCTCAAAATTCCCCAGTGACCCACATTTCTAGGTATTGGTAGTTATTAGTGCCTGCTTAAAATTAGCCAGTGAACCACATTTCTAGGCATTGCTACTTAGTACTGCCTGCTCAAAAGGTGTCAGTGAATTAGCTAAATAGGTACTGGCACTTTTTAGTGCCTGCTCAAAATTAGCCAGTCAACCACATTTCTAGGTATTAGTGGTTATTAGTGCCTGCTCAAAATTAGCCAGTGAACCACATTTCTAAGCATTGCTACTTATTAGTGCATGTTCAAAATTTGACAGTGAACTAGCTAAATAGGTATTGGCACTTTTAGTGACTGCTCAAAATTCCCAAGTGACCGACATTCATAGGTATTGGTAGTTACTAGTGCCTCCTTAAAATTAGCCAGTGAACCATATTTCTAGGCATTGCTACTTATTACTGCCTGCTCAAAAGGTGTCAGTAAACTAGCTAAATAGGTACTTTCACTTTTTAGTGCCTGCTCAAAATTACTCAGTCAACAACATTTCTACGTATTGGTACTTATTAGTGTCTGTTCAAATTTAGCCAATGAACCACATTTCTGGGTATTGATACTTTTTAGTAACTGCTTAAAATTTGCCAGTGAACCACATTTCTAGGTATTGGTACTTTTAGTGCCTTCCCAATATTGTTATCTCAGGCAAGAAATAAAGAATTTATCTTTTGTGTCACGTATCTGACAAGCATGGGTGTATGGTTGCAAAACATCTGTTTCGAAGGGGAAAGGTACATCAACCATGAGTGGTAAATCATGATGAGGTTACGGTGGAAAGGTGAATTATCGAGGTGTATGTGTGGGACGTTCTAATGTTAGTCAAAGCTCAACTGAGCAAACACAGACTCATCCTATCCCAAGAGAAATTAGAACATCTTCCGTTACTGGACAACCTACTCCACTAGATCTCTTTGGCAGCCACACATCACTTCAACTTCGAAATGAGGGTGATAAACAGCATGTGCTACAGTGGCTGATAAGCACTGTATCACGTGGCCTCTCTTCCTCTTCTTGCACCTCAACATCACAAACAGTTCATTCATCAGAGGTGCCACCCCAATTACACTTGCTTCCTTCGGCATCACAAATCGCCATCCGTCAAAGTGACTGTGGGGAACCACACATGGGCGAGTCTGGAGAGCTGTACTCACATTCAATCCCTTGGGCATCAGAGATATGCTCCAAAAGATTCCCAGACTCAACAGGAGGAAAGCATCTCCACTGATGCCCAAAATCTTGGATCTTGGAGTTGAATTATGGCCCTCACAAAGAAGGGTCCGAGCAGGATCCCTACCCTTGTCAACTGATGTTAACCATCAGGGGTGGAGGTGATGATGATGATGAGACTCAGATAGTATCTGAGTCTCATCATCATCATCTCCAGGTCAGAAAGAGGAGTGGGAAAAGATAGAGCATGACAATGAAGTTGTAGATCCCACTCGCTGTGAACCCAGAAGTAAGCAGCTAAGTAGCTCAGCAGATGAGGAGAAGGAGGAGGAAGACAAGGAGGTTACGTAGGCGATTCCTGTACAAATACATAGTGATTCAACCATGAGAAGCACTGCATCCTTAGCCACAACTCTGGCTGTGGCCAGTAGCGGTTGCGGGTCTGTAGTTTGCAGGAAGGATTGCCTAGCCAAGGATGACCCAACTGTCCTTATCTGACAACATTGTAACAACGACTCAGTAGAGGCAAAAATTAAAATAATTTGACTACTAAATGCATGATCCTGCACATGTGAAACATACATGCATTACTGTTTGAATCTTACTGCACTACAATGTGGACTACCGGGCCTACCCTAACACTGGCCGCCAAATCAACCATGACTGCTACTTCTTCCTCCTCCTGTGCCACCATCGAAACTATATTCTCACACATGTCTTCGGCCACAGAACCTCCACTTGTTTACCCGCTATAGTCAGGTTGATTAAAGCCCACCAGCTGTTACAGAAGTGACCGTGCCTGGTGTATTTTACCCATGTGAGACACCGAGCACACCATGTTTCTCAATCCACCATTACATCTCTGCCTACACCTCCCTCACAGTCCACCGGTTGGTCATGTACACCCTACTCCACTCTATCCCAGCACAGCAGCCAGCCCTCAGTCCCACAGTTTTGGTCACATAAAAGATCATTTTATCCGACACATGTGACTCGCCCACTACAGAGCCTTAGGTGACTCGGTGTCGGGCCGGACTAGTCCAGGGTAGTCAGCGGTGGCGGGGCCCGACTCCGTGACCCTGGTGGAGTCAATTAAAGTGGCGGTATGGATGGGGGAGATGATCAATAATAAAGTTTGTGGAAATATATATTCGTGACGCCACCTGTGGATTGCGGCTATGGAGCCGCCGCTGCTGGATGGGGTCTCCGGGGCTGATGTAATGGTAGCTAGGGTGGTTCTGCTCCCCACAGGTGGAGCGGTATCCCGGGGCAACCGTTGGTGCTTGTATGAGTCTATGGTGGTTTTGTGAATGATGCGGTGCAGGGCCGACAGGGCAGTGAAAGGAACAGACACAAACAGCAGTCTCTTTACCTTCTTTTACTCTGCAACAATCTGTGCAGTCCTGGGAGACCGTTACAAGTGGTGGTGGTGATCCGGTCGGCCTGGAAGCAGTTGGGGTTATCTCCTTGGCCAGGTGAGTATTGAGGCCTTATCCTTAATCTTTATTCTCTTTTACAGGACCCTGCAACATTGGTTTAGCGGGAGACATCTCTCTGCTGGGACTTGTGGTACGTCCCGTTCCCATATGGTAGGCTGCGCAGGCCCTCTCTGATGCTTCTCTGTTAGAGTTACACCGGGCCCCAGTAATGCAGCTGTACCTTCAGGTTGTTTTGGGGGCCAGGAGACCTATAGTCCTCCTGCCCTTCGGATTCGGTTACTGGGGGATCTAACACCCTGGCAACCACAGACTCTGATGTCTAATTTTCAGTGGGTTCTTCTGAGGTGAACCGGTTCCAACCTGTTCTCCCCTAGAATCTTCTCTATGTGCCTCTCTGCAAGCCCTGCTTTTCTGGGCTGAGCTATCTTAGCTCCAGGCCCCAGCTCGCAAGCCTGCACTACTCAAACTCCTCTCTCCTTGAACTCTCCTCACAGACTACCTAACTCCTCCCCCAGGTCAGAGGTTAAGGAAATGCTCCCTGGAACTCCAGGTTTAGAGCTCCCCCTGCTGGCCTGGGAGAGGAACGGTGTTGGATGCTGGTACTTACTGGCCAATAGATTCCCCCAATTACCTCCAGGCTCAGCATTAACCCTTTGGAGGGGCAACACTGTTGTGGCAACCAGATGCTGGGGCGCCACACTCCCCCTTAGTTAAAATCAGTACTCCTGGACTGAGGAAACATAAACAAGGCATAACATTTCATCCCTTTATGGGAGGCACCTTTCTTAAACGTTATAAACTTAAATGACAACTATTATGAGTCCAGTGTGGCTCCCTGCCGGGTGTCCATTACACTGCTCCATGGGGGACCCGCCGTGATAAAACCCCCAACGTAGGCTCTGGGCGTGCCTCAGAGCATTGATGCCCCCATTTTATGCACGCCGGACGGGTTTTTCTTCTGGGGTGTTGAGCACAATGGGTGCTAACTGTATACAATTAAAGTTTTGGTCACCCATAGTCCAGTGACCCAATTGTCCATATACTTAATCACCTAAAACAAAAGCATTATAGAAAAGACATTTCAAATAACTATATACACTCTAATAGGTACTTTTCCTCCTCTTATTTCCTATACCTTGGAGGGGGCTGTCCCTGGGTGCTACGTTGGGACCTGCATAGTACTGGTGTTGATTCACTACTACTTGGGGGGTGTACTACCTCAGTGTTGCTGGTAGGCCTAACTCTGACAGGTATGCGTGACTGTTGCCTACGGGGTCTTAGATTCACCAAGGGTATGACAGATTCACCACTGGCAGGGGGTTGATTCTCCTGTTCCACTGCTGGCATGACATCTATTGGTGGGACTGGCAGGTCTTCAGGTGGATCTGGAACCTCTTCTGTTTCTGGTACAACCACTTGCAGGAATGTCAATACTGGTACCACTATAGCCTTATTTGTTTGGGTCCATGTTTTGGGGAATTTTCCAAGTACTGTTTGGATCATCTCTTCCTTTTCTTGGGGTTGGGGACTTTCTTGAACTTCTTCTTTGGTCTTACACCATTCAGGGCATACTTTCAGACGATCTCTGGAAACTGCTTGATATGTTTTGCCTCCATCTTTACTTATTAGATACACTTTGTTGTTGTCAAAATTTGAGGGAATAATTGTGTAGGGCTCTTTTTCCCACTGGTCATCTAATTTGTGCATCCTTCGCTTTTTCTTGAGGACCTGTTCTCCAGGTGCTAAGGGAGTTGCTGTGGCGGTTTGATGGTAGTTCTTTTCTTGTCTCTTTCTTGCTTGGGACAGGCTTTTTTCTACACATTCCTGTACTTGTCGGTATTGTTGTCGCTCTGTGTTCCAATCTTCTATCTGTTGAACCGCTTCAGGTGACACAGTTCCCATATCGAAGTCTACAGGTAACTTGCCAGGTCTTGCTTGCATCAAGTAAGCGAGGCTGCAGTTGGTGGAGTTTACTGGAATATGATTGTACAAGTCCACTAGATCTGGTAACTTCTCTGGCCATTGGTTTCTTTCTTCTAGGGGCAAAGTCTTGAGCAAGTCAATAACCACATGATTCATTTTCTCGCACAGTCCATTGGTTTGAGGGTGGTACGGTGTTCTTATTTTCTTACAGCCGTACATGTTACAGAACTCTTGAAACACTTCTGCTTCGAATGCAGGGCCTTGATCAGTCAGTACTCTCAGGATAACCGTGGGGTCGACAAAGTATGCTTGAAATGCCCTAGCTGCTGTTTTGGTCTTTCACAGGCACTACTACCAGGAAACGAGAGTAATGGTCCACAATGGTGAGGGCATAGACATAGCCTGATCGGCTTGGTGTTAATTTTACTTGGTCTATGGCCACCAACTCAAGAGGCTGCTTCGTGATAATTGGCTGTAGGGGAGATCTCTGGTTGGTATCATCTTTCCGCCTTAGGTTACACGGACCACATTCTCGGCACCACTTCTCGATTGCCTTTCTCATATGCACCCAGTAGAACCGATCACGGAGTAGGACCTCCAGCTTCTTCCACCCGAAGTGTCTTGCTCCATCGTGGTAAGCTGCTAGGACCATAGGAGCATCCCTCTGGGGAACCACTATTTGCCAGATGAGTTCATTGGTTCGCCAGTTAACATATCTTTTGCATAGCTTGCCCTTGTAGAGAAACAGTCATCCCCTCTCCTTCCACAGCTGTTGGGCTTCTTGTGGAGCACCTGAACCAAGATGGGTTTCAGCTTGTGCTAGCTTTTCTTTGACTAATCGGACGGCCGGGTCACTGTTCTGTGTTTCTTCCCATCTATCGTGGAGTAATGGGTTGACCGAGACCCCTTGCTGGCTCGAGCGCTTCTCTTTTACAGTATGCCCACACTGGGAGACACCCTGTTGGTGGAAAGCTGGTAACTCTATCTCTTCCAGTTCATCCAGGTCTTCTCCAACTTTAAGTAAATGAGGCATTCTGGACAGCGCATCAGCATTATTATTCTTTCGGCCAGCCCTGTACTTGATAGTAAAGTCAAAGTTGGACAGTCGAGCCATCCATCGCTGTTCTAGCGCACCTAGCTTGGCTGTTGCCAGGTGTGTCCAATGGATTGTTGTCTGTGAAGATGGTAAACTTGGCCGACGCCAGATAGTGCTTGAAGCGTTCAGTCAGTGCCCAGACAATCGCGAGGAACTCCAGCTTAAAGGAACTGTAGTTTTCTGGATTCCTTTCTGTTGGACGTAGCTTTCTACTGGCATAGGCTATCACTTTCTCTCTGCCTCCCTGTACCTGGGACAGAACTGCTCCCAATCCCACGTTGCTGGCATCTGTGTACAGTACAAACGGCTGGCCGTAGTCAGGGTAGGCCAGAATTTATTCTCCAGTGAGAGCCATCTTCAACCGGACAAAGGATGTTTCTACTTGACTGCTCCATTCGAATGGAGGACTTTGCTTCTTAGCCTTCTTCGTCTGACTCACCAGGAGATCTTGAAGAGGCGCTGCTATTTTCGTGAAACCATCAATAAACCTTCGGTAGTAGCACACCAGCCCAAGGAACTGCCGCACCTCCTTTATCGTGGTGGGTCTTGGCCAGTCCTTGATTACTGTGACTTTCTCTGGATCAGGTGCCACACCTTACGCGCTGACTACCTGACCCAGGTACTGTACCTTTGGCTTCAAGAGGTGACATTTTGACGGCTTTATCTTTAGGCCATACTCGGACAAGGACTCAAACACTTCTGCCAAGTGCCTCAGGTGGTCTTCATAGGTTTTCAAGTAGACTATGACGTCATCCAGGTACAATAACACGGTTTCAAAGTTGTAATGGCCCAAGCAGCACTCCATCAATCTTTGAAATGTCCCTGGGGCGTTGCAGAGCCCGAAAGGCATACAGTTGAACTCGCAGAGGCCCATTGGTGTAGTGAATGCAGTCTTCTCCTTGTCTGCCTCTGCCACGGGAACCTGCCAATACCCACTGGTGAGATCCAAGGTGGAGAAATAGTTAGCTGATTTTAAAGCTGCTAATGACTCTTCTATTCTGGGTAGTGGATAAGCATCTTTATGTGTAATGCGGTTAATTTGCCTGTAATCAACGCACATTCTCATTGTGCCATCTTTTCTTTACGAGCACTAGTGGAGCTGCCCAGGGGCTACAACTATCTCTGATCACCCCCGCCTCCTTCATGTCCCGTAACATTTCTTTGGCACACTAATATTGATCTGGGGGTATAGGGCGGTATCTCTCTTTAATGGGATGATGGTCACCAGTGGGCATTCGATGTTTAACCCCTTTTACCTGCCCAAAGTCTAGAGGGTGTTTGCTGAAGACCTGATTGTATTCCTTTACCACCCGATAAACCCCATGCTTTTGGTGTGAAGGGTTGGAGTCAGTGCCCACATGTAATCTTTGACACCAGTCCTCCAGCTGTCCCTTGGAGCCATTGTCTTCCGCCTGTTCGGACGGGATCAAGAGTTCCTTTGTCCTGATAGCATTATTACTGACAGTGTACAGCTTAGCCACAGTGGCGTACCGGGGCAATTTGGCTTCCTCCTCCCCACAATTCAGGAAGTGGACGGGTACTCTTCCCTTGCGGACATCTGCTACCCCTCTGACCGTCAGGACTCCAAGCCTGCTGTCTGAATACACAGGTTCTACCAGGGCCTGGTAATCCTGACGCCTGAGGCCTATTGTTGATATTTTGTCGGGCAGCATATCACTTCTTGGGGGTATTGCAATGGGGAAGGGGTCACTTACCCTCACACTGCCAATTTCTCCTCCGGCCAGCTCTACCTGCTGCCTCTTCATCAGGGCTCTGATCTACCTCTGTAGGGCACATTGCTGCCCAGAGCTGGCAGTTTCAGCCACCTGTTGCAACAAAATTATCACCTCGGCAAGACAATTTTCCATTACATTTGTACCGATTGTTAACATTGGGTTAGATTCTTTGCGATCAACATCCACAATTATCATCCCCTGAGATGGCAATTCTACCCGCCCCACTTTAATGGTCACCTCTTTGTACCCAATTTGAGGCACGGGCTGGCCATTACTGGATACAATCATTAAATCATCATCTGGGCCACGGATAATGGCCGACTTGGACCAGTATCTTTTGTACAGTACATAAGGTATGGTCAATACCTGGGACCCCGTGTCCAAGAGGGCAGTCAAAGGGATTCCATCCAGCACAATAGGAAGGATCGGTCGTCCTCCCACATACTTGTTGCGCCAGGAAGTCGAGCCGGGGTTTCTTGCACCTGGGGGTTGGCTCCTGGCCCCAGGTTCGGCCCGTTTAAAGGACAGTGCCTTGCGAAGTGGCCCTCCTGGCTGCAGCGCCGGCAGATCAGTTGTCCAGCTGAATCATACCGGTCTGTGTCTTTTCCTCGGGTCGGCGGAATACTCCTTTGCCGCATCCACGGGATGTCATCTGGACTGGAGGCCAACTCGATTCTCGCAGGCGGTTGGGTCACTTGTAGAGACTGCACCGTTTTTGCGAGGGCAGCCACAGTCTTGGTCAGTTCTTGGACCTGTTGCCTGAAGTCTGCAGAGGGGTCATTATCCAGGGTCTGCGCTTCAGCCCCTGCAGTGGCTCGGGCTGCAGGCACCCCCTCTGGGTATGTGATAGCAAGAGGCCAGAGGCGTACTGTGTCATTTTGTGTAGATTCTCTCAGTACCCAAATTGCCTGGTCCTTAACCCCTTCACGACCATGGACGGATATATCCGTCATGGATCGTGTCCCGGTAAGCCCCGCCCCCTGCCGCGGGCAGGCGGCGTGGATCGGCACACATATCAGCTGTTTTCAACAGCTGACATGTGTGCCTACATGTTCCGAGTGGAATCGCATTCCACCCGGAACATTAACCCCTTAGATCTCGCTGCCAAAGTCTGGCAGCGAGATCTATATGCGCGCGGCCATCTTTTTTTCTTACCGCCGCCCCCTCCGGACGTCACGTGAGTGATCACGTGACGTTCGGTGGTTGCCATCGTAGCACAGGGTCATGTGATGACGCCTGGTGCTACGAAGTTTCACTTTCATTCTTCCTCGGCACGGAGCAGAGGAAGAAAGAAAGTGACTATTTCTGCTGTTTACAGCGGTATAGCTGTAATCAGCAGATAGCAATCAGCAATCGGATTGCTGATCGCTATAGCCCCCTAGGGGGACTAGTAAAATAAAATAAAAAAAGTAAAAAAAAAGTTTTAAAAAATTAAAAAAAAAACAAAAAACCTAAAAGTTCAAATCACCCCCCTTTCCCCCCATTGAAAATTAAAGGGTTAAAAAATAAATAAATATACACATATTTGGTATCGCCGCGTTCAGAAATGCCCGATCTATCAAAATATAAAATCAATTAATCCGATTGGTAAACGGCGTAGTGGCAAAAAAATTCCAAACGCCAAAATTACGTTTTTTGGTCGCCGCAAGTTTTACGCAAAATGTAATAACAGGCGATCAAAACGTAGCATCTGCGCAAAAATGCTACCATTAGAAACATCAGCTCGAGACGCAAAAAATAAGCCGTCACTGAGCCAGAGATCCCAAAAAATAAGAACGGCGCAAAACGTGCGCCACTTTTATTGGACAAACTTGTGAATTTTTTTTAACCCCTTAGTTACAAGTAAACCTATACATGTTTGGTGTCTACAAACTCGCACCGACCTCAGGTATCATACCCACACATCAGTTTTACCATATAGTGAACACCGTGAATAAAACATCCCAAAAACTATTGTGCCATCACACTTTTTTTGCAATTTTTCCACACTTGGAATTTTTTTGCTGCTTTCCAGTACACCATATGGTAAAACTTATGGTTTCATTTAAAAGTACAACTTGTCCCGCAAAAAACAAGCCCTCATATGGCAAGATTGACGGAAAAATAAAAAAGTTACGGCTCTCGGAAGAAGGGGAGCGAAAAACAAAAACGCAAAAACGGAAAGTGCCCCGGGGCTGAAGGGGTTAAACTTTGCAAAGTCCAGGGCAGGATTCTGCAGGACCATGATAAGCAGCTGTGTCCTGTGAGCGTCTGACAGGAGCCCTTCTATAAACTGCTCAGTCAGTAGTTTGTCTTCATCACGCACACTTTCTGGGTCCACTTGTTTAAAGGAGTTGTCCGACATTAGCTTAACAAAAATTTTTGAGTTTATCTGTGCTGTATTGTCATATAAATCACACCTACATTGTTATTTTCTGTTTTCTAACTTTTGTTACTCTTGAATTATACCTTTTATTCTCTGCAGCTTCTTGTTTACATTCAGATCCAGCAAACATGACCACTTCCTGTGCAAAACCTCAGTCAGAGCTGTCACCGCCCAGCCTCAGTGTCCAGCCCCTCCCCAGTGTCCAGCCTCGCCCCCTGCACACACAGTCCCTGTCAGTATATTCTTCCCCAGCACCTGACCTGGTATCACTACAGCATTGCAAATAACAGCCTCACATTGGGGTCTGCACCGCACACATATGTCTCTGCACACGCACACACATGGCTCTGCACCGTACACATGGCTCTGCACACGCATGGCTCTGCACCGTACACATGGCTCTGCACACGCATGGCTCTGCACTGTACACGCACACACATGGCTCTGCACACGCACACACATGGCTTTGCACCGTACACATGGCTCTGCACACGCATGGCTCTGCACTGTACACGCACACACATGGCTCTGCACACACATGGCTTTGCACCGTACACATGGCTCTGCACACGCATGGCTCTGCACCGTACACATGGCTCTGCACACGCATGGCTCTGCACTGTGCACGCACACACATGGCTCTGCACACGCACACACATGGCTTTGCACCGTACACATGGCTCTGCACACGCATGGCTCTGCACTGTACACGCACACACATGGCTCTGCACACGCACACACATGGCTTTGCACCGTACACATGGCTCTGCGCACGCATGGCTCTGCACTGTACACGCACACACATGGCTCTGCACACGCACACACATGGCTTTGCACCGTACACATGGCTCTGCACTCGCATGGCTCTGCACTGTACACGCACACACATGGCTCTGCACACGCACACACATGGCTTTGCACCGTACACATGGCTCTGCACACGCATGGCTCTGCACTGTACACGCACACACATGGCTCTGCACACGCACACACATGGCTTTGCACCGTACACATGGCTCTGCACACGCATGGCTCTGCACTGTACACGCACACACATGGCTCTGCACACGCACACACATGGCTTTGCACCGTACACATGGCTCTGCACACGCATGGCTCTGCACTGTACACGCACACACATGGCTCTGCACACACATGGCTTTGCACCGTACACATGGCTCTGCACACGCATGGCTCTGCACTGTACACGCACACACATGGCTCTGCACACGCACACACATGGCTTTGCACCGTACACATGGCTCTGCACACGCATGGCTCTGCACCGTACACATGGCTCTGCACACGCATGGCTCTGCACTGTACACGCACACACATGGCTCTGCACACGCACACGCATGGCTTTGCACCGTACACATGGCTCTGCACACGCATGGCTCTGCACTGTACACGCACACACATGGCTCTGCACACGCACACGCATGGCTCTGCACCGTACACATGGCTCTGCACACGCATGGCTCTGCACTGTACACGCACACACATGGCTCTGCACACGCACACACATGGCTTTGCACCGTACACATGGCTCTGCACACGCATGGCTCTGCACTGTACACGCACACACATGGCTCTGCACACGCACACACATGGCTTTGCACCGTACACATGGCTCTGCACACGCATGGCTCTGCACTGTACACGCACACACATGGCTCTGCACACGCACACACATGGCTTTGCACCGTACACATGGCTCTGCACACGCATGGCTCTGCACTGTACACGCACACACATGGCTCTGCACACGCACACACATGGCTTTGCACCGTACACATGGCTCTGCACACGCATGGCTCTGCACTGTACACGCACACACATGGCTCTGCACACGCACACACATGGCTTTGCACCGTACACATGGCTCTGCACACGCATGGCTCTGCACTGTACACGCACACACATGGCTCTGCACACGCACACACATGGCTTTGCACCGTACACATGGCTCTGCACACGCATGGCTCTGCACTGTACACGCACACACATGGCTCTGCACACGCACACACATGGCTTTGCACCGTACACATGGCTCTGCACACGCATGGCTCTGCACTGTACACGCACACACATGGCTCTGCACACGCACACACATGGCTTTGCACCGTACACATGGCTCTGCACACGCATGGCTCTGCACTGTACACGCACACACATGGCTCTGCACACGCACACACATGGCTCTGCACCGTACACATGGCTCTGCACACGCATGGCTCTGCACTGTACACGCACACACATGGCTCTGCACACGCACACACATGGCTCTGCACCGTACACATGGCTCTGCACACGCATGGCTCTGCACTGTACACGCACACATATGGCTCTGCACACGCACACACATGGCTCTGCACCGTACACATGGCTCTGCACACGCATGGCTCTGCACTGTACACGCACACACATGGCTCTGCACACGCACACACATGGCTTTGCACCGTACACATGGCTCTGCACACGCATGGCTCTGCACTGTACACGCACACACATGGCTCTGCACACGCACACACATGGCTCTGCAACCCCCCCATCCCCATCGGGAACACATGTGGAGTACATACTCACCCGTCCTCGGTCCCCGCCGCTCCTGCACGTTCGTCCGCTGTCTGTGCTCTCTTCAGCACAGTAGTGACGTCACCGCTGTGCTGCAGAGCGCACAGACAGCGGGAGGGACAGTGACTTCTCATCAGCACATTCAAATGTACCGGCATCGGTGATCTGTGATGCCGGTACATTTGAATGTGCGATCCTGGGCAGGGGGCCCGGTGCTGGAGCTGACACTACGGCAGCTGCCGCCAGGCCCCGCCCCCAAATCACGGACCCCACAGCAGTGCAGGGGGAGGTTACTGGAGGTGCAGGGGAATGTGTGGGAGGGTGCAGGGAAGGGGGGCGGTGACTACTCGCACTGTACTCGCCCAGCAGGGAGGTGACATGCTGCTCCACATTTGCATGTCAACATGGCCCTGCCCATGTAGACGTGCAAAGACCGGAAGCAGCAAAATCGCGGCAGGAGCGGTCACATGACCGCTCTGAGCCGGGGGAGAGGGGGCTGACAGCGGGGCAGGTAAGTGGTCTCTATCTACTTACCTGCCCCAATGTAGCCCAATAGGGAAATAAAAAAAAAAGTCAAAGAAGCCGGATAACCCCTTTAACTGCCCTCAATGCCATACTCTGGAATGCTCTGCCACAACACATCAGACTCTCGCCTACCTTGCCAAGCTTCAAAAGGAACCTGAAGACCCACCTCTTCCGACAAGCCTACAACCTGCCGTAACCCTCAGTTTGATACAGCGCTGCACAATCAGCTCTACCCTCACCTACTGTATCCTCACCTATCCCTTGTAGACTGTGAGCCCTCGCGGGCAGGGACCTCTCTCCTTCTGTACCTGTCTGTGTCTTGTAATGTTTATGATTATTGTACTTGTCCCTATTATGTATACCCCTTTCACATGTAAAGCGCCATGGAATTGATGGCGCTATAATAATAAATAATAATAATGCCTCCTGCAAGTTTAAGGCATAGTCCCATATGCTGTCCTTGGCCCTTTGTTTGCACCCAAAGAATTTCATTTTTATTTCTGCTGCAGTGCGGGTGTCAAAAGTATTCTTTAACTTGCACAATATATGGGTTACTGTCCCTTTATCTGTATCAGGCCAGGACTTCACTTCACGCTGCGCCGGTTAGCTGCCCTATTATTATGCCCACTTTCTGGCTTTCCATTAGGGGGTACACCTTAAACAAGCTGTGCAATCTTTCTCTGAAGTCGCTCAGGGTGTGTGACTCCCCTGAATACTGCGGTAACCAGTCCGCTCCCGGGAGGTATGGCATTGTGAGCAGCATAACGGGCGCTACAGCGGGGGCTGGGGTGATGCAAACTAGGAGTACATTGGCCAGTTCCGCGGCGTCTTGGGCTATAGCAGGCACCTGCTCCTCCTCAGCGTCGGACATCTTTCTTCCCCCTTAGTGGACCTTACCAGGCTCTGCGCTTTTCTTTTTTTTTTTCAAATCTCCTCTGAGTCGCGCGGGGTTAACAAACCTCCGCTCTGATGGCGCACTCTCTTCGCGCCCCTTTTCGGGCACACCCCCTTTCTTCCTGTGCTGAGCAAGTTCAATGGCGGCGGCAGCTTTCACACAGTAGAACACAGTGTATTAAATGCAGTTCGGAGGCACAAAGTACCCGGTGGGACCGGGCACGAAATCCTGTTTGTGACGCCAAAGATGACTCGCCCACCACAGGGCCTTAGGTGACTCGGTGTCGGGTCGGACTAGTCCAGGGTAGTCAGCGGTGGCGGGGCCCGACTCCGTGACCCTGGTGGAGTCAATTAAAGTGGCGGTATGGATGGGGGAGATGATCAATAATAAAGTTTGTGGAAATATATATTCGTGACGCCACCTGTGGATTGCGGCTATGGAGCCGCCGCTGCTGGATGGGGTCTCTGGGGCTGATGTAATGGCCGCTAGGGTGGTTCTGCTCCCCACAGGTGGAGCGGTATCCCGGGGCAACCGTTGGTGCTTGTATGAGTCTATGGTGGTTTTGTGAATGATGCGGTGCAGGGCCGACAGGGCAGTGAAAGGAACAGACACAAACAGCAGTCTCTTTACCTTCTTTTACTGGTGGTTTTGTGAATGATGTGGTGCAGGTGTCGCGGGCGGGGAGGAGGGTGTCAGCACACTACGCTCACCCCTTCTGCTCGGGTCCGGCGGCTGCTGCTCAGTGGTGGCTCGAGCTGTGGGCCGGATCCCGGGGGTTCTCGAGCAGCACTCCTCGCCCGTGAGTGAAAGGGGGTCGTTGGGTGTGGGAATTGTTTATTGTCCGTGACGCCACCCACGGTTGTGGTGATTTCACCACCGCTGCTCAATATGGGGATCCCGGGGATGGTGATGCGGAGCAGCCAGGTGTTGCGTTGCCCCTCCGTGGGTAGGGGTTGGTGACCCCGGGGCCCGGTGATGAGCTGGGAGGTGCAGGGCCTGGTGGGCGCAGGGACGCGGGGGCAGCGCTGTGCCTTGCGGCACTGTGGTACTCACTCAGCCTGAGACGTTGACACAGTTTTACGGTAAACCACATGGCTGGAAAGACTGTTCCCACGGACGGCTGCACCTGCTCTGCCAGTAGGTAACGGTGATGTCCCTCTGACCTGCACCTGATGTTTCTAAGTTGGTAGCGATGGATTCCCACCGGTAACCCGCTCCCCGGCTTCAAGCTGGACCGGAGGAGCTCTACTTTGCCCGCAGACGCTGGCCCTGAGGAATTGGTGCCGTGGCGGTGGCGGTGTTCCTCTTTACTGGTTGGACTGTTGCCTTCAATCGGGACTTGGCTGTTGGGGGATCAACGTCCCCTTCACTGATGGATTCGGCAAATTATGGCGACTCCTAGCCTTGCCGGGGTCCGAGAGGCCCCTGCCCTGGTGCTGACTGTCCTTTGCACGCTGCTCCAGACCGCCGGGTCACTACCCGTCCGCGGTCCTTCCAGGAACTCCCGAACAGTCACCCCTCTGGACAGTCACCGTCGTTGCTGACCTTGCTGACCCGTCCTGCACACAGCTGGACTAACTTCAGGCTTTTCACTCTCTTTCTTTCCTGTCACCACTCTTGCTTTCCTCCTTTACCACTTTACTTCTTTCTACTTTCACTTCTTTTAAGTCAACTCATGTTTACTCCTTCACCTCCCTAACTGAACTGCCTGGTCTCTCCCGCCTCCAGAGCTGTAAACTCCTCGGTGGGCGGAGCCAACCGCCTGGCCCACCCCCTGGTGTGAATCATCAGCCTCTGGAGGAAGGCAACAAGGATTTTTGGTTAGCTTTGGTGTTCCTAACTGGGATGTAGGGTGTGGTGGTGTGATGACCTGTGTCCCCTGGCTTGCCCAGGGTGACACACAGGGCCGACAGGGCAGTGAAAGGAACAGACACAAACAGCAGTCTCTTTACCTTCTTTTACTCTGCAACAATCTGTGCAGTCCTGGGAGACCGTTACAAGTGGTGGTGGCGATCCGGTCGGCCTGGAAGCAGTTGGGGTTATCTCCTTGGCCAGGTGAGTATTGAGGCCTTATCCTTAATCTTTATTCTCTTTTACAGGACCCTGCAACATTGGTTTAGCGGGAGCCCTCTCTCTGCTGGGACTTGTGGTACGTCCCGTTCCCGTATGGTAGGCTGCGCAGGCCCTCTCTGATGCTTCTCTGCTGGAGTGCACACCGGGCCCCAGTAAAGCAGTTGTACCTTCGGGTTGTTTTGGGGGCCAGGAGACCTACAGTCCTCCTGCCCTTCGGATTCGGTTACTGGGGGATCTAACACCCTGGCAACCACAGACTCTGATGTCTAATTTTCAGTGAGTTCTTCTGAGGCAAACCGGTTCCAACCTGTTCTCCCCTAGAATCTTCTCTATGTGCCTCTCTGCAAGCCCTGCTTTTCTGGGCTGAGCTATCTTAGCTCCAGGCCCCAGCTCGCAAGCCTGCACTACTCAAACTCCTCTCTCCTTGAACTCTCCTCACAGACTACCTAACTCCTCCCCCAGGTCAGAGGTTAAGGAAATGCTCCCTGGAACTCCAGGTTTAGAGCTCCCCCTGCTGGCCTGGGAGAGGAACGGTGTTGGATGCTGGTACTTACTGGCCAATAGATTCCCCCAATTACATCCAGCCTCAGCATTAACCCTTTGGAGGGGCAACACTGTTGAGGCAACCAGATGCTGGGGCGCCACACATGGCAAAGCAAAGAGCTTGAGCTTTACCATATTGAAACTGTTGGCCATGGAAAAGAGCCTTTCCACTTGGTGGATACAGACGGTTTCTGAAACCTGATGGCCATTGCAGTCCTCCAGTACCAATTGCCATTACTTCTCTAATAAAACTATGCCTGCACTACACCATCATGTTGCAGACAACATTACCTTTTCCTTGAAAACTTTGTGTTTCCAAGGGTGCATTTCAGCACTGACACCTGGACGAGCAAGCATGGCCAGGGGAGTTACATCTCACTGACTGGGCACTGGGTTACTCTGGTGGCTGCAAGGGCAGGTGGGGAAGGGGCTGCTTCCCAACTCTTGAAATCCCTAAGGCTTGCGGGACAAACATCTGGATCTACCATTTCCTCCACTGTTTCTGCTTCTTCCACCTTTTTCAGGGAATCCACCAATGCCCTCAACCCCTCCCTTAAAGTAACATGTTCCAACAGTGAAGAGAGAATTCCCCCCCCACCTCCATACAGCTCAGCCAGGGCTCAATGCAATCGGTCAGTGCTGAAATTAATATGCATTGAAGAATGCAGTCACACAGTTACAACGTTGTGGGCTGCTATTCAGGCCAGTTTGATCAATGGCTGTCTCCACTGAACCTGGAGCCAAGTAAGGCTGTGTGCAATAATGGTGCATGCCGGGTGGTGGCCCTACACCTGGGCGTCGCCACACATATGCCTTGCATGGATCACATCTTCAACCTGGTTGTACAGAAATTCCTAGTCCACTATCCTGGCCTGGATGCACTGCTGCAGAAGGCACAGTCGCTGGGTGCTCACTTCCGCTGTTCGCACCCCACGGCTAATTGACTTGCAACGCTACAACGGTCTTTTGGCCTTCCGGATAATATGTAGTGTGCCAACAGGATGGAATTCCATTCTGCATATGTTGCAGCGACTGTGGCAGCAGCAGCTAACACTGGTGCACTATACCATGATGCATAGCCTGGAACACTGTAGCCCGGATGTGGAGCAAATCATGATTGCGGAATGGGCACAGATGAAAGTCCGAAGCACCCTCCTGCACAGTTTTAAAATGGCTACAAAGATGGTTAGCGGTGACTGTATTGGCATTCAGAATGCTGGCACCAGGCCTCTATACTCACGGTCCCGTAGTGGCTGCGTGGTCTGCTGTCTGCAGTACACTACTGTGTGATCAAGAGGGAGGTCTACACAACAAGAGGTAATATCTGTTAGGCCTCTGCCACATTAATGTGACAAAACTTAATGTTTTTGTCATGTACGTGTTAAAGGGATGGTTTGTTCCCCGTGTGCTGTTTTTGTGGCACGTACGTGTTCTCCGTGTGTTATACATAACACACGGAGAACGGAAAGTCCCGCCTACCTGCATCATCCGGCGCTGTCTGTGGTGCTGAATGACAGCGTCCGGCCAAAGCCACGCCACGCTGACGCTGCGTCCGGCCCCCAGTGAAGGAGAAGCGTTGTTCAAATTCACTGGGGGGACGGATGCAGGGGACACCCGCTGCAGAGACTGCAGGTATGGTGGAGGGGAGTATGTGTTTTTATTATTTTACACTGACACTTGTCTTTCTCCAGCGCGTGTTACACGGGGTCGCAGCCACACTACATCCGTGTGGTACGGGTGCGGGCCGTGTGACACCCGTGCTGCCGGAGCAACACTGACATGTCAGCGGTTTTAAAAAAAAACGGACACACGTAAGTACGGAACGGACACACGTTCCGTTCCTGAATACTTACGTGTGTCCAAAACAATAACAATACAAAGGACCACGTGGGCCCGTGCCTCCGGTGCGTGAAAAAAAGGCACACACGTACCGGAGGCACGGATGTGTGTCGCAGGCCTTAAAAGGGAGAACTATGATAGCATTATACAGTAAGCAGTTTAAGCACATTAGTTTTTCTATCATATTGCTGCTAATATGAATCATGATACTCTGTATAATAATGCTTTCATGAACTACTCTGCTTTTCATAGAAAAATATTAATGCTGGATTCCGTTATGTCCAATGTGAGAATATTTCCCAATGTAAGGAGTAAACCACTATGCAGAACAATAACGTGAGGGTTTGTGAACCACCATCTATTGTCCCTTGTACAGTAAGCCAATGTTTGTTCACTCTGAAACTTCATTAATTGTGAATATTTTCCCACAATTAACTTTTATCCTCGAGGTCATTATGCTGAAATCAATACAATCTGCTTTCAGTCAGATTACTATGTCTAGCCAATTAACTCACAAAATCAAATAAGGTATAAGTAGATTTACAAATTTAACAGTTTGTAGGGTTCTCTGTTTTCATGATACTCGATGCTGTGAAAAAGTATTTACACCCTTCCAGATGATTTTACTTGGTTGTGACTTGCAGTGGTTTACCATTGTTACATGGAAAGAAGAACAGAAATGAACATGTAACATAGTTTTGTAATGCTAGCTTTTTTAAAAAAACAAAAAAAATATCACTTTCTCCTAAGATTAATTTAAGCCCTTTGCCCTTAGGTAGCTTATTTGATAGTCATATTTATCCAATGGATGTTAAAAAAAACACTAGCATAACCATTTTTGTGCTTTCATTTTTTTACTCCCCTTCTTTCAAGAGCCATAACTCTTTTTTTTTTTTTTTTGTGTCCATAACATAGCCATATGATGGGTTGTTTTTTGCAGGACAATTTGTAGTTTTGAAGTCCCCCGTTCAATTTATGATGCAATTATTTTGTGATATTGTACTGGAAAAAAATAAAAATTTTGTAAAATTGTGTAAAAAAATATGGTGCAATGCGAGACCAGTTGACTAGCTATCAGCCAGAGTTTCTTTAAGCCATGGGAAAAACAACTAGGGGACCCCGACGTTGGAACAAAGATCAGGGAGGGGTGGAGGCTCAGTATAAAGTGATGCATTGGGCGATCTATACATTCAATTTGCCCAGAAAGCTTGAGAATCCTGAGAGGATTACTCATTGTCCGAAATATAATTTAGACGCTACGGATCTCTACCATGGATTGTGGCTGTGTCCCCACCTTGAGCCACTGTGGGCCCAAGTATCAAAGTGTGTTGCTAAACTCTGGGACATCAAACTTCTTCTCTCCCCTACTCTGGTTCTGTTCCATGTGTGGGAAGGGGTGATCGTCGAGGGGAGGAGGAGTAAACATCCCCCTTTACTTATACATGTAATCATACTTGCAACAAAGAGGATGATACTGAAATATTGGTTGGAGTCAAAAGTACCCTCGTTCGAAGAAGTAATAATCCATATAAAACGGCTGATGGAGTTAGAGAGCCTTGATGCTGGAAGGAAGTCCGTACGATTGGGTAGTACTAGTCACTTCAAAAAGTGAAGGGCGTTTATTATAACCTACTTCAATTCGGAGGAAATAGATCGCTTAATGTCACCATTTGAGGAGACGGCGTGGTATCACTCTGAGAAATTAGGTGGTACACTTGGAGGTGGGGGTTGAAGGTGACTAGGTGGGAGTGGGTTTGAGTAAAGGGGGGTTCGGGGGGGGAGTAGGAGAGTTTAATAGGATGGTTGCAAATTCATTCATATAGTTAGTTATAAGGGTTTCCGTGAGGTATTAAAGATTCTGAGTCTTAAGGTCCAGTCACACTAAGCAACTTACCAGCGATCCCAACAACGATAGGGATCGCTGGTAAGTTGCTAGGAGGTTGCTGGTGAGATGTCACACTGCAACGCTCCAGCGATCCCACCAGCAACCTGACCTGGCAGGGATCGCTGGAGCGTGGCTACACGAGTTGCTGGTGAGCTCACCAGCAACCAGTGACCAGCCCCCAGCGCCGCGTGGAAGATGCTGCGCTTGGTAACTAAGGTAAATATCGGGAAACCAACCCGATATTTACCTTGGTTACCAGCTCACGCAGCTACACGTGCAGAGAGCAGGGAGCAGCGCACACTGAGCGCTGGCTCCTTGCTCTCCTAGTACAGCACACATCGGGTTAATTACCCGATGTGTGCTGCAGCTAAATGTGCACAGAGCAGGGAGCAGCGCACAATGCTTAGCGCTGGCTCCCTGCTCTCCTAGTTACAGCACACATCGGGTTAATTACCCGATGTGTGCTGCAGCTACATGTGCACAGAGCAGGGAGCAGCGCACACTGAGCGCTGGCACCTTGCTCTCCTAGTTACAGCACATATCGGGTTAATTAACCCGATGTGTCCTGCAGCTACATGTGCACAGAGCAGGAGCCGGCACTGACAGTGAGAGCGGCGGAGGCTGGTAACAAAGGTAAATATCGGGTAACCAAGGACAGGGCTTCTTGGTTACCCGATGTTTACATTGGTTACCAGCCTCCGCAGAAGCCGGCTCCTGCTGCCTGCACATTTAGTTGTTGCTGTCTCGCTGTCACACACAGCGATCTGTGCTTCACAGCAGGACAGCAACAACTAAAAAATGGCCCAGGACATTCAGCAACAACCAACGACCTCACAGCAGGGGCCAGGTTGTTGCTGGATGTCACACACAGCAACATCGCTAGCAACGTCACAAAAGTTGTTCGTTAGCAGCGATGTTGCTAGCGATGTTGCTTAGTGTGACGGGGCCTTTACTGTGAATACTGTGAACAGTGATTAGATGTAGTACTGAATTGTAAAAGGAGCGATATACACTTTTCTTGTCATTTTGCTGATAATATTTTTGACATTATTAGTATTGTTTGTTTCTATGTAATGATTTGTTTGATTTTGAAAATCAATAAAAATTATAATTTAAAAAAAAAAAAAAAGTGAAAAAAACTATATTCTGCAAATGTAATTTGTGGAGGGGGGTAAAATGTTTTCCAGAACGTCCCTCAGGACAGCACCACAGGAGTTAATCCCATTTGACCTATACAGGGACAGGATTGCAGAGAGGTTTAAAAGGCCCCTCCCACCTCCACCCTCCAGTGTTTTTTCCTGTCCCTTCAGGAGACAGACGCATGAGAGGTGCTCCTAGGGTGGAGCTATTTTATCTTTTGGAATTTCATCATATAGACTCAAGAAGTATGGGCTCAGGGGGATCGGGGGTCTCGGCCTTCCCTTCACCCTGTCAAGTCGCCTGGGGCCAACACTTCTTGAAGAGAGGTCCCTCAGCCATTGCTCGCTGTATGAGAACGGACTCAGGGAGATCGGGGGGTCTCGGCCTTCCCTTCTCTCTGTCAAGAGGTCCGGGGCCGACACTTCTCGTAGTGAGGTCCCTCAGCCATCAGCGCACCATCTGCAACGATGTGGTTTTCCTGCCCATGATGCTACTTCTCTTCATGGAGGGCTCTTGGCATTACCCAGTTTCCTCTATCCCTCTAAGGTTTGGAGGTGGAAAGAAGGGTGAAGCCACAGCACAGTGGAGGCTGCACAGGTAAGTGCACTGGGAATTTGCGGGGCCTATGGGCTGACTCAAGCTGCATGCCTTATGCAACCCTGGGCCTCATGCACAAAAATTTAGCCTTGGAACTTTCTAAGTAGATTATGCTGCATGGTGAGGCCTCCTGTTTTGCTGGGATCAGCAGACCTCATGTTTAAGTTCAGAATTTACCTGTTGATGGAACCTTATGTGGATGCTCCTGTTGTGGTTTAATAACACATTTGATTTCACTATTATCTCACCAGACCGAATTCTGTCTGATTTACTCCTTCTATAGGAGGGAAAATTGTGGATATAACACATTATCTCGCATTTGGAACTTGCCCTCCAGCTGAACCTCAAGGTGAGTTAATTGGTTCAGGTGTGACTAATTTGGCTTTTATTATACCACTCATGAAGTAGGTGTATCCTGAAGTTCACAGGTGAATTACACTCTTAGGGGTAACTCTGATGGGGCCTCACAACTCTGGCCTCGCGCCTCAGGGTTCTGGCCTCGTGATGACTCTGGCTCACGCCTCACTGCTCCGGCCTCCTGGCTCCTGGCTCCGGCCTCGCGCCTCCTGTCTCATACCTCACAACTTGGGGCTCTGGCATCGCGCCTCACGGCTTTGGCCTCGGTCCACACGCCACACAGCTCTGACCACACGCTGGCTTGGCACCTTGGGACTGTCAAGGCTTCACTGCTTGACATCTCTGGTCTTACTGTTTCTCAGCCTTGCCCTTCATGGCTTGGCTTCACTGGCTCTCGGCCTCTGGGCTTGGGCCTTGGGCCTCTGGGCTTGGGCCTTGGGCCTCTGGGCCTTGGGCCTCTGGGCTTGGGCCTTGGGCCTCTGGGCCTTGGGCCTCTGGGCTTGGGCCTTGTGCCTCTAGGCTTGTGCCTCTGGGCTTGGGCCTTGTGCCTCAAGGCTTGTGCCTCTGGGCTTGGGCCTTGTGCCTCTAGGCTTGTGCCTCTGGGCTTGTGCCTCAAGGCTTGTGCCTCTGGGCTTGTGCCTTGTGCCTCTGGGCTTGTGCCTTGTGCCTCTAGGCTTCTGCCTCTGGGCTTGTGCCTTGTGCCTCTAGGCTTGTGCATCTGGGCTTGTGCCTTGTGCATCTGGGCTTGTGCCTTGTGCCTCTAGGCTTGTGCATCTGGGCTTGTGCCTTGTGCCTCTAGGCTTGTGCATCTGGGCTTGTGCCTTGTGCCTCAAGGCTTGTGCCTCTAGGCTTGTGCCTTGTTCCTCTGGGCTTGTGCCTTGTTCCTCCGGGCTTGTGCCTCCGGGCTTGCGCATTGCGCTTCATGCTTCTGGCCTTGCGCCTCTGGCATTGCGCCTTGTGCCTCTGGCCTTGCGCGTCTGGCATTGCGCCTTGCGCCTCTGGCATTGCGCCTTGCGCCTCTGGCATTGCGCCTTGTTCCTTTGGCCTTGTGCCTCTGGCCTTGCGCCTCTGGCATTGCGCCTCTGGCCTTGCGCCACGTGCCTTGCGCCTCTGGCATTGTGCCTTGCGCCTCTGGCATTGTGCCTTGCGCCTCCGGGCTTGCGCCTTGCACTTCATGTTTCTGGCCTTGCGCGTCTGGCATTGTGCCTTGGGCCTTGCGCCTCTGCACCTTGGGCCTTGCGCCTCTGCACCTTGGGCCTTGCGCCTCTGCGCCTTGGGCCTTGCGCCTCTGCGCCTTGGGCCTTGCGCCTCTGCGCCTTGGGCCTTGCGCCTCTGCGCCTCTGCGCCTTGGGCCTTGCGCCTCTGCGCCTTGGGCCTTGCGCCTCTGCGCCTTGGGCCTTGCGCCTCTGCGCCTTTTGGCCTTGTGCCTCTGCGCCTTTGCCCTTGCAGTGGCCTCGTCCCTTGCGCCTCAGGCTGCATACTTCACATCTTGGGTCTCTAGCATCGGCTTTGGTTAGAGGGGCCTCATTCTGGACCTGCACTTGGCTTAGCGTGATAGGCAGCCATGTTTGAGTTGGCCTAGTAATTCTCCTTATTACGGCTTCAGAACAGGAATCTGAGTTCAGCTACGGTCCTTCCTTTCTAATCAGTAGTATTCAGCTGTGCTTAGTTGCTTAGCTCTGGTCTTTCATTTATAACTTATGATTAAAGAGAAATGTTTATCGAGTTCATCCTATAATGGAAAGAACTGAATGTAGCCGATCATGGTAATAGCCCCATTTTACTGTGACGGGTCCCTTGATGGCAATCGGACTAGTTTTCTGGACCATTGTTCAACATATAGAATCTCGTAAATAACCTGTGAGGTTTTCCAACATCTTGTGGCAGGGAGCTCCATAGTCTCCCTCATAGGCTCACTGCTCTCACGAGATAAAATCCAGGGTCTCACCGCTGTCAAATGAAATATCACTCTGTGATTATTAGAGGCCCTCATTCCTCTAGAAGATGTTCCCTGGTCACTATGGAAGACTGTGTGGTATGTTTACGCTAGTGTCCGATATAGTGGTAATTACATGCTATTGGAGTATAGTCCATTTCTAGTTGGGTAGTCTGCCCCAGGTGGTAGTGGTTTCTTTACACCAGCTCAGGGCAACACTTGACTCCTGTATTAGCAGCCACGGATATGACAAACCAGTTCTTTAAATTCCAATATATACACTGTATACAGTGTATCTATGAGGTTTGGCCACCTACATTTTCTGGGACACTTTCATCACATCCAGATTCCATACCCCGCTGTACTTGGCATCTGCATCTTGGGAACAATGCTTCCTTCAAGTGGTCGGATGATGTACTTGGCTTGCTAATATCGGAAGACGTGCCTTCCAGACTCCAACTCTTCATGTCTTTAGTTTTCATGACGGTGCTTCTCATTACTCGAGATCCAGTAGTTTATGCATTGACATCTTGGGCTTCTGGAGCCAGAATGTGACCTCTGGTGGTACGGTGGGCTGGTCTGTGACCAGGGGTAATCGTTTGAGCCTAGGAGAGCTGATGACAGTACTGACCTGGTTTATTAAGCACGGACAAGTTTATTCTTGATCTAAGACGGTGGTCATTCTATCGGGCTGTGGTTTATTCATTCCTTGATAGGCTGTTAAGGACTTTGACATCTATTCTATAGTTGCGGTGTTAAGAATGTTCATCTAACCCATTTTTAGGGTATTTCTCACTATATCTGGTTTCTGTAGTATTAGCTGTCTACCTCATTTATTCTGAATATTCAGCAGCATAATATATATCACACTCACTATGGTGATTTACCTTGAAGTTTTTCAGTACACGACGGTACTTATCAAATAATTAGTCCTTCTAATGTTCTTCAGACATTGGTGGGTTCTGGGTGTTATGGATCCTACACCAGTCATGTTTGGTAACCCTTAAGATGCGCTGCGTAGGATTTCATATGCTTGCGGATTCTTACTACTATCCATATTTTTGGTTTTACAGATTGATATGTCTAACCTATTTCTTGCCCGGGACTTGTGTCCTTAAGGCTTCTGTACCCGCCCTGAGATATTACTTTGGTACTGCTCCTGTGGTGCTGTCCTGAGGGACGTTCTGGAAAATATGAATTACACCTACCGGTATTTGGTAATTCGTTTTCCAGTAGTCCCTCAGGACAGCACCCTTATTTCCCTCCCCTTAGGGTTTATCTTGCAGATGAGTTAAGCTGGGTTCACACATAGCGACAACGACATCGCTGTTACGTCACCATTTTCTGTGACGTAACAGCGACCTTGTAAGTCGCTGTTATGATCGCTGCTTAGCTGTCAAACATAGCGACGCAGCAGCGATCATAACATCGCTACATGTGCAGAGAGCAGGGAGCCGCGCACACTGCTTAGCACTGCCTCCTTGCTCTCCTAGCTACAGTACAATAGGGTTAATTACCCGATGCGTACTGCAGCTACATGTGCACAGAGCAGGAGCCGGCACTAGCAGCAAGAGCGGCGGAGGCTGGTAACGAAGGTAAATATCGGGTAACCAGGGAAAGGTCTTCCCTTGGTTACCCGATGTTTACAGTGGTTACAGCTTTCCGCAGCTGCCAGACGCCGGCTCCTGCTCCCTGCTCGCTTCATTTCGTCTCTCTCTCGCTGTCACACACAGCGATGTGTGCTTCACAGCGGGAGAGCAACGACGAAAAAATGAAGCAGGACATTCAGCAACGAGCAACGACCTCACAGCAGGGGCCAGGTCGTTGCTGGATGTCACACACAGCGACAGCGACGGGACGTCGCTGCAACGTCACAGAAAATGGTGACGTAGCAGCGATGCCGTTGTCGTTGTCGCTGTGTGTGACACCACCTTTACTATTTGTTGGTATAAACCGTTTGTATCCATCCTTCTGTAAGTACTTGAAAAGACACTGGAGGGTGGAGGTGGCCCTTTTAAACCTCTCTGTGATCCTGTCCCTGTATAGGTCAAGGGGATTAACTCCTGTGGTGCTGTCCTGAGGGACTACTAGAAACCGAATTACCAAATACCGGTAGGTGTAATTCATATTTTTAGGGCATTCATTTTGCGATACAAAATAACATGGTAGCAATACCAGACTTATAAGGATTTTTTTTATAATTAAAAAAAAAAAATCTCAGGAAAAAACCCAGCTTGTGTCACCATTTGTTGATACCTAAACCGGTTTTATTTTTCAATCCATGGAGCTTATACGCTGAGCTTATTTTTTTTATTGATACTATTTAACGTTGATCTCTTCATTTAATTTTTTTGTGAGCAGTATCACAACCTAAAAAAAAGTTGTACCTGTGTTACGACTTTTCTTATTTTAGGCATTTAATGTATGATTACATTTTTTTTTTTTTTATATTTTGATAGATCAGTTGTTTATGGAATCTGTGACACTAAAAATATTTAGATTTTTAATTTTATATTTATTTTTTAAATGGGAAAAGGGGTGACTTTTATCAATTTTAAACTTAAAAAAATTTAAATAAATTATTTTTTTGAATTGCTTTCCCTATGTTTGATCCCCTTAGTGGAACTGAACCCACACAATCCTTTGATCACTTACACTATATACTACAATAAGCAAATCTGAAAAAATGGGCCAGCACACTTGTTGGTATTAGTGCTATGTGTAGGTGCATGTTTACACTGTGGCCATTAAAAGAAAAAAACAGGGATAAAAACAATGAGCAAATGACCTGCATTCAGAGGCATAGCAAGGGTTAAGCTTCGAGGATGTGAAAGATCTGAGTGGACCCCTAGTCAGTAACCCTGATTACAACTATAGTGACACACCCTAAGGCCATGTGCGCACTTTGCGTTTAGTTTGTTGCAGTTGTAAATGTATCCTCTGGCAGAAATTGTCTTTGTCAAATTTGGTTTTGACTAGAGTTGAGCGCGGTTCACGGTTCGTGGTTCTCCAGTTCGCGGCTCGAGTGATTTTGGGGGCTGTTCTAGATCGAACTAGAACTCGAGCTTTTTTGCAAAAGCTCGATAGTTCTAGATACGTTCGAGAACGGTTCTAGCAGCAAAAAACCCAGCTAATTCCGAGCTGGCGTTCCGCTGTAATAGTGTAAGTCACTCTGTGACTCACACTATTATGACATTTCAGTGTATAGTGTGCGGGAACAGCGCATTCAGATCACTGCTGTATGGATAATGTCGATCGCCATTTTTTTTTTTTTCCCTTGTCTTCCTTCCCTAAGCGCGCGCGTGTAGTGGGGCGGGTCAGCATGTCAGCCAATCCCAGACACACACACAGCTAAGTGGCCTTTTAGCCAGAGAAGCAACGGCATGTGTGATAGGATGTCCATGTCACATGTCCCTGCATTATAAAACAGGACATTTTCCTCCAGCACGCCATTATCTGCCTTCTGCGTCCTTGGTGTCAGACATCACTGGCGCAGCTCCTATCGCCGATACAGCTGTATACGCTCCATACACAGCGCTGGACAGCTTAGGGATAGCACCTTCTATCAGTCCTTTTAAGGGCTCATACGGGCAGGGTCAGAGCCATAGGTGACAGGTCCTGAAAACAGAGTTTAACAGCTACACAAGATGACAGCGTCTGTGTAGCTAAGGTCAGGGATTTCCTCGCTGCATTTCCCCATTAGGAGGGATAGAAAGGCAGGCTTCCTTTCCTCTACCCAGAGACCCACAACCCTGCCACTGTACCCTCCTGCCCTTTGCACACTCCAACTCATTGTTACTAAGCCATTATACTAGCAAACACTGAGTGAACTTAGTGGCATCCTAAACGTGGCTATTGGACTTCTGTATCGTCCCATTAGTGCAAAGATATTTGCAGCACCTCTGCCTCCATTGCACACTAAAACTCATTGTTACTTACTAAGACATTATAATACCAAAAATTGAGTAAACTTACTGGCATACAAGAAGTGGCTGTTGTACTCCATTAGTGCCCCACAGGTGCCAAGCTATTTACAGCACCTCTTCCTGCTCTGTTTTTAATAGGCTATAATGATAGCAAAAAATACTGCCATTTAGTGGCATCATAGAACTGGCTGTTGTATTTCATTATTGTCCCACTGGTGCCAAGCTATTTCTAGCACCTGTGCAGGACACCCTCCTGCTCTGTTTTTAATAAGCTATAATGATAGCAAAAAATGCTGCCATTTAGTGGCATACAAGAAGTGGCTGTTGGACTTCTGTATTGTCCCACTAGTGCAAAGATATTAGCAGCACGTCTGCCTGCATTGCACACTCAAACGCATTGTTACTAATACATTCTAAGGCTATGTTCACACTAGAAAAATGATTTTTCTTAAGAAATTTCTTAAGAAATTTCTTAAGAGTGAAGGATTAGTGCACCTGCGTTAAAAAACGCACCAAAAACGCACCTGCGTTTTTGCCGCGTTTTCAGTGCGTTTTTGGTGCGTTTTTACCGCTGGTTGCTCCCTGCGTTATTGTGCCAATTATCTATGGCAAAAAACGCAGTTAGCTGCAGAAAAGAAGTGACAAGCTCATTCTTTTTCTTAACAAAATCTACTGAAAGAATTTTCTTAAGAAAAAAACGCAGTGTGCACAGCTATTTTTTTTTGCCATAGGTTTTGCTGGGGAATGTCTGCAGAAAGGTTACAAGAATTTCTCAAGAAATTTCTGCAGCAAAAACGGACCCAAAACGCAGGTAAAAAACGCAGTGTGTGAACATAGCCTTATACCAAAAATTGAGTAAACTTAGTGGCATACAAGAAGTGGCTGTTGTACTCCATTAGTGCCCCACTGGTGCAAATCTATGTGCAGCACCTCTGCATGACACCCTCATGCACATTTTGCTACGCTAATTTTATAGCAAACTCAGGGAATTCTTTGCTGCATTTGATCATTCGGAGGGATAGAAAGTGAGGCTTCCTTTAGCTTTTCCTTCTGTTCATAGACAGCATCTCCAAGTCCACACCCGAAGAGCAATTTCTCCTCCACGTCTAAGTGTGGAGAGGCAGCTAGTGCGCATGCGTGTGCCGATTTACCCCAGCTGCAGCCTAACTACAGTGTTTCGCCTAGTGAGTATGCTCAGCCTGACTGTGCCATTCCTGAGGCTAACTCTTCATTTCGGGTTACAGCGCATGCTCCCACACTTGGTGCCAAAAGCCTCTTTGCACAGGTACTTGCATTCCGTGCCGGGTCTAAGTCCTGTTTTGTGCCTAGACACCATGCTAAAGCTGATAGTCTTTTTTCAGAGACTGTATTTCATGCTACTGAGCATGCTCAGGCACTTACTGCATCAGAGACTTGGTCCGGTAATGAACTCTTTGGTCCTGCCCCTGATGTGGGGGTCCCATATAGACCACAGGGCATCAGGTGTCCTGACAATGTGGCCAGGCCACTCCCAAATGGCTTGCAGAGGCCCGCCCCTATGACTTGTCACCTCATTATTGATGGTCAGACGATGACTGGTGAGGTGTTTGTGTCGTGGCAGCCATGAGGTCATTATTGAAGTTGCGGTTCCAAATAGGACGCTAGTTATGCCACTCATGACGTGTCACTCTGCTTTTGTCTCCAGGAGGTGCATTGTGGTCCACCCTGGTTTGGGGCGGACCCAGGTTATAAAACGGGCTGGAGCCAACAAGGAGGTGCGCAGTCTTCTATTATGCTCCGAAAGAGCACACCTCCATGTGTTGAACCCATTGCGGCTTTAGGCCACAGGTAGGCAGGGATAGGGCGTCGATGCAGGCCGCCACCACAGTTGGTAACGCAGAACGGTTAAGACCAGCTCCTGTCCTACAAGTCCTGCTTGTGCAGCCCAGTGGCATTAACAGGCCTGCTGCTGCTGATGCGCCTGCTGTCCACAGGTGTGGCCCCAATGCACACGGTCAGCGTACTCAATGGCCCCTGTGATGTTAACAGGGAGTTCCTGGGCTGGATGGGCGTGTGGACCCTGTGACGCTAACAGGGCTCCCAGTCTCCAGATCCGAGTGGCGTCTAACTCAGTTCAGGCTACTATTAGTTTCATAGCCAGACAGCTCTGTATCCTCCACCTAACCTTCCAGTTGCCAACCTCTCCTTTTCCATCTGGGAGCACGGTGGACACTGACTGCTGATGGGGATATATACCTTTCTCTTTCTTTTCTTATTAATTTTCGTTATATAGCGGTAACATAGTATATACCACCTTATCCAAATCTGCCAGTCCCACCGTAACAGATGGTGTTTCTTCATCAAATGTTACTTTTGCTTAACCAACAAACCCACGGACAAAAACTTTTTTCCCCTTTTCCAACACACTTGTTCCCCTTTCCACCAGCATCTGTCCTTTTTCAACTCATTTGGTATATGACCAGAAGTGCAACTCTGCAGGGACACCGTACTCCATGCCATTTCAGCACAGCAGCCAGCCCTTGGTCCCTCAGATGTGGACAAGTAAAAGACCATTTCCTCCTATCCATGACAAAGCATTGAGAGTCACTCTGTGCAGCACTGGTGTTTAGTGGAAAAGCAAATCTAAGAATCCGTACCACCTTCTGCAGATACTCCTGTATACGTGCGTCCCTTTCTATGGCAGGAATTATTTCGCCAAATTTTGTCTTGTACCAGGGATCTAACAGTGTGGCAACCCAGTAGTTAGCATTACTTCGAATTCGTACAATCCGAGGGTCATGTTGTAGGTAGTGCAGCAAGAAGGCGCTCCTGTGTCTTGTGCATCCAGGAGGACAAAGTGCTTGGTGTGTTGGTGGCAGAGAGGTGAGAATCGTGCCTCCTTCCTCTGCCCTCTCCCCCCAACCTCGCACAACTGAAATGTGAGCAAGCTCTCACTCATCTGCTGAGTCTTCCATGCCCATCGCAAGTTCGTCCTCCATTTCTTCATGGCTCCTGCACCTTCCTCAACAATTTTTGCTGATACTATGCGCCCTTGTAAATCCCTATCCCCCACCATGACTGCCGCCTAGGTGCCGCTCACCGTATGGACCTTGTAGATCTTATTATCCCTTCTGCATATGACTCCTCCTGTACTTCCTCCCCTTCCTCTTGGACCAACACCTGACTCCGAATAATGCTTACAGTGTGCTCCATCTTGTAGATGACCAGAATTGTCACGCTGAGAATGGCATCGCCAGTGCTAAACATCTTCGTCGACATTTGTAAACTGTGTAGAACGGTGCATAGGTCCTTGATCTGACACCACTCCAGCAGCGTGATCTGCACCACCTCGGGATCAAGTTAGCCCAGGGTCATACCGTATTTCAGCAGGGCTCTGCGGTGCTTCCACAGACGCTGCAACATGTGCAGATTCCAATTCCTGCGTGTCGGAACATGGCATTTCCGGCGTTTAACCGCCAGACCCTAAGACTTCCGGAGCGATGAAAGTTGTTGAACTGCTGGGTGCGAAGGATGAAAGTGAGCACATAGCAGCGTGCCCGCTGCACAAGGCCATGTAGGCCGGGATGGTATTTTAAAAATTGCTGGAGAATCAGATTCAACACGTGAGCCATACAAGCCACGTTTGTCACATTGCCCTGCCGAAGGGCCGCAGACAGGTTTGCATCATTGCCGCACACGGCTGTTAAGTCACCAACGTAGTCCACTCAATCAATTTGTACTCCGGTCGCCAGGTGACAACGTGTTCCTTTCATGCATAGTGCTGATGATGGGAAAGGAGTCAATGCCTGCGGCGCAGGTGGACGCAGGTTATGGTCACCCACTGGGTTGCGTTACCTTGACAGATACAGAACCACACGCTGAATGTAAGTGGTGGGTATCTCACAGATGAAGTACCATCATTCAGCTACCACCAATGGGAAGACACCACACCCTTTTTTAGGCCCCTCCTGTCTGCAGACCACTGCCAGACAAAGCTATGAACCTCTTGTTACTTTTACCCCCAGTTCAGTTTTATGAGTTTGTGTGCTTGTTGCCTGACTACTTTTCCTGCTTGCTGTTTATGTACCTCGTTGGCCGATCCACATTTCACCTCTGCTTGTTTTCTGATTAAGTCCTGGCCATCCCATTCTGTTCCTCTTCCTCAATTAATGTTTTTGACCCTGCATGACTACTATTCTCTGGAACTGCAGCCTTCCACAGGTATTGATCAACTTGGGCCCTGTGTAATTCCAAATCATTGTATAGGGGTTAAAGGGTTTCAGGGTTCTGGGTGTCCAGCTTGGTGAGTGGCTTGCCTCTAGCCTATCCTTTACAGCCCATCTGAGTGTGTCGATCCAGGCAGGCGTTTCACCGTGCCCTCTGCAGAAGGCCATGTAGGCCGGGATAGTGTTTTAAAAATTGCTGGACAACCAGGTTCAACACGTGAGCCATACAAGGCACGTGTGTCACATTGCCCTGAAGAAGGGTCGCAGACTGGTTTGCATCATTGTCACACCCGACCTTCCCTGGCTGCTGGTTGAGTGGAGACAACCATTTGATGAAACTCGGTCTCACTCTCCAGAGCTAACCGTCCACAATTCCTCAGCGGTGTCTCACATTTCCCCTACATTTCAAAGTAAACATTTGACCGCCTGATGGCCTTGAGCTCTGCTGCCAGCATAGTAAGGAGGTGTGTGGGATTCCTTGGGCGCAGTTACAAGGAAGGGTGGCCTGACCACACAGGGTTTGGGCCGAGGTGGAGGACCCACACGAGGTTAAGGAGGCAGAAGCAGTGGAGGAACTTGTACATACAGAGGAAGGATTGACACACAAGTCGTGGGTACGGCAAGACTTGTACAGCAAACCCTTCTCCATCTCTCACCATAGTTACCCAGTGCCCAGTCAGCAACATGTAACTCTCCTGTCCATGCTTACTGGTCCAAGTATCTGTGGTGAAATGCACCCTGTCACACACAGAGTTTCTCAAGGAATCGGTGAGGTTGTGTGCGACCTGCTGTGGTAGCGTGGGCACGCCTTTCTTGGAGAAGGAGTGACGACTGGCCATCGGCTCTTGGGGCACTGCAATGGGCATAAGGTCTCGAAAATCCTCGGTCTCAAAAGGGTGTAAAGGCAGCCTTTCTGTTGCCAACAAGTTGCAGATGATTAAACTCAACCTCTTAGGCATGTCATGCCCTTCGAATATCATGTAAAACACAGCGAGGGGACTCCAACCACAGTCTCCCTCGTTGCCACTAATTGGGCCACACACACCCCACTTGACTGGCATCCCTTGACCCCCCCCCCCTTTTCAAAATGAAAAAGATGCTTTGCATGAAGCACTCTCAAAAATACGCATGCCTTTCCCGTCCCCTGGATGACCCAGGGGAAGAAAAGTCCTCTGAGAGCCATGACTTGTTCATCTTGGTTCTTTTAGAAACACAGCGAGGGGACTCCAACCACAGTCTCCCTCGTTGCCACTAATTGGGCCACACACACCCCACTTGACTGGCATCAGTTGACCCCCCCCCTTTTGAAAAAGATGCTTTGCATGAAGCACTCTCAAAAATATGCGTGCCTTTCACCTCCCCTGGATGACCCAGGGGAAGAAAAGTCCTCTGAGAGCCATGTCCACATTGTCAGTGGACAGACATGTGTGCTTATCTGCCAGCAGACCCCCAGCAGCACTGAAGACAGGTTCCAAGAGAACGCTGGCTGCAGGACACGACAAGATCCCCAAGGCGTACGTGGCAAGCTCAGGCAATTTATCCAGATTGGAAGCCTAAAATGAGCAGGGCTCAAGTTGCACAGTAATGGCATCGATGTTTCCTTGCATATACTCATATATGTGTCTCCTCCTCTTTTTCCTTGTCCAGCTCTTTTGTTTTCGCATGAGTATATGTCCTTGTCAGTTTCCCATGTGTTTATGTTGTGTTGTGAGTTGTTTATCACCTTTTGGACACCTTTTGAGGGTGTTTTTATGGGTTTGTGATTGCCTGCCATTGTTTCCTATGCAGTTCGAGTTCGGTTCGTCGAACGTTCGACGAACTGAACTCGAACGGGAGCTCCGTTCGGCGAACCGACCTTGAGCCGAACCGCGACCGGTTCGCTCATCTCTAGTTTTGACCATAAAAACGCTAAAAATACGCTTACGTTTTGACCATGTTTTTACCGTGTTTTACATGCTTTTTCTTTGCTTTGAGTCAGATGCATTTTGAATACAAATACACTGCTAAATAAAGTTTAAGCATACAAACACTATGAAAAAAAGGAAAAAAATGATAACAAATATCATGATTAAAATCATACACAAAATAGCTAATTTTATTAAAATTATAACTGTTCTAATATTTATGTATAAAATAACGTTAAATTATGGATTTTCAATAATTTAATTGTCGGACTATGTGTGTGTGTAAAGGGACATATCATGCCCTTAATATAAAGTCAAAAATGCGTGTGTTTATTTTGTCAAAAGCATGTTTTCTGCATCAAAAAAACATGTAAAACACTAGGATTTTGATTTACGAGGATGTATTTTGAAAGTTCTCATTGACTCTAATGTTAGCAAAACTCAGCCAAAATGGCAAAAATAATTGACATGTTGCTTCTTTAAACGCAGAGATTTTGACAAATTTTCTGCAACTGAAATGCTGCATTTTTAACAGCATTGTGTGCACAAGAAAACCCTATTCCACATAGACTTGGCTTGAAAATCAAAACGCATGCATTTTGGCATTAAAATGCTCAAACGTTCAAAATGCTGCGGAAACGCATGAAAAAAAGCAACGTGCGCACACAGCCTAATACTGGGGAAAGGGGAATCTCAGCAGATGTCTGCGCTTTTGCTGAAAATAAATATGTACACAAAGGCCACACTGATATTACCGCCATATGGTGACTGTATAGTGGTATCAGTGTGGTATCCCACAAAGTGGCCATGGGATACTATAAATATAGTGTGTTCCATACAAATGCTGTAACTTTCTATGTATACTGTATGCTAAAACAAATTGTGAAACCTGCTGACAGGCAAAAGGGTTAAACATCCCCTGTGCAGTCAGCCAATGACTGCACTGTATGTCACATGTGAGTGGGAGGAGCTAATTTCCACTGAATAGTAGTGATGGGGAGTTTGGCTCTTTTTGGTGATCCAGTTCCTATGGCTCCGTTCACCAAAAAGAGCTGGATCTTTCAGCTCGTTCTCAGCTCCTTATTAAATATGTGTTCACCCCAGGTGAACACATATTTAAGATTATAGAAACGCCACCAAAGCCCTGCCCACTCGCTGCTAAACCCCGCCCACTTACAAGTGGCCAATTAGATTGCTGAGTAGGCGGAGTTTAGCCACGTATGGGCGGGGTTTTGACGGCAAAAAGAGCCGTTTAGTGATTTCAGTGGCTCACACTGGTGATCCGGCTCCTGTCGTTCACAGCAGGGAGCCGGATCTTTGTGTCGGATCGTTCGCGACCGACACATCACTACTATACAGTTAGTTGGGGGACAATAGTTGAGAGGAAGGGGTGCTGAGAGCCTCCATGTTGGGAGGATTTCTAATTTATCATTAGAAGGATACGTTTCATCAGGTGATATGCACAGCTCAGTCCAAAGGGAGGAGTACTGAGTGAGAAATACCAGGGAGACAGCCTACAAATCAGTGAACTAATCTGATAAGAAAAGTGTTCCCTCAGAGGTCTGTCTGTCTGCATATACAAGTACCCCTTCAACTATGAGTGCAGAGAACACTGACCAGCTATACCTGTATATAGTTATTACGGTAATCTTGTTGTCACCAGTAAAAAAAAACCTGTTCATTCAGAGAGTATAGTTGTGATATGATGAAAGATTATGGGCCTGTGCACACAGTGCATTTTTTTATGCATTGTTTGAGAAATCTGCACCAAAATCTGCAGGCCTCTCCTGAAGCCAGCAAAGTCTGAGATTTCTGAAGTGCGGTGCACACGTTGCTGTTTTTTCCTTACAGATTTGGTGCAGAAAAAAAATGCACACTTTTTTTGGTGCAATTTTCTGGCATAAGATGCGGATTTGATGCAGAAAATTGCTGCACAAAATCTGCAGCGTGTGCACATACCCTAAAGGGGGCTTTACATGCAGCGACATCGCTAGCGAAAGCACCCCACCCGCCCCCGTTGTTTGTGCATCACGGGCAAATCGCTGCCCATGGTGCACAATATCGCTAGTACCCGTTACACGTACTTACCTTCCTAGCGCTGTCTCTGTGGCCAGTAAACAGCCTCTTTTCTAAGGGGGCAGTTCATGCGGCGTCACACGGCAGGCGTCCAATTGAAGCGGAGGGGCGGTTAGCAACCGCATGGAAGTCACGCCCACCTCATTGCCGGAGGACGCAGGTACGGTGTTCGTCGTTCCTAGGGTGTCACACGTAGCGATGTGTGCTGCCTCAGGAACAACGAACAACTTGTGTCCTACTCGAGCAACGACATTTGGGAAATGAACGTGTCAACAATCAACGATTTGGTGAGTATTTTATATCGTTAGTGGTCACTCGTACGTGTCACATGCAACGACGTCGCTAATGAGGCCGGATGTGTGTCACGAATGTCGTGACCCCAACGACATTTAGTTAGCAATGTCGTTGGGTGTAACGGGGCCTTAACTGGACAGGCAACTGTCACCAGCACTATCAGACTCTGCTTAAAAGGGGCAGCTATGATGAAAAATACTATATCCCAAGGTTATATTCTTTTTTTTATTGGGGAACTTTATATGTCTGCAACTTGGAGGGGATCTTTAGTTGTAAGTAGAGTTGAGCGCGGTTCGAGGTTCTCCAGTTCGCGGCTCGAGTGATTTTTGGGGGCTGTTCTAGATCGAACTAGAACTCGAGCTTTTTGCTAAAGCTCGATAGTTCTAGATACGTTCGAGAACGGTTCTAGCAGCAAAACGCAGGGCTTTTTACAGCTACAGTGTGAAGGAGCCATCGCTGGCAGCCTGCCAGAAGCTGGTAACCAAGATAAACATCGGGTATCCAAGCAAAGCGCTTTGGTTAGTAACCCGATGTTTATCCTAGTTACGTGCAGGAAGCCCACACTTCCCCTCTCAGCTCACTCAGCCCCCTCCTGCACGCGGCATGTACACACACACGCACACACACACACACGCACACACACACACGCACACACACACACACACACACACACACACACACACACACACACACACACACACACACACACACACACACACACACACACAGCCATGCAGTCCACAACACTGACGTCCTCCTGGCACTCTGCACACATGGTCCCGCTCGGCTTACCTGCAGTGATGAAGTCCCGACCTCAGCGCTGTCACTGTCCTCCATGGCCGCCGCTTGTCACATCACCTTCTCTCGCTTCCGACCCGAGACTGACTAGCGGTGACGTCACGGGCCTCTCGCGATACTTGGCTTTGAAGGCGGTGGTCATTAAACTCAGTGACAGGTGCTGTCAGCAGTGCAGGAGATCAGCGCAGGTAATGTACCTCGCTGACAGCAGCACTTGTCATCCCCCTGCAGTGACCTGGGCTGACCAATTGATGTTAGCTCAGGTCACTGCATTGGGACAGTGTGGATCATCATGGCAACCCCTTGGATTACACCAGACCTGGATTTGTTTTTCTTTCTAATAAATTGGTTAAAAAGGGAATGTATTGGGGAGTGTTTTTTCAAATAAAAATGTGTTTGTCGTCTATTATTTTTTATTACTGACTGGGTTGGTGATGTCGGGTATCTGATAGACGCCTGACCTCACCAACCCCAGGGCTTGATGCCAGATGACATTACACATCTGGTATTAACCCCATATATTACCCCATTTGCCACCGCACCAGGGCACGGGATGAGCTGGGGCGAAGCAACAGGATTGGCGCATCTAATGGATGCGCCACTTCTGGGGTGGCTGCGGCCTGCTATTTTTAGGCTGGGGAGAGTCCAATAACCATGGACCTCCCTAGTCTGAGAATATCAGACCCCAGCTGTCTGCTTTGCCTTGGCTGGTGATCCAATTTTGGGGGGACCCCTACGTGTTTTTTTTAATTATTTATTTAATTTAAAATAACAGCGTGGGGTGCCCTCCAGTTTTGGATTACCAGCCAAGGTGAGGCTGCCAGCTGTGGTCTGCAGGCTGCAGCCGTCTGCTTTACCCTAGCTGGCTACAAAAATAGGGGGAACCCTACGTCATTTTTTTTTTCTTAATTTTTTTTGGCTAAATACAAAGCTAAGCACCCCTTAGTGCCACATGAAAGGCACCAAAGGGTGCAAAATTACAAAATGCAGGAGAGTGGGACATTATGTGTCTTTCTGCCATTATAATGACAGAAAAGACTGATATGAAGTGCACAAGCACAAGAAAATCACCAGAGCGCTCTACGCTGTGAAAAGCAGTAGAAAATGGCACTGGAGTGAACATGTGACTGCCTCATGTAGGTTGAAGCTAAGGATCCTGGGTAAATTTATGTATTTTCCCTCCTTCAGTTTTTTGCAGTACACAAAAAACCCGGAAGGCACACGGATGACAAACAGATGACATGCGGACCGTCTACGGAACGGAAACGGATGCCACACTGATGCACCCGTGAAAAAAAACGGACTGTTTTTTGCAGACCACAAAAATGGATCGGTCGTGTTAATGTAGCCTTATTCTGATCTGCCATTTATAAACAGCAGGCAGAAATAAGTGAATAACGCCCCCCAGTGTCAGAAAATCTCCGGGGTTTCAGGGCTAGCTGAGACCCTGGAGATCATGATTCAGGACGGTTTTTCCGGTCCCCGCTCACGTGATCACAGGTATACACCGTATACCGATGATCACGTTACAGTAAATGACAGCGCCGGTAAAAAATTATTTATCTCCCATCTGGCATGAATAAACATGATAAATCTTCTCCCCGGTCGCCTCCGGTCCCCCGGTGTCGCCAAAGTGCCCCCCCTGATGCCCTCCCAGAAATCAAAGATGGCCGCGTGCACAGCAGCGCGCCGGCCGCATTCACCCTACTCCTCTGATTTCTGTCGCATGTGCCATGACACATGCGACAGAAAACTCCTCCCCAGGCCCTGCCAGGTCACCCCCTATAACCCCACCGGTGTTCCCCGGTGTCCCACGGTACCTGTGCAGCGTTGATCCCCCCCCCCCACGGCCCTCTCCTTCACAATAGACGTTGCCGCATGCACAGAGCGGCTGTCAGCTCAGCTTCCTGTGTTCAGACACAGTGAGTGGTGGTTATGCATCTGTAAGCTAAATGGGCGGCACGGTGGCTCAGTGGTTAGCACTGCAGTCTTGCAGCGCTGAGGTCCTGGGTTCAATTCTCACCAAGGGCACCATCTGCAAGGAGTTTGTATGTTCTCCCCGTGTTTGCGTGGGATTCCTCCGGGTACTCCGGTTTCCTCCCACACTCCAAAGACATACAGCGCTATGGAATTAATAACGCTATATAAATGAATACATTATTATTATTACTGCAATGCCCTGCTCATGAGGTAAGGAACATAATTGATCAGGAGAGCTATATACTACATTTCCAAATGGAGGGATTTGCTTTTATAGTTTCCCTGCTGAACGACTACCAAATGAGCGTCCGTTATACGCCACAAGAAAACACATCTAAATAGCGAGCTCTGTTGAGTATTCATTCAGCTGGATAACTGGACTTAAAGGGGTATTCCATCTCCAAGATCCTATCCCCAATATATAGTAGGTGGAATAGCAATAATATCAGCAAATACCAATATTTGGAAATGTAGACTAGTTCTCCTGATTAGGCATGCCCTTACCTCATGAGCAGGGCATTGTAGCTTTGGTAGCAACCATTACGACATTGACTCTGCTGCTGTGGACCCGGGGAGAGTGAGTGCAGATTCATTGCAGCCACACTCCTCACATGAAGGCTCTGCACTCCTAGAAAATGGGGGATACGTTCCCTGAGTGTCTCCCCCCCCCCCCCATATTCTAGACGGTCCAGATTCGTCGTGGGACCCCTTTTTTTTTTTTTTTTTTTTTTTTTTTGGTTAGTACTGACAGTTTATGATGTTGGGTATCTAATAGACGCCATGACATCACAAACTGCTGGGCTTGATCTCAGGTGACTTTACAGCTAGTATCAACCCGATTTATTACCCCGTTTGCCACTGCACCAGGGCACGGGATGAGCTGGGGTGAAGCGCCAGGATTGGCGCATCTAGTGGATGCGCCACGTCTGGGGTGCCTGCGGCCTGCTATTTTTAGGCTGTGAAGGCCCAATAACTATGGACCTTCCCACCCTGAGCATACCAGACCACAGCTGTCCGCTTTACCTTGGCTGGTGATCCAATTTGGGGGGGTCCCTACTTTTTTTGTGTAATTATTAATATTTATAAAATAATTATAAAAAAAAAAAGAGCCTGGGGGGACCTCCACATTGGATCCCCAACCACGGTAAAGCTGCCAGCTGTGGTTTTCAGGCTATAGCCATCTGCTTTACCCTAACTGGCTATCAAAAATGAGGGGACCCAACGTCTTTTTTTTTTTTTTTTTTTTTTTTTTTTTAACTATTGCTTAAATAGAAAAAATGAATGGGCTTCCCTGTATTTTGATTGCCAACCAAGGTAACGGCAGGCAGATGGGGGTGGCAACCGATAGCTGTCTGCTTTATCTGCGCTAAGAATCAAAAATACCGCGGAGCGCTACGTCATTTTTTTTTAAAGATTTATTTTTACAGCACTGTGATGTCCAGCAATCAAAATACAGGGAAGCCCATTTTGTTTTTAGTTATTTAAATAAATAATTAAAAAAAATTATATATGGGCTCACGCTGCATTTTTTGTATTGCTAGCTAAGGGTAATCCAAACAGCTACTGGCTGCTAACCCCCACTGCTTGGTGTTACCTTCACTGGCAATGGAAAATCCAGGGAAGCATTTTTTATTTTTTTTGCCAAAAAACTACAAAAAAAGGACGTGAGCTTCGCCATATTTTTGTATGATAGCCAGGTATAGCAGGCAGGTGCTGGAAGAGTTGGATACAGCGCCAGAAGATGGCGCTTCTATGAAAGTGCCATTTTCTGAGGTGGCTGCAGACTGCATTTCGCAGCAGTGGGGCCCAGAAAGCTCAGGCCAACCTGTGCTGCGGATTCCAATCCCCAGCTGCCTAGTTGTACCTGGCTGGACACAAAAATGGGGCGAAGCCTACGTCATTTGTTTTCTAATTATTTCATGAAATTCATGAAATAATAAAAAAGGGCTTCCCTTTATTTTTGGTTCCCAGCCGGGTACAAATAGGCAACTGGGGGTTGGGGGCAGCCGTACCTGCCTGCTGTACCTGGCTAGCATACAAAAATATGGCGAAGCCCACATAATTTTGTCAGGGGGCAAAAAACTTCTGCATACAGTCCTGGATGGAGTATGCTGAGCCTTGTAGTTCTGCAGCTGCTGTCTGTCTGTATGGAGAAGAGCAGACAGCAGCTGCAGAACTACAAGGCTCAGCATACTCCATCCAGGACTGTATGCAGAAGTTTTTTGACCACCAAAAAAATGACGTGGGCTTCGCCATATTTTTGTATGCTAGCCAGGTACAGCAGGCAGCCACGGACTGCCTCCAACCTCCAGTTGCCTATTTGTACCCGGCTGGGAACCAAAAATATAGGGAAGCCCGTTTTTTTTAATTATTTCACTTATTTCATGAAATAATTAAAAAACAAATGACGTGGGCTTCGCCCCATTTTTGTGTCCAGCCAGGTACAACTAGGCAGCTGGGGATTGGAATCCGCAGCACAGGTTAGCCCGAAGTTTCTGGGCGCCTCTGCTGCGAATTGCAGTCCGCAGCCGCCCCAGAAAATGGCGCTCTCATACAAGCGCCATCATCTGGCGCTGTATCCAACTCTTCCAACAGCCCTGGAGCCGGGTGGCTTGTTGGGTAATCATGAGTTAATACTGGCTTTTGTTTTACTAGCAAGTATTAAGCCAGAGATTCTTAATGTCAGGCACGTTTGACCCGGCCATTAAGAATCTCCAATAAAGGGTTAAAAAAAAGACACCACACAGAGAAAAAAATACTTTAACAGAAATAAATACACAGACACATTAGAGACTCCATCTTTATTACCCCCTGTCAGCCCTCCACGATCCATGGTCTTCTGTCTTTCTCGTTCAACAAATGCAGCTCTGCTCCATCACTGCTGCATGAGGGAAGACGCTGCTTCCCGTGCAGCCTTCACTCCGCGAAGACTGCACGAAAGCAGCGTGCAGCCTTCACTCCGTGAGAGATCAGTGCTGCTGGCGGTGACAGACGCGTTACCATAGCAACATGGCTCCGATCATGTGATTCCCGGAGCCGCGGTTAGCGGTGACGTCACTGCTAACTGCGTTGCTATGGCAACGGTGATCTCCGTTAATGACCGGCTGTGTCAGCCGGTCCCTAACGGAACGGGGAGTCGACCGTGTGCTAGAGCATGTCGCCGGTACACGGCGATACACAAATGTGCACCGTGTACTGGAGAGTGCAATGACAGGTCCTACATGATGCGTCATAGTCATGTGACCAGTCTGTAGCCAATGAGATAATAGCCACGTGACTGGTCACATGGCTATTTTGACGTCACGATAGGTCCTGCATCACTGCTGGCAGTGCTGGTTACCGGGAGGATTCAGCGATCATCGGATGGAATAGCGGCAGGAGACAGAGTGCAGGAGGGATCGCGGGGACCGGTAAGTGTTATGGTAATGTTTATTAACTGTATGTGTACATTTATAATGCGTTTTTATGTGTTGGTGATTGCCTCCCATTATATCCTATTGGTTCGAGTTCGGTTCGTCGAACGTTCGCCGAACTGAACTCGAACGAGACCTCCGTTCGAACCGAACTCAAGCCGAACCATGGCTGGTTCGCTGATCTCTAGTTGTAAGTAGTAAGCTTGGCCATGGTGAGGCGAATTACAGGCTTCTTGGGACACAATTTTTGCCACGCAACATACAAGGTTACCACACCAGTGCTGCAGAACATATTACAGATTACAGTTTAGTTATCGATAGAGAGTTACAACTGACATTCTTTTTTATGGAGTTGTTCACTTTTCCTATCTTTTCCATCTGGCCCAGATCGCCATAACATCTACTTCCAGCCATGACACCTCTGCAGAGATTACAACAAAGACATATTTGATTTCACACATTTCCAGCACCATCTACAACTATTCCCAACCTGCATAAATTCCTCATCCTACTGATACCCTATGGTGATTTGCTGCTGTATGAGTCCAGTTAACATTTAATAATGCCCCCTAAGTCCCTCAATGTAAAACTCGTATATAGACAGTATAATGCCAATAAACCTTCTCTATACACAGTAAGATGAGCCTCTATGTGCCTCTACTCACAGTATAAGGAGCCCATAGCTCCTTTATACACTGTATGATGTCCCAACAGCTCTTTATGCACAGTATGATGGGCTCACAGTTCCCTTATACACAGTACTATGGGCCCATAGCTTCTCTATGCACAGTGAGAAGGATTAAAGGCCCCGTTACAACGACATCGTTAACGAGATGTCGCTGGGGTCATGGAATTCGTGACGAACATCCAGCCTCGTTGGCAACGTTGTTGTGTGTGACACTTACGAGCGACCGCTAACGATCCAAAATACTCACCAAATCGTTGATTGTTGACACGTCGTTCATATTCAAAATATCGTTGCTTGTTTGGGACGCAGGTTGTTTGTCGTTCCTGAGGCAGCACACATCGCTAAATGTGACACCCCGGGAACGACTAACAGCGTTCCTGCGTCCTCTGACAATGAGGTGGGAGTGACGTTCATGCAGCTGCTCTCCGCCCCTCCACTTCTATTGGTGGCCTGCTGTGTGACGTCGCTGTGATGCCGCATGAACTGCCCCCTTAAAAAAGAGGTTGTTCGCTGGCAACAGTGACGTCTTTAGGAAGGTAAGTTCATGTGACGCGTACCTGCGATATTGTTCGCCACGGGCAGCGATTTTAGCCCACATCTCTCCTGTACACAGTATGATGCCCCACAGCTCTCTTTATACACAGTATGATGAGCCCACAGCTACCCTATACACAGTATTATGGGCACATATCTCCTCTATGCACAGTATGATGGGCTCATAGCTCCCTTATACACAGTATGATTAGATCACAGTTCCTCTATACACAGTATGATGGGTACACAGCCTTTCTATTCACAGTATGATGGGCTCACAGCTCCCTTTTACACAGTATGTGTCATGTTGGTGACTCACATGAGTGGTAAGCGCCGCTCTACTCACAGCATGTTCCGCTCTCTCCTCCCCAATGTCTGACCATCTCACTGAACTGTCTTGGGCAAACACTTCCAGAACTGCTATATCCTACTGTTGCTGAACAGTATCCACCTGGCATGGCCAGACTCTGCAGGAATTTATATTAACCATGTCCTGCAGAGTTCCGCTTCCCCAGCGTATCCCCAGCCTGCAGATGATTTATTAGGCAGGTGCTCCCTCTAAATCTTGCTGAAGCTTAGCTCCTAGTTGATGTTTACTCTAGTTCTCTGTCAAGGTGTGGTATTGTATTGTATTTTCTTTTTTTGGCCCAGGCTTGTCCTTCTCATTTTTGCCTGACCTCTCCTCTCCCAACCTCAACTCTGTATTCAGTACCTTGTACTCCTGCCTTGACCCATTGCTAAGCTGCTGCAGGTGTGGGGAATGCCCTGGAAATGGTATCTGTCGTCTAACTGCAGTCCAATCTATCCTCAACATGTGAGGCTCTAGTGGATACCAGGTAGCTGCTTGGTCACACCCCTCCAGGGTAAGCCCGGTCAGTGGCACAGTGGGTCCCCATCAATCAGCCATCATAGTAAGTGCAGGCCATGGACCCCGCTGAAATTATGGGATATAGAGACCTTACATACCATGTACAAATCCTGTAGTAAGTCCATGCCTAATGTGAGCACGAAGACCAACAACTACTGAGACGCCAACAAATCCATAACTAATTGTCCCATGTAATGAAAAACCTCCCTCAAATATATAAAACAGAAATCTCTTTATTTGGAGATATAATAATCAAATCTCATCTTTAGTGGATGGTGGTCAGTCACAGCATAAAATATTAAGATAAAACCACAGATATAAACCACAGTAAACCAGTACAAAGCATTATGCAGCAGCCAGACTCCAGGCGCAGGTAGCTTTTGTACAAAAAACTATCAACGCTGTTAAATTGATAACGGCTGTGACGTAATACAACAACTTTGAAAGTTACATGGGAAAGACAATGGGATGGAGGTTGGGACAGCTGCCTCTGGGTTTCACGAAGTGAAGAGAGACAGGAAGAGGCAGGACAAAGGTTTATAAAGGGGGGATGCAGAAGGAGGAGAGCAGAATCATTAGCTGAAACAAAACAGGGAGGAGCCAGAAATTACATAGGGCGACAGGATTAATTCTAAACAATGGGGCACAGCAGTCAGGGGGCACTCAGTCAAATACTGAAATGCCCTACAGACTACTAAGACCCCAACAAACCCATAACTAATCGTCTCATGTAAGGAAAACCACACTCAGACATGTAAACAGATCTCTATTTAGAGATATTATAACCAAATCTCATCTTTTAGTGGATGGTGGTCAGTCATAGCATAAAATATTAAGATAAATCTACATAAATAAACCACAGTAAACCAGTACAAAGTGTTATGGTACCGCTGGAAACCCGATGCAGGTAGTTTTCACACAAAAACCATAAACGCTGTTAAATTCACCGCCAAGGAAAATAAGGTATGCTCGATACCATCCTATAAACCAAAGAAATATATCCCCTCTAATTTCTGTTAAATGTATACCATAGGGAAACATAAGCTGTGAATCGTCTGACTCAAGGCGAATAAGACATGACACTCTAGCATTGTGTACTCCACGATTCCTCAATAGACACACGGTCGTACAATGCAAGGAATGACCTCTGACTAAACCAATGTAAGCTCCAAAAATAACCATGGAAGACATCATTGTGAGGAAGTTATCATAAGTGGTAGAGGCAGGGGTCATTTCCGGCAGCATGGAAAAACAAAATAACAGGTTAAGAGACGCACTGGGAGATCCCAACTACATTTGGCAAAAATCGGTCCCTGATGCCTCTCCAATGAACATCCAACCCCCAAAAAACCAAGTCCTCTTCCAACTGCATGGCTCTCTTCTCCGGGCTGCTCAAAATAAATTTTTGTTACAACAAAGTCGAAAAAGTAATTACATTACGCATGACGCTTCAATAATCAATTTCAAAAACATCTCCATTTGTACTATATTAATGGTGTTCCCTCATAGAAATCTCTCTATTTTATTTGTGTTTTTTTTTAAATCATTGAATAAAATTCATTAACTTTTTAATATTTGCATGAATCTCTTTGTCCATTGCTTTATTGGTACAAATGGAGATGTTGTTGCTCAAGATAAATGAACTGCCAAAAATCTATACCATACTTTTGATACCTTCCAAAAGAGAGAAAACTGTTACCAAAGCAATAAGACTGGTCTAATATACCTGAAGAAAACAAATCAGCAAGCCAATTATCAATGCATTGAATTTCAGAATTGTGCAAGTGGCAGCAAAAATTATAAATAAGTGAGTATCAAATTCCTTTGCCCCAGGCCAAGAAACACTTACGAAGGAGCGCTAAAACATGTTATTTCATGAGAGGAGAACCATCATCTTGAGGTAATAAAGAATGTCCAGAATGGCAGAAAGAAACGTAAGTTGAAACTAAGGACTGGAGGAAATTTGGTGAAGAGATGGGAAATAGTGGTATCCAACGACCAGTAACTTAAGGCTGGGTTGTTTAACCTTCGAATCCGAAAATACCCAATCACAAGATTGACGTTATCATAACGAAGACCACCGAGACAGGTCTTACCATTTTGAGAAACAAACACTTAATAGTGAATGTATGAAAAAACAGTGATCACCCATGAATACAACTCTCATGATGTTTTACTGTGAGCTTACCACGTCGCAGAGCCACTGAAGACTTCACCAGCGTCTTCAACTATACTTACCACTTCCCACATGAGGGATGGAAATGGATACTACCCTCCACTCAGGCATTGGGGCAAAGCTCTCAGAATATAATGAAAGCAAGAAGGAGTGTCAGCAATGATATTTCACCAACTAAAACATAGTGGGCCCAGAACCAAATGTCGAAATCAAAACAATAAATAATAAACAATAACCTAATGAGCTATATTACTGAAGGATGAGAGGGTAGACTATGACAAATGGTTGAAGAATGGCAATACTCATGTTAACGGATCAAAAGCAAAAAACGTCAATCTGAGGTGTGATATCAATGGCGGACAACACAGCAATGTAAAGTGAATTAACCAACCCCTAAGACACCCAGACCCCTTAAAACCCACAAAACTGGCATTGATAAAACTAGATAAATTCCCAATTGTCGAACTGGGGGTCTAAACAAGTAAGACTATCATAGAATTAAAGAGAAAGTATCAAACCATCAGGTCTTCTCATCCTAATGTATTATACAATACAGTGATGAGGGAAATTGAAACTGTCCACTACTGGGACCTGAACCTAAAGCTCTTTGTCTGTATGCATGCACACTTACTATTAAGCTATACACACAATCATAGCCAAAGACCTCTTGTTGAAAGGAAGAACCCACAAGGGAAAAGACAACCAGTTGGAAGGGTCACAGTCCAAACTGAAAAAAACCCACAAAGAAAGAGTGCCAATCCGAATAGGGGAATGCTGGACCAAGAATGAAGGAACATATGGTGTTTAATAAACTTGACAAAAATTAAATCGTCAAGGTGGTGTATAATGAAAAGATTGTCGTCACGTACTTAATGACCCTTTCAAGGAAAGAACTAAAATGGCTCAAAATAATAACAGGAATTAAAACAACCCAAAGGAAGGAGTGTCATAAATTAATGTCGTTCTGCAAAGTGGCCTAAAAGATGAGGAAAAATGGTGACAGTGTGCATGAACCGGTAAAACCAGAAGGCAGAGCCAATTTCTGATGATGTGTATGTTACTGACGTGAAACCTTTTAGATAAGTTGGAATCAGTTATATAAATATACAGTGTGTGTGTATATATATATATAATATATACACACACACTGTATATTTATATAACTGATTCCAACTTATCTAAAAGGTTTCACGTCAGTAACATACGCATCATATATATATATATATTATACATACACATAGACACACACAAGACAGTCACTGCAAATTTCACTATCGGGCATGACAATGTTAACGAGAACCCTTGGGATGTGTTTAAAATCAGTTCTATATACAGTTAGGTCCAGAAATATTTGGACAATGACACAATTTTCGCGAGTTGGGCTCTGCATGCCACCACATTGGATTTGAAATGAAACCTCTACAACAGAATTCAAGTGCAGATTGTAACGTTTAATTTGAAGGTTTGAACAAAAATATCTGATAGAAATTGTAGGAATTGTACACATTTCTTTACAAACACTCCACATTTTAGGAGGTCAAAAGTAATTGGACAAATAAACCAAACCCAAACAAAATTTTTTAGTTTCAATATTTTGTTGCGAATCCTTTGGAGGCAATCACTGCCTTAAGTCTGGAACCCATGGACATCACCAAACGCTGGGTTTCCTCCTTCTTAATGCTTTGCCAGGCCTTTACAGCCGCAGCCTTCAGGTCTTGCTTGTTTGTGGGTCTTTCCGTCTTAAGTCTGGATTTGAGCAAGTGAAATGCATGCTCAATTGGGTTAAGATCTGGTGATTGACTTGGCCATTGCAGAATGTTCCACTTTTTTGCACTCATGAACTCCTGGGTAGCTTTGGCTGTATGCTTGGGGTCATTGTCCATCTGTACTATGAAGCGCCGTCCGATCAATTTTGTGGCATTTGGCTGAATCTGGGCTGAAAGTATATCCCGGTACACTTCAGAATTAATCCGGCTACTCTTGTGTGCTGTTATGTCATCAATAAACACAAGTGACCCAGTGCCATTGAAAGCCATGCATGCCCATGCCATCACGTTGCCTCCACCATGTTTTACAGAGGTTGTGGTGTTCCTTGGATCATGTACCGTTCCCTTTCTTCTCCAAACTTTTTTCTTCCCATCATTCTGGTACAGGTTGATCTTGGTCTCATCTGTCCATAGAATACTTTTCCAGAACTGAGCTGGCTTCATGAGGTGTTTTTCAGCAAATTTAACTCTGGCCTGTCTATTTTTGGAATTGATGAATGGTTTGCATCTAGATGTGAACCCTTTGTATTTACTTTCATGGAGTCTTCTCTTTACTGTTTACTTAAAGACAGATACACCTACTTCACTGAGAGTGTTCTGGACTTCAGTTGATGTTGTGAATGGGTTCTTCTTCACCAAAGAAAGTATGCGGCGATCATCCACCACTGTTGTCATCCGTGGACGCCCAGGCCTTTTTGAGTTCCCAAGCTCACCAGTCAATTCCCTTTTTCTCAGAATGTACCCGACTGTTGATTTTGCTACTCCAAGCATGTCTGCTATCTCTCTGATGGATTTTTTCTTTTTTTTCAGCCTCAGGATGTTCTGCTTCACCTCAATTGAGAGTTCCTTAGACCGCATGTTGTCTGGTCACAGCAACAGCTTCCAAATGCAAAACCACACACCTGTAATCAACCCAAGACCTTTTAACTACTTCATTGATTACAGGTTAACGAGGGAGACGCCTTCAGAATTAATTGCAGCCCTTAGAGTCCCTTGTCCAATTACTTTTGGTCCCTTGAAAAAGAGGAGGCTATGCATTACAGAGCTATGATTCCTAAACCCTTTCTCCGATTTGGATGTGAAAACTCTCATATTGCAGCTGGGAGTGTGCACTTTCAGCCCATATTATATATATAATTGTATTTCTGAACATGTTTTTGTAAACAGCTAAAATAACAAAACTTGTGTCACTGTCCAAATATTTCTGGACCTAACTGTATATCCCCAAAACCTACCCATTATGACAAATGGAAGAAAAAACTGGCAAACACATACAGTGGAGAAAAAAAGTATTTAGTCAGCCACCAATTGTGCAAGTTCTCCCACTTAAAAAGATGAGAGAGGCCTGTAATTGACATCATTGGTAGATCACAACTATGAGAGACAAAATGAGAAAACAAAGCCAGAAAATCACCGCGTCTGAATTGGTAAGAGGTATTTTTTTGCAAATTATAGTGGAAAATAAGTATTTGGTCAATAACAAAACTTCATCTCAATATTTTGTTATATATCCTTTGTTGGCAATGACAGAGGTCAAGCATTTTCTGTAAGTCTTCATATGGTTGGCACTCACTTTTGGTGGTATGTTGGCCCATTCCTACGTGCAGATCTCCTTTAGAGCTGTTATGTTATGGGCCTGTCACTGGGCAACACGGACTTTCAACTCCCTCCAAAGGTTGATTTTAAATGGGGATGAGATCTGGACACTGGCTAGGCCACTCCAAAATCTTCATAATCTGCTTACGAAGACTCTCCTTCGTTGCCAAGGCAGTGTGCTTGGGATCATTATCATGCTCAAACACGTTTCATCTTCAATATCTTGCTGATGGAAGGAGGGTTGCACTCAAAATCTCATGATTCATGGCCCAATTCATTCTTTCATGTATATGGATCAGTCGTCCTGGTCCCTTTACAGAGAAACAGCCCAAAAGCATGATTTTGCCAGTCCCCCTGCTTCACAGTAGGTATATTGTTCTTTGGATGCAACTCAGCATTCTGTCTCCTCCAAACACGATAAGTTGTGTTTCTACCAAACAGTTCTACTTTGGTTTCATCAGACCATATGACATTCTCCCAATACTCTTCTGGATAATCCAAATGCTCTCTAGCAAACTTTGGAGGTGCCCGGACATGTATTGGCTTAAGCAGGGGAACACGTCTGGCACTGCAGGATCTGAGTCCCTGGCAGTGTAGTGTGTTACTGATGGTAACCTTTGTTATGGTAGTCCCAGCTCTATGCAGGTCATTCACTAGGTCCTGCCATGTGGTTCTGGGATTTTTGCTCACTGTTCTTGTGATCATTTTGACCCTACGAGGTGAGATCTTGTGTGGAGCCCCAGATCGAGGGAGATTATCAGTGGTCTTGTATGTCTTCTATTTTCTTATTATTGCTCCCACAGTTGATTTAATCACACCAAGCTGCTTGCCTATTGCAGATTCAGTCTTCCCAGCCTGGTACAGGGCTACAATTTTGTTTCTGGTGTCCTTCGACAGCTGTTTGGTCTTCACGATAGTGGAGTTTGTAGTATGACTGTTTGAGGTTGTGGACAGGTGTCTTTTATACTGATAATAAAGTCCAAACAGGTGCCACTAAAGCTAATGAGTGGAGGACAGAGGAGCCTCTTAAAGAAGAACTTACAGGTCTGTGAGAGCCAGAAATATTGCATGTTTTTAGATGACTAAATACTTATGTTCCACTATAATTTGCAAAAAACAATCTTGCCAAATTAGACAAGGTGATTTTCTGGATTTGTTTTCTCATTTCGTCTCTCATAGTTGTGGTCTACATATGATGTAAATTACAGACCTCTCTCATCTTTTTAAGTGGGAGAACGTGCACAATTGGTGGCTGACTAAATACTTTTTTTCCCAACTGTAAAATAAACTTTGAAAAATGCTCAAATGAAAAAAAAATGTAAGATAATTAAAAAATGGTAAAAAAAAACCACCCAAAATTAAACAAATCATGACACAAATGCAGTAATGAATCAGGCCCTATATTTAAGGTGACAAGGGCGAATAAGAGTGCTGAAATTATATAATTTGTTGATATTTGAACATTTTTTTCCCCCCAAAATGGGTTTTGCACATAACATAAGGTAGTGGAAATTGGACCGTAACCTAAATTTCCTATTTGTGACCTCTTTATCTCTCTCCTAGAAAATTCTGGAATTGGAATGTGGCCTAGGCATTTATAAATTAATACAAATAAAACATGTATTAAACCGCTAAATATTTGGCATATTATTAATGACCCTTGCATTCTTTCAAAGTACCATCAAAGTGACTCTGTGCAGCTGCACTGCATGAATAGACAGATTAATTTTTGTCCAATAAGCTGCTGACATCCTGCTGATACTGACTTGTATAGACATTGATGTCTGAAGGATCCAGGACTCCGTAAGCTTTAGCTTTGGCACTAAAAGCAAGACCCATTCAAAATCCTTCTACTTAGCTCAATTTGGATTATGAATCTATGCAAGAATACATCATGGATATGTGAATGAAAGCAGCAATATTTTCCACATAACCTCAGTATGAAAATTTTGGTGCTGCAGAAATCACATAAGAAGCTAGATCTTCCTTCTCAGTGGTACACCTGCACAAATATATAATGAGCCTGAATCCCCCCGACCTCTGACCAGCCTTGCTGCAATCTACAGCTGGCCTTAGGGAATTGTGACCTTTACAGTAGCACAGGGGTCCTCATGTGTCAGTACTCGATGGGGTGGCATTTGCCATAATACTCTCAGTATGGAATCTATGTATATGGGAAGACAACTGCATAGGCTGGATCTTCGGGTCTTTATGGGTTGTGTAGGGTAATTTAAGTAACTTTCTTGCAATGTTGTTAATTTCACAATTCATGATTTTAATCAATGTTAGACTGGGGTGCCAAAAAATAACCTGACACTAGAACAAAATTTTACTTCGCTTTGGAGGAAAATTTAAACTAGGATCTAGGGCAGTGATGGCGAACCTATGGCACGCTTGCCACCAGGGGCACGCAGAGCCCATTCTGCTGGCACGCGTGCTGTCGCCTGATCCTGCCGCTTTGATCTGCTGGTGCAGTCGCGCCGGCAGATCAAAGCTGTGTTGGAGCGGAGGAGACATTTCTCCTCGCTCTGACACTCCTCCCCCAGGCTGCAGGTGTGTTGCCTAGGAGACGGAGGAGCGTCAGCGAGCGGCGCCGGCGTAATGATGTCTTCTGGCCGCGTGGGAACTGAGGACCCAACGGCGCGCAGCGGGGGAGCGTGTGCAGGAAGGTAAGTTGTGTGTTTATATTTTTTTTTTTTTTTATAACTCGTGTGCGGCTGTGCCAAGGTTTGGATGGGGGGGGGCCAGTGCCAGCACCAGCATGGTGTGGGGGAGAACACACATGCCAGTATGGGGGGGGGCGCACATGCCAGTATGGTATGGGGTGGGAGAGGGGGAACACACATGCCAGCGTGGGGTGGGGGAGAACACGCATGCCAGCATGGGGTGGGGGAGGGGGAACACATATGCCAGCATGGGGTGGGGGAGAAACACACATGCCAGTATGGGGAGAACGCACATGCCAGCATGGGGGGGAAACATGCATGCCAGCATGGGGGGGAGGAAACACATATGCCAGCATGGGGGGGGACACACACATGCCATCATGGGGGGGATGACATGCATGCCAGGATGGGGAACAATGCATGCCAGGATGGGGAAACATGCATGCCAGGATGGGGAAAACATACATGCCAAGATGGAGGAAACATGCATGGCAGGATGGGGAAAACATACATGCCAGCATGGGGGGGGATGACATGCATGCCAGGATGGGGAACAATGCATGCCAGGATGGAGGAAACATGCCACGATAGGGTACATTTACCAGGAAGGGGAACATTTACCAGGAAGGGGTACATGCTAGGAAGGGGGACATTTACCTGGATGGGGGAAATTAACCAGGATTGGGAACATTTACCAGGATGGAGGACATTTACCAGGAATGGGGTACATGCCGGGATGGGGGAACATTTACAAGGATGAGCAATATGTCAGGATGGGGTACATTTACCAGCATGGGGGAACATGCCAGAATAAAATACATTTACCAGGATGGAGGAAATTTACCAGGATGAGGTATATTTATCAGGATGGGGTCATGATGGGGACAAATATACCAGAATGTAGGAAATATATATCAGGATGGGGACATGTTTACCAAGAAGTGGCCCAGGAAGGGGACATAACTACACAATGAAAGGGGAGAGGAGCAACTCTTACATCTTTATGGGATTTCAAGATGTTCAGACTTTGAAATGTAGATGTGGAGGGTGAAATCTGATGCATTCCATGCTAAAATCTCTGTCTAATATGCTGCAATTTTTTCCATAAAAATCAACTGCTGTGTCTGGAAAGGGCTCAGCTTCAATGTGTGGTAAGCAGGCATGAGCGTGATGCCCCATGCTGAAGAGAAGAGAAGATGGCAAAGGTAAGGTTAAAATCAATTATTTACATAATAGGATTGGTTGGCACTTCTGAAAAAAAATTGGGTTTAGGGCTACAGTTTGGTCACTCGGCCTGTAAAAGGTTCGCCATGACTGATCTAGGGGGAAACTTCAATTACTGCACAGGAGGAGATAATGTACCTGGTCCAAGGTCACCTGGGCCAAGAAAGAAACGTAAGGGTGGCATGGAGGGAGAACAGTTAAGGGGTTAAAACAGTTAATACACTAAGCTAATATTACATAAAGTGTATGTACATTAACTCCTTCATGGCATTTGAGGTAAGTTTACATCTTGGTCAGATAGGGGTTCACAACCTATGACGTAAATTTACATGATGATGATGGCGCGGGTATAAGAACTATGCTCACGCGATAGCCATCGGGGCTTTATGTGAAAGCCGAAATTTGCTCTCACAACTAGAGTTGAGCGCGGTTCGTGGTTCGTGGTTCTCCAGTTCGCGGCTCGAGTGATTTTGGGGCATGTTCTAGATCGAACTAGAACTCGAGCTTTTTGCAAAAGCTCGGTAGTTCTAGAAACGTTCGAGAACGGTTCTAGCAGCCAAAAAACAGCTAAATCATAGCTTGGTTTCTGCTGTAATAGTGTAAGTCACTCTGTGAATCAAACTATTATCACATTTCAGTGTATAGTGTGCGTGAACAGCGCCTTCAGATCACTGCTGTTTCTATAATGGCGATCGCCATTTTTTTTTTTTTTTTCTTGTCTTCCTTCCCTAAGCGCGCGCGTCTTGTGGGGCGGGCCAGCATGTCAGCCAATCCCAGACACACACACAGCTAAGTGGACTTTGAGCCAGAGAAGCAACGGCATGTGTGATAGGATCTGCATGTCACATGTCCCTGCATTATAAAACCGGACATTTTCTTCACGGACGCCATTATCTGCCTTCTGCGTCTTTGGTGTCAGACATCACTGTCGCAGCTCCGTCTTCCTGAGTCCTATAGCCGATACAGCTGTATGCGCTGCATACACAGCGTTAGACAGCTTAGGGAGAGCACTTTATAGCAGTCCTTTTAAGGGCTCCAACCGGCAGGGTCAGAGAGCCATAGGTGACAGGTCCTGCAAACAGCAACAGCGTCTGTGTAGCCCAGGTCAGGGATTTCCTACCTGCATTTCACCATTAGGAGGGAATAGAAAGGCAGTCTTCCATTCCTCTACCCAGAGCACCACAATCCTGCCACTGTACCCTCTTGTCCTCTGCACACTCCAACTGATAACTAAGCCATTATACTAGCAAACACTCAGTGTACCTAGTGGCATCCTATACGTGGCTATTGGACTTTGCTATAGTCCCACTAGTGCAAAGACATTTGCAGAGCGCGTCTGCCTGCATTGCACACTACAACTCATTCTAACCAAGCCATTATACTAGCAAACACTCAGTGTACCTAGTGGCATCCTATACGTGGCTATTGGACTTTGCTATAGTCCCACTAGTGCAAAGACATTTGCAGAGCGCGTCTGCCTGCGTTGCACACTACAACTCATTCTAACCAAGCCATTATACTAGCAAACACTCAGTGTACCTAGTGGCATCCTATACGTGGCTATTGGACTTTGCTATAGTCCCACTAGTGCAAAGACATTTGCAGAGCGCGTCTGCCTGCGTTGCACACTACAACTCATTCTAACCAAGCCATTATACTAGCAAACACTCAGTGTACCTAGTGGCATCCTATACGTGGCTATTGGACTTTGCTATAGTCCCACTAGTGCAAAGACATTTGCAGAGCGCGTCTGCCTGCGTTGCACACTACAACTCATTCTAACCAAGCCATTATACTAGCAAACACTCAGTGTACCTAGTGGCATCCTATACGTGGCTATTGGACTTTGCTATAGTCCCACTAGTGCAAAGACATTTGCAGAGCGCGTCTGCCTGCGTTGCACACTACAACTCATTCTAACCAAGCCATTATACTAGCAAACACTCAGTGTACCTAGTGGCATCCTATACGTGGCTATTGGACTTTGCTATAGTCCCACTAGTGCAAAGACATTTGCAGAGCGCGTCTGCCTGCGTTGCACACTACAACTCATTCTAACCAAGCCATTATACTAGCAAACACTCAGTGTACCTAGTGGCATCCTATACGTGGCTATTGGACTTTGCTATAGTCCCACTAGTGCAAAGACATTTGCAGAGCGCGTCTGCCTGCGTTGCACACTACAACTCATTCTAACCAAGCCATTATACTAGCAAACACTCAGTGTACCTAGTGGCATCCTATACGTGGCTATTGGACTTTGCTATAGTCCCACTAGTGCAAAGACATTTGCAGAGCGCGTCTGCCTGCGTTGCACACTACAACTCATTCTAACCAAGCCATTATACTAGCAAACACTCAGTGTACCTAGTGGCATCCTATACGTGGCTATTGGACTTTGCTATAGTCCCACTAGTGCAAAGACATTTGCAGAGCGCGTCTGCCTGCGTTGCACACTACAACTCATTCTAACCAAGCCATTATACTAGCAAACACTCAGTGTACCTAGTGGCATCCTATACGTGGCTATTGGACTTTGCTATAGTCCCACTAGTGCAAAGACATTTGCAGAGCGCGTCTGCCTGCGTTGCACACTACAACTCATTCTAACCAAGCCATTATACTAGCAAACACTCAGTGTACCTAGTGGCATCCTATACGTGGCTATTGGACTTTGCTATAGTCCCACTAGTGCAAAGACATTTGCAGAGCGCGTCTGCCTGCGTTGCACACTACAACTCATTCTAACCAAGCCATTATACTAGCAAACACTCAGTGTACCTAGTGGCATCCTATACGTGGCTATTGGACTTTGCTATAGTCCCACTAGTGCAAAGACATTTGCAGAGCGCGTCTGCCTGCGTTGCACACTACAACTCATTCTAACCAAGCCATTATACTAGCAAACACTCAGTGTACCTAGTGGCATCCTATACGTGGCTATTGGACTTTGCTATAGTCCCACTAGTGCAAAGACATTTGCAGAGCGCGTCTGCCTGCGTTGCACACTACAACTCATTCTAACCAAGCCATTATACTAGCAAACACTCAGTGTACCTAGTGGCATCCTATACGTGGCTATTGGACTTTGCTATAGTCCCACTAGTGCAAAGACATTTGCAGAGCGCGTCTGCCTGCGTTGCACACTACAACTCATTCTAACCAAGCCATTATACTAGCAAACACTCAGTGTACCTAGTGGCATCCTATACGTGGCTATTGGACTTTGCTATAGTCCCACTAGTGCAAAGACATTTGCAGAGCGCGTCTGCCTGCGTTGCACACTACAACTCATTCTAACCAAGCCATTATACTAGCAAACACTCAGTGTACCTAGTGGCATCCTATACGTGGCTATTGGACTTTGCTATAGTCCCACTAGTGCAAAGACATTTGCAGAGCGCGTCTGCCTGCGTTGCACACTACAACTCATTCTAACCAAGCCATTATACTAGCAAACACTCAGTGTACCTAGTGGCATCCTATACGTGGCTATTGGACTTTGCTATAGTCCCACTAGTGCAAAGACATTTGCAGAGCGCGTCTGCCTGCGTTGCACACTACAACTCATTCTAACCAAGCCATTATACTAGCAAACACTCAGTGTACCTAGTGGCATCCTATACGTGGCTATTGGACTTTGCTATAGTCCCACTAGTGCAAAGACATTTGCAGAGCGCGTCTGCCTGCGTTGCACACTACAACTCATTCTAACCAAGCCATTATACTAGCAAACACTCAGTGTACCTAGTGGCATCCTATACGTGGCTATTGGACTTTGCTATAGTCCCACTAGTGCAAAGACATTTGCAGAGCGCGTCTGCCTGCGTTGCACACTACAACTCATTCTAACCAAGCCATTATACTAGCAAACACTCAGTGTACCTAGTGGCATCCTATACGTGGCTATTGGACTTTGCTATAGTCCCACTAGTGCAAAGACATTTGCAGAGCGCGTCTGCCTGCGTTGCACACTACAACTCATTCTAACCAAGCCATTATACTAGCAAACACTCAGTGTACCTAGTGGCATCCTATACGTGGCTATTGGACTTTGCTATAGTCCCACTAGTGCAAAGACATTTGCAGAGCGCGTCTGCCTGCGTTGCACACTACAACTCATTCTAACCAAGCCATTATACTAGCAAACACTCAGTGTACCTAGTGGCATCCTATACGTGGCTATTGGACTTTGCTATAGTCCCACTAGTGCAAAGACATTTGCAGAGCGCGTCTGCCTGCGTTGCACACTACAACTCATTCTAACCAAGCCATTATACTAGCAAACACTCAGTGTACCTAGTGGCATCCTATACGTGGCTATTGGACTTTGCTATAGTCCCACTAGTGCAAAGACATTTGCAGCACGTCTGCCTGCGTTGCACACTCCAACTAATTATAACTAAGTTGCATTGTCAGGGATATTTATTCTTTATTATTCTGCTGTTAATAAAGCTAGACCACCACTGCAATCTTCACCACCTCTCAATTTTTACTACCACATTTTCAGTCCACAATCTTGTCGCAATCAACATGAGTGGCAAAATGACAGATGCTGGTGGAAAGGGGAAGAGGCGTGGTGGAAAAGGCAAAAAAGGTTTTGTCCGTGGGGAAGGTGGCAAAGCTCCATTATCATCTGCTGAAGATAGACCATCTACCAGCAAAAGTAAGATGTCTACTACTTACCGTGGACAATCCGATGTGCTCCCTTTGTTACGGACACGAACAACAGGAACAAAGGTAGATGATGGGCAAAAAAGGAAAATGCTTGAATGGATCTCAAGTGGTCCAACAAGTGCCCTCTCTGCCACTTCAAGTACCGCATCCAAAAAACACCAGTCCTCTGAGTTGTCATCCCAATCAAACTTGCTTTCTCCCAGCTCTGAAGTCTCCATCAGCCCTGCACAGTATGGTGGAACTGAGATGGCTGAGTCTGCAGAGCTGTTCAGTCACACTATAGCCTGGGAATCAGAGGTCTGCTCCCAAGCTACAGTGAGTACAGAACAGGAAATGGTCTGCAGTGATGCCCAGAACCTTTGTGACTCAGATTCAGGCCGTGAGGACCAAGTTTCTGAGCATAATGTTGACCCTTTGTCACAAACTGTAACACCTGTGGTTATAGACAATGAGGAACATACTGATGAAGATGAGACGCAGATACCCGATTGGGATGACAACTTAAATATTCCGTCAGGGCAAGAAGAGGCTCGGTCTGAGGGGGAGGGGAGTGCAAACACAACAATTGATGATGACGTTCTAGATCCCACCTACTGTCAACCCCCAGTCAGGCACTCGAGGAGGTCAACAGAGGCGGTGGAGGAGGATGCAACCGACGACGAAGTTACCTTGCGCCTTCCTGGACAGAGTCGGAGCACTGGTAGCACGTCTACAACTGCATCCTCAGCCACCACTCTGCCTATGAGCATTATTCGGGGTGGATCAACAGGTCGCATGGCCTCTAAGCCTTGCCTAGCCTGGTCCTTTTTTCACATCGAAAAAGATCGCCCAACTCATGTGATATGTAACATTTGTCATGATTCTGTTAGTAGAGGTCAAAACCTCAGCAGTTTGACAACTTCTTCCATGAATCGTCACATGACTAAATATCATAAGTCCCGGTGGGAAGCTCACCGTGCTGCAATGCGGCCTAGTGGAGCGAACCATCCACCGCCCGCCCCTTCCACTGCATCCGCGCGCTCTTCATCTTCTAGGACTGTGGGGACAGCTGCCACACCTGTTTTTCCACGCAAAACTTCCACCACTGTAACCGCAACAGGCAGTTTGCTTGTAAGGTCGTCAGTTGGTTTGGAAGGGGAAACAAGTGAGTGTGTACAGCTCTCTCAGACATCGATAGCACCAACGTTGGATGAAGGCAACATCATGTCTCCGCCTGCACTTTCCTCACAAACCTGCATTTTTCAAGGGACACCCTACTCAACACCGTCTACACACAGCAGCCAGATCTCTGTCCCTCAGATGTGGTCAAATAAAAGGCCACTTCCTCCGACCCATGACAAAGCTAAGAGGTTGACTCTATCCCTCTGTAAGCTGTTGGCTACCGAAATGCTGCCTTTCCGCCTAGTGGACACACAGGATTTTAGAGACCTTATGTCTGTCGCTGTGCCCCAGTACCAGATGCCTAGTCGCCACTACTTCTCTAAGAAAGGTGTGCCCGCGCTACACCAGCATGTCGCACACAACATCACCGCTTCCTTGAGAAACTCTGTGTGTGAACGGGTGCATTTCACCACCGATACTTGGACCAGTAAGCATGGACAGGGACGTTACATGTCGCTGACTGGGCACTGGGTAACTATGGTGATAGATGGTGAAGGGTCTGCTGCACAAGTCTTGCCGTCCCCACGACTTGTGTGTCAATCCTCTGTCTGTCCAAGTTCCGCCACTGCTTCTGCATCCTCCACCTCATCTGGGTCCTCCACCTCCGCCCCAAGCCTGCCTGGTCAGGCCACCAGCGTTCTCACTGCGCAGAAGGAATCACGCACCCCTCATTACTATGCTGGCAGCAGAGCGCAACGGCATCAGGCGGTCTTTAGCTTGACATGTCTTGGTAATAAGAGTCACACAGCTGAGGAGTTGTGGTCAGCTTTGCGGTCCGAGTTTAATAAATGGTTGTCTCCACTCAAACTGCAGCCTGGTAAGGCCGTGTGCGACAATGCTGCAAACCTGGGTGCGGCACTTCGCCTGGGCAAGGTGACACACGTACCTTGTATGGCTCACGTGTTGAACCTTGTCGTGCAGCAATTTTTAACACACTATCCCGGCCTAGATGGCCTTCTGAACAGGGCACGAAAACTGTCAGCTCACTTCCGCCGTTCAAGCGCCGCAGCAGAGCGACTTGCATCGCTCCAGAAGTCTTTCGGCCTGCCGGTTCATCGCCTGAAATGCGATGTGGCGACACGCTGGAATTCAACTCTCCACATGTTACAGCGACTGTGGCAGCACCGCAGAGCCCTGGTGCAATACGTCATGACGTATAGCCTGGGCCAACGAGATGCAGAGGTGGGGCAGATCACCCTGATGGAGTGGTCTCAGATCAAGGACCTATGCACCCTTCTGCACAGTTTCGACATGGCGACGAATATGTTTAGCTCTGACAATGCCATTATCAGCATGACGATTCCAGTCATTTACATGCTGGAGCACACGCTAAACACTATTCGGAGTCAGGGGGTGGGACAACATGAAGGGGAGGAACTACAGGAGGATTCATATGCGCAAGGGACAACAACATCACGAAGGTCCAGACGTTCATCATCACCAACGCAGCAGGCATGGGACCATGGGGGACAGGGATCGACAAGGGCGCATAGTAGCAGGCGAAATGTTGAGCAAGGTGCAGGAGAACATGAAGAAATGGAGGACGAACTGTCCATGGACATGGAAGACTCAGCGGATGAGGGAGACCTTGGTCAAATTTCAGTTGAAAGAGGTTGGGGTCAGATGTCAGAGGAAGAAAGAACGGGTAGCACCTCTATGCCACAAACACAGCATGGACTTGGTCCGCATGGCTGCGCAAGACACATGAGTGCCTTTTTGTTGCACTACCTCCAACATGACAGTCGTATTGTCAAAATTAGAAGTGATGATGACTACTGGATTGCCACACTATTAGATCCCCGGTACAAGTCCAAATTTTGTGACATAATTCCAGCCATAGAAAGGGACGCACGTATGCAGGAGTATCAGCAGAAGCTGTTACTAGATCTTAGCTCGGCTTTTCCACCAAACAACCGTGCAGGTGCAGGGAGTGAATCTCCCAGTTGTAACTTGACAAACATGGGACGGTCTCGTCATCTTCAACAGTCTACCCGTACCAGTAGGACCTTTTCTGGTGCCGGTAACAGCAATTTTATGGAATCTTTTCATAATTTTTTTAGACCCTCTTTTGCAAGGCCACCAGAGACAACAAGTCTGACACATAGTCAACGGCTGGAGAGGATGATACAGGAGTATCTCCAAATGAACATCGATGCCATGACTGTGCAACTGGAGCCTTGCTCCTTTTGGGCTTCAAACCTACAAAAATGGCCAGAGCTCGCAACTTACGCCTTGGAGATTTTGTCGTGTCCAGCTGCCAGCGTTGTCTCTGAACGTGTATTCAGTGCTGCTGGGTGTGTGCTGACAGATAAGCGCACGCGTCTGTCCAGTGACAATGTGGACAGACTGACGTTCATCAAAATGAACAAGTCATGGATCCAGAAGGAATTTACTACCCCTGTGTCATCCTGGGGAGAGTAAATGCTTGTGGATTTGGAATGTGCTTGATGCAAATCAAAACATCCTGTTTGCAACTAGGGCCCAAGTGCTGCCACTGATGGGGTGGGTGTCTGTGTGGCCCAATTTTTGGAAAAAAGGGAGACTCCGCTTGGAGTAACCCTTGCTTGCTGTGTTTTTAAAAGAAGCCAAGATGAACAGAGCTGGGATCAGGAAAGACTTTGCTACCTACCCCGGTGTCATCCTGGGGACGGCTAAGAATAGCGTATTTTTGAATGTGCTTGATGCAAATCAAAACATCCTGTTTGCAACTAGGGCCCAAGTGCTGCCACTGATGGGGTGGGTGTCTGTGTGGCCCAATTTTTGGAAAAAAGGGAGACTCCGCTTGGAGTAACCCTTGCTTGCTGTGTTTTTAAAAGAAGCCAAGATGAACAGAGCTGGGATCAGGAAAGACTTTGCTACCTACCCCGGTGTCATCCTGGGGACGGCTAAGAATAGCGTATTTTTGAATGTGCTTGATGCAAATCAAAACATCCTGTTTGCAACTAGGGCCCAAGTGCTGCCACTGATGGGGTGGGTGTCTGTGTGGCCCAATTTTTGGAAAAAAGGGAGACTCCGCTTGGAGTAACCCTTGCTTGCTGTGTTTTTAAAAGAAGCCAAGATGAACAGAGCTGGGATCAGGAAAGACTTTGCTACCTACCCCGGTGTCATCCTGGGGACGGTTAAGAATAGCGTATTTTTGAATGTGCTTGATGCAAATCTAGCTGTGAAGTGTACAACTGGGGCACAACTGCTGCCACTGAAGGGGTGGGTGTGTGTGGGGCCCAATTTTTGGAAAAAAGGGAGACTCCGCTTGGAGTAACCCTTGCTTGCTGTGTTTTTAAAAGAAGCCAAGATGAACAGAGCTGGGATCAGGAAAGACTTTGCTACCTACCCCGGTGTCATCCTGGGGACGGATAAGAATGGCGTATTTTTGAATGTGCTTGATGCAAATCTAGCTGTGAAGTGTACAACTGGGGCACAACTGCTGCCACTGAATGGGTGGGTGTGTGTGGGGCCCAATTTTTGGAAAAAAGGGGAGACTCCGCTTGGAGTAACCCTTGCTTACATTGTTTTTAAAAGAAGCCAAGATGAACAAGTCATGGGTCAGCAAAGACTTTGCTACCTACCCCAGTGTCATCCTGGGGACGGCTAAGAATAGCGTATTTTTGAATGTGCTTGATGCAAATCAAAACATCCTGTTTGCAACTAGGGCCCAAGTGCTGCCACTGATGGGGTGGGTGTCTGTGTGGCCCAATTTTTGGAAAAAAGGGAGACTCCGCTTGGAGTAACCCTTGCTTGCTGTGTTTTTAAAAGAAGCCAAGATGAACAGAGCTGGGATCAGGAAAGACTTTGCTACCTACCCCGGTGTCATCCTGTGGACGGCTAAGAATAGCGTATTTTTGAATGTGCTTGATGCAAATCAAAACATCCTGTTTGCAACTAGGGCCCAAGTGCTGCCACTGATGGGGTGGGTGTCTGTGTGGCCCAATTTTTGGAAAAAAGGGAGACTCCGCTTGGAGTAACCCTTGCTTACATTGTTTTTAAAAGAAGCCAAGATGAACAAGTCATGGGTCAGCAAAGACTTTGCTACCTACCCCGGTGTCATCCTGGGGACGGCTAAGAATAGCGTATTTTTGAATGTGCTTGATGCAAATCAAAACATCCTGTTTGCAACTAGGGCCCAAGTGCTGCCACTGATGGGGTGGGTGTCTGTGTGGCCCAATTTTTGGAAAAAAGGGAGACTCCGCTTGGAGTAACCCTTGCTTGCTGTGTTTTTAAAAGAAGCCAAGATGAACAGAGCTGGGATCAGGAAAGACTTTGCTACCTACCCCGGTGTCATCCTGGGGACGGCTAAGAATAGCGTATTTTTGAATGTGCTTGATGCAAATCAAAACATCCTGTTTGCAACTAGGGCCCAAGTGCTGCCACTGATGGGGTGGGTGTCTGTGTGGCCCAATTTTTGGAAAAAAGGGAGACTCCGCTTGGAGTAACCCTTGCTTGCTGTGTTTTTAAAAGAAGCCAAGATGAACAGAGCTGGGATCAGGAAAGACTTTGCTACCTACCCCGGTGTCATCCTGGGGACGGTTAAGAATAGCGTATTTTTGAATGTGCTTGATGCAAATCTAGCTGTGAAGTGTACAACTGGGGCCCAAGTGCTGCCACTGAAGGGGTGGGTGTGTGTGGGGCCCAATTTTTGGAAAAAAGGGAGACTCCGCTTGGAGTAACCCTTGCTTGCTGTGTTTTTAAAAGAAGCCAAGATGAACAGAGCTGGGATCAGGAAAGACTTTGCTACCTACCCCGGTGTCATCCTGGGGACGGATAAGAATGGCGTATTTTTGAATGTGCTTGATGCAAATCTAGCTGTGAAGTGTACAACTGGGGCACAACTGCTGCCACTGAAGGGGTGGGTGTGTGGGGCCCAATTTTTGGAAAAAAGGGAGACTCCGCTTGGAGTCACCTTGCGGTGTTTTACATGACTTTAGAAGGGCGTGCCATGCCTATATCTGTGTGTCCTCCTCTTTTTCCTTGTCCAGCTGTTTTGTTTTCGCATGAGTACATGTCCTTGTCACTTTCCCATGTGTTTGTGTTGTGTTGTGAGTTGTTTGTCACCTTTTGGACACCTTTGAGGGTGTTTTCTAGGTGTTTTACTGTGTTTGTGATTGCCTGCCATTGTTTCCTATGGGCTCGAGTTCGGTTCGTCGAACGTTCGACGAGCCGAACTCGAGCCAGACCCCCCGTTCGGCGAACCGCCTCGAGCCGAACCGGGACCGGTTCGCTCATCTCTACTCACAACCAGGAGCACCGCTAGCTGTTTAAACTACTAAAAGCTGTGATCAATAACGATTTCACCATTTAGGAGCTAGGAGAGAGAGTACTCTCCCTCTCCCAAGCGATCCAGACCACCACGACGTGATTACGGGTGCCTGATCATTGCCATATGTCATCATGACAACATCATGACCACCTCTGGGTCAGCCAGCTATGGTATCTTAGACCATGCTAGGAGTAGGGTCTAAGACTCTTGTGTCAGTGCAAACCTGTATATTGCAATTATGGTGCATTACAATACATTATACCAGTGATCAGAGCAATAAAAGGTAATGTCCCATGTAGGGACTAAGTAAAAAGTTAAAACAAAGTAAAAATTAAAAAAAATAAACGAATAAGAAAATAAAGAACAAAAAAATATTATACCAATAACTATAAATTTATATGTAAAAGCAGAAAAATCGCAAAAAAAAGTACACGTCTTTTCATTATACAGCTCACAAAATAAGTGAAATAAAATGAGATAAAAAAAAGTCATATGTAACTAAAAATGATACTGCTGAAAATGTCATCTTGTCCAGCAAACAACAAGCCACCATTGAGCTCCGTCAGTTAACCCTAGAATGCATACCTGGGGCCTCGCAGGCCCGGTAGGTTACTTGTTTTCTATTGTAGATTTCTATGGTTGCACGTTCTAGGGTTAAAAAAATTAAAAAAGCTATATCTCTCAGAATTCAACAATGCTAAAACAATTTTTTTTCTATAAATTTGTTTTCATGGTGTAAAAGTGGCAAAACATAAAAAAATACAATATAAATGTGCTATCGCTGTAATTGTACTAGCCTGAAGAATAAAGCTGTCTTATCATTTTGACAACATGGTGAACACCGTAAAATAAAAGAAAAAAAAATTCCTGAATTGCTATTTGTTCTTTTTGATTTTGCCTCACAAAAAGCAGAATAGAAAGCAATCAAAAAATATTATGTGGCACAAAATGGTATCAATTAAAACTCAATCTCATCTAGCAAAAAACAAGCAATCACATGACTTTGTTGGCAGAAAAATAAAAAAAAAATATAGCCTTCAAGATTCAGTGATGCAAAAAAACCAAAAAAGTGTTTTTAGTGTGATATTAGCCAAACCTAAAATAAACTATATAAACCTGGTATTGTTGTAATCGTACTGACCTGAGAAATAAAAATGACCTATTACTTACAGCGCAAGGTGAACGGCATAAACATTAGTAATAAAGCCAATTCTTCAACTGCTGTTTATTTGTTTATTCCTCCTTCCAAACATCGCAGTATGGCACAGCTCACATTTACTCTGTCCTCTATGCTGAGCGCTTACACTGGGGATTTAGTGTCAATTTATGAAAAATAAGAAAAAATAAAAAAACAGGGAGCCCTCCTGTGTGTATCAGACAGATCCAGCTGCGGTATAAAAGATGGGATCACTCACCTGTCACAGTTGTGCAGAAGGCACAACTCCGTAAACAGTGTTTTCAGAGGCCAGAGGTCCGAGGTGGCCTCCATACGATCCTCCACACGCCTTTCCACGTGGTGTCTCTCTGCAGTAACAGGCGATTCCCCAGCCCAGCTGACCGCCTGTGTGAGCCTCAGCTGATGGGAATTCCCCAGCAGTAGAGTCCCGAACTCTTCGGTGCATGTGTACAAACTCCTTCACAGACACGAGCACTGATGGGATTGCCGCAGCTCCACCACACGCTCCCACAGGAGTGTAGATATGGTGCCAACTAAAACAAAATTGTGTGATAAAGGGCGCAGGTAGATCACACACCCAGTGCTCGGTTCTATTGAAAAGCTGAAAGGAATGAATTATGATATCACTGCTTATACTCACAATGCGTTTCAGAGACGGTCTGCTTCTTCATCAGGTGCCAGTACAAGTAAGACAAACCTATACACTCCATGTCAGTCAATCAATCTATCAATCAATCAACTAAATTCTGGATGAATTGTGGGTGAACTTAACCATGCAAATCTGCATATATAAATAAGCATAAAAATAAAAGTAAAAATAAAACCTAGATTAAAATCACATTCACAGTGCAAAAATACATAATAGATACACCAAAAATCACCGCATTAATTAATCACATTACTATGAACCAATAAGATGAAAATAATAAAATAAAGAGTAGTAACAAACACACTTTGATGTAATGTAATGTAAAAATCTATAAAATTGTATGCAACAATTGGTTCATGTTAATGTGATTAATGCTGTGATTTTTGGTGTATCTATGTGTTTTTACACTGTGAACGTGATTTTAATCTAGGTTTTATTTTTATTGATAGATGCAGATTTGCATGGTTAAATTCACCCACAATTCATTCAGAATTTAGTTGATCGATTGACTGACATGGAGTGTAAAAGTTTGTCTTACAATGACCTCTTACTTGTACTGGCACCTGATGAAGGAGGCACACTGCCTCTGAAACGCGTTGTGAATAAAACCAGTGATATCATAATTCATTCCTTTCAGCTTTTCAATAGAGCCGAGTACTGGGTGTGTGGTCTACCTGTACCATTTATCACACAAGATTTGTTTTAGTTGGCACCAATTTCTGAAAAATGTAATTCAGCCAAAATTCCAGAAGGAAAATTCACTGCAATGAGTCAGAGAGATCACTTTGAACTCCTGCCTGGCCTGAGGTCTGGTAGTGACCATCTTTTTAGACGTGCACGAAAGTGCAGTCATCAGCACTTTTGTTCGCCTTTGAAAAGACAGACAGGGATAAAAAAGAGAACAATCAGAGTCCGCCTCATTATAGTGAATGGATCCATTGAGGATTTCACCTGAAGCACGTATTTCGGAGATGTACAAGGAAACTCTAATGTAAGTGCTCAACATAGAGCACAAGAAAAACATGAACTGATCTAAGATGTTCTGTAGCTCAAATTGACACCAAATAGCATTCAACTCAACCCACAAAAACACAAGTCCCCAATGGATCTTAGTTGGCTTCCATGTTACTATTAACACAAAGGCTCTGAAAAAGCACTACGGCTCCACCCAAAAAAGAAATCCTGCAAGATCTGAATTCCCAAATCCAAATGCCCCCGTCTTTTCTGAGCCACACAATGTACCTAAATCACAGTTAACGTCCACATGTTTGACATTGTTGTAGTGAGGAGATCCCACTTAATTTACAGAGAATAGTTCTCAAGAACCATGAGCTGGGCACAATGTACAGACACTACAATGTACTGGGCACGACAAGGGCTTATTTTCAATTTTTAATTCTGCAGCATTCACTGCGCTTGACTCCATAGGTGTTTTTCAGAGACTAAATCACTACACCAATAGATGAGCTCCAGAGTCATGTAATATCCAAAATTTGGACACTTGAGGGGTTTTTTGTTGTTCTGGCACTTGGGGGCTTTGCAAATGGAGTCCACATTCTAGTGAAAATCTGTGCTCCATGAGTCATGAAGGTAAAAACAGGCTTGGGAGTGAAGGGGTTAAATATGAAAAATCTCAGGGTGCCACCACATCAGTTTATGAGGAATTGTTCCTAGCGGCGAGAGAGAAGCCGTTGGTGACCCGGTGCAGAGCTGGCATGACGTCACAAACTCACATGACCCCAAGAATTTGAGAAACGACACCGCATGAATTATGCTGGCACAGGTGGTTAGTATAAGATTTTTTATTTTAATTAGAGGAAACATGTGGAATGAGAAGAGTTGTCCTCAAAAGGGGAACTGGAGAAAAACAGGTTTCTTTGCCACGCTGAAGGAGGAAGTTCCTTTCCCTGAAGAAGGAGACAGTTGGGGTCTCCGAAACGCGTAGGAATGAAATAAAAGAATTGTTTATCTGACATCAATGTTCATGGTCTTCAGTGCGGCAAAGAAACCTGTTTTTCTCCAGTTCCCCTTTTGATGATCCACTTTGCAACAGGGCTGCTGCTGGACCGCTTAGGCACTCACTTATGCCATTGAAGGAGTTGTGACTGGCACAACCCGATCAGGTGAGTGCACCTCTTCCTTATTACTTTCACCCAGTAAACCAGGTAAGACCCTATTGCACCTTTTCTATCCCGCTTTAAAGGGGTTATCCTAGCAGTGGACAACCCTTTTACCAGAGGACAGACAGAGTAGAATTTAAATATTTACAGAAGATAACAAATTCTGAAAGGTAATCAATACAGAGGAGGATCATTTAATATTACAGTGGGATTTATGTAAATTGGAGTCTTGAGCTAAGAATTGAGATTTGAAGTTTACTGCATATATTATTTAATGCAGAGGAAATAAAATGTATAATTATTAGTGATGAGCAAATATATTTAGCACTATTCATTACTCGCATGAATATTAAGTAGTCAGGATATTCGTTAGTCGTCGAGTATTTTGGTATTTGCCTCCTGAGTTTTAAATCCCCTTTCCACATATTTGGTGCCTGATTTTCAGGCAATAAATATGCCGGGATTGCCTGCCAATCATAGTTATGCTGGAGCAATCTTTGCTACAGGTATTATTGTGATTGGCAGACGCAGTAAAAAAAATGATGTGCAGTTGCCCACCTAGTTTTGATAACCAGCAAAGGTAAAGGAGATAGTTGGTGACTGGTATTCTCAGGCTGGGAAGGTCCATGGTTATTTGTTCCTCTCCAGCCTAAAAATAGCAGCCAGCAGCCACCCCACAATTACCGCATCTATTAGATGTGCCAATTTTAGTGCTATACCCGACTCATCCCAATTGCACTGGTGTGGTGGTAATCGGGGCCATATATGGGGTTGATATCAGCTGTGATTTTTTTTTAAGAATAACAGCTGCCATCAGTCCCTGGGTTGGTAATGGAGAGCTTTCTATGAGACCCCTGCACTACCAACCCTGTAATTAAAGAGTAAAAAAACAAACTCACAAAAAATATATTTTTTTACCATTATTTTTCACCTGTTTATTAACCACTAAAACACACCCGCAGGTCCAACGTAATCAACATGACGTCCCACAATGATCCCGGTTCTGCTACATCCAGAAGCTGCAGTGATGAAAATGCGCACAATCATTGTAGCTCTGGAAAACACTGAGGGCAGCGGGCAGTGTTTTCCCACAGTACCAAGTGCTACTGCTGGTTAACAAGCTGCTGGAGTGCCAGACTGCTGGATTGCAGGACATGGCAGCACAGCAAGCTGGAAATCTGGCATTCAGCTCCCCCCACTGCCCTCAGTGAACTCAGTTGAACCCGCTGATGGATTGCTGAACTGTTGTGCGACCGTGTCCCGCAACCCACCAAGGGGTCCATAGGTTCACTGAGAGCAGCAGGGTAGCGGAGTGTGAAACTGATTGCCAGATTGCTGGACTGTCAGATAGCGGGACACACGGCACTGTAGTCCGACAGTCCGGTAGCTGTGAGACCTGAAAACCTTAAAGGAGCCTTTAAGGAGGACTATAAGGTTCCTGGAGTTCCCAGCTTCTGGGACATCTGTTGGCTGTGAATTCTTACTAGAGTTTACCGCCTCCAGATGTCCCAGCAGCTGGGAACTCCAGGAATCATAAAGGCTACCTTAAAGTTATCTGCTTGACTGCTGATGTGAAACCTGGTGGCTATGAGCTCTGGAAACAAAGGTTATCGATGCTTACAGCCACTAGGTCTTCCAGAGGCTGTGAGGCTCGACCATTTAAGGGAACCTTAAAAAATAAAAAGTAAAAACTGAGAAACAAAACAAAAATAATTGGAAGTGATCAGGGAGGACGGGAGGAGTATGAGGTGAAAAAGGTGAATGTGAAACGTATCCTGAAATTCGCATCCTGAAAGTGAAACCAACTATTTTTGTTTTGTCTTAGTTTTTATTTATTTTATTTATTTTTTCATATTTATCTTACATTGATGTTTATCTCTGTTCACCATTTTTTGGTATTCTGCAACATTGTATTAATTTGCACATTTACCTGTTCCTGTTTCAGATGAACTTACTCTTTTTTGTAATTGTTTTGTAAACTTTATGTAATTTTGTTCTGTATATGTTTTACATTAGCTCCCACTGATGAAGGTCATCATTCTGACCGAAACATTTTTTGATTGAACTACTTGCTGTTATCAATAAAGTCATCTCACTTTCAACAAATTGGAGTGCCTGGTCCTATTACATTATTATTTCATGGAGTTGGACCCTACAAGTGCACCCACCTTTACCCAGAAGTGCCATGCTTCTTTTCTTCATAATCTCCGTACATGTCTGCTAATTTGATCTGCAGACATGTGTAGTTAACAGGCGAGAGTGGATCAGAGATTCACCCACGCCTGATAACCACTTATATCGCGCTGTCAAAATCTGAAGGATATTCAAAACTTTTCATCCAGTTTAAGGGCAATGGTACCAAATACTAATGAAATCTATGTAAACTTTTGACATTGCAGAAACTAATAAAAATGCCTTAGAACATTCTCCCTCTCTCTCGCTCTCTCTCTCTCACTCTCGCTCTTATTATTCTGGCATTTGGTAAATATAAATATTTTTGGTAATCCTAATTGACCTAAAACAGGAAAGGTTTATTGTAATTTCATGTCAGATAGTGGGAAAAACAGCCTATGTGTCTTTTTAGATAGTGTATGTAAATTTCTCGTTTCAACTATATGTATACTGTGCTGCTTTTGCCGGGTTTGCCAGTGCAGGCTATACAATCTATATTTCTTTTTGCTTGTCCCATTATACTGTATACTGTGCATTTGTTGCCACTGGCACTGCGATATTCAGCCACACATCACCTGCCTATCTATTGCGTTCTATTATACTGCACAGGTGCTGAGCATCCTTCCCTGTACGAGAAAAAAAAACAGTAACAAAACCATACCTCCCAACTTTTAAAGAAGGAAAAGAGGGACAAAGTTTGCGGCGCGCTAGGCGCGCCGTGGCAAATTTTTAGGCCACGCCCCATAACCACACCCATTTCACAGTCACGCCCATATCCACTCCCCATCCACACCCATTCAGCACAAACACGCAGGCAGCCGGCGGGCCTCCAGCACGGACACGCAGGCAGCCAGCGGGCCTCCAGCACGGACACGCAGGCAGCCGGCGGGCCTCCAGCACGGACACGCAGGCAGCCGGCGGGCCTCCAGCATGGACACGCAGGCAGCCGGCGGGCCTCCAGCACGGACACGCAGGCAGCCGGCGGGCCTCCAGCACGGACACGCAGGCAGCCGGCGGGCCTCCAGCACGGACACGCAGGCAGCCGGCGGGCCTCCAGCACGGACACGCAGGCAGCCGGCGGGCCTCCAGCACGGACACGCAGGCAGCCGGCGGGCCTCCAGCACGGACACGCAGGCAGCCGGCGGGCCTCCAGCACGGACACGCAGGCAGCCGGCGGGCCTCCAGCACGGACACGCAGGCAGCCGGCGGGCCTCCAGCACGGACACGCAGGCAGCCGGCGGGCCTCCAGCACGGACACGCAGGCAGCCGGCGGGCCTCCAGCACGGACACGCAGGCAGCCGGCGGGCCTCCAGCACGGACACGCAGGCAGCCGGCGGGCCTCCAGCACGGACACGCAGGCAGCCGGCGGGCCTCCAGCACGGACACGCAGGCAGCCGGCGGGCCTCCAGCACGGACACGCAGGCAGCCGGCGGGCCTCCAGCACGGACACGCAGGCAGCCGGCGGGCCTCCAGCACGGACACGCAGGCAGCCACAGTGAGGCGGCCGGTCGCCTTCACAGACAGGCGGCCGGCCGCCTTCACAGACAGGCGGCGGGCCGCCCGCACAGAGAGGCGGCCAGCCGCCCGCAGAGAGAGGCGGCCGGCCGCCCGCACAATGAGGCGGCGGGCCGCCCGCACAGACAGGCGGCGGGGGGCGCCCGCACAGACAGGCGGCAGGGGGGCGCCCGCACAGACAGGCGGCAGGGGGGCGCCCGCACAGACAGGCGGCAGGGGGGCGCCCGCACAGACAGGCGGCAGGGGGGCGCCCGCACAGACAGGCGGCGGGGGGCGCCCGCACAGACAGGCGGCAGGGGGGCGCCCGCACAGACAGGCGGCAGGGGGGCGCCCGCACAGACAGGCGGCAGGGGGGCGCCCGCACAGACAGGCGGCAGGGGGGCGCCCGCACAGACAGGCGGCAGGGGGGCGCCCGCACAGACAGGCGGCAGGGGGGCGCCCGAACAGACAGGCGGCGGGGGGCGCCCGCACAGAAAGGCGGCGGGCCGACCGCACAGACAGGCGGCCGGCCGACCGCACAGACAGGCTCCGGCCGGGGGTGAGGGGGGAGGGAGGGAAATCAGCGCTGGGGAGATTAGTTTACTGTACCAGCAGCAGCACAGGCAGCGCTCCTCTCTATGCCACGTCTACTAGGATGGTAGGAGGGAAAAGCAGGGAGGCGGAGAGAGAGTGGGTGGGCGGAGCCCGGGAGCCGGCCGTCCCGCCCGTGGCAACGGGACAAACAACGTAAAGCGTGAAAGTCCCGCTGTATCCGGGACGGTTGGGAGGTATGCAGCATGTTAGAATGTGTACATAAGATCCCGCTGGTGGTGGCCGCAGCTTATAGGCCTCAAATCTGGTGACAGGTTCCCTTTAAAGTGAACCTGTCAGGTGCAATATGCACTCAGAGCCAGGAGCAGTTCTGGGTGTATATTGCTAATCCCTGCCTAACCGTCCCTGTATACACTAGCATAGATAAAGAGATCAAGAACAAATATTTTTAAAGATCTTATATCTTATGCTAATGAGCGCGGGGACTAGTCACAAGGGCGTTACTTCACTTGGCTAGTCGGCTCACATAGCATGTTAGCATGTTATTACGTCCCTGTGTGAGTACTAACACGCTATATGAGCCGACTAGCCAAGTGAAGTAACGCCCTTGGGACTAGTCCCCGCGCTAATTAGCATAAGATATAAGCTCTTTAAAAATACTTTTTCTATAGATGCCTTTATCTATGCTAGTGTATACAGGGACAGTTAGGCAGGGAATAGCAATATACACCCAGAACTGCTCCTGGCTCTGAGTGCAGATTGCACCTGACAGGTTCCCTTTAAAGGGAACCTGTCACCAGAAATTTAGCAAAAAAAATAAAAGATTCCCCTCTGCAGCTCCTGGGATGAATTCTGGAAAGGTTCCTGTTGCTATTGTGCCCCCTTTGAGACCTAAAATAATACTTTATGAAGTCTTACCTTTTTGTATGCAAATCTGTTTTTATGGTCACGGGGGCGGGCTGCCTGGCGTCCGTTATTCCCCCTCCTGCCGTTGTACGCCGTCCCCCATTGCTCATTTCCATACATGAGGACGCCTTCCTCATGTAACTGTCCTCCTGAAGTTTTGTGCATGCCCAGTGCCACTCTCGCGGGAGTAAGCACTGTGCAAAGTGTGAACGCTTTTGAGGTGATTGCGCAGGCGCGAGATTATGGGCGGCGCTGTGATTGTCATCAGCAGCGTCATCCAAGTACCCGCCTATAATCTCGTGCCCGCGCTTCTCACTCTGCCTCCACCGTTATGCGCAAGCACTGGCCATATGAACCACGTTACCTATTACCATGGGCGCGAGATTATGGGCGGCGCTGTGATTGTCATCAGCAGCGTCATCCAAGTACCCGCCCATAATCTCGTGCCCGCGCTTCTCACTCTGCCTCCACCGTTATGCGCAAGCACTGGCCATATGAACCACGTTACCTATTACCATGGGCGCGAGATTATGGGCGGCGCTGTGATTGTCATCAGCAGCGTCATCCAAGTACCTGCCCATAATCTCGTGCCCGCGCTTCTCACTCTGCCTCCACCGTTATGCGCAAGCACTGGCCATATGAACCACGTTACCTATTACCATGGGCGCGAGATTATGGGCGGCGCTGTGATTGTCATCAGCAGCGTCATCCAAGTACCCACCCATAATCTCGTGCCCACGCTTCTCACTCTGCCTCCACCGTTATGCGCAAGCACTGGCCATATGAACCACGTTACCTATTACCATGGGCGCGAGATTATGGGCGGCGCTGTGATTGTCATCAGCAGCGTCATCCAAGTACCTGCCCATAATCTCGTGCAAGCAGTAATAGGTAACATGGTTCATATGGCCAGCACTTGCGCATAACGGTGGAGTCAGAGGGAAAAGTGCGGGCACGAGATTATGGGCGGGTACTTGGTTAACGCTGCTGATGACAATCACAGCGCCGCCCATAATCTCGCGCCTGCGCAATCACCTGAAAAAGCGTTCACATGCGCAAAACTTCGGGAGGACAGTTACATGAGGAAGGCGTCCTTGTGTATGTAAATGAGCAATGGGGGACTGCGTAAAGCGGCAGGAGGGGGAATAACGGACGCCAGACAGCCCGCCCCCGTGACCATAAAAACACATTTGCATACAAAAAGGTAAGACTTCATAAAGTATTTTTGTAGGTCTCAAAGGGGGCACAATAACAACAGGAACCTTTCTAGAAGCAGCCCAGGAGCTGCAGAGGGGAATCTTTTATTTTTATTGTGAAATTTCTGCTGACATGTTCCCTTTAACTGGTAGGGGAGCCAGGATAAAGCAGAGCTGAAGCTGTTGGGAAGCTAGGACCCAGCAGCTCTGCTCCACAGGCAGGAGACAACTGATCGGTAATAGAAGCCTGCAGATGTCACTCTGCATAGGTTATTGTCACTGCTATCTGCAGGAGAGAGAAGTGCTGATTGCACGGTCTCCTCAGCTTCCTGACTCCCCGCGTGTCTGCAGCAGTGAGAAGCCGCACACGGGGAATCAGAGAACAGCTGCAGAGAAACGCAGGCTCCGGGACTGGGGGGGGTCGGCTCTGGTGCAGGGGGGGGGCTCTGCTGCAGGGGGGGGTCGCTCTGCTGCAGGGGGGTCGCTCTGCTGCAGGGGGTGATTCATACCTCAGCAGCAGTCACAGGAGTAGGTGCGCGCTCGGCTCTGTAATGAATAGTAGAAGGGAGAAACAGCGAGGCGGGGCTACAGTGGGTGGGTGGAGCCGGGACAAACAGCCTCACGGGCGGGACCCGGGATCAAAGGCTCAGAAGAGGGACTGTCCCGCTGTATCCGGGACGGTTGGGAGGTATGACAAAACTGCTCCTAAAAAGAGATCATTTTTGCACAGAGTTTTCAAAGCCATTGCCTCTTCATTTTCCAATCAGCAAACCTGTCCCGGCTCCCACCCTTAAAATGGCAAATGTTTGCACCAACGCTGCTCGAAAAGCCATAGTTTTTTCCATGTACAGCGCCTAGGCAAAATCACAAGCACAGCAGGATTTTACCGACAAAATGGCATAATTGTTTAACCATTTTTAAATGTTAAAAATCATAAGTCTGACACTGCTGTGTATTATCAAACTTGCTGTTGGTTACCAACAGTTTCCATCTGTTTACCCATGTCTGTAAACGTTGAGGTCACTTTGACAAAACTAAGTTTGTAGTTACCAAAAAATCCAATAATGATGAAGGTAGTAGTGTATCCACTAAGGACATTCAAACCTAAAATGTACATACTAAAATAACATTAAAATATATACATAGAAAGCAAGATAAAACATAAAAAAATACAGTATGGGTCTGTACATTTAAGAGGCAAGTATTAGTATAAATAGATATGTCTGACAAAAATCTAATAAATGCAAGAATATAGAAGTGCATCTAAATAAATTATAATATCATCAAAAAGTTAATTTATTTCAGCTATTCAATACAAAAAGGGAAACACATACATTGCATAGAGTCATTACACAGAGGGATCTATTTCAAGTGTTTATTTCTGTTAATGTTGATGATTATGGCTTACATCCAATGAAAACCCAAAAGTCATTATCAGAAAATTAAAATATTATATAAGACCAACTGGAAAAATGATTTTAACCTTAGAAATGTTGGCACCTACTGAAAGTCTGTACAGTAAATTGCTCAATACTTGGTCGGGGCTCCTTTTGTATGAATTACTGCATCAATGCGGCGTGGCATGGAGGCGATCAGCTGTGGCACTGCTGAGGTGTTATGGACGCCCAGGTTGCTTTGATAGCTTTCAGCTCTATCTGCATTGCTGGCTCTGGTGTCTCTCATCTTCCTCTTGACAATACCATATAGATTCTCTATGGGGTTTAGTTCTGCAGAGTTTGCTTGCCAATCAAGCACAGTGACACTGTGGTTATTAAACCAGTTATTGGTACTTTTGGCAGTGTGGACAGGTGCCAAATCCTGCTGGAAAATGAACTTTCTATCTCCAAAAAGCTTGTCAGCAGAGGGAAGTAAGATCTCTAAAATTTCCTGGTAGACGGCTGCTCTGACTTTGGTCTTGATAAAACACAGTGGACCTACACCAGCAGATGACATGGCTCTCCAAACCATCACTGATTGTGGAAACTTCACACTAGACCTCAAGCAGCTTGGATTGTGGCCTCTACACTCTTCTTCCAGATTCTGGGATCTTGATTTCCAAATGAAATGCAAAATTTACTTTCATCTGAAAACAACACCTAGGACCCCAAGCAACAGTCCAGTTCTTTTTCTTCTTGGCCCAGGTAAGACGCTTCTGGCGTTGTCTAATGGCTTGACACAAGGTATGTGACAACTGTAGCCCATGTCCTGGATACGTCTGTGTGTGGTAGCTCTTGAAGCACTGACTGCAGCAGCAGTTCACTCCTTGTGAATCTCCCCCAAATTTTTGAATGGCCTTTTCTTCACATTCCTATCAAGGCTGCAGTTATACCGGTTGCTTGTGCAACTTTTTCTACCACACTTTTACCTTTCATTCAACTTTCCATTAATATGCTTGGATACAGCAGTCTGTGAACAGCCAGCTTCTTTAGAAATGACCTTTTGTGGCTTACCCTCCTTGTGGAGTGTGTTAATGACTGTCTTATGGAAATCTGTCAAGTCAGCAGTTTTCCCCATGATTGTGTAGCCTACAGAACCAGACTAAGGGACCATTTTAAAAGCTTCGGAAGCCTTTGCAGGTGTTTTGAGGTAATTATTCTAATTTTCTGATAATTACTTTTGGGTTTTTTATTGGCTGTAAGCCATAATCATCAACATTAACAGAAATAAACACTTGACAAAGATCACTCTGTTTGTAATGACTCTATATAATATGTATAATGACTCTATCGTTTCCCTTTTTGTATTGAACTACTGAAATAAATTAACTTTTAGATGATATTCTAATTTATTGAGATGCACTTGTATGTATCAGCAATGAGTGGTAAATGTAAGTTGTGTATTATTAAGGCCCTTCTTGAAACGAAGAATGAATGTTGTGCTTTTTACAAACAGATGTTGTAGTCTTTGGCTTTTCTTCTTTATGAGCATTTTTAAGGTTGTCAGTAAGGCAAGTCACAAAGATTTGGACCATATGGAGGTGTCCTTGTTAACATGCACCAGACAAGAGATACAAGTAGGAAATACGTCACATTTTTCCACTATTAAAGTCAATCATAACTTTCTAATGTCAGCATTTCTGCTTTATGCTTACACTACCGTGCACTATCATCTATTAAGTGTAGTATAACTGTATTATTGCGGTGCATTATTTCAGGTAGTTTTCTTTAGTTTGCTTAATTTTTTTGTTCAGTCCTTGTAAATGTCAGCCATGATCATACTACACTGCTGAATGGCTTTGTAAAGTTTATAGAGATTTAAAACAGAAACACATTCTTCTTTGCCATGAGTGTAAACTGCACATGTAACTTCTTTCCCATGTGTTAACGTTTCAGACACTTATCACAAAACAGAGGAGCTCACTGTATAGTTTCAAGCCTTATGACCTTCTAGTCACTCAGTTGCCTATTTCCATTAAATATGGGCTGCTGATCAGTCGATAGAGTGGCATTAGGTCCCAAAATTATTTACAAGTATTATCCTAAAATTAATGTTTTCCAGAGAATGTTAGGGAACTTGTTTGCAATGTATTTTATGATATTTTGTTTAAAGATCGTGGTTAAATGGTTAGACCACTACATATTTTTGTATTAAAAAGAAGCCCATGAAGGATATAAAGCTGAAATAACAATTGCCTGATCCCAGTTATGCCAGTATAATTCTGTCTTCCTCTTCTGGCAGGGGTAATTATGTCACCACTGCAGTCAATCAGAGGCCATGGAGTCTTGATTTTCTATCTAAGCTTTTCTGCCACTCTCCTTTAAATTCAGGGCTAGGGAAGGAGACCATACTGAAGAGAGATACAAAATCTGTTGGCCAACCAAAAGTTTGGAGACAGTGGCTATCGCCTGGTATGGGGCAGTGGAAGTGTCGCGGGCGGGGAGGAGGGTGTCAGCACACTACGCTCACCCCTTCTGCTCGGGTCCGGCAGCTGCTGCTCAGCGGTGGCTCGAGCTGTGGGCCGGATCCCGGGGGTTCTCGAGCGGCACTCCTCGCCCGTGAGTGAAAGGGGGTTGTTGGGTGTGGGAATTGTTTATTGTCCGTGACGCCACCCACGGTTGTGGTGATTTCACCACCGCTGCTCAATATGGGGATCCCGGGGATGGTGATGCGGAGCAGCCAGGTGTTGTGTTGCCCCTCCGTGGGTAGGGGTTGGTGATCCCGGGGCCCGATGATGGTTTGGGAGGTGCAGGGCCTGGTGGGCGCAGGGACGCGGGGGCAGCGCTGTGCCTTGCGGCACTGTGGTACTCACTCAGCCTGAGACGTTGACACAGTTTTTACGGTAAACCAAACGGCTGGTAAGACGGTCCCACGGACGGCTGCACTTGCTCTCCCAGTAGGTGACGGTGATGTCCCTTTTCCTTGCACCCTTGTTTACTTGTTGGTTGTGATGGGTTCCCACCGGTAACCCGCTCCCCGGCTTCAAGCTGGACCGGAGGAGCTCTACTCTTTGCCCGCAGGCGCTGGCCCTGAGAAACTGGTGCCTTGGCGGTGGCGGTGTCTCTCCTACTCTGGTTGGGCTGTTGCCTTCAATTGGGACTTGGTTGTTGGGGGGATCTACGTCCCCTTCACTGACGGATTTGGCAAATTATGGCGCCTCCTAGCCTTGCCGGGGTCCGAGAGGCCCCTGCCCTGGTGCTGACTGTCCTTCGGAACACTGCTCCAGACCGCCGGGCCACTACCCGTCCGCGGTCCTTCCAGGAACTTCCAAACGGTCCCCCTCCAGACAGTCACCGCCGTTGCTGACCTTGCTGACCTGTCCTGCACACAGCTGGACTACTTCAGGCTTTCTCTCTGTCACCACTCTTGCTTTCCTCCTTTACCACTTCACTTCACTTCTACTTTCACTTCCTTAGCTCATCTTAGCTGTTTACTCCTTCACTTCCCTAGCTTAACTTTTCACTAATTCCACTTCCTCCTCCAAGCTCTATCTGCCTGGTTTCTCCCGCCTCCAGAGCTGTGTCCTCCTCGGTGGGCGGAGCCAACCGCCTGGCCCACCCCCTGGTGTGAATCATCAGCCTCTGGAGGAAGGCAACAAGGATTTTTGGTTAGCTGTGGTGTTCCTAACTGGGATGTAGGGTGTGGTGGTGTGTGACCTGTGTCCCCTGGCTTGCCCAGGGCGACACAGAAGTAAGGGTCCCGGTTTGGGGACCGAAGGAAGGAAGGAGCACTCTGTAAGCACTAAAATATATACAAACGTTTAATATATGAATTTTGGACTGTATTTTGACTATATAGAATATACTTACAGTGGTGTGAAAAAGTGCTTGCCCCCTTCTTTATTTCTCATTCTTTTGCATGTTTGTCACACATAAAAGTTTTAGCTCACAGTTAAATATTAGACAAAGATAGCATAAGTAAACACAAAATGCAGTTTACAAATGAATGTCTTTATTATTAATGGAAAAAAATTCAAACCTACAGGGCCCAGTGAGAAAAAACTGATTGCCCCTCCCCTCTTAAAATATAGATTAACTGTTGCTTATCACATCTTTGGAAAGCTGAGTTCAATTTTCCTAGCCACACCCAGGTCTGATTACTGCCACACCTGTTCACAATCAAGAAATCACTTAGGCTACTTTCACACATCCGGTTTTTGCTCTGCGGCACAATATGGCGCTCTGCAGAAAAACCGCAACCGTTTTTTTTGCCGCCAGTTGCGTTTTTTTTTTTGCATAGACTTACATTAGTGCCATATTGTGCCGCATAAGCTTGCGTTCGGTCCGGTTTTTGCCGCATGCGGCAGATTTAGCCGATGCCGCGGCCGGATGGAACGTTTCCTGGCACGTTTTTTGCTCCGGCAAAAAAATCGCATTGCGCCGCATCCGGCCGCTGTGGTGCATTTTTCAATGCATGCCTATGGATGCCGGATGCGGCGTGATGCGGAAAAAAACGCATCCGGCCGCTGCATGCGGTTTCTTCCACTGCGCATGCTCAGTAGCATGCCGCAACCGGAAAAAAACGGACGGGCCGCATGTAAAAACTTATGCAAAGGATGCGCTGTTTTCGCCGCATCCGTTACATAGGTTTCACAGCCGGATTGAGCTGCACTGCTCAAACCGGATGTGTGAAAGTAGCCTTAAATAGGACCTGGCTGACAAAGTGAAGTAAACCAAAAGATCCTCAAAAGCTAGACATTGTGCCACAATCCAAAGAAATTCAGGAACAAATGATAAACAAAGTAATTGAGGTCTATCAGTGTGGAATGGGTTATAAAGCCATATTTAAAGCGTTGGGACTCCAAGGAATAGTAAGAGCCATTATTCACCAATCATGGAACAGAGGTAATCCTTCCCAGGAGTAGCCGGTTGACCAAAATTACCCCAATAACATAGCGATGACTCCTCAAAGAGGTCACAAAAAACAACATCATCCAAAGATCTGCATGTCTCAGTTAATGTCAATGTTCATTATTCCTATTAAGAAATAACGTTTGGAACACCATGCTAAGTCTGAACTGGGTGTAAAAATCCTAAAAAAAACCCCTTCCCTATATAAAGAGAAGGGCTGCACACCAACAACAGTGCAAGGGGAATAAATGTAAAGAAGAAACTGCTATGTGAATACTGACATGAAAAATACAATAGCTTTATATAAAAATGAAAATATGACAATGGTATCTGCATAACTGCTATGAACTTTAAGTATAAAGAGAAATTTAGCTATTGAATTGATCAATACAACAGAGCCCCAACACCTCGTCACGGTATTCTTACATTGGGGTCCCTAGCTAATGTTTGTCCTCTCTTGCAGTTAAAAAAACCTTCCGTGTATGGGAAGCTGAGACCCAGGCTATATATATATAATATGAACCAGCAATAGGTGTGGGTGGAGTTGGGTTCCCAAACGAAAGACTACAAACATATTAAGAAATAACGTTTGGAACACCATGCTAAGTCTGAACTGGGTGCAAAAACCCTAAAAAAAACTTCACTATATAAAGAGAAGGGATGCACACCAGCGACAGTGCAAGGGGAATACATGTAAAGCAGTTTCTGCTTTACATTTATTCCCCTTGCATTGTCGCTGGTGTGCAGCCCTTTTCTTTATATAGTGTTCATGATCCCAATATAAGAAGTAGACTGGGCAAATATGGCCTGCATGTGTCACAGTCATCTCTCTTTGACAGACTGAAGCCCAGAGTCTCCATCTGAGACTCTACACATTAAATATGTTTTCTCCTTTTGGCATGTTTGGGGTTAATGTCAGTTTTCCTTGCCCGCAGCAAGCTCTTTACCTCTACTCACGTGTTTAGGCTAATAACCACTCCCAAATCAGATAAATAACCTCTGCTCTCAAAAGAAGGCGCTGGTTATTCAGAATTAATTTTGGAGCTAGGCCTGGAATGTGAAGGTTGTATTTTATTTGCTGTATTTTGTAGTTTGTGTGAAAGTTACCTGGTTGTTTGTAATTTTATCCCTTTCTTTAGTTTCCTCCCTTGTTTGTTTGGTAGTGGTGTGCTTTAGTTTGATTGCACCCCCCTTTTTGTGTGTACGTTGTGTGGTTGTGACTACTGTCCTGGTCCGTCCATTTGGTGGTGGGTGTGGAGGGAGTTACATGAGGGCCTGAACAGGAGACAGGGAAACATTGGTGGCTCAGATCTCACTACCCTCAGGTAGACCTCCGGGTTGAGGGTCAGCTCAGGGTGTATCTAGCCTGAGGGCCAGCATTAAAAGAGTCCCCATCCAGACATTTCCTAGTCACCGGCGTGACAGAGTTTCAAGATGAAAACTACTGCTTAGCAAAAACAACATAAAGACTCTTCTCAGTTTTGATGGAAAACATCTTGATAATCCCCAAGACGTTTGGGAGAATATTCTGTGGACTGATGACATTTGAGAAAATGAACACTATACCAACAGTGAAATATGGTGGTGGTAGTGTGATGGTCTGAGGCTGTTTTGTTGCTTCAGGACCTGGAAAACTTGCTGTGGTAATGGAACCATGAAATCTGCTGTCTACCAAAAAATCCTGAAGGCGAATGTTTAGCCTTCTGTTTGTGATGTCAACCTTAAGCGCACTTGGATTATTCAGCAGGACAATGATCCAAAACATACCAGCAAGTTCACCTCTGAATGGCTTAAAGGGTATTTGTCACCAGGTTTTTGTCACCTAATCTTAGAGCTGCATAACATGGGGCAGAGATCCTGATTCCAGCAGTTGTTCAATTACTGGGCTGCTTAGTGTAGTTTTGATAAAATCACTGTTTAATCAGCAGTAGATTATCATTAGAGGACTACTTGGCGTGCTGCCACATATTCCAACATATTCATGATCTTTGTATAATGGCTAGATCACGAGCAGAGAAAACATTGATTTATCAAAATGACAGCAAACAGCTTAGTAAGCGACACATTGCTGGAATCAGGGTTTCTGTCTCTATGTTAAGCTGCTCTCAGATGAGGTAGCATCTCATTAACAATATGTTATCCGATTGAGATGCCATGGCATGACCTTAAAAAGGCAGTTCATGCTCGGAAACCCTCCAATGTGGCTGAATGAAAACAATTCTGCAACGATCAGTGGGCCAAAATTCTTCAAGAGTGTTATAAAAGACTTATTGCCAGTTATCACAAATGCTTTATTGCAGTTGTTGCTGCTAAAGGTGGCCCAACCACTTATTCGGTTTAGGGGGCAATCATTTTTTCACACAGTGCCCTGTAGCTTTGGATTTTTTTTTTAACTTAATAGTCCATCATTTATAAACTCCACTTTGTACTTACTTGTGTTATCTTTGTCTAATTTGTTTGATGATTCAAAACATTTAAGTGTGAAAAACATGCAAAAACATAAGAGTCAGGAAGGAGGCAAACAGTTTTTCACGCCATTGTTAATAATGAAGATACGTAGAGCACAAAATGGCCAATTTATAAGAGCCCACGACATCAACCTCAAAACGATCTTTCTTTGATGGGACCCTAAACCTAATATTTATAAAATGTGCCTCTCATGGGCTAAATGCCTACATATTAAGGCCTCTGCCACACTTACGTGACAAAACGTTAAGTTTTTCTCACGTACGTGTTAAAGGGGTGGTTTTGTCCCCGTGTGCTGTTTTTGTGGCACGTACGTGTTCTCCATGTGTTATACGTAATAACACACGGAGAATGGAAAGCTCCGCTTTACCTGCATCATTCGGCGCTGTCTGTGGTGCTGAATGACAGCGTCCGGCCAAAGCCACGCCACGCTGATGCTGCTTTCAGCCCCCAGTGAAGGAGAAGCGTTGTTCAAATTCACTGGGAGACGGATGCAGGTAACAGCCGCGGCAGAGACTGCAGGTATGGTGGAGGTGAGTTTGTGTTTTTATTATTTTTACACTGACACGTGTCTTTCTCCGGCCCGTGTCACACGGGCCAGCATCCACACTACATCCGTGTGGTACGGGTGCGGGCCGTGTGATACCCGTGCTGCCCGAGCAACACGGACATGTCAGCGGTTTTTAAAAACGGACACACATAAGTACGGAACGGACACACGTTCCGTTCCTGAATACTTACGTGTGTCCAAAACAATAACAACACATAGGAACACGTGAGCCCGTGTCTCCGGTACATGAAAAAAAAGGCACACACGTACCGGAGGCACGTGAGTGTGGCAGAGGCTCATTATTTGGCACTGAAATATTCTGCAACAAATCTGCATCTTCTGGCAGTAAAATGCACCAACAACAAGGTGCGTTTTTGCAGCATATTTGATGTGTTTTTTACCTTGCGTTATTCATAATGAAATTAATGAATGGAAGGACTGAAAAACACAGGGAAAAATGCACCAAAAGTTGACACACTGCAAAATTTTTCGGCACCAAATCTGCAAGGAAAAAATAAGCAATATATGCACAAGACTTCAGCATTCTCATTGACTTTGCTGGCATAAGGATAGGCATGCAATCTTGTGACAAAACTGCACCAAAAAAGGGATCAAAAATGCATAAAAAACCTATTGTGTGCACATGGCTTAAGGGAGAAGTGCTCAACCAATTATGGAGGCAGTCACCACGTCCAACACTGTACTACAAAGACCAGCACCTCCAAACAGAAAAAAGAAAATGTGAACAGGTGCAAGCTGCAATAAATTTAAATATAAAAACAAAAGAATACAGTAAGGGTACCTTCACACTTAGCGATGCAGCAGCGATCCGACCAGCGATCTGACCTGGTCAGGATCGCTGCTGCATCGCTACATGGTCGCTGGTGAGCTGTCAAACAGGCAGATCTCACCAGCGACCAGTGAACAGCCCCCAGCCAGCAGCGACGTGCAAGCGACGCTGCGCTTGCACGGAGCCGCCGTCTGGAAGCTGCGGAGACTGGTAACTAAGGTAAACATCGGGTATGGTTACCCGATGTTTTGCATTAGTTACCAGCGCACACCGCTTAGCTGTGTGTGTAGGGAGCAGGGAGCCGCGCACACTGAGCGCTGGCTCCTTGCTCTCCTAGCTACAGTACACATCGGGTTAATTAACCCGATGTGTACAGCAGCTACATGTGCAGAGAGCCGGAGCCGGCAGCACAGGCAGCGTGAGAGCTGCAGAGGCTGGTAACTAAGGTAAATATCGGGTAACCACCTTGGTTACCCGATGTTTATCTTGGTTACAAGCTTACCTCAGCTGCCAGACGCCGGCTCCTGCTCCCTGCTCGCTTCATTTGTCGCTCTCTCGCTGTCACACACAGCGATCTGTGTGTCACAGTGGGAGAGCGCCTTTGAAGAAAACGAACCAGGGCTGTGTGTAACGAGCAGCGATCTCGCAGCAGGGGCCAGATCGCTGCTCATTGTCACACACAGCGAGATCGCTAATGAGGTCACTGCTGCGTCACAAAAAGCGTGACTCAGCAGCGATCTCGGCAGTGAGCTCGCTGTGTGTGAAGCACCCCTAAGTGATAACTTATATGCAAGGATATATAATAGATAGATAGATAGATAGATAGATAGATAGATAGATAGATAGATAGATAGATAGATAGATAGATAGATAAGTAGATAGGGAGATAGACAGACAGATAGGTAAATAAATGGATACATAGGCAGTTATTAGCAAACTTCGAGAATTAGATAACACTAAAAAAAAGTTGGCAGATGATGAATCCAGACCTCACAAGATTAATTTACTTGTTCTACGTTTTTTTTTTAGTAAAGAGCTTAATAGCTACTTTGAGAAACAATGTAATTTATGTGCAAGGAGCTTTCAATTGGGCTCCAACTGTGTATGCAAAATTACTCACAAAGTGAAATAAATTAAAACTTCAAGCCCTGCATGTTGCCACCAAAACCAGTTTTGATTACCAAATATTGCAAGGTAGGAATAAAAAATATTCTAAAAAAAAGTTATTATAGGTCATTAAAAGTATACACCAAAAATACAGAAATCATTATACAGTGCCTACAAGTAGTATTCAACCCCCTGCAGATTTAGCAGGTTTACACATTCGGAATTAACTTGGCATTGTGACATTTGGACTGTAGATCAGCCTGGAAGTGTGAAATGCACTGCAGCAAAAAAGAATGTTATTTCTTTTTTTATTTTTTTTTTTTAAATTGTAAAAAGTTTATTCAGAGGGTCATTTATTATTCAACCCCTCAAACCACAAGAATTCTGTTGGGTTCCCCTAAAGTATTAAGAAGTATTTCAGGCACAAAGAATAATGAGCTTCACATGTTTGGATTAATTATCTCTTTTTCCAGCCTTTTCTGACTAATTAAGACCCTCCCCAAACTTGTGAACAGCACTCATACTTGGTCAACATGGGAAAGACAAAGGAGCATTCCAAAGCCATCAGAGACAAGATCGTGGAGGGTCACAAGGCTGGCAAGGGGAACAAAACCCTTTCCAAGGAGTTGGGCCTACCTGTCTCCACTGTTGGGAGCATCATCCGGAAGTGGAAGGCTGATGGAACTACTGTTAGCCTTCCACGGCCTGGACAGCCTTTGAAAGTTTCCACCCGTGCCGAGGCGAGGTTTGTCCGAAGAGTCAAGGCTAACCCAAGGACAACAAGGAAGGAGCTCCGGGAAGATCTCATGGCAGTGGGGACATTGGTTTCAGTCAATACCATAAGTAATGTACTCCACCGCAATGGTCTCCGTTCCAGACGAGCCCGTAAGGTACCTTTACTTTCAAAGCGTCATGTCAAGGCTCGTCTACAGTTTGCTCATGATCACTTGGAGGACTCTGAGACAGACTGGTTCAAGGTTCTCTGGTCTGATGAGACCAAGATCGAGATCTTTGGTGCCAACCACACACGTGACGTTTGGAGACTGGATGGCACTGCATACGACCCCAAGAATACCATCCCTACAGTCAAGCATGGTGGTGGCAGAATCATGCTGTGGGGCTGTTTCTCAGCCAAGGGACCTGGCCATCTGGTCCGCATCCATGGGAAGATGGATAGCACGGCCTACCTGGAGATTTTGGCCAAGAACCTCCGCTCCTCCATCAAGGATCTTAAGATGGGTCGTCATTTCATCTTCCAACAAGACAACGACCCAAAGCACACAGCCAAGAAAACAAAGGCCTGGTTCAAGAGGGAAAAAATCAAGGTGTTGCAGTGGCCTAGTCAGTCTCCTGACCTTAACTCAATTGAAAACTTGTGGAAGGAGCTCAAGAATAAAGTCCACATGAGACACCCAAAGAACCTAGATAACTTGGAGAAGATCTGCATGGAGGAGTGGGCTAAGATAACTCCAGAGACCTGTGGCGGCCTGATCAGGTCTTATAAAAGATGATTATTAGCTGTAATTGCAAACAAGGGTTATTCCACAAAATATTAAACCTAGGGGTTGAATAATAATTGACCCACACTTTTATGTTGAAAATTTATTAAAATTTAACTGAGCAACATAACTTGTTGGTTTGTAAGATTTATGCATCTGTTAATAAATCCTGCTCTTGTTTGAAGTTTGCAGGCTCTAACTTATTTGCATCTTATCAAACCTGCTAAATCTGCAGGGGGTTGAATACTACTTGTAGGCACTGTATGTACATGTTTACATGCTGACTAAATTATTTGGTGTTTTTTAAGTTATAGTGTAAAATCAAAACCGATCCCCAATCACTCATCTTCCAACACCGTCCAGGTTCCCAGCCTGTCTCTGTAAAGTCTGTTCGGTCAGAGTGGACATGTGTCTGCAGCAGCCAATCATTGGTGAACTGAAACCAGTGATTGGCCTCAGTGGTGGTGGGCACGAAATAGTTAAATTGTTGTGAACCAAACTGTGGAGCAGGCACTTTTACTAGCCAGCAGCTTTTCTGCCCCATCCAGAACTGTGATTGGCTTAGTGACCACTAAAGGTCATTCTCCTGCTACACTCTCTCTGTCCCCTCATAGCCAATAGGATTGGGTTTCCTACGACATATACAGTGGATACGGAAAGTATTCAGACCCCTTTAAATTTTTCACTCTTTATTTCATTGAAGCCATTTGGTAAATTCAAAAAAGATTATTTTTTTCTCATTAAGGTACACTCTGCACCCCATCTTGACAGAAAAAAAAACAGAAATGTAGAATTTTTTGCAAATTTATTAAACAAGAAAAACTGAAATATCACATGGTTATAAGTATTCAGACCCTTTGCTCAGTATTGAGTAGAAGCTCCCTTTTGAGCTAGTACAGCCATGTGTCTTCTTGGAAATGATGCAACAAGTTTTTCACACCTGGATTTGTGGATCCTGTGCCATTCTTCCTTGTAGATCTGTGGCGCCCCAGGACCTGGTCGCCACAACAGCATTGCCCCTCCAAAGGGTTAATGCTGAGCCTGGAGGTAATTGGGGAAATCATTGGCCAGTAGGTACCAACATCCAACGCAGTTTCTCTCTCAGGCCAGCAGAGGGAGCTCTGAACCTGGAGTTCCAGGGAGCATTCCTCAAGCCTGACCTGAGGGAGGAGTTAGTGTTCAGTCTGTGAAGAGAGTCCAGTGAAGACGCAGAGTGTGCTGTCCTGTGGAACTGGGGCCTGGAGCTGGAATAGCTTGGCCCAGTGAAGCAGGATTGGCAGAGAGGCACAGAAGAGACTTAGACATCGGAGTCTGTGGTTGCCAGGGTGTAAAACCCTTCCCTGGCAGCCGAATTCGAAGGGCAGGAGAGCTGCAAGCACCTGGCCCATAAGCAACCTGAAGGTACAGCTGCACCACCAGGGCCCGGTGTGGACTCCAGTAGAGAAGCACCAGAGAGGGCCTGCACAGCCTACCACACAGGGAGAGGGACGAACCATCGGTCCCAGCAGCAAGAGGGCCATTGCTAACCCAAAGTGCAGGGTCCTATAACAGCAAAGAAAGAGCAGGGAGTAGGCCTCATACTCGACTGGCCAAAGAGATGACCCCAGCTACTTCCAGGTCGGCCGGAGCCCTCTACCACCTGTAATGGTCTCCCAGGACTAACCGTTTGCACAGTAAAAGAGGAGAAGGTAAAGAGACTGTTGTTTGTGTCCGGTCCTTTCACCGCCCTGTCGGCCCTGCATTACACCGCAACTACATCGACACTCACAAGCACCAACAGTGTCCCCGGGGCACCACTCCACCTGTGGGGAGCAGTACCACCATTGCTGCCGTTCCATCACCCCGGAGGCCCCATACAGCAGCGGCGGCTTAATAGCCGCAAACCACAGGTGGTGTCACGAATAATACAAACTTTAATCACCCCCACTGAAGCCATATTAATTGACCCCACCAGGGTACGGAGTCGGGCCCAGCCACCACTGACGACCCTCCGGACTAGTCCGGCCCGGCATCGGGTGTCCCATAGCCCTGGGGTGGGCGAGTCAGATCCTCTCCAGTTCCGTCAGGTTGGATGGTGAACGTTGGTGGGCAGCCATTTTCAGGTCTCTCCAGAAATGCTCCATTGGGTTTAGGTCAGGGCTCTGGCTGGGTCAGTAAAGAATGGTCACAGAGTTGTTCTGAAGCCACTCCTTTGTTATTTTAGCTGTGTGCTTAGGGTCATTGTCTTGTTGGTAGGTGAACCTTCAGCCAAGTCTGAAGTCCAGAGCACTCTGGAAGAGGTTTTCTTCCAGGATATCTTTGTACTTGGCCACATTCATCTTTCCTTCAATTGCAACCAGTCGCCCTGTCCCTGCAGCTGAAAAACACCCCCATAGCATAATGCTGCCACCACCATGTTTCACTGTTGGGATTATATTGGGCAGGTGATGAGCAGTGCTCAGTTTTCTCTACACATACTGCTTAGAATTATCCTTAAAAACTTCTATCTTCGTCTCATCAGACCAGAGAATCTTATTTTTCATAGTCTGGGAGTCCTTCATGTGTTTTTTTTCAAACTCTATGCAGGCTTTCATATGTCTTGCACTGAGGCTTCTGTTGGGTCACTCTGCCATAAAGGCCTGACTGGTGGAGGGCTGCAGTGATAGTTGACTTTGTGGAACTTTCTTCCATCTCCCTACTGCTTCTCTGGAGCTCAGCCACAGTGATTTTGGGGTTCTTTATACCTGTCTCACCAAGGCTCTTCTCCCACGATTGCTCAGTTTGGCTGGATGGCCAGGTCTAGGAAGAGTTCTGGTGGTCCCAAACTTCTTCCATTTAAGGATTATGGAGGCCACTGTGCTTTTAGGAACCTTCAGTACTGCAGAATATTTTGTAACCTTGGCTAGATCTGTGCCTTGCCGCAATTCTGTCTCTGAGCTCCTTGGCCAGTTCCTTTGACCTCATGATTCTCAATTGGTCTGATATGCACTGTGAGTTCTTATATAGACAGGTGTGTTCCTTTCCAAATGAAATCATATCAGTTTAATTAAACACAGCTGGACTCCAATGAAGGAGTAGAACCATCTCAAGGAGGATCACAAGGAAATGGACAGCATGTGACATATATGAGTGTCTGAGCAAAGGGTCTGAATACTTATGACCATGTGATATTTCAGTTTTTCTTGTTTAATAAATTTGCAAAAATGTCTACATTTCTGTTTTTTTCTGACAAGATGGGGTGCAGAGTGTACATTAATGAGAAAAAAAATGAACTTTTTTGAATTTACCAAATGGCTGCAATGAAACAAAGAGTGAAAAATGTAAAGGGGTCTGAGTACTTTCCGTACCCACTGTATTTTTGTACATCAACGGATCCATGTCTTTTCCCCCAGTGTCCTAGGATCCGATGACATTTCTGTTAGGCTGGTGGAAAAAGGGATTGATACTTAATTGGTGGAAGCTCTGCTGACTTATGCACACTAGTAGTATGATGGATGGCTGGCTCACTTGTTTGCAGAGCTCAACTCCCCTCCTTTGCCAGCATCCAAGATACCAGGGCTGGAAGGCAGAGGCCTGCATGCCCTCCAAAACAGACTCAGTCCATCGGCTTCATCCAGCATTGCTGCAAGAACCCTGGGTAGGAAAGCTCCACCTGTGACCACTAGAAGTCAAAAGTGACATCCATTAGCTTGCAGGTGGCCCTCCAGAACCGAGACGTAAACTGGACACCTCTGTGGAGACAATTTGGAGCTTCAGAGTGTGAAGCCGGAATATGTGCTGGACGAAATGCTCTGCAAACTGGCACAGAGGGCAACCCAGTAAGCGGTGTGAATTGGACCATTTTTAAAAATTTGTCTACTATAACCCAAATGGCGTTGCAACCGGAGGACTTCGGAAGGTTCAGGGATTGCACCAGTAGAGGAAGCAGTCGCACAGCAGAAAGCTTTTTTGAGGCTTTTTTGCGGACATATGAGGAACAGGTTGAAACAAACTTCAAAACATCTTGTTACAGCGTTAGCCACTAATAATGCAGAGAGATCAACTGAAGAGACTTCTTCCTTCCAGCGTGACCGGCCAACTTTGGAAAATGACCCCACTGAAGAGCTCGCTTCCTGTCTGGTTCAGCAACACATTTTTTACCTGGAGGGACTCGAGACATGCCTATGGAAGCCAACGAAAGCATCCTTGAAGGCTCGATAATATGCTAAGGCTCCTTTGTTGCAAGTGGATGCTTGATAGCATCAATCTTATTTTATTCCTGGGATTTGTACCTCTGGCCGGACCAGAAGCTATGGGATTTATTCTGTTGGTTTGAGTGTCTTCCTGATATCGGCACTGGGTGTTCACTATGTTTGTGCTACCTAGCTTTACTTGTGTTTGTGCATCTGTTGTTTCATCCTAACTTATCCTGTTCAATAGCCTCGTCTAGTTTATTGACGGTTCTCCTCCTTGACGATTTTGTCCTTAAAATTACCTCCTGGATCAGATACGGCTACCAGACTATCCTTCTTTCCAGTTTGCACCACCAAACAGCAGCTGGCTCCGTGGCCTAGTGCAGGGACCCTTGTGTTGGAAGTCCAGATCCCTGTACAGTAGTTAACAGGTGAAGGCCTGGGCAACTCCTGGGTTCTGGAAAATGGAGTAGCTAACACAAATTCTGTTCATGGTAGCCATTTTGGATATACCAGGTGACCACATAATATTTAGTTTATAATAAATCCTAAATGGTTTTGAAATTTTATATTAAAATTATAAATAAATAATAGCATGTAAATAAATTTAAATAAGCAATAGCGTTTAGAATGCCAGGCAACCACCTGTGCCCTCCGCCAATGATTGTTAGGTGTATATATTTTTTATCAGTATTTACTTTACACCTGTACTGCCTCTGCCTTTTATCATGAGGGCTTAGTGTTGTGATGAGGTATTAGTAAGTATGACTGTTTTTTTTCTGTGATGTTCTTTGAGTTTGATGTCCTTTTCAGAGAATTGCTTTTAATTTTAGTATAGGGACTTGCAAAACAATTCGGATCCATGAAACAGGTTGCAAGCTGGTGTATGTTGGCCCAAATATCAACCAATGCCTCATGTATATTTTCATCTTTTGCAGAGTGCAGTCAAGCTAGCGGGGTAAATTGGGGTGTCAGTCCTTGTGGATTGGTGCATTCACAGACTGCTGGGCAGCCCACCTAATCCAATTTTATGGGCATGACCAACAGGCTGTAGACACTGTGGTGCACTACACATATTTGTGTCACAGACAACCACCTCCTTACGACCCAAATGATTGATAGGTGTGAGTTAGTTAAGCCAATGCATTTGAGTGGGATTGAATTCAACTTAAATTTTTTAAAAATTGTGCATTTGATAAAATTGGGATTTTTTTGATATTCGCTACTATGCAGATTCAGTAACAGGGTGCCATTTTTGAGAAATATTAAAAAAGCCATCAAAATGTGAAAAATATATATACTAAAGTCTCTGACCCCGGGCCTGTCTGCATCTTCAGATTGCCTCCACTAGCGCTGAAATCTGTTAACCTCTTATGTTTGCCTGGGACTTGATGGCCTGGAAGGGCTCTGTGCAAGTGCATGAAAGGTTACAATGTCATATTGTCGTGGCAGGCCAGCACGAGAGGCTCAGGGATTTCAACGCAATCAGCGGTTGTCATGAATCCTCTGTGCAGAGCATCTTGCACACAGGTGATACTCTGCTGAAGCCTTCCTGAACTACAGAGCCAGCAGTAACATGTTTCCTTTGTGCAGCGCATCTTGCATTTGGAGGTGCTCTGCTGTGTTTCTTTGAGCACTAGTTGACAGGTTGTTTGACACCACATGATTCCATGCAGGTTCTGGGAGGTGCTTTTACTCAGGTGTTCCACTTTCCTGGTAATTGCTCTGTTTCACTACTGAGCATGCTCTCCCAGAACCTTGCCAGTCATACTTTCTGGTTCTGCAGTTGTGCTCTTGGTGTGTGTTTGTGCTTGTGTTCTGATCTAAGTTTCTTGACCCCGGATTGTTGTTTGACTCCTCTCTGCCTGCTCCCTGTTCTTGTCGTTAGCTCCTGGCTTCTGACCTCGGACCGTTACCTGACCATGTCTCTGTCTGCACCCTGAATCTAATACGTACGATCCTGGAATTCTGACACTCGGCCTGTGACTTGACTGCATTTCTGCTTAATTCCTGTGTCTTGTCCTCCTGTTTCCTGACCCTTCCGTCTATACTACCCGTAACTACGGTAGTGACTAGCATCACAGTGATGATCCGAAGATGAAGCGGAGGGGAGCAGGAGAGGTGAGTGGTAAGGTAAGTAGAAGGATTTTTTTTATCTTTTACATCTTACATTTATTATGCTATGAGGTCTGGAGAGACCCCAAATAATAATAAGGGACATTAAATTTGTGGGGAATTTGTTTAAATATATTTAAGTACAATTTCTCAAAAAAACACCTGTGCAATGAGGCAAATTGGATTTTTGCCTGATTCACTCATCTCTAGTGTGAGTGGTTGTTTTATCAGTATTTTGCAACTGCACTGCCTCCGTTTTTTTATCATGGAGGCTTGCTGAAAACTGCAGTGCTGTGTATTGTGACTAGTTATTGGTACAGTATGTATGGATGCTTTCTTTCTGTGATGTTTCTTAGTAACTAAACAACTTTTTGGTTTTCTTAAAGAAAATTAATGTTAAAAATTAGTGATGAGCGAGTACTAAAAAGCTCGGGTGCTCGAAGCTCGGGCCGAGCCTCCCAAGATACTCGTGTACTCGGCCCGAGCAACGAGCCCAATGTTACCCTATGGGAGACCCGAGTATTTTTGTGAAATGACCCCCCGGCAGCATGGAGAAACCCTAAAAATGTCACAAAAGTCTCAGAAGAGTGCTCAAATGACATGGCAACAGCATGGGGAAGACCCCTTGAAGCATTTATCACTGAAAAGTTACAGCTGTGAACAATTTTGTCCGCGTTTTACGCCATTTTTACGGACTCACCAGAAAACCTTCCAAAATGACCCCAAAATCATTTTTCATGGCGGAAATGTTAAGGGCACATACCCAATAGTGAGATAGAGCTGGTGTATGTTACTTTTTGAGATTAATACATGAAAGATTTTACGTGAAAACATTGTGTGGCACTCCGATGTCCCTGAGAAGAGACGTACATGAAGGCCTCTGAGTCTAATGTGCCCATTTTGAGGAAGTGAGTCTTTGTAGTATTTTCCTTTGCCAGGGCAGTCCAAAATTGTGAGGTTCACCAATGCCCCTGCATACAGACGTGCATGAGGGCCTGTAAACCTGAAGTGCCCATTGTAAGGAAGTGGGTCTATTGTAGTATAGCCCTTAGGCAGGGCAGCCAAAAATTGGGAGGCTCCACGTTGTCCCTGGGTAGAGACGTGCATGAGGGCCTCAAAACATTAAGTGTCCATTGTCAGGAAGTGGGTGTATTATAGTATAGCCCTTAGGCAGGGCAGCCAAAAATTGGGAGGCTCCACGTTGTCCCTGGGTAGAGACGTGCATGAGGGCCTCAAAACATTAAGTGTCCATTGTCAGGAAGTGGGTGTATTATAGTATAGCCCTTAGGCAGGGCAGCCAAAAATTGGGAGGCTCCACATTGTCCCTGGATAGAGACGTGCATGATGGCCTGTAAACCTGAAGTGCCCATTGTAAGGAAGTGGGTCTATTGTAGTATAGCCCTTAGGCAGGGCAGCCAAAAATTGGGAGGCTCCACGTTGTCCCTGGATAGAGACGTGCATGAGGGCCTGTAAACCTGAAGTGCCCATTGGAAGGAAGTGGGTCTATTGTAGTATAGCCCTTAGGCAGGGCAGCCAAAAATTGGGAGGCTCCACGTTGTCCCTGGGTAGAGACGTGCATGAGGGCCTCAAAACATTAAGTGTCCATTGTCAGGAAGTGGGTGTATTATAGTATAGCCCTTAGGCAGGGCAGCCAAAAATTGGGAGGCTCCACGTTGTCCCTGGGTAGAGACGTGCATGAGGGCCTCAAAACATTAAGTGTCCATTGTCAGGAAGTGGGTGTATTATAGTATAGCCCTTAGGCAGGGCAGCCAAAAATTGGGAGGCTCCACGTTGTCCCTGGGTAGAGACGTGCATGAGGGCCTCAAAACATTAAGTGTCCATTGTCAGGAAGTGGGTGTATTATAGTATAGTCCTTAGGCAGGGCAGCCAAAAATTGGGAGGCTCCACGTTGTCCCTGGGTAGAGACGTGCATGAGGGCCTCAAAACATTAAGTGTCCATTGTCAGGAAGTGGGTGTATTATAGTATAGCCCTTAGGCAGGGCAGCCAAAAATTGGGAGGTTCCACGTTGTCCCTGGGTAGAGACGTGCATGAGGGCCTCAAAACATTAAGTGTCCATTGTCAGGAAGTGGGTGTATTATAGTATAGCCCTTAGGCAGGGCAGCCAAAAATTGGGAGGCTCCACGTTGTCCCTGGGTAGAGACGTGCATGAGGGCCTCAAAACATTGTTCCCATTGCAAAGGAGCGGGTCTCCTGTCGTTGTAATGTCCATTCTGCAAAGAATGGGCGAAAAAATTTACCACTGGGGGTATACCTGAAACAAAGGCCTAAGTATTGCAATTTGTAACGGTCATCATCATGGTGGCGCATGAGGAGAAGGAGGAGCAGTCCAGCGATTATCCAAAGTCCAGAAGTGTGTACCCATGGGTGAGTGGAGGTACATGGCAAACTTTAAATTCCGCTCTCATTTGCTGGTGGTGTGGTGAAGTCTGGCCCAATCCAACCCTTGTTCATCTTGATCAGAGTCAGCCTGTCAGCATTTTCAGTTGACAGGCGGGTGCGTTTATCTGTAATGATTCCACCTGCGGCACTAAAAACACGCTCTGACAAAACGCTAGCAGCAGGGCAGGCCAGGACTTCCAAGGCGTAGAGAGCCAATTCATGCCACGTGTCCAGCTTGGATACCCAATAATTGTAAGGCACAGAGGAATGTCGGAGTACAGTTGTTCGATCTGCAAGGTACTCCTTCAGCATCTGGGCAAACTTAGGATTTCTTGTGGCACTACCCCGCACCTCAGGGGCTGTGGTACGTGAGGGGCTGAGAAAACTGTCCCACATCTTAAAGACTGTTCCCCTACCTCTGGCGGATTGGACTTGTGCCTCTCTCGGCTGTACGCCTCGGTTGTCCACTGATTCATGACCTATGCCGCTAGCGTTTTGTGAGGGGAATGCTTTGCCTACTTCCGTGACTATGGCCTTCCGGAACTGCTGCATTTTGGTTGACCTCTCCTCCACGGGAATAAGAGACAAAAAGTTCTCCTTGTAGCGTGGGTCTAACAGTGTTACCAACCAGTAATGATTGTCGGCCAAGATGTTCTTAACGCGAGGGTCACGAGACAGGCAGCTTACCATAAAGTCAGCCATGTGCGCCAGACTCTTAACAGCCAGGACTTCAGTAGCCTGACCAACAAGATGACTGAACATGCTGTCCTCCTCCTCCTCCTCCTCCTCATCTACCCTGTCCTCTGGCCAGCCACGCTGAACCGAGGATATGACTGGTGTGCATGTCATATCCTCAATTTGGCCGGAGAGTTGCTCCATGTCTTCATCCTCCTCCTCGTCATAGTCCTCCACTGCACGTTGTGATGAGACGAGGCTGGGCTGTGTGCTATCATCACCCACACCCACTACTGTTTCTTGCTGCAACTCATCGCGCTCCGCCTGCAATGCATCATGTTTGTTTTTCAGCAGAGACCGTTTTAGAAGGCAGAGTAGCGGTATGGTGACGCTAATAATGGCGTCATCACCACTCACCATCTTGGTGGAGTCCTCAAAGTTTTGGAGGATGGTACATAGGTCTGACATCCATCTCCACTCCTCAGGTGTTATGTGTGGAGTTTGACCCATTTCCCGACGGCTTAGGTGATGCAGGTACTCAACAACTGCCCTCTTCTGCTCACATATCCTGACCAACATGTGCAGAGTTGAATTCCAACGCGTGGGGACATCACACACCAGTCTGTGAGCCGGAAGATGCAAACTGCGCTGAAAGCCGGCAAGGCCGGCTGAAGCAGTAGGTGACTTTCGAAAATGTGCAGACAGGCGGCGAACTTTTACCAGCAGATCAGACAGCTCTGGGTATGACTTTAGAAACCGCTGAACCACGAGGTTGAGCACATGGGCCACGCATGGAACATGTGTCAGCTGGCCTCGCCTCAAAGCCGCCACCAGGTTCCGGCCATTGTCACACACGACCTTTCCTGGCTTTAGGTTCAGAGGTGTGAGCCAGTGATCTGCCTGCTGTTTCAGAGCTGTCCACAGCTCTTCTGCATTGTGGGGTTTGTCACCTATGCAGATTAGCTTCAGCACAGCCTGTTGCCGCTTCGCCGAGGCAGTGCTGCAGTGCTTCCAGCTTGTGACTGGTGTGGAGGGTACAGTGGATGAGGATGCGCAGGAGGAGGAAGAGGCTGAAGAGCATGACATTCCGGAGCTGTAGAGTGTGGGTGAAACACTGACTGAGGAAGGGCCTGCAAACCTTGGTGTGGGAAGGACGTGTTCCGTCCCTCGCTCAGACTGGGTCCCAGCTTCCACAATATTAACCCAGTGTGCCGTCAACGAGATGTAGCGGCCTTGCCCACAAGCACTTGTCCACGTGTCTGTGGTTAGGTGGACCTTGGGTGAAACAGCGTTGTTCAGGGCACGTGTGATGTTTTGTGACACGTGGTTATGCAACGCGGGGACGGCACACCGGGAGAAATAGTGGCGGCTGGGGACCGAGTAACGTGGGACAGCTGCCGCCATCAGGTCACGGAATGCTTCTGTCTCCACCAGCCTAAAAGGCAACATTTCCAGCGCAAGCAGTCGCGAAATGTTAGCATTTAGAACTGTGGCATGTGGGGTGTTGGCAGTGTATTTGCGCCTGCGTTCAAAGGTTTGCTGAATGGATAACTGAACGCTGCGCTGGGACAAGGACGTGCTTGATGATGGTGTTCTTTCTGCGTAGGCAACTGCAGGTGCAGGAGTGGAGGAGGCTTGTTCGCAGGCAGCATGGACAGGGGATTGGCTCGCATGCACAACCAGCGAAGACGTAGCAGTGACATCAGCAAGCACTGCTCCTCGACTCTGTTGTACTTCCCACAAAGTCGGGTGCTTGGCTGACATGTGCCTGATCATGCTGGTGGTGGTCAGGCTGCTAGTTTTGGTACCCCTGCTGATGCTGGCACGGCAGGCGTTGCAAATGGCCTTTTTTGAATCATCTGGATCCAACTTAAAAAACTGCCAGACTCGGGAAGACCTAACATTTGTACAGGCACCTTGTGTCGTCGTGTTGTTCCGGGGAACGGTTGCCTGACTTCTGCCTGGGGCCACCACCCTGCTTCTTACTGCCTGTTGTGATGCTACGCCTCCCTCCCCCTGTGCACTGCTGTCCTCGCTCTGCATATCCTCCTGCCAGGTTGGGTCAGTTACTGGATCATCCACCACGTCGTCTTCCTCTTCCGCACCCTGCTCCTCCTCCTGACTTCCTGACAATTGTGTCTCATCATCGTCCACCACTTGTTGAGACACGTTGCCAACTTCGTGAGAACGTGGCTGCTCAAATATTTGGCCATCTGTACAGACGATCTCCTCATGACCCACTTCAATATGAGCTGGCGAGAGGCCAGAATGTGTGAATGGAAACGTGAACAGCTCTTCCGAGTGTCCAAGTGTGGGATCATTAATGTCCGAGGAGGACGTGTACTCAGCCTGGTGGTAGGAAGGAGGATCAGGTTCAGAAATGTGCGGTGCAGTATCACGGCTACTGACACTTGACCGTGTGGAAGACAGAGTGTTTGTGGTGGTGCCAATCTGACTGGAAGCATTATCTGCTATCCAACTAACAACCTGTTGACACTGGTCTTGGTTCAAGAGCGGTGTACTGCTGCGGTCCCCAAGAATTTGGGACAGGACGTGCGAGCGACTAGATGTGGCCCATTGTTGTGGCGAAATTAGAGCTTGCCCACGACCTCGGCCTCTGCCTGCACCACCATCACGTCCACTTCCTTGTTCCTTGCCAATGCCCTTGCGCATTTTGCAATGCTGTGCACTGCTGACGTGTATATTCACTACTTGTGCGTTATATCAAAGTTTGTGGAAATTGCACACAAGTGCACCTGTACGCTGCCACCAACAGGCACACACGTGCGGTTTTAAAAACCAAGCACGGACGCAATAAGAACCTAACAGGTTTTTTTGGGGAGCGACAATTACAGACAAGTCAGACACTATCTGGACTGTTTTACACTGTGTACACCAGCCCCAGATATGATGAAGGCTGGTATACGGTCACCACTACCCTGCCTGCCTGCCTGCCTGTATACTGGTACAATAGTCCTGACAAGGACTCTTCTGGTCACTAGCCTGTATTCAGACCTGGCTATACCCTGCCTGTATATAGCAACAATAGTCCTGAGAAGGACTCTGCTACTGTACTCCGACCTGGCTATACCCTGCCTGCCTGTATACAACTAGAATAGTCCTGAGAAGGACTTTTGGTCACACTGTTTGCAGCCCTGCAACTGAAAAAGCTATAAAGGGCCGCAAAGCTTTCCCTGAATCAGCGACACTCTCCCTGCACTGACTGTCTGGATAGCTGTGAGCAGAGCACAGCGCGCCGGCCGGTATAAAGGCTCGGTCACGCTGTGCAGGCCGGCCAATCACTGCAATTCCACAACTAACAGGGCTGTGGCATTGCAGTGGTCTGCCAGCCAATCCCTGCATGAGGGCTGGCTCTCAAAAGAGCGCCAACATGCAGAAATGAAGACCACGAGTACAGCACGAGTATCGCGAGATTACTCGGTCCCCGCCGAGCAGCCCGAGTACAGCGATACTCGTGCGAGTACCGAGTAGTTACAAGCATGCTCGCTCATCACTATTAAAAATAAAAAAAGTAAAAAAAGCACAACAGGGAAAGCTTTATTCTAATGAAACCCAGATAATGTGCCACGTGGAAGATATGAGAATTGTAACATTAAAGCAAATTATGACAATTGAAAATAAGCAATTAAGCTTCACAAAATCTTTTTACTATACCTATAAAACTGAGAATGTTCCCTACTTAATATTAGAGAAAAGTAAAGAAGAATGTAAATAAAACCTTTCCCAGACAGTGAGTCAGACTTCTTTTTCTTCTGCCTAATCCGTGGAAAACCAGACGCATGCATTCTGTGGATACCTTACTATGACAAAACATAAACATATGCAAAGCACAGATATGTAGGTACTTTTTGGAGTGACTCTTGGCTTAAGGAATTCTGTACACTGGTCTTAAAATATGTAGAACAGAGAGGGTAAATGTTTGTCTTAAGTGTCAAGAACATATGTCTGCAATATGCTTGCAACATTTTCTTTCAGCCAAGCAACTTTCTTTAACAAACTTAGGTCTTTGGAAATTGACCAAAAGATGTTTTATGTCCAAGGAAATCTCGAGGATGATTTTATACAGGAATATTGCATTCTTCAAAACCATCCTTAAGCATCAATCACGTGAAAATTCAATCCAGGCAACTTGGAACTGACTGCAGCTCAAGAAATGTATATGTGGAAATGTGAGATATGTAAGCAGGAGATGTAAAAAATAAACTTATGCATGATACTTTTTTTCCATTATGTCTGGTAAGTATAGATTATCACAGCTACCTAAATGCTTAACCCCTTGTGCACAGTGCTAGAACGAACACCTTCAAACACTAGGATCAAATTAGTACTTTTTGGCTATGAATCTGCATATGTTTTCAGAATTCTTTTTATTTTTGCAACAGTATCTTGGGGACTTGACAAATCGTATTGAAGCTTATTTCCCATATAATAGTGTTATGTTATGCGTTGCGCAAAAAAACCTCAGCCGTCTCATTGAGTGCCATTAAGATACAAGACTAGTGCAGGGTGTCATGCACGGAGTTGGGGAAGTTTTGGCACACTGCGAGACACACAACGAACAAGGGGTTCACCATAATAAACAAGGGGTACACCGGGAACAATTTAGCAACGGTGGTCCCTGGAGCTAGGGAGGGTGGTGATGGGACACCTCCTGCGCTCACCTGCAGCTGCACCCTACACTCCTAGCAAACCCTATACAGGTTTCTCCCCTGTTGCCCAGCAGAATACCTGAAACCCTTGGAAGTCCTATGATAACTCTGGCTAGTGAGCTGGCAGGTGAGGATGGCTAGTCTCACCGCTATAGTAAACAGCAAGAAGGGAAGATATGACAGATGGGGAAACAACAAAGGATAAGGTCCAACTTCACGGCTGCAGTCAGACACCAGTACTGCAGCCTACACCGCTTTCAACAACATAATGCTCAGCAGCTCCTTCCACCTCCAGGCCTAGATTCAGAATGGAATCAGATGCTGCTGGAAAGGAAAACTAACATTAACCCTAGAAGCAACAATAGAAAGCAAAATACGTTTAATATGAGGAGACTCAGATGGCAATGTAAGACTGTGGCCCAGATACTAATACTAATACTTTCCTACTCCCCACTGATAAGGGGCAAATACCCCAAAACAGCTGTCTGTGGATGGATACCATGTTTTGGTATAGGAGGTTTCTTTGACTGGAGACTGCCCTTCCCGTGGTTGTTCCTTCCCAGTGAAAGACCTGGCGAGTTTCCTGCCTGCATTGAGAAACATGTGATGGTGTCTCTGCGGCATTCTTGTTTTGCATATTTTCCCAGGGGGCCTTGTTCTAGTGTCACTGCATTGAGAAACACGTGATGGTGTCTCCGCTGTGTTGGATGTTGATCTCCCCGAGGTCAACCATCCTTACCTATGTGGCCCAGATACTGTTACAGGTCTCCAAATGCAGAGAGATGGCCATGATACAGGAGACCCCAACCTGTGGCTTGCTAGCCCGTGATGTGTAGCTTGCGGCTGCCTGCCAGCTTGGGGCATTAGCACAAGTTCTAGCAAACAGCTATGAAGAGAAAGTCTCCAGATGGTGACTTTTTGGAGTAGCCTCACACAGAAGAAGAGATCTCAATAAACATAAACTGTGATTGGTGGTAGAGAGATAAATATGGTAAGCTGGAGGATAGTAACACCAATTAGAGGGGTGATTGAAGCTGGATTTGATTGTGTAATGGGAGTGCTTGATATGAGAATACCAAATAGGAGTAAGGCAGGGGCACAAGGTTTCAGTGTGATTTTTGAGGGTAAGCCTTGGCTGTCATTATATCGGTAATAGAAGGCTCTGTGTTTAACTACTGGTGGAGGAACCAGATGTACTGCCCGAAGAGCTCTGGATGTGGCTCAGACCATCTGTCAGAGCTGAATGTTGCTTTTAGGGTAAGAAAGGTTGGGGACCACTGTTTTAGACTCTAAGGCCATCATGAACATTAAAACCAACTAAACCCACCGATTTTTTTATGGGGTCAGTTGACTACCTAATGTTTATAGGGCCTCCTGACTCTCCACAATGGATAATATTAAGGATTAGGCAATTTGAATTTAAACTCTTTATCCTTTTGTTCTTCAGGTGCCATCAAGAGCCTGGCAGCAGCTTATACACGAACTAGGAGAGAAAAGAGCTGTGAGCCAAAGGGGCTCTTAACCCACAACTATGTAAAATGTATGGGTGCAGTAAGGCCTGCCAACACAATGCAGACTTTTTTATCCAACTTTTTACCACAAGTACATTGCAAGTCTGCAATTAATCAAAATTCACATGTGTTGCCATTTGCCTGCATACTTAAGGGTGAAGTCAGCAGGATAATTGATATGCTAAGAATGATACCGCTAAGAGACAATTTTGCCAAGTAATTTAGTAAAGGTTTAACGTTAGCCTTTTAGTATTTCCTTAAAAAATTCATGACCTAAAAAGTATGATTAAGATGTACGGACCGATTAATCAAATCTGAGGTTTTGTATATAGAATTTACCACAGTAAGGTGAGCCAAATGGGTTCATTTGTCAGTAGCCGAGTACCAACATAAGAAAGGTACTCCAGTCACTGACCAAAGACCATCCCTGTTATAATGTTAATTGTATTATTGAGGTATTATTGAGTATTATTGAGCTCAAACTTATACTAAGACTTGGATTGGGAGTATTGAGTGCATTGCTGACCTGTAATACACACAAAAAGTAAAAAAATAGCATCAAAACGTTATACACAGGCTCTCAAGATACCCTATTCATTTATTTAAATTAATATAGACTTATGAGGTAAAAATAGACATGAATAAATGACTTGAATATAAAAATAAAGATAATTTTATGTACAATTTAAAAAAAAAAACTATTTACTACACAAAACATTAAAATATTGTGAAACAATTATACTCCACCAGGAGTTAGAATAGTGTTAGAAATGAACTGATTAGGCAAAATTAAAATTCAACTTCATCGATTTTCCAGGGAAATTCAATTTGCAAAGAATTCTTTCTTTGCAAATTTAATGTCCCTTTTCATGGTCTGGGGTCTGAGACCCTAGAGGATACTAAACATAATATGGAAGAAATAAAACAATACTTAGGGCTTGCTCCCACTTGCATTTTATTATGCCATGTGCAATGCAAAAAATAAAATCACATTACTCTCGCACCATTGTTACTCAATGAGGCAGTCTTCATCTGCGAGTTCTTCTTTAGCTGTAATTGGGCTGAGGAAACAACTGCAGCATGCTGCATATGGCTGCGTATATCAGACGAGACTCACCAATGCAAGTCTAAAGAGTGCAAGAAAAATGGATGACACATGTACCCTATTTTCCCGGCGTATAAGACGACCCCTAACGTTTCCACTTAAAATATAGAGTTTGGGATATACCATATATACTCGAGTATAAGCCAATCGGAGTAATGTGCCCATTGTTTAGTAATGTCACCTGCAACAATGAACCCATTGTTTAGTAAATCTATCTATTACAATAAATAACACCACGCTCTCGCCAGTACCCAAAGTTCGCTGCCTCGGAGTGACCTTTGACTCTGCCTTATCCTTCATACCACACATCCAGTCCCTCACCACCTCCTGCCGTCTTCAACTCAAAAATATTTCCAGAATCCGCCCTTTCCTCAATTTGCAATCTACTAAAATGCTAGTGCATGCCCTCATAATCTCCCGCCTCGACTACTGTAACATCCTCCTCTGTGGCCTCCCTGCCAACACGCTCGCCCCTCTCCAGTCCATCCTTAACTCTGCTGCCCGACTTATCCACCTCTCTCCTCAATACCACCCCGCTTCTCCCCTCTGCATGTCCCTCCACTGGCTTCCAATCTTCCACCGTATCCAATTCAAACTTCTAACACTGACCTACAAAGCTGTGCATAATCTTTCCCCTCCGTACATCTCCGAACTACTCTCCCACTACACTCCAACACGTCACCTCCGGTCCTCCCAAGATCTCCTCCTCTCCTCCTCTCTCATTCGCTCCTCACGCAACCGACTCCAAGACTTCTCCCGAGCATCCCCAGTCTCCTGGAACTCGCTGCCTCAACACGTCAGACTATCCCCTACCCTTGCAAACTTCAAACGGAACCTGAAAACTCATCTGTTCAGAAATGCCTACAATCTACAATGAACTCGCTGCCGCCCGACCACCGTGCGGAGCTGCCGCCCGACCACCGTGCGGAGCTGCCGCCCGACCACCGTGCGGAGCTGCCGCCCGACCACCGTGCGGAGCTGCCGCCCGACCACCGTGCGGAGCTGCCGCCCGACCACCGTGCGGAGCTGCCGCCCGACCACCGTGCGGAGCTGCCGCCCGACCACCGTGCGGAGCTGCCGCCCGACCACTGTGCGGAGCCGCCGCCTGACCTACACCCCACCTATTGTCTCCTCCCCATAATCCTATAGAATGTAAGCCCGCAAGGGTAGGGCCCTCTTCCCTCTGTACTAGTCTGTCTACTGTAACTTGTATACGTATTTTGTATGTAACCCCCTTCTCATGTACAGCACCATGGAATTAATGGTGCTCTATAAATAAATAATAATAAAATAATAATAAAGTGTCCTCTAGTAATGAGCCCATTGCTTAGTAATGTCCCCTGCAGTAATGTGCCCATTATTTAGTAATGTCCTCCTACTGATCCCCTTCTTGTCCTGTATAATGCCGTTGTTTACACACAATAAAAAATATTCTCACCTGTCCTCCGTTCCCGCGATGTCCTCAGCTGCTTCTTGCAGTCCGCAGACACATAGACACCTCAGTGATCTTATCTGGTGCACAGAACTGCTGCTGCAGGCTGCCGTCATGGATTTACTGCAGTTGAATGCTTTGCGGCGCCATAAAGCATTCAACTGCAGTAAAGCACAGACAGCCGCGGCGGCCCCGTGTACAGGACACGATCATGGAGGAGTGCTTCTTGCGGACCGCAGGCACATTGACCCCTCCATGATCGCATCCAATAGACGGGGCTGCTGCCACTGCTGTCAGCACTTTACTGCAGTTAAATGCTATGCTCCACCGCCGCTGCCATAAAGCATTCAACTGCAGTAAAGCCATGACGGCAGACAGCAGCACCGTACACCGCCATATAAGACGACACCCAGCGTATAAGATTTTCAGGGGTTAAAAAGTCGTCTTATACGACGGAAAATACAGTACTTGTATGCTGTATGTACCTGTATCTATATGCCGTCTGATTTTATGGTAACATCTCAAAGAAACAAATTATGTAAACATATAGATAGATAAATGAAATATATTAGATACATAGAATAGATATATATCCTACAGATATATAATTTCACAACCCCCCAACATAATAGCCACTAAAGGGTAAAATTTATATGTAAGGGGGTTGTGAAACTATATATCTGCAAGATATCTATTTTATTTATCATCTGTCTATCTATAAATATAGCTATTTTATTTATTATCTATAGTTTATATATCTAATATACAGTATTTCTACCATCTATCTACAGTCATAGCTGTAAGGGTTGGCAAACATGAAATTGTTTCAGAAAAAGAATTTCTCCCAGAAAATTATTGCAATTACATGTGTCTTGTCATACATATATTTATTTCCTTTGTGTGTATTGGAACATCACAAAAAAAAGGGAAAAAAAGGCAAATTGAACATTTCACTCAACCCCAAAAATGGTCCGGACAAAATTGTTTGCTGTTTATGGTTTTACTAGGGATGGGCAAATCTGATGTCTGATGTTCTGTTGGGGCCAAACATCAACTTTACAAAAAAAGACTAAACAGAGTTCAGGTTCGGAATTCGAGCGCTTTACGTATACTGACCACTCACGTGAGCATCTCTGTGACCAGATACGCTCTTTTCTCAGCCCAGTGTGAGCCACTTGCAGTGTTTGGCTCACACTGGGAGTAACAACAGCGTAATTGTATGTAGTGTGCTTAACCCCATTACAACAGCCTTACGGAGATAAACAGCGGCAGAATTGGGTACTTATTCTGATCTGCCATTTATAAACGGCAGACAGAAATAAGTGTATAGCACCCCCAAGCGTCAGAAAATCTCTGGGGTTTCAGCTACCAGGGGTAGCTAAGACCCTGTAGATCATGATTCGGGCCGGTTTTTCAGGTCCCCGCTCACATGATTACCGGTATACACTATATACCGATGATCACGTTACAGTAAATGACAGCGCCGGTAAAAAATGATTTATCTTAATCTGGCATGATCAAACATGTCAGATGGGAGATAGATCTCCTCCTCGGTCCCCTCCGGTCCCCCGATGTCGCCAAAGTGCCCCCCCGACCCCCAACCTCCTCCCGAATATCCAAGATATAAATAAAGAAGCTGTGGAGAAAAAGCGTAAATAGGGTCTTACCCCAATATATGCGGGGTGCAGGGGGGGGGCAATACTACTCACCAGATGGAGTTGTGAAAGTCACAACTACTGTAATCGCATGTAGAAATTGAAAAAAACCCGTCTCTACCTTTCCCCGAATATCCAAGATGGCGGCACGCACACCAGCGCGCCGCCCGAATTCACCCTACTCCTCTGATTTCTGACACATATGCCATGACACATGGGACAGAAAACTCCTCCCCAGGTCCAGCTAGGTCCCCCTCTATACCTGCCCGGTGTGCCCCGGTGTTCCACGGTACCTGTGCAGCGTTGATCCCCCGCGAACCCTCCTCCTTTACAATAGACGCTGCCGTATGAGCAGAGAGCGGCTGCCAGCTCAGCTTCCTGTGTTCAGTGAGAGCTCTGCTGGCTGCACGCACTCTGCTGCTGTGGACCCGGAGAGAGTGGGTGCAGTGTCAATGGACCCACACTCCTCACATGGAGGGCCTGCACTCCTAGAAAATGGGGGATACATTCTCTGAGTGTGCCCCCCATATTCTAGAAGGTCCAGAGTTGTCGTGGGACCCCCTTATTGGATTACTGTGGACAAGATTTTTTTTTTCCTTACAATAAATTGGTCAAAGAGAGAATGTGTTGGGGAGTGTTTTTACAAATAATATTTTTTTTTGTCGTTTATTTTTTTTTTGTTAGTACTGACAGTGTGATGTTGGGTATCTGATAGATGCCATGACTTCATTAACTGCTGGGCTTGATGCCAGGTGACATTACAGCTGGTATCAACCCCATTTATTACCCCATTTGCCACCGCACCAGGGCATCGGGATGAGCTGGGGTGAAGAGCCAGGATTGGCGCATCTAATAGATGTGCCACTTCTGGGGCAGCTGCGACCTGCTATTTTTAGGCTGGGAAGGGCCAATAACTATGGACTTTCCCACCCTGAGAATACCAGACCACAGCTGTGGTTTGCAGGCTACAGCCATCTTCTTTACCCTAGCTGGCTATCAAAAATGGGGAGACCCCACGTAGTTTTGTTTTTTAAATATTTATTTTTTGGCTAAATACAAGGCTAAGCACCCTTTAGTGCCACATGAAAGTCACTAAAAGGTGCTAGCTTAGAATATGTAGGGGGGTGGGACATTAATTGGCATTTGTCTGTCTATCTATCCATCCATCCATCCTTCCTAGCTTTTTTGGCTGCATGCCCGCGATTAGGGTTTCATGCATTTTGGACGCTGTGTTTTCGCTGCGTGTACAGTACAATCGCAGTGGAAGGATTTTCAGAAATCTCGTGCCCATTGTGCCTATTTTCTTCACATCATAAACTGACATCTGGCACTGCAGAATGTCAATTTATGCTGCAGACAGGAGAGTTCTCCATGGAGAGAATAGAGCTAAAGTCAGCAGCAGCCCACACCTGGATCGAGGTTATGGGCAGCTGCGTTCTTCCATGGACAACACTCACATCTCCGCAGACTCAGTGTCTTCGGTTCGTGGGCACCTAGCCGAAAAGTGAGAAATTTTCTTCTAGAGCAACATTTTTTTGATGCCCCTGGAGGTTTAAAATGCTCACTATACCCCTGAATAAAATCCTTGAGGCGTCTAGTTTCCAAATTGAGGACACTTGTGGGGGTTTCTGCTGTTTAGGTACCTTAGTGGCCCTGCTAATGGAACATGGCAATCTATTTCAGCCAAATTTGCTTTCCAAAATTCAAATATTGCTCCTTCTGTTCTGGGGAACATATTTTGTGATCCATTTTGCTGTCTTACTACTTCTAAAATGAAAAAATTGGCGCTAAAGCAACATTTTTTAGATAAAATATTTTTTTTTTCATTCCATATTGCTTTATTCCTGTGAGGCGCCTGAAGGGTTAATAAACTTCTTGGATGTGGTTTCAAGTACTTTGAGGGGTGCTGTTTTTAGAATGGTGTCACTTTGGGGTATTTTCTGTCACCTACGCTTCTCAAAGTCACTTCAAATGTGATGTAGTCCCTAAAAAAAATGGTTTAGTAAATTTTATTGAAAAAAAATGGAAAATTGCTGAGGAACTTTGACCCCTTCTACCTTCCAAACCCACAAAAAATTTTATTTGTTTCAAAAATTGTGCTGATGTAAAGTAAACATGTGGAAAATGTAATTTTATTAACTATTTTTGTGTGACATAACTCTGGTTTAAGGGCATAACATTTTCAAAATTTTCGTCAAATTTCCGATTTTTTCACGAATAAATGCAAAATATATCGTCCAAAATTTACAACTATCCTGAACTACAATATGTCACAATGTCACAAAAAAACAATCTCAGAATCACCGGGATCCACTGAAGCATTCCAGAGTTATACCCTGTGAAAGTGACAATGGTCAGAATTGCAAAAAATGGCCTGGGCATTAGGGACAAAACTGGCTTTGTCCTCATGGGGTTAAAAAAAAAAAAGAAAAGAAGAAAATGGAAAAACCCAGCTACCCTCCTCCAGAAGTGCTCTGCTTATGGCTGGCTACATGTGGGCGGAGACCCATCTGCCAATTAGTGACTTCCATTGGTGTTCGGGTCAAGACCAAACCTGCTGAGGGTCAGTTTGGCTGATCTGCCGAACCGAAATTCCACGGGTTTGCTCATCTCTAGTCTTTACCAAAGGGGTATGGTATATACATTACGTTTGTATTTAGAAAAATTTCAATAAAAAGGATTAAAATTATTCCGTATATTGTATAGGTTACAATATGAGATTCTGTTGCAAATATACACCACAATACCAGCATTATGGCAATTTTCAGTTTTCAGTTTCATGACTATGACATACTTTAGAATATATACTCATTAAACTGCAATGATTGAGTTGTTTGTGTCATTTAAATCACTATGAGGCCACCTTGACTATATACAATAGTGACTAACAGCTGACAGCTGACCTACATACCAGAACAAGTGCTTCCCATTCACTTTTCAGAGCTTGTGTATGATACAATTAGGCTCTTCAAACATGTCAATCATTGATTTAAAAAGTAAAGAGATAGCTGTAAATAGACAATGTGTGCTGCTTTTCTTTGAGCAGGGCAAATAAACACCTTTTGCAATTCATATGACAGCGAAGTGTCTCGTTTTCTAGACATAATGATGTACATATGTTTAAGAGATGATTGAAAGAATGTAAAATGTGCCGTCCAACCGAATATTAGCTACACGTGTGGTCCCATTATTTGGAATTATCTCTATATAGTGTATTTGATAATTATTTGTCCCTACAACCATCCATACACTATCCATATTTGGACCCTTTATTATACTAGACAGAGCATCTATGTGTGTTTGTCATGGCATCTCCAGACTCTATTCACATTGTAGAGTCTGGCAGGCAACCTGATGCCTCTTAGTTGGTCAACCAAAGTCGGACATTGACTGTTTTTTGTTCTCTGGTCTTCGGTTTAGCAGGAATTAATTCCTGTTGGCTGGTGAATGGCTGCTAGGTTGCTGACTTCCTATCACAGCCGCCTCCGCTCTTTAAAAGATGGTGGAACCCAGCCTCGCATTGTGAAGATAGCTCTAGCTATGCTCCAGCGTTATCGGTCTTTGCGCGTGGTGACCCAGTTGTTGGTGAATTGTTGTATGCTATTTGGTGTGCTGTGGAAAATATCCTTGTTGTTTGTTTATTTCCTCTCTGCGCTTTATTTCTCCCTGAGCACAGATTGTCTCTTCCCCTGTGTGTGCTTGCAGTGAGTTTTAGCTTTGGTTTTCCTCTGACGTTAGTATTTGTGGGATTCTTTACTCTGCCCGAGCCTGCCCCAGGGGTGGGGGAGAGGTGGTGTTAGATCAGGGCTGCTCAGGAGTCAGGACTACGCTGGCGGTCCAGACTAGGCTACCATCAAGCCTACCTCTGGAATAAAAGACAGTTTAGGGTCCCTAGTCTGAGGACCAGTCTAGATGCCCTTACTCTTGGTCTGTTTTATTTGAGAGGAGGGATGGGGTGGATAAAATAAATTAAACATATTTTTTATGGAACACATCAGTTATATACCTTTTTGATTTAAATTAAACCTGACAGCCAATACATGCTACTTAACCCTTTCACCACCTAACAATTTTCCATTTTTCATTTTTGCTTTTTTCCTCCCCTTCTTCCAAGAGCCATAACTTTTATTTTATTTTTCCATCAATATAGGTGTATGAGGCCTTGTTATTTGAGGGACGAGTTGTACTTTTGAAATACACCATTAACTTTGCCACATAGTATACTGAAAAATGGGACAAAAAATGCAAGTGCGGTGAAATTGCAAATAAAGTGCAATTCCACACTGTTTGTTTGTTTTTATTTACCATGTCCAATATATGGTAAAACTGACCTGGTCAGTATAAGTACATAGATACCAAACATGTAGAGGGTTTTTTTAAGTGATGAAAAAAAAAAATCAGAAATTTGTCAAAGATTTTTTTTGCTTTTGCAACCATTCTCAGAGACCTGTAACATTCTCATTCTTCCAAATCTGCAGCAGTGTAATGGCTTATTTTTTTGTGCCCTGAGCTGATGTTTTTATTGATACCATTTTGGGATAAAGACGATGTTTTAATCACCTTTTATTGCATTTTATTGCAATATTGTGGCAACAAAAAAACCTAATTCTTGCTATTTGCTTTTTCTCATTATACCATTTACTAGTGCTATTAATTTATTTTACATTTTTGTTCTGTTATATTTGCATGCACAAAGGTAGCATAGCGCAGGAAAATACTATCTTTAGTTATTAGAAGTTATTTTATAAGCTTTGTTCACTGTATTTTCTGCATCATTATTGACCTGATGACATGTCATGATTTTTTTGTTTCTGTTTTTGTCAACATTTTGTTTTTCGTGCATTTTACTTATTAATGTAGGCACACAATGCAAATATTGGCGCAAATATCAACAACAAAAATGGGTCAAAGTACACCAGTCCTTATCTTTAGAAAAAATGTATGAATGTGTGTGTGCCAGAATAATAAACATCTGAAACTTAAATGGCTAGTCTAATATTTTAAACAATGCTAAACAATAGTTACATAAACAATAAACAAGTTAAGTTAAGTTAAACAATAGTTACATAGTTACGTAGGTTGAAAAAAGACCTAGGTCCATCTAGTTCAACCTTCCTCCATCAATTCAACATTTTGTCCCTAAAGGGTGCTTTACACGCTGCGACACCGCTACCGATATATCGTCGGGGTCACGTCGTTCGTGACGCACATCCGGCACCGGTAGCGACATCGCAACGTGTGACATCAAGGAGCAAAGATCAATGATCGCAAAATCGTTCAAAAACGGTGATCAATGACACGTCGCTCCTTTCCTTAATATCGCTGCTGCCACAGGTATGATGTTGATCGTCGTTCCTGCGGCAATCACACATCGCTATGTGTGACACCGCAGGAACAACAAACATCTCCTTACCTGCATCCACCGACAATGCGGAAGGAAGGAGGTGGGCGGGATGTCAGCTGCTGCTTGACATGAATACACTTTTTGTAAATATACCCCATTGTTGTCACCACTATCCACCTCGAACTAATTTCCCTATCAGTATAGCTTCTTGTGAGTTTTGAGTGTGGCAAGAAAGTACAGTACTTGGAAGAAAAACATGGAGACCAAAGAAACTCCACTCATAGGTTATCCTTGGTGGGATTTGAACTCAGGACCTCAGCTACAAAGTCACCATACTGCCATATACTAATGGATACTATCTTGCAATGTAAATTATTTCCTATGTCCTTTAATGTAATTAAAACATATGTTGACTTTTCTGCCAAAATAAATCTATGATAAAAATTCCTTATAGGACATTACCCTTCAAAAGTAAATCATAGAGAAGTCATAACTTGTTGAAATATTCAGGGTTCTTATAAGGTCATTTATGCTTTTTAGTTACTGGATGTTTAGAAAAGCCAAGCATTTTTCTGTGTGATAATCATTCTTTCTTGAACTCTTATCCTAGGTTGACCCCGCAGTTTTATGTCTGCCCTGCACTTTGTTTACTAGACTCCTATTTTCTACAGACACCATTGACTAAAGAAATTGCACTGAAATCAGACCAAGCAGAAGGATATACTGGGAAGGAACTGACAGGTACAGACTTGGATAAAGATTAAAGTGGAGCTCTAAATGCTAACATATTGCACCATCACACTCATTTACATCTACTAAGTTCTGTCTGTTAAACAAGAGTGATCGACAATATTGAAGTTGTTCCTGGCATTTTTACACAGGTTGACGAAGAATGGTGAACACAGAATAATCACTAGTAGATCAATCTGTCTCTTATTGTATTGGCATGGCTCCACTCTGGGGTTCAAACTGATGATTTCTGGTTATTGGTCGGTTTCCCTCTTGATTGAATCAGAGCCTGTTTTGTGTTGCTCCAACTGCTGAAGGATCGCTTGTCTTTCTTTCTTCCCATTTCACTTTTATTCATTTGTGTGCACTTTATGTTTATTGTTATTTTGTGTTACACTTGGTTTATAGCTTTGGATGCAGTCATGGACACTCAGGGTCAGCCATCAACAAGTAGGGGTGCTATTATATGAACTTAGGGTGCCAACCTCCGCTTTCAGGCAGGTACAAATCAGGATCAGGTCTAAGGCAATGTCATGATCAGCCGGGGGGGGGGGGGGGGGTTACATCAAAAACCCACCCACAGTTGATGGATTTGTCAAGAACACAACTATCCTATAGCGCGCCCCTATCGTCAGGTCAATTTCGGAACTGCCAGACAATAAGTAAATGAGGCTGCTGAGCTAATAATGCCAAATATTGGAGCTCTTACAGCAAGTGTAAATGTATATATCACCGATTCCTGCTAATGAAATATATATATTCCTCGGTACACTTAATGATAGCACCCCAATAATTCTATGCAAAAATAATTACGCTGCCAGCACCCAACTTTAGGGGTAACTGGGGACCCATTTCAGATAGCAGAAGGCTTCGGGTTCGGGGTCCATCCAGTGAGAGTGCTAGGCTGAGTTGTAACATTATAGCCAGCCCATTTGGTGCATTCTTAGGGCTTCCTTATGATTCCGGCTTGCTCCTTGGTGGCACAACTACAAGCCTTGTCAGTAAAGGTCGCTGAAATTAGGGACCAACAGCAGCATGCACATTTGACTGTTACCAGTGATCGAGGTCATCAGTGTATTCCATTGGAACTTAAGGTAAAGATGCTTGATTGCTTAAACAGTGACTGAAGCAAGCTCTTTGTTTTTTTATGCTTCAATTAGGTTATGCCTCCATTTGCGTCCACCATGCTCTGGGTCCGAGAGTCAGCAAGTAGGTATTATTTTGTCTTTGGTTTGTGGTGATCCATAGGCTTGGGCTTTTTCCTTGCCTGAGGATTCTCAAACGTTGGCCTTTGTAGATGCATTTGACTCAGCTCTCTGTCTCATTTATGACAATCATAATAAAATTGACACTGCTGAGTCCAAGATTTGTGGATTTGTTCAGAGAGCAGAGGGCTACTGCTCAGAGTTTAGACGATGGGCTGAGGAGTCCTCCTGAAATGACCCTGCTTTTCGGAGTCAGTTTTGCCAGGGACTGTCTGATCACATGAAGGACAGGATGACTTGCAATTCTAGTTCGCAGTCTTTGGAGGATGCTATGCCTCTTGCTATTTTTCTAGACATAAATCTGAGGGATAGAGACATGTTTAAGAGTATTGTAAATGTGTAAATTGGTGATTGTAGGGATTTACCAGGAGGAAAAATGCCTAAATGTCTGTCATGCTTCTTATTTGATCTGGCTAGCTCCTGTGCTGTGCTCTGTTTCCCTCCCCACTGGACCACAGTCAAGTTCAGTCCCTGTCTGAGTTCTGAACAATTTGTCTCTGTGTTTACACGTCTTGTATTCATTGCCTTTCTGCCAACCGGTGTCTTCTGTTATGTAATTTGGGCTGCCCTATCAGCTGGTGGGTTTAACTATTAAAATCCTCCCCAGGTTTCCATTCCCCGCTGAGGATAGGTTTAAAGGGGACCTTGTTTGAAACTACAGCCTGTTGTATTTGTCTTTTTCCTTGTTTATGATTACCTTTGGTTTACTTTGTTTTACTTTGCACTTTTCCCCGGTTTCTTAAGGAGCTATGTGGAACCCTCAATTGTTGCTTAGTGAGCAATTGTTCCAAGTGGTCCTCTGAGTTACCCAGGTATGGTGGTTTTAGTCTGTGCAGGGGCCATTAGGGACTGTGCAGCTGTGACCTCAAGTCTGTAAAAGAATCGGGTGGGTCAGGTGTAGTAGTTTTAGGTAAAACCTTTTTTTTTCATTATGTCCCTTGTGTGCACTTAAGCGTCCATAAAGGCCTTGAAAGAAGTGTGGCCAAGGGGCATATACGGCCGTCCAACTCTCCTGTCGCCGGGGAGATTTTCTTTGCCAAAAAAAAGCATGGTGGGTTGCGCCTATGTTTGGACTTTAGAGAGATTAAAAAAAATCATGATCAGCAATCCTTATCCTTTACCCCTTATACCAGACCTCTTTAATTGGTTAGCAAGAAGTAAGTAGTTTTCTAAACTTGACATAAGGGGGTATATAGCCTTATACTAGGTCAACAGGGTGACAAATGGAAAACTGCTTTTAACACGCCAGAAGGTCATTTTGAAAATCTGATGATGCCTTTTGGTTTAACCAGAATTTCATAAATAACATCTTTTGCCCTCCAGTGGGTAGATTTCTGGTGGTCTATCATGATGACATTTTGATTTACTCACATTCTCAGGAGGAACACCAAGGACATGTTCGGCAGGTCCTCCAGATTCTTTGAGACAATAATTTATTTGCTAATCTGGACAAATGTGTTTCTGAAGTGCAGCAGGTCCAATTTCTAAGTCATCTGCTTTCTGCTTCAGAGTTTCAAATAGATCCCATTAAAGGAGCAAGCTGTCCTTGATTGGTATCAACTGACTAAACTCAAAGATTTGCAGAGATGTTTAGGTATTGTAAATTACTACTGGAAGTTTATTAAGGACTTTTCAGTCATAGCTAAACCATTAACTGACATGACCAAGAAAGCAACTGACTTTTCTTTATGGTCGACTGAGGGCCGTTTCACACATCCAGCATTTTGCCAGATTGCCGGTACACTACAGTACAGTGTTAATACTGTACAATGGCATCGCGGCAAGCCACGGTCACATGCTCCGGTCACATGACAGCATATGACTGGAGGTTGCCGCGATACCATTGTACTGTATCACTGTACTGGAGTGTGCCGGATCCGGCAATCCGGCAAAATGCTGGATGTGTGAAACGGGCCTAAGGCTACTTTCCCACATCAGGCTTTTCCCATCAGGCACAATCTGGAAAAAAACGGTTAAAACGGATCCGGTACCGCATCTGTTTTATCCCCATTGATTTGTATTGTCGCCGGATTGTGCCTGATGACCTTGCGTTGCATCCGGCTTTTTCCGGATGCGGCTTAATTAATTAATGCGGTGGCCACATGGAACGTTTCATGCAACGTTTTTTGTCTCATAAATGGTGCATTATGCATGGTGCATAATGAAAGTCTATGCACCGGTTTTTACTTCTGAGCATGCCCAGAAGTGATTCTCTGGCCTAAGAAAAGCGGTGCGAGTGGAGTGTGATAAAACATCGCATTCCACTCGGACCAATTCCAGCCTGTGTGTCAGCATACATGAGCGATTATTTTCTCAGGCCTAATCGGACCGAGAAAGCAATCGCAGCATGCTGCGACTGTAATGCGAGACTCTTTTCTCTCGCACCCATTCAAGTGAATGAGGCGAGAGAAAAATCGCACTGCACTCGTGGTACACCGGTGTACCATGCATGCAGAGCGAGAGTCGCAATAGCCGGCTACGGAGAGAGGGAGATAAATCCCACCTTCCCCTCCTCCGTGCCAGCCCGCCCCCCGCAGCTGTGGTCCGCTTGCACAGGCTGACCGCAGACGCAGGAACACTAGCATGACACTCGGCTCCTGCTGTGCTGCCAGCACGAGCCGAGTGTCATGCAAGCATCGCAGTAGTGCCCTGTGTGGCCCCAGCCTCTCTCTCACACTCACTGACTCCCTCACTGACTCATTCACTCACTCTCACCCATTCACCGATCACGGGCGCGGAGCTGCACGGCTGTCACACTGCTGGCGGCTTCCCCTGATTTGAAAATGCTGGCCACCCATTGCAGTCAGACATGCCCCCACGCTGAGTGACAGCTGTCTCACTGCAACCAATATCAGCCACAGTAGCCCGGAATTGCCGCATGCATTAGATGCGACAGTCCCGGGACTCTACCCGGCTCATCCCGAATTGCCCTGGTGCGGTGGCAATCGGGGTAATAAGGGGTTAATCATGGGAGGCGTCTATGAGACACCCCCAATGATTAACCTGTAAGTGAAAGTAAATAAACACATACACCCCAAAAAATCCTTTATTTGTAATAAAGGACAGAAAAACACCCTCTTTCACCATTTTATTAAAATCCCCAAATACCCCTCCTGGTCCGACGTAATCCACAGAGGTCCCGCGACGCTTTCAGCTCTGCTACATGAAGCTGACAGGAGCGGCCGTGGAACACCGCCACACTCTATCAGCTCCACGCAGCAACTGAGGGAGTCGCGCTGTCAGCGGTGACGTCACTGAGGTAGTGTCGAGGTGTGCGGTGATGATGATGCGTGCGGGAGTGCCGGGGTGTGTGCTATTATGATTATGCATGCGGGAGTGCCGGGGTGTGTGCGGGGATGATGCGTGCGGGAGTGCCGGGGTGTGTGCGGTGATGATGCGTGCGGGAGTGCCGGGGTGTGTGCAGTGATGATGCGTGCGGGAGTGCCGGGGTGTGTGCGTGGATAATGCGTGCGGGAGTGCCGGGGTGTGTGCAGTGATGATGTGTGCGGGAGTGCCGGGGTGTGTGCAGTGATGATGAAAAAAAAAAACCGGATCCGTTTTTTACCGGATCCGTCGCATCAGTTTTTATACACTCTGACACAGATCCGTTGCATCAGGCACAAACCGGATTGTGCCTGATTGCTAAAAACTGATGTGTGAAAGTAGCCTAAGGCAGAGAATGCCTTTTCTACTCTCAAGACAGCTTCTTCTAAAGATCCTGTTCTCAGTCAACCTAATATTGAGCTACCTTTTGTGGTCGATGTAGATGCTTCTGCTGTAGGGATGGCAGCCATTCTTTCACAGAAAAAGAATGGTAACCTTCATCCCTGTGCTTTTTATTCTCAAGCTGCATCTAACTATGATATTGGTGACCGTGAGCTTTTGGCAGTTAAGAGATCCTTTGAGGAATGGAGACACTGGTTGAAGGAGGCTAGGCATGAAGTAACAGTCTTTACCAATCATAAAAACCTATGATATATTGATGCTGCTAAGTATCTAAACACCAGACAGGCCCGGTCTGCAATTTTCTTTGATCAGTTTCATTTCTCAGTGACCTATGATCCTGGATCTAAGAATATTAAAGCTGATGATTAGTTTCATGGTGTTGTTCCAGAGTTGAGAGACAATAATCCTGTTAACCTTTTCATGACCTTGGACATACAGTATATATACAGTTGAAGCTAGAAGTTTACATACATTATCTAAAATGGCCTATATGCATGTTTCTCTCACTATCTGACATGAAATCAGAATAAACCTTTCCCGTTTTAAGTCAATTTGGATTATCAAAATTAATTACATTTGTCAAATGCTGGAATGAGAGAGAGGATGTTTTAAGGCATTTTTATTACTTTCTGCAAAGTCAAATGTTTACATACTTTTCATTAGTATTTGGTACGATTGCCCTTAAACCGTATGACTTGAGTCAAACGTTTTGGATATCCTTCCACAAGATTCTCACTATAGCTAGTAGGAACTTGGGCCTATTCTTCCTGACAGGACAGATGTAACTGAGTCATGTTTGAAGATCGCCTTGCTTGCACCTGCCTTTTCAGCTTTGCCCATAAGTTTTCAATAAAATTGAAATCAGGGTTTTGTGATGGCCACTCCAAAACATTGACTATGTTATCCTTAAGCTACTTTGTAAGCAGTTTGGCAGTATGCTTCGGGTCATAGCCTTCTACAGCCAGACAGACTGTCTGTCAACCGTGACACACCCATGAGACTACCACACTATGGAACTTTGGAAATGGTAAAGGAACTGTATTATATTATGACATTTTTTGCAGCCATAATATATGCAATATATGCAATAACCACATAACAGAATCATATACATATTAAATATCAGTGATGGATAGTGGCCATATAATATCATTTAGGGCCCAATTCATTATTGCATTTGCATCTGTTTTTTTATGATTTTGGTGTTTTGTGCCTTTGTTTTTGCAGGCACTCAATTATTCTTTAAATTTGCACCTTTTTATGTGTTTGCCTTTTTTTGTTTGTTTGTTTTTCAGCTTGTCACTGTGAGCAGAGTTTTGAGTTTCCAGACATTTTTGCCTGATTCTTCATTTGCGACTTCAAAAAGTCACAAAGTGTGTTGCAAATGTAATACAGTACCATCTGCAGTGATTTTATGTATGCTAGAAATGAGTGCAATTTTTGTAACATTTTTAGAAATGAGCAACTATAAAGTAGTAAAAATGATTAAAAACCATAAAAGACATTTTTTTTCTTTGTCAGGGGTGACAAAGGTGACGCCGAAACATGCGCGTCGGGGCCGGGCATCACATGTGCGGGCAAATCCTCTACATCCGGGTCTCCCCTGATAAGGTATCTATTCCTCTCTTTTCACCACTTAAACTTTCTAAACTAATTGTTTTACAAGCGGGCGCTGCTTGTGGTGTGTGCAGCTTGTTGTGCTAAGGCCATTAGTGCTTTATTGTTTTTGGCACACCATTGTTTGCGCATACCCCATGTGGTGTCTCCTCTTTTTTGATTACTCTCTTTTTTGATAACACGGTTACTTTACATGAGACTGGTAGTCACATCCATGTCACATCACCTGTTTCCCAGTTCTGCAATTTTTTTAATTTCATTAATATGTGATATACACATTATGCTGCAGAACTGTGGGTTTCATATTCTGCCTTGATTTTTTTCTCCTGGTCACATTTTTTTTATTATCTACTAATCTAATTGTCACAATTTCTGCCATTTATTGTTCCTGGACTGTTTATTATATGTTACTGACTCTCTGCCCCCATGTTTTACACTACATGTGATGCCCTTTTCTTCTGGTTTGCATTGAGATTGTGGCGGTCTCTTTCATAACTATTAAATACATTTTTTTATTATTTTAAATTATTTTAATAAATTTATTTTTTTACCTCATCGGTTTCTCGTGGAATTTTTTTTTACATTTCTGTGTCTCCCACATGACATTGGTAGTCTGAGCAATGAGAAGTCCTGTTACTTAAACAACCATATCAAATAAACAACAAATTGGACCTTGACAAGACAGGCATCAATGAATTCTATGTTTTAACCCTTGCAGCATACTGTCTTCAGATTACATAGCAAAAACCTGCTGACAGATTCCCTTTAATTTTAGCAGCTACATTCGAAAATATGAATCTATTGCAATTTCTGTTTTATTGAGGCTTTTCACTCTTTTTAACAAGTCAAAAGTGTTTTATTTGGTTAGCGCCCTTGTCAAGTCTAATTTATTTGGTGTAGGTCTAAACTGCTAAAAAACAAATTGCATTCATTGTTACATGTAAAGATTTTTACAGACTAGTAATAAAAGCTCTTCACTCACTCAGTCATTTTTAATAGTATGACATGTAAACTAAAACAAAAGCATTTTCCAATCACATTAGAACACAAGCAATTTATATTAGAGATTTAAGGACTATTTACAGAATATAACCTTAGTAAATGTCATAACTGCATGCATAGAAGCCATTAGGAAGAACAATTCTTGACTCGGTAAGTCACTTAGAGTACATCTGCTCTGTGTTCCTTATTTGTGTTTGTTTTGGCAGTGTTGTCATGTTGATAGGAATTCAATCCTATTACAATGTCATTTAGCGTTCATGGAACGTTAGGATAAGTGCGTATATGGCAGCACTGGACAAGGTCAAACCCACGGAGATAGCGGAACAAAAGCACAAATCTGTAGTATAATGACATTCCAGCGATTTAATTTTCAGCAAAAGCTGCTATCTAAAAAGTTTAAAAACAGTTTTTATATATCATAAAGGGGTTATCCATTAGATCTTTATTTTAACATATGTATTGTAGAGTGATTTTGTGGCATTTTCCAATATCATCCATTAGATTAGGTTCCCATGATGAGTTTTTGATGCTTTATATTTTTGCTGTGGAAAAAAAACGCAATTCCAGCAAAGTGGATGGGATTTACTGAAATCTCAACCCAATGTACTTTTTTTTTTTTTTTCTTTTAACACTGCAAAAACTGACCTGCAGTGTGTGTGTAAAATTCACAACACATCAATTTCTCTTGCCGGTACGCTGAGTTTTATGTGCCTATTTCCCCCATAAAATTGCATTACATGTGGAAAATACAGAGCAAAAAAAAAATGCATATGCATTTTTAATGCATTTCTGCCACAGAAACGCACTAAAAAAGCATGTAATGTGTACATAAGTGCATCAATAAAGTTTTATTAAAGCCAAATACTAGGAAGAATAAAAAACAAAATGGCTTTATTTAAAACATACCAAGAAAAAACAAAAAGACACAGTCAAAATCGCGATTAAAATGCATGTAAAAAAAATGCAAACAAAAACGCAATGAAAAAAGTAAGTAACATAATTTACTCAGTCAGTATGTGCAGAAAACCTGCAACATCACAAAGTCACAATATACTTATCGTGAGAACGTAGCCTTATCGTTCTCTTGCACTTCTTGGTTCAGCTTTCCAGTCCATAAAAGTCAATAAAATGGCTGTTTGAGGAGTAACCAGTTTTGCCTTTTTTTACTTGGTGTACATGCAGCTATTCTGAATCCAGATTTGTTGTTTTTCTTAGTTCTTATGCCTCTCCATTGCTGATATATAGCCCCCGTCTTCTCCATATGTAAATCGACTCTTTTTAACCAAAGGGACATAAACCTCAACTCTTCTCTACGGATGTCTTCTTGAGCGCCATGTTCAATTGGCTAAAAAATACCAGATTTACAAGGAAGAAAGTGCTGTATCTCAGGAAAGGAAAGGAAAGGAGCAGGAAGAAAATAAAACCCATTCAGTAGCTCTTCTACCAGGTCAAAAAAAAGTATAATTTCTTACCGTAAATTCTCTTTCCTTTAGGTCCATCAGCAGCAACACCAATGGAAATTCTATCTTCTTGATACAACTGGTGATAGGGCCAAAATGATCGTGGACACAGAGAACATCCAACCTCAGCGTCTATTTCAGCTGGATGTGCATCTGAGGACAGCTAACATCACATGTTAGTAATGTCATGCACCATGGCACACATGTCAATGTAAGCTACTAGCTCCTGCGCCGGCTGTAGAAGAGGACACCGAGTGGCGGAGAAGAGGAGGAAGGTGAGTAGAATGTATATAGAGTACATATATACCAGGATTTAGGACATATATACAAGGATGGGCCAAAGATGGTGGACATATACCAGAATGGGCCCAGGTTTGGGTCATATTTACCAGGATGGGAGACATGTATACCTAGAAGGGGTCCAGGATGGGGGACATATATATCAGGATGGGGAATATGTAGCAGCAACAAAAAAAAATTGATTTTGTTAATCAGAAAACCCGTTCCTCTTTATTGCATGAATCCAAAAACAGTATGGCCATTTGTCATAATGAAAAGTGTTTTTGTAATAAAATATATATTTTTTTAATCTATCCTAGATTGGATGTGCCCAAATCTTAATACATGTTTGAGGCATTCATCACGTGTTGAGCCTCCTTCCTCCTAACTGTGTCCCTTACTCATTTTAGTCTGTCTCAATATTGACTGTTCTCCTGCCGACACAATTTCGCTCTCTCCACTCTTGTAAATGAGAATCAAAGGTGAAAGCTGATCTAATATGATTTGAACTTAGATTCATTTTCATGACAGGAATAGAAAGCAGAGTAAGTCCACAAAGAGCTGACTGTTGACATTGAGTTTGAACAGAATCAAGCAGTTTGCACTGCATGATAATATATGCAAGCTGTTGAAGTGGTTACAAAAAGTATATAATTTATGTTTACCCATCCTTAAAACATAATACTGGCAAAAAAGCCTGATTTTATTACCTTTTCCCAAAAATAAATTTAAACAACTTTTGGTGTAAATCCCTGCTTAATATGGGCAGGAACTGTACAGGTGATTGAAACATCCATTCACCTCACTGTCTAGCATTCCTTGGTCCCAATATTGTTCAATAGTTTGGGTGTCATGAACTTAAGTCTATGTGCCCACGGGAGAAAGTAACCGCAGATTTTGCCGTGGAAAACCCGCGGATTTTCAAGATTTTCTATATAAATTCGTGGGTTTATGCAAGTACCGACACTCCCCATGTTATCCTATGGGATTTGGGGAGTGCTGAATCAATGCTGCGGTATTTGCGGCTGCGGATTTCCCGCAGCTGCACGTAACTGCATGTCCATTATTCATGAGGAATTATCTGCGGATTTCCCGCCCCTCCACTATGGAGATACAGGTTTACAGTTTCCACAGGTTTACAGCGACAACTCCGCTGATATTCCGCAGCAATAGATTGTGTTATGATCTGGTAACCGTGGACGATCACAAAAAATCCCATTAATAAGGAAAAAACAATACCACAAGAATAGTTGGAAACTATGTTGACCGCAATCCCCTATCTATTGGACAACACTAGAAGTAGCAGTGGGATGTTCCTAACACACCTAGACACCTTGTCACTGCCCGAGAAACTTGCTACACATCAAAGATAGAAATGAGGAATCCTAACTTACCTCGGAGCAGTCCCCAAAGAAGTAGCAAGCCCCCAACATGCAACAGCGGTGATGTAAGAAAACACAATACACAGATAAAAATATAGATCAGCAAAGGTGAGGCCCGACATACTAGATAGAACAGGAAAGGACAGATAACCAATTGCGGACAGCAAAAAAACCTTCAAAAATACCAATCTCCTGATAGGAAGAAGATCTGAGATCACACAGTCTCTCCCCCCACTATATCAGGTACTCTTGTGCTTGACACTTTAAACAGAACTGCAGATATAATGGGAAGAAACAAAATCACAGAACAAATAATATTCTAAAGTGCAAATACTCCAAACATAAACAGGGAGCAAGCTCCCTTTCTTGCTGGAGGAACTGCTCTGCTCACAAAAGCAGAAATACAGATCCTCACATACAAGAAACCAAACACATAACCAAATGGAATATGCAGAAACACTCTTAAGTGCAAATCCAGCAATTAAGCACAAAACCAGCAAACTTATCTGGAGATTATTCAGGCACCAAATAAATGGGAGAAACAGAAGGGAAAACTCCCCACCATCTTCAGAAGCAAGCAGGAAACATTTACCACCGGCGGCCGCCAGGCACAAAATGCTCTCCTAAATAAACTAGGATGATCTGCAATAAGACTTCCTGGATTCCCAATTAATTCCATCACCTGTCTGAATCACAGATTCAAACTTAGCTTCATTACCATTCCTGGCTACCAGAGGGAGCTCCATACCAGCACCCACTCGGATGACATTCACAACAGGATAGCTGCGGATTCCGGGGAGTTGCTGCGTGAACCTACAGAAATACCTGCAGGTACGATCTCCCGTGGGCACATAGCCTAAAGCTCACTTCTCAATAGTTTGACAGAGAGGAGAGCAAGGCCTGAAAGACCAAGACTCGTCCCCACTTCCTGCAATTTGTAGAAGTCCCTCCTGCTAAAAACAGGTTACACTTGGCCACAGTGAATTACATGTTAGACAAAACAATGGCATCAATTCTTCAGCACTCTGAAGTGACTTTACAGGTTAAGAGTATGTTCACACGTTGAGTTTTTGCAGCTTTGTTGTCTGCACTAAAAACACATCCCTTGGCAGGACACATGCAGCGTACAATGCATGCATATTTTATATGTTTATACTTGTATTTTTATTGAATTTGTGTTTTTTTTTTATGCATTCTGACTGAGTGGGTGAAAAACAATAGCTATATGGACATTGGCTGATCTGATGATTCTTTTCACACTTGTTTCTAAAATTTTATTATTCATCTTTAATTCTTATTGGATGGAATGGATTTATGAAGTCTGCATACCCCAAGTTTAATCACTCTTTGAGAAAGCAAAAAGCGAAATGTACGTCAGAGTCTTGGGGAGTCCTGATTATTGTGTAGATCTTTTTCTTATCTATGGTATGTGGGTAATTTTATATTTGCATTTAAACTTTGCAGTATTCTATAATGACGTTATTCTTATCCATTTTGGGAGACATATAAACATACCCAGCATTTCATATCATTATATATCAATGGTATATCTTTTACATACATGATTATCAAATTCATAACAAGCAATATATAATGAATCAGTTGACATATATTTATGTGTCTACCTGGTAACGCAACAACTCAATATTAAATACTGAATGCAAGAGAAAAACGGAATATAGTGCAAAATATGTTAAAGGTTATAACTTATTAATAAAAGTGTGACATGTGAAAAAATTCCCAAAAGAAGAAAAAGTAGTAAAAACAAGCTGGGGCAAACAACAAATTATTAATTATTATTATTATTAATAATAACAACAATGGTAAAATACCATCAGCACATGTCAATGTTGCATAAAACCACAATAAGGTGCAAACACAATCACTAATGAAGATGAAATGACAACAATGCTATGGGAAGCAATTGAGCAGATCTCTATTATGCCTAAATATTAAAATAAAATGCCTGTGTCATGGTTTAAATAATGCAGCCAGAACAACATCTCACATCAAGTAACAGTGGGTGTCACACAGTCACTACCGGGGTTCCACCTGATACACGGGAACCCCCAACAAGTGCCGCAACACACAAGGTACACAGGGAGCACGATACAATGGTGGGCCCTGGCGCAATGGAAAGGGAAGCAGGGTCACCTCCTAAACTTTTTTTGGGAGAAAATTTACCAGCGGTGTCGGGAGTTCAGTAATTGATGATGTATGGTTTCTCTGGATGGGCACAGATCAGGATTTGGAGAGTTTCATGATTAAGCTCAATGAGAACGATCAAAATATAAAGTTGATCTATAAGAGTGGAAGACAATTGGAGTTTTTGGATATCAAAATTTCAATCTCTGATGGTGGTGAAATTAGCACAGACATGTTCCGCAAGCATACGGCCACAAACTCTCTCCTGCACGCATCCTCGTCCCATCTACCCTCAACTATACGAGGTATACCCATGGGCCAGTTTTTGAGGGCTAGGAGGATATGTTCGTCTATTGAGAATTTTAATAAACAATCAGAAGATATAGCTCGTAGGTTTGTGGAACGTGGCTATTAGAGATGAGCGAACCGGTCCCGGTTCGGCTCGAGGTCGGTTCGCCGAACGGAGGTCCCGTTCGAGTTTGGTTCGTCGAACGTTCGACGAACTGAACTCGAACTGCATAGGAAACAATGGCAGGCAATCACAAACACATAAAAACACCTAGAAAACACCCTCAAAGGTGTCCAAAAGGTGACAAACAACTCACAACACAACACAAACACATGGGAAAGTGACAAGGACATATACTCATGCGAAAACAAAACAGCTGGAAAAGGAAAAAGAGGAGGACACACAGATATAGGCATGGCACGCCCTTCTATAATCATGTAAAACACCGCAAGGTGACTCAAAGCGTAGTCTCCCTTTTTTTTCCAAAAATTGGGCCCCACACACACCCACCCCTTCAGTGGCAGCAGTTGTGCCCCAGTTGTACACTTCACAGCTAGATTTGCATCAAGCACATTCAAAAATACGCCATTCTTATCCGTCCCCAGGATGACACCGGGGTAGGTAGCAAAGTCTTTCCTGATCCCAGCTCTGTTCATCTTGGCTTCTTTTAAAAACACAGCAAGCAAGGGTTACTCCAAGCGGAGTCTCCCTTTTTTCCAAAATTGTGCCCCACACACACCCACCCATTCAGTGGCAGCAGTTGTGCCCCAGTTGTACACTTCACAGCTAGATTTGCATCAAGCACATTCAAAAATACGCCATTCTTATCCGTCCACAGGATGACACCGGGGTAGGTAGCAAAGTCTTTCCTGATCCCAGCTCTGTTCATCTTGGCTTCTTTTAAAAACACAGCAAGCAAGGGTTACTCCAAGCGGAGTCTCCCTTTCTTTCAAAAATTGGGCCCCACACACACCCACCCCTTCAGTGGCAGCAGTTGTGCCCCAGTTGTACTCTTCACAGCTAGATTTGCATCAAGCACATTCAAAAATACGCCATTCTTATCCGTCCCCAGGATGACACCGGGGTAGGTAGCAAAGTCTTTCCTGATCCCAGCTCTGTTCATCTTGGCTTCTTTTAAAAACACAGCAAGCAAGGGTTACTCCAAGCGGAGTCTCCCTTTTTTCCAAAAATTGGGCCCCACACACACCCACCCCTTCAGTGGCAGCAGTTGTGCCCCAGTTGTACAATTCACAGCTAGATTTGCATCAAGCACATTAAAAAATACGCCAATCTTATCCGTCCCCAGGATGACACCGGGGTAGGTAGCAAAGTCTTTCCTGATCCCAGCTCTGTTCATCTTGGCTTCTTTTAAAAACACAGCAAGCAAGGGTTACTCCAAGCGGAGTCTCCCTTTTTTCCAAAAATTGGGCCCCACACACACCCACCCCTTCAGTGGCAGCAGTTGTGCCCCAGTTGTACAATTCACAGCTAGATTTGCATCAAGCACATTAAAAAATACGCCAATCTTATCCGTCCCCAGGATGACACCGGGGTAGGTAGCAAAGTCTTTCCTGATCCCAGCTCTGTTCATCTTGGCTTCTTTTAAAAACACAGCAAGCAAGGGTTACTCAAAGCGGAGTCTCCCTTTTTTCCAAAAATTGGGCCCCACACACACCCACCCCTTCAGTGGCAGCAGTTGTGCCCTAGTTGCAAACAGGATGTTTTGATTTGCATCAAGCACATTCCAAATCCACAAGCATTTACTCTCCCCAGGATGACACAGGGGTAGTAAATTCCTTCTGGATCCATGACTTGTTCATTTTGATGAACGTCAGTCTGTCCACATTGTCACTGGACAGACGCGTGCGCTTATCTGTCAGCACACACCCAGCAGCACTGAAGACACGTTCAGAGACAACGCTGGCAGCTGGACATGACAAAATCTCCAAGGCGTAACTGGAGAGCTCTGGACATTTTTCTAGATTTGAAGCCCAAAAGGAGCAAGGCTCCATTTGCAAAGTCATGGCATCGATGTTCATTTGGAGATACTCCTGTATCATCCTCTCCAGCCGTTGACTATGTGTCAGACTTGTTGTCTCTGGTGGCCTTGCAAAAGAGGGTCTAAAAAAATGATGAAAAGATTCCATAAAATTGCTGTTACCAGCACCAGATACGGTCCTACTGGTACGGGTAGACTGTTGAAGATGACGAGACCGTCCCATGTTTGGCAAGTTACAACTGGGAGAATCACTCCCTGCACCTGCACGGTTGTTTGGTGGAAAAGCCGAGCTAAGATCGAGTAACAGCTTCTGCTGATACTCCTGCATACGTGCGTCCCTTTCTATGGCTGGAATTATGTCACAAAATTTGGACTTGTACCGGGGATCTAATAGTGTGGCAATCCAGTAGTCATCGTCACTTCTAATTTTGACAATACGAGGGTCATGTTGGAGGTAGTGCAACAAGAAGGCACTCATGTGTCTTGCGCAGCCATGCGGACCAAGTCCACGCTGTGTTTGTGGCATAGAGGTGCTACCCGTTCTTTCTTCCTCTGACATCTCCCCCCAACCTCTTTCAACTGAAATTTGACCAAGGTCTCCCTCATCCGCTGAGTCTTCCATGTCCATGGACAGTTCGTCCTCCATTTCTTCATGTTCTCCTGCACCTTCCTCAACATCTCGCCTGCTACCATGCGCCCTTGTTGATCCCTGTCCCCCATGGTCCCATGCCTGCCGCCTTGGTGATGATGAACGTCTGGACCTTGGTGATGTTGTTGTGTCTTGCGCATATGAATCCTCCTGTAGTTCATCCCCTTCCTGTTGTCCCACCCCCTGACTCCGAATAGTGTTTAGCGTGTGCTCCAGCATGTAAATGACTGGAATCGTCATGCTGATAATGGCATTGTCAGCGCTAAACATATTCGTCGCCATGTCGAAACTGTGCAGAAGGGTGCATAGGTCCTTGATCTGAGACCACTCCATCAGGGTGATCTGACCCACCTCTGCATCTCGTTGGCCCAGGCTATACGTCATGACGTATTGCACCAGGGCTCGGCGGTGCTGCCACAGTCGCTGTAACATGTGGAGAGTTGAATTCCAGCGTGTCGCCACATCGCATTTCAGGCGATGAACCGGCAGGCCGAAAGACTTCTGGAGCGATGCAAGTCGCTCAGCTGCGGCGCTTGAACGGCGGAAGTGAGCAGACAGTTTTCGTGCCCTGTTCAGAAGGCCATCTAGGCCGGGATAGTGTGTTAAAAATTGCTGGACGACAAGGTTCAACACGTGAGCCATACAAGGTACGTGTGTCACCTTGCCCAGGCGAAGGGCCGCACCCAGGTTTGCAGCATTGTCGCACACGGCCTTACCAGGCTGCAGGTTGAGTGGAGACAACCATTTATTAAACTCGGACCGCAGAGCTGACCACAACTCCTCAGCTGTGTGACTCTTATTCCCAAGACATGTCAAGCTAAAGACCGCCTGATGCCGTTGCGCTCTGCTGCCAGCATAGTAATGAGGGGTGCGTGATTCATTCTGCGCAGTGAGAACGCTGGTGGCCTGACCAGGCAGGCTTGGGGCGGAGGTGGAGGACCCAGATGAGGTGGAGGATGCAGAAGCAGTGGCGGAACTTGGACAGACAGAGGATTGACACACAAGTCGTGGGGACGGCAAGACTTGTGCAGCAGACCCTTCACCATCTATCACCATAGTTACACAGTGCCCAGTCAGCGACATGTAACGTCCCTGTCCATGCTTACTGGTCCAAGTATTGGTGGTGAAATGCACCCGTTGACACACAGTTTCTCAAGGAAGCAGTGATGTTGTGTGCGACATGCTGGTGTAGCGCGGGCACACCTTTCTTAGAGAAGTAGTGGCGACTAGGCATCTGGTACTGGGGCACAGCAACAGACATAAGGTCTCTAAAATCCTGTGTGTCCACTAGGCGGAAAGGCAGCATTTCGGTAGCCAACAGCTTACAGAGGGATAGAGTCAACCTCTTCGCTTTGTCATGGGTCGCAGGAAGTGGCCTTTTATTTGACCACATCTGAGGGACAGAGATCTGGCTGCTGTGTGTAGACGGTGTTGAGTAGGGTGCCCCTGGAAAAATGCAGGTTTGTGAGGAAAGTGCTGGCGGAGACATGATGTTGCCTTCATCCAACGTTGGTGCTATCGATGTCTGAGAGAGCTGTACACACTCACTTGTTTCCCCTTCCAAACCAACTGACGACCTACCAAGCAAACTGCCTGTTGCGGTTACAGTGGTGGAAGTTGTGGGTGGAAAAACAGGTGTGACAGCTGTCCCCACAGTCCTAGAAGATGACGAGCGCGCGGATGCACTGGAAGGGGCAGGCGGTGGATGGTTCGCTCCGCTAGGCCGCATTGCAGCACGGTGAGCTTCCCACCGGGCCATATGATATTTATTCATGTGACGATTCATGGAAGAAGTTGTCAAACTGCTGAGGTTTTGACCTCTACTAAGAGAACCATGACAAATTTTACAGATCACATAATTTGGGCGATCTTTTTCTATGTCAAAAAAGGACCAGGCTAGGCAAGGCTTAGAGGCCATGCGACCTGTTGATCCACCCCGAATAATGCTCAGAGGCAGAGTGGTGGCTGAGGATGCAGTTGTAGACGTGCTACCAGTACTCCGACTCTGTCCAGGAAGGCGCAAGGTAACTTCGTCATCAGTTGCATCCTCCTCCACCACCTCTGTTGACCTCCTCGAGTGCCTGACTGTGGGTTGACAGTAGGTGGGATCTAGAACTTCATCATCAATTGTTGTGTTTGCACTCCCCTCCTCCTCAGACCGAGCCTCTTCTTGCCCTGACCGAATATTTAAGTTGTCATCCCAATCGGGTATCTGCGTCTCATCTTCATCAGTATGTTCTTCATTGTCTTTAACCACAGGTGTTACAGTTTGTGACAAAGGGTCAACATTATGCTCAGAAACTTGGTCATCACGGCCTGAATCAGAGTCACAAAGGTTCTGGGCATCACTGCAGACCATTTCCTGGTCTGTACTCACTGTAGCTTGGGAGCAGACCTCTGATTCCCAGGCTATAGTGTGACTGAACAGCTCTGCAGACTCACCCATCTCAGTTCCACCATACTGTGCAGGGCTGATGGAGACTTCAGAGCTGGGAGAAAGCAAGTTTGATTGGGATGACAACTCAGAGGACTGGTGTTTTTTGGATGCAGTACTTGAAGTGGCTGAGAGGGCACTTGTTGGACCACTTGAGATCCATTCAAGCATTTTCCTTTTTTGGCCATCATCTACCTTTGTTCCTGTTGTTCGTGTCCGTAAAAAAGGGAGCACATCGGATTGTCCACGGTAAGTAGTAGACATCTTACTTTTGCTGGTAGATGGTCTATCTTCAGCAGATGATAATGGAGCTTTGCCACCTTCCCCACGGACAAAACCTTTTTTGCCTTTTCCACCACGCCTCTTCCCCTTTCCACCAGCATCTGTCATTTTGCCACTCATGTTGATTGCGACAAGATTGTGCACTTAAAATGTGGTAGTAAAAATTGAGAGGTGGTGTAGATTGCAGCGGTGGTCTAGCTTTATTAACAGCAGAATAATAAAGAATAAATATCCCTGACAATGCAACTACGGCCCTTAAACTTGCAGCAAAAATTGCTAGTATAATGGCTTAATTATAATGAGTTGGAGTGTGCAATGCAGGCAGAGGTGCTGCAAATGTCTTTGCACTAGTGGGACTATAGCGAAGTCCAATAGCAACGTTTAGGATGCCACTAGGTACACTGAGTGTTTGCTAGTATAATGGCTTAGTTATAATGAGTTGGAGTGTGCAATGCAGGCAGAGGTGCTGCAAATGTCTTTGCACTAGTGGGACTATAGCAAAGTCCAATAGCCACGTTTAGGATGCCACTAGGTACACTGAGTGTTTGCTAGTATAATGGCTTAGTTATAATGAGTTGGAGTGTGCAATGCAGGCAGAGGTGCTGCAAATGTCTTTGCACTAGTGGGACTATAGCAAAGTCCAATAGCCACGTTTAGGATGCCACTAAGTACACTGAGTGTTTGCTAGTATAATGGCTTAGTTATAATGAGTTGGAGTGTGCAATGCAGGTAGAGGTGCTGCAAATGTCTTTGCACTAGTGTGACTAGACAACAGTCCAATAGCCACGTTTAGGATGCCACTAGGTACACTGAGTGTTTGCTAGTATAATGGCTTAGTTATAATGAGTTGGAGTGTGCAATGCAGGCAGAGGTGCTGCAAATGTCTTTGCACTAGTGGGACTATAGCAAAGTCCAATAGCCACGTTTAGGATGCCACTAGCTACACTGATTGTTTGCTAGTATAATGGCTTAGTTATAATGAGTTGGAGTGTGCAATGCAGGCAGAGGTGCTGCAAATGTCTTTGCACTAGTGGGACTATAGCAAAGTCCAATAGCCACGTTTAGGATGCCACTAAGTACACTGAGTGTTTGCTAGTATAATGGCTTAGTTATAATGAGTTGGAGTGTGCAATGCAGGTAGAGGTGCTGCAAATGTCTTTGCACTAGTGTGACTAGACAACAGTCCAATAGCCACGTTTAGGATGCCACTAGGTACACTGAGTGTTTGCTAGTATAATGGCTTAGTTATAATGAGTTGGAGTGTGCAATGCAGGCAGAGGTGCTGCAAATGTCTTTGCACTAGTGGGACTATAGCAAAGTCCAATAGTCACGTTTAGGATGCCACTAGGTACACTGAGTGTTTGCTAGTATAATGGCTTAGTTATAATGAGTTGGAGTGTGCAATGCAGGTAGAGGTGCTGCAAATGTCTTTGCACTAGTGTGACTAGACAACAGTCCAATAGCCACGTTTAGGATGCCACTAGGTACACTGAGTGTTTGCTAGTATAATGGCTTAGTTATAATGAGTTGGAGTGTGCAGAGGACAGGAGGGTACAGTGCCAGGATTGTGGGGGTCTGGGTAGAGGAATGGAAGCCTGCCTTTTTATCCCTCCTAATGGGGAAATGCAGCGACGAAATCCCTGACCTTTGCTACACAGACGCTGTCGCTGTTTTCAGGACCTGTCACCTATGGCTCTGACCCTGCCGGTACGAGCCCTTAAAAGGACTGATGGAAAGTGCTATCCCTATGCTGTCCAGCGCTGTGTATGGAGCGCATACAGCTGTATCAGCGATAGGACTCAGGACGCAGCTGCCCAAGTGATGTCTGACACCAAGGACGCAGAAGAGATAATGGCGTCCTGGAGGAAAATGTCCGGTTTTATAATGCAGGGACATGTGACATGGACATCCTATCACACATGCCGTTGCTTCTCTGGCTAAAAGTCCACTTAGCTGTGTGTGTGTCTGGGATTGGCTGACATGCTGGCCCGCCCCACTACACGCGCGCGATTAGGGAAGGAAGACAAGGAAAAAAAAAAAAAAATGGCGATCGCCATTGTACAAACAGCAGTGATCTGAAGGCGTTGTTCCCGCACACTATACACTGAAATGTCATAATAGTGTGAGTCACAGAGTGACTTACACTATTACAGCGGAAAGCCAGCTAGGAATTAGCTGTTTTTTTGCTGCTAGAACCGTTCTCGAACGTTTCTAGAACTATCGAGCTTTTGCAAAAAGCTCGAGTTCTAGTTCGATCTAGAACAGGCCCCAAAATCACTCGAGCCTAGAACTGGAGAACCTCGAACCGCGCTCAACTCTAGTGGCTATAGTCACAGGAACATTAGAAGGGGCTATAGGAAGGCCCTCAAAACCAATAGAGATGATTTACTATATGGTGCTTGCAAGAATCGTGATAACATCAATGATAATGCAACTCGGATAATCACCTCATATAATGCACAATGTAATGATTTAAGGGCAATTAATGAAAAACATTGGAAAGTGTTGATGATGGATCTTGTATTGAAAAAAGATATATTCAAGACCATTAATGGTAGCGAGATGGTCGCGTAACTTAAGCGACATTCTCGTCCATAGCCATTACGAAGTAAATCAGACTGTCAAAAAAACCTTTTGTAAATAACCCATTAAATGGTTTTTATCCATGTGGCCTGTGTAATGCATGCTGCAATTGTGTCAAAACAAACATTTTTAAGAATCATGAGGGGTCAAAAACGTTCAATATTCGCAAAATATTGAACTGTTCATCAAGAGGAGTGATATATCAGGCAGAGTGCCCTTGTGCTAAAATATATATAGGTCTTACAACCCGAGAATTCAAAGTTCGAGCTCTGGAACATCTAAAAGATATTCTTAATGCACATACTGTGGAAGATATATCCACATTAAAAACAATACCACGCCACTTCTGCACTTTTCATGGTTACAATCCTAAAGGTTTGAAGTTTTGGGTCATTGACCAGGTTAATCTTGGGCCAAGAGGGGGTGATTTGAGCCTTGCTTTGGCAAAGATTTAATGTAAATAGATATATCGGCTTGGGTCCCTGGCCCCACAAGGACTCAATGAAAATAATGGGTTTGGATCTTTTTTATGATCTGCAATTAACGCTTCTAATTAAACTTGTCCCTTTAACAAAGGTTTATATGTTTTTCCCTTGAAATGTATGTTCTATATTTGAACTTGTAATGTAAGCTCCCTCTGCTATCGGTGTGTTGTTTTCATGGGTGGGTTATGTTTTTATTCTATCTTTTCTTCATTTTATTCTAGTCATAGAACTCAATCCGACACAGTTGGTTCATATATAAATGCGCCATGGAATATTTTGGAAGAACATGACCTTATATAAGGATATCGTAATCTAGAGGATAATCAACAGACCCAAAGAACAAAATTGGATCAAGGAATATCAATAAATCTATAATTATGAGCAATTTAGCATACTTAGTAACTTGTTATTTAACAATAATTAGCACAACAATTGATATGTGAATGTTCCATATATATTCATGCATGATATTCCTGAGGGGGATATGTTCAGGTATTAGTTATGGTCGTTAGACTATTCTTTTTTTTGTTTGTTTAATATTATAATAAGGGGCGGCTTTTCTTATATACAGAGCGCATTTATTGATATATAAAATGTATGGGAGTATGGTAATTCACCTGGACTATTTCATATTCGGTAGTGTGCATGCGCTGTTTTCCGCTCCTTGAACTTCCGGGTGCGGGCATCATGTGATCCAGAGCGTGTCCTGCTTGCGGGTCAGCGCGCGCAGCCCGGAAGTTCCATTCAGAGGTAGGCGGCAACATCACTATTCGCCAACAGAGTGCCGGAGATGACATGACTAGAGTCAATAGGCATTCACATATATGAACACACGCCATTGGCTGACAGCTACTATAACAACACTGATGTTTCCCCATCTTGACACGCCCCTTTTGAGAAAGCGAGCGGCGAAACGTACGTCAGGAAGGAACCACCTATTGAGGTAGCTAATTTACTGTACGACTTTTCCAGCATTGAACTATTGTTTTGTGATGCTAACATTATTGATTGTACATAGCCTGTATATTTGACATATATTATAATCACTGACATCATGGCGTTATAATTTACTAGCAATTGGTAGGTATGTATAAGTCACCAGCTGATAACTGTGGGATTATATCTGACACTTATTCCAAACCACTACACGGAGGTATATGGCAGCATACATGTGATTAGTATATGGTTAGTCAAACATATAGTTTGAGTAGAGAATAATTTCTGCACATAATATCATTGAATCTTGGCTAGTTCACATGTGTGCATTATATATATATATATATATATATATATATATATATATATATATATATATATATATATATATATATATATATACACACACACATATATGTATGCATATGTATGTGTCTTTACCAATTAGCAATACTATGTATTAGTCACTATATCGTTGGGTTACTGTTGCACTATATGCTGTTATAACCTGTGTTATGGATTTCTAACAATCTATGCTGCAATTAATGCTTCCAATTCAACTTGTCTTTCTAACGAAGGTTCATATGTTGTTCTTTAAAAATCTATGGCAAAAATATGGCTATATAGAATAAGAAATTAAATTATTGATTATTTTAAACCATATGATGCCAGTGGTTGGAATAATTGTCTGGTAATATTATAATTGCCAGAATAATTTTCTGGTGACATAACAATTGCAATTCTGTTGATGGGTTGTTCCTTTTATATTGGTGGATACAAATTGTAATAATTATATCTGGTTTCATTGCGCCCCACCCAGGTGGCTCTTCTGTTTTTTATTTATGAATGAAATGAATCACAAACAAAAATTGAATTACCGTATATTTCTATAAATTCATTGGTGTATATTAACTTCTTACCCAGCTGTGGTTGATTCTAGACTGTTTTTTTGGTAATTGCATACCTCCCAACCGTCCCGGATACAGCGGGACTCTCACGCTTTTGAGCCTTTGATCCCGAGTCCCGCCCGTGAGTCTATTTATCCCGTGCTCTGCCCACCCACTGTAGCCCCGCCTCGCTGTTTCTCCCTTCTATTCATTACAGAGTCGAGTGCGCACCTTGAAACTCCTGTGACTGCTGCTGAGGTATGAATCACCCCCTGCAGCAGAGCCGACCCCCCCCAGCACCAGAGCGGACATCCCCAGCACCAGAGTGGACACACCCCCCCCCATCCCCCAGAGCGGACATCTCCAGCTCCGGAGCCTGTGCTTCCCTGCAGCTGTTCTCTCTGACTCCCCCTGTGTGGCTTCTCACTGCTGCAGACACACGGGGAATCAGGAAGCTGAGGAGAAAGTGCAACCAACACTTCTCTCTCCTGCAGATAGCACTGGCAATAGCAATAACCTATGCAGAGTTACATCTGCAGACTTCTATTAGCTTACCGATCAGTGGTCTCCTGCCTGTGGAGCTGCTGGGTCCTAGCTGTCCAACAGCTTCAGCTCTGCTTTATCCTGGCTCCCCTACCAGTTAAAGGGAACCTGTCAGCAGATATTTCACAATAAAACTAAAAGATTCCCCCTCTGCAGCTCCTGGGCACCATTCTAGAAAGGTTCCTATTGTTATTGTGCCCCCTTTGAGACCTAAAAAAATACTTTATAAAGTCTTACCTTTTTGTACGCAAATGTTTTTTATGGTCACGGGGGCGGCCTGTCTGGCGTCCGTTATTCCCCCTCCTGCCGCTTTACGCCGTCCCCCATTGCTCATTTACATACACGAGGACACCCTCCTCATGTAACTGTCCTGCCGAAGTCTCGCGCATGCCCAGTGCCAATCTCACGGGACTGAGCACTGTGCAAAGTGTGAACGCTTTTGAGGTGATTGCGCAGGCGCGAGATTATGGGTGGCGCTGTGATTGTCATCAGCAGCGTCATCCAAGTACCCGCCCATAATCTCGTGCCCGCGCTTCTTACTCTGCCTCCACTGTTATGCGCAAGCGCTGGCCATATCATGCACGTTACCTATTACCGCGGGCACGAGATTATGGGCGGATACTTGGATGACGCTGCTAATGACAACCACAGCGCCGCCCATAATCTTGCGCCTGCAGTAATAGGTTAACGTGGTTCATATGGCCAGTGCTTGCGCATAACGGTGGAGACAGAGTGAGAAGCGCGGGCACGAGATTATGGGCAGGTACATGGATGACGCTGCTGATGACAATCACTGCGCCGCCCAAAATCTCGCGCCTGCACAATCACCTCAAAAGCGTTCACACTTTGCACAGTGCTCAGTCCCGCGAGAGTGCCACTGGGCATGCGCGAGACTTCGGGAGGACAATTACATGAGGAGGGCGTCCTCGTGTGTGTAAATGAGCAATGGGGGACGGCGTACAGCGGCAGGAGGGGAAATAATGGACGCCAGACAGCCCGCCCCCGTGACCATAAAAACACATTTGCATACAAAAAGGTAAGACTTTATAAAGTATTTTTCTAGGTCTCAAAGGGGGCACAATAGCAACAGGAACCTTTCTAGAATGCAGCCCAGGAGCTGCAGAGGGGGAATCTTTTATTTTTTATTGCGAAATTTCTGGTGACAGGTTCCCTTTAAAGTGAACCTGTCAGGTGCAATATGCACTCAGAGCCAGGAGCAGTCCTGGGTACATATTGCTAATCCCTCCCTAACTGTCCCTGTATACACTAGCATAGATTTAAGAGATCTTTAGAAAAAGTATTTTTAAAGATCTTATATCTTATGCTAATGAGCGCGGGGACTAGTCCCAAGGTCGTTACTTCACTTGGCTAGTCGGCTTACATAGCATGTTAGTACTCACACAGGGGCGTAATAACATGCTAACATGCTATGTGAGCCGACTTGCCAAGTGAAGTAACGCCCTTGGGACTAGTCCCCGCGCTCATTAGCATAAGATATAAGATCTTTAAAAATACTTTTTCTAAAGATCTCTTTATCTATGCTAGTGTATACAATGACAGTTAGGCAGGGATTAGTAATATGCACCCAGAACTGCTCCTGGCTCTGAGTGCATATTACACCTGACAGGTTCACTTTAAAGGGAACCTGTCACCAGATTTGGTGACTATAAGCTGCAGTCACCACCAGTGGGGTCTTAGAATACTGTATATAACATGTTGTATATAAGAGCCCAGGTCGCTGTGTAGAAAGTAAAAATCACTTTATAATACCCACGTAAGGGGCGGTGCGGTGCAGACTGGTCGGATGGGTGACAGGTTCCCTTTAATCTCTGTTGGACGGGCTGCCCAACTGGTTCTTCTCTGCTGGATCATGGCTGCCCAATCGGTTCTTCTCTGCTGGATCATGGCTGCCCAATCGGTTCTTCTCTGCTGGATCATGGCTGCCCAACCGCTTTGGCTCTGCTGCGTCTTGGCTGCCCAACCGGCCACCGCCACCGCCATCCACGGGTTGTGGTGATGGTGGACACCATCGCTGGGGTGAAGGTACGGGGACTCCCGGGAGCGGTGTAAGGGCGCAGCTAGGTGTTGACTCCTTCGTGGGTAGGGGATGTTGGTCCAGGGGCCCGCATTGGTCAGGGGCTGGGGTGCAGGGCGCAAGGTGGCGGTGCAGCGCGGTGCGGTGCCTGAGGGCACTGGTGTACTCACGATTAAACCACACAGAGTCACTGGTAAACCAAACGGAGTGACGAACGGGGCCCGCAGCCGGCTGCAGTTTCTCCAGATAGGTTGGTAATGTCCGCCTTTCTCCTGCACCTGTATGTGATCTTGGCTACTGTGCCTGGGCACTGGTAGCCCGCTCCCCGGCGTATATGTGTCGTAGGAGCCCCAGTTGCCGCAGACGCTGGCCCCTTGGATCTTTGGCCTCTGCCAGTGGCTCCTATCCGGACGGGTTGGGCTGTGGCCTTCAATCAGCCGCCGGAGCAGTGTGACAGCTGTGCAGCCCCGCGCCGGTGATCGGTGACTGGGTGAGAGTGAGTGAATGAGTCAGTGAGTGAGTGAGAGAGAGAGTGAGTGAGTGATTTTCTGACAAGCAATGAATTTATATCACTTCTGGGCATGCTCAGAAGTAAAAACCGGATACGATACAGGCTTCCGGCGTTTGAAGCATGCCGCCATATCCGGCTCACATAGACTTTCATTATGCACCATGCCGCACAGCGCTGCACCTGGCGCTATGCATTTTTTTGCCGCTGGCAAAAACGTTCCTCTCTGCGTCCTGTGCAGCCGCCGAAGTGACGATTTTTGCCGCATCCGGCAAAAAACGGATCAAACGCAAGTACATGCGGCACAATCCGGCGCTAAGAAAACTCTGAGGAAAAACCGCACCCGGTGGCAAAAAAAAAACTGATGCGTTTTTCCCGCAAAGCGCCGGATTATGCCGCACAGCAAAAACCTGATGTGTGAACATACCCTTAACTGCACACCATGTTCAGCCCTCCTCCTGGGTCCTAGCTGCCTGCACACCCTGTTCAGCTCTCCTCCTGGGTCCTAGCTGCCTGCACACCCTGTTCAGCCCTCCTCCTGGGTCCTAGCTGCCTGCACACCCTGTTCAGCTCTCCTCCTGGGTCCTAGCTGCCTGCACACCCTGTTCAGCCCTCCTCCTGGGTCCTAGCTGTCTGCACACTCTGTTCAGCCCTCCTCCTGGGTCCTAGCTGTCTGCACACCCTGTTCAGTCCTCCTCCTGGGTCCTAGCTGCCTGCACACCCTGTTCAGCTCTCCTCCTGGGTCCTAGCTGCCTGCACACCCTGTTCAGCTCTCCTCCTGGGTCCTAGCTGCCTGCACACCCTGTTCAGCTCTCCTCCTGGGTCCTAGCTGCCTACACACCCTGTTCAGCTCTCCTCCTGGGTCCTAGCTGCCTGCACACCCTGTTCAGCCCTCTTCCTGGGTCCTAGCTGTCTGCACACCCTGTTCAGCCCTCCTCCTGGGTTCTAGCTGTCTGCACACCCTGTTCAGCTCTCCTCCTGGGTTCTCGCTGCCTGCACACCCTGTTCAGCTCTCCTGCTGGGTCCTAGCTGCCTGCACACCCTGTTCAGCTCTCCTCCTGGGTCCTAGCTGCCTGCACACCCTGTTCAGCCCTCCTCCTGGGTCCTAGCTGCCTGCACACCCTGTTCAGCCCTCCTCCTGGGTCCTAGCTGTCTGCACACCCTGTTCAGCTCTCCTCCTGGGTCCTAGCTGCCTGCACACCCTGTTCAGCTCTCCTCCTGGGTCCTAGCTGCCTGCACACCCTGTTCAGCCCTCCTCCTGGGTCCTAGCTGTCTGCACACCCTGTTCAGCCCTCCTCCTGTGTCCTAGCTGTCTGCACACCCTGTTCAGCTCTCCTCCTGGGTCCTAGCTGTCTGCACACCCTGTTCAGCCCTCTTCCTGGGTCCTATCTGCCTGCACACCCTGTTCAGCCCTCCTCCTGGGTCCTAGCTGCCTGCACACCCTGTTCAGCTCACCTCCTGGGTCCTAGCTGTCTGCACACCCTGTTCAGCCCTCTTCCTGGGTCCTAGCTGCCTGCACACCCTGTTCAGCTCTCCTCCTGGGTCCTAGCCGCCTGCACACCCTGTAGTTAACTCCCTGCCTGTTCTGCACATTGCTGATCTGTGGTGGCTCAGAGCGATCATGGACAGCTTCTGCAGTTTCAGTTTGATGGATGAGTGTGGATGGGGAGTGGATATGGGTGTGGCTGTTTGTAAAATGGGTGTGGTTAGGGGCGTGGCCTAAAATTGTGCGCCGCAAACTTTGTCCCTCTTTCCCTTCTTTAAAAGTTGGGAGGTATGTAATTGTGTTCCATGAAGTGTACATATTAATCATGGACCCTTAAGTTGAATCACCTCCTAAACTTGCCTGAGGCTGATCCCTGCACTCCCTAACATCACTATATGGGTTCTTTCACCCCATCGTCGATCACGTGGCTATCCCTGTCTTTCCCTGAATTCAGCCCTGTCTAGTGAGCAGGGCAGTGGGAATGCTAGTCCCGCTCTAGGTTTAAGACACAGAAAGGATTAGACAGACAGTAGTAAAATAAACAGCAATCATACAAAGCCCTCAAAATGACAGGAGTGAGTAATAAGCAATGGACCTGAGAGAATAAAAACAAAGACACAGATTTCACAGAGTACATGATCTCTGAATGACTTCCTGGTCCTCAGCTCTCAGGTGCCGTTTGGAGTCAAGCTAGGCAGAAGCTATCACCTGCATTTACCTGGACTGGGAGGGAAGTCTTTATAGTAGATGTAATTACAAACACAGAACAGCTGGCTCTAACTTTCATTCAGAACATAGATCAGAGAAACTACTTAACCTATTATTATTATTAATAATAATGATAATAATTTGTTCTTTGCCCCAGCTTGGTTTTACTATTTTTTGTCTTCTTTTTGGAATTTTGCTACAGATTTGTAAAAAAATCTTATTGTATTTTAATTATCACGGTACAGTGATGGAGGGAAAAGAGGGATGTAGGCGCCCTGTTCCCAGAACCAGGCTTAGGCTACGTGCGCACGTTGCGTCGTGTCACTGGAGAAAATTTTGCAGTGATCTGACAGCACATGTGCGCTTCAAAATCGCTGCAGAAAACCTGAGTAATGGATGCAGTGTGTCTGCAGAATAGATGCCGATTTCATGCGCTCTGGATGCTGCCTCTCCCATAGACAGAGTGGGAGCAGCATCCAAAGTGCATGAAAGAAGTGACATGCTGCATTTTTGAAAGCAGAGATTTTGTCAAATTTTTGACTCTCAAATCGCTGCGTTCTAAAAAGCATCGTGCGCATGGATTATGCACAATCTTCATACATTGAGGACACAGGATGCATGCATTTACGCTGCAGTGCTAGACACAGCATAAATGCATGCAATACACACACGTGCGCACATAGCCTTAAGCGGGCTTTACACGCTACGATATATCTAACGAGATGTCGGCGGGGTCACGTCATAAGTGACGCACATCCAGCATCGCTAGTGAAATCATAGCGTGTGACAGCTATGAACGAGCAGAAATACTCACCTTCTCGTTCATCGTTGACACGTCGCTCATTTTCTAAAAATGGAACGTCCTGTTGTTCATTGTTCCCGAGGCAGCACACATCGCTCCGTGTGACACCCCGGGAACGATGAACTGCAGCTTACCTGCGTCCCGCCGGCAATGCTGAAGGAAGGAGGTGGGCGGGATGTTTACGTCCCACTCATCTCCGCCCCTCCGCTTCTATTGGACAGCCGCTGTGTGACGTCGCTGTGACGCCGAACGTCCCTCCTCCTTCAGGAAGAGGATGTTCGCTGCCCACAGCGAAGTCGTTTGGAAGGTAAGTACGTGTAACGGGGGGTTACAGCATTGTGCGACACGGGCAAGAAATTGCCTGTGTCGCACAAACGATGGGGGCGGGTGCGATCGCAAATGTGATCGCACGATAAATTGTAACGTTTAAAGCAGGCTTTACCCTGAGAGGGGCATGACTAAGTGCCTAAAACCAGTCTTCACCAGACCCTCTGATGGTGAGGTATTACTCCAGGGCAGCTCCTGATTGTCACGGTCCACCAAAGGGGCTGGACAGGAAAAGGGATACAGTGCCGTTAGAGAAGACAAAAGAGGGACAACCCATGACACTTACCCTGATATCCCTAAACTGGTTCTTTCATCCCATGCGGCGATCACATTCCTATCCGTCTTATCCTATAAAAAACCCTTTATAGTGCACAGGGCAACGAGAACACCGGTCTCACTCTACATTAAAGACACAGAGGGGATAAGACAGACAGGAGTAAGAGAAACAGCAATTGTATGAGGCACCCAAATGACAAGGAGTAAAGGGAATGGATAAGTGAGCCAAACTGAAATGGGATTAAAAGAAAGGGAAAACACCACACAACATCCATGCAGCAATCTTCAGCTACGACTCCAAAAACTATTTCTTAGTCAACAGCTCAAAGACCACTACTGAGGCTAGCTATGGCAATACTATCACTGGCAATTCCCTCAGATGAGATGGGAGTATTTATAGCAGAGATGAATGAGAAACTCAGAACAGCCGACATCTGGCTTTTCATCCTGAATTAGGAAACCAGAAAAACTGCTTAACCCTTGCAGCACCAGATCAAGGAGAATCTGCACAGCCAGCAGTTTCACCTGTGCAAGTGTGCATGTCACCCTGTGCTACGACCTTCTGACACTGGAATAGAGGGGACCATTCTCCATTGTGGTACCCTCATGACAAATACACAAAGAAAAAATAGAGCATGTGAATGAGATTTCATAAATCTCATTCATTTTGTTGGTACTGTAAAATGCTGTATTTTAATGCATGAAATTTGCTGCAAAAACGCAAGGTGTGAACATACCCTAAAAAAGAAAAATAAATCTGGCACTCATAGAACCCCAATAAGTAAAACAGGGAAAGGAATTTCTTATAGATTCTTTATTCAGTGAAAATAGGTGTAAAACAGTCCGTAAACAGTTTGACGTTTCGGCCCCAGGCCTTTATCAAAATCGGACCATCAGATGGATTATGAGAGAATATGTGGGTTAATTCGCAGGAAATTATCATCGCTGAATGACCTGTAAAGAGGCTAGGTGGAATAATTCCAGGGCTGTTTCACTATGGCATGAGACCTCTTCACAATACAAGGCAATAACTCCCCTCCAGCCATTACATGCTCCAGCTCCAACAGCACAGAAAGTGACCTTGTCCTGATTCCCATGTTTAAACTCCCCCCTTCTCTATACCTACAAGGTGGCACCTATTAGGTTTAGGTCATTATCCAGGCAACACTGGATCCCTGATATACCTGGGGCACTATTAACCCATTCCTTGATATTAATATTAGGACCCTGTCGTCCATAGTCTGGACTCCCATACATCTCATTAAGCCTCTACAGGCTGTTGGTTACTATAGCGACACCCATTACCTGTGTACCTACTAATACACCTACCTATCATATACACCACCTAGCCTCTTTACAGGTCATTCAGCGATGATAATTCCCTGCGAATTAACCCACATATTCTCTGTGTTAATCCATCTGATGGTCCTATTTTGATAAAGGCCTGGGGCCGAAACGTCAAACTGTTTACGGTTTACACCTATTTTCACTGAATAAAGAATCTATAAGAAATTCCATTCCCTGTTTTACTTATTGGGGTTCTATGAGTGCCGGAGTTCTTTTTCTTTTTTGTTCTAATTTTCTCCTGAGCACCTACTTGGTGATGCGGGGTCTCTCCAAAAAATTGAACATACCCTAAGACACAGCTTTTAAATATAGTGAAAAATAGCAACAAAAAGAGGAGAGAAAAACTCCCCCAAAAATTGGATATACTCACAGCAAAAAGGAGGGCAAGTAGTCCAGTTAGCCCAGGCCAACACATCTAATGCAAAACAGGATGCAGACAAACCTCTCAACATGATGGACACTTCACAGGTGCAAGGTAAATTGCACACTAGTGGCGCGCATAGGGCGCTGTTCACACTTGTATGCGCATGGTGTCCAGCCAGCAACCTCTTACCACGCCCTTATTATTAGATTAGGCGGGTTACCCGGACACTACTCACTGCAGCACACAAGGGACAGAGACTCCACTATGCACGGCCTGTATTAAGAGGCCTGGCTGAACCCTGTATATTTTAAAAATAGTGATTTCCAGATTGTTTATTTAGCACATCATTTTTCAAACCGGATCAAGTGTCCTGAAAGAACAGTGAACATTTAAAAACACTTGTAAAATTTAATTTTACATAAAACACAAAAGCCCTAAATGTTTTCATACATTTCTTTATTGATAGTACAAGAAACTGGAATGGGAAATGTCATCAGAATCTTATTTGTGCAGTCTCAAGCTTTACGTTTGCAACTTCAAGTAATCATATTCATCATAGAACTAAGTACAGGAACAAATATTATTGTCCACAAAGTACCAATTTCTATAATTTTACTAACTTCTGGTGAGTCCTCTTTAAATATGCATAAATAGAAGAGAATGCATGAACATAGGAGCAGCTTCAATGCGAAGCACAAGAATGATATGAAATCGCTTGATCCTTTTGTTAGCATGTAAGGTAAATTGTTAATAGAATGGCAAGAAAAGCAGAACCACAGGACAGATATGTTTATAACGTTTGCACAGTATTGCCCCAAATGCCCAGCCTTCTGTAAACAGACGATGATCCATAGAATTTATTCTAACTACTCATATTAATCTTGGCAGCTTCTGTCTAATACTAAGGAATTGAACACTTACATATGCAAACAGATTCCTTCTTAAACAGTGCTGTCATATTGCTGACACTACATGGAAACAGGGAGCAGCTGGTGTCTGTCTTGGTGCATCATTGTAATTACAGGGTATTTCTAAAACGTCTGTCTTGTGGTAAGGATGCTCATTAACTTATGTCTTTTTAAACTTTGAAAATTGAAATTCTGCTTTCATAAATGAAATTAAAAGATTTTCTTCCCCACATTCCTCTCCAGAGACTAAAATCACTTTGTTGATCTTGAATGAATCGAATCATTTGCTATATGTAGTAAATGTGAGTGTTTCTGAATGCATCAACCTGCTGTGTTATTCATATTATATGTATAGAAGGATTTAGCTGATCTGGAATTAATGGGAACATTTTTCTTAACCCAATTTTTTGTTTTTCTTCGCTTTTCTTTTTTTCTCCTCGCCTTCCAAAATTCATAACTTTTTTACTTTTCCATTAACATATCGGTTTGAGGTCCCAAAAGCCGTATTGAATTACACCATTCATTTTACTATATTTTTTTGAATACCGGAAATCAATTCATGGTGGGGTGCAAATGAAACAAAAACAGCAATTATTTCTGGGATTTGTTTTCACGAGTCTCCCTTTGGGGTAACATGACCTGGTAACTTTGTTCTACAGGTCAGTATGGTTATTGTAATATCAAATTTAGATATTTCTTTGTTGGTTTATTACTTAAAAATATGTTTAAAAAAATAACAATAAAAATGTTAAATGAGGGCTTTTTTTGTAGCGTGAGCTGTTGGGGTTATTTATATACAAATTTGGGCTCCATGTGATCTTTTGATTTCTTTTTGTTTACACTTTTTGGGGGAAGTTGAACAAAAACAGCAAGTCTGCCATTTCGATTTTCTTGTCCATTTCGGAGTTCACTTAATGGGATAAATATTTTGATACTTTATTAATTCAGAGAATTACACATGTAGTGATACCAAACAAGTAATTTTTGTTCATTCATTATAATTCTCTATTAAGCTTTTGGGAAAAGGGGTTGAGTTCCTTTTTTTACATTGCTGATTTGTCACCTTGAGGACTTGATCGTGCAACCTACAGTACAGACCAAAAGTTTGGACACACCTTCTCATCTCTAGGACAACTATTAGGAGGAGACTTTGTGCAGCAGGCCTTCATGGTAAAATAGCTGCTAGGAAACTACTGCTAAGGACAGACAACAGTGGAAATCTGTGGTTTGGTCTGATGAGTCCAAATTTGAGATCTTTGGATCCATCCACCGCTTCTTTGTAGAAAAGGTGAACGGATGGACTCTACATGCCTGGTTCCCACCATGAAGCATGGAGGAGGAGGTGTGATGGTGTGGGGGTGCTTTGCTGGTGACACTGTTGGGGATTTATTCAAAATTGAAGGCATACAGAACCAGCATGGCTACCACAGCATCTTGCAGCGTCGTGCTATTCCACCTGGTTTGCGTTTAGTTGGGCCATAATTTATTTTTCAACAGGACAATAACCCCGAACACACCTACAGGTTATGTAAGGGCTATTTGACTAAGAATGAGAGTGGTGGGGTGCTATGCCAGATGACCTGGTCTCCACAGTCACCAGACCTGAACCCAATCGAGATGGTTTGGGGTGAGCTGGACCGCAGAGTGAAGGCAAAAGGGCCAAAAAGTGCTAAGCATCTCTGGGAACTCCTTAAAGACTGTTGGAAAACCATTTCCGGTGACTACCTCTTGAAGCTAATCAAGAGAATGCCAAGAGTGTGCAAAGTAGTAATAAAAGCAAAAGTTGTCTACTTTGAAGAGCCTATAATATAAGACATATTTTCAGTTGTTTCACGCTTAAGTATTTCATTCCACATGTTTTAATTCATAGTTTTGATGCCTTCAATGTGAATCTACAATTTTTAGAGTCATGAAAATAAAGAAAACTCTTTGAATGAGGAGGCGTGTCCAAACTTTTAGTCTGTACTGTACACTGCAATAATGTAGAAAATCTCCTATAAAGCCCAGCCATAGACATGGTTACATAACTGTTTAAACATCACAAACACATGGGCTTTAACGAAACCCCACAGCCATGAAAATTATTATTTTATTTTACTCTCTTATAGAGCACCATCATATTGTGCAGCGCCTTAAACCGGTGACGATGATTTTGAAATGTAAATACATGGCTAGAAATGTGATATAATACTGATTAAATTAATAACTTTGGTAAAGAAATCTGCTTTGTGGTTCTTCTTCAATCAAAATTTGAAATTTTAGGCTAGTTAGATTTTGGTGCAGTAGCTGAACTGTACATGGGTCTTCTCCTCCCTGTCTGTGATTCCCTAGTCCCTCTGCATGTCTCCAGTCTGTAAATGACCTGCATCCTCTATTTGAGATTCCAGCAGTGACCTGTCATTCACAGAGCTGAGATGGGTGGAGAGGCTGGAAATTATAGACAGGGTGTAATGATTATGGGTGCAAGTGGTCCCACTGAGGGGCACAACAGGTATTCACCAGAGCCTCTGATAGTGAGGATGGACTGGGCTGCTGGTAGCCACCAAGTGCCTCTCAGGGAGACTTAGTGCTGCGACAGCTAGTCCCAGGGGCGATGACACTCTCTGTTGCTTCACCATTGTAGGAAACCGTGCTGGGCAACTTTTTATTTTTGGAAATTGCGATTCAAATCTTAGTATTTGAATTTTAGTGGAACCACAAATTTCAGAAACCTTGACATAAAAGATGGCTCCACTCATCTCTACGGCTAAATATGCATTATTCAAGCAATGGGAGATAATGAATAAACCAATTGATACTTCTTATAGCAAGACACAGTATAATACTCAAACGTATAACTTGATGTTCTTAAACCCTAGTGCAAAATCTGTCACCATCCCCCATCTGCAATGTGTCAATTACAGTGAACCCGCTCCAAAATACAACTCTTTGAGATGATCACTCCCTTATCCAGAGCAGATTTCTCGTGACAGAATTTCAGTTCCATCATATATAATGCATACTGGACATCTCCTTTGAGAAGATAACTCAACTTGAAAAATGCTGATTGCTACAATTTTGGGTGATTTCATTGTATAATGCAATGTTTTTATCTGGCAATTGAGCTTTTGGGTAAAAAGAAGAAATTGCAAAAGCTTTCCGTCTTATCACAGGACTGATGAAGAATAAAAGTGTACTGCAGTGTAGGAAAATGGCTACTGACGATATTAATATAAAGTTTCTATTTAATAAATGCTTAAGTAACAGTCATGTACATTATTTGTTAGTCATTTGAGCAGAACCTATCTACTCTTGTAAATCAGCTATTTAATTGGCTTCTGGGTGTTACATGGGACAAGCAGGTGGGGGTCAGTCACATGGAATTATAGGAGTTTCCACATCAGTAAATGGACAAAGCGTGCATGTCATCATACAAATGTGGATCTGACTGTGATGAGGAAGAATAATTATCACTTTAGAGCAGGCACACCAAAGGTGACACATTATTTAAAAGGGTTTTACTGCTAATAAAGTTAATTTTAAAGTTCATTAAAATCAATAGAACTTGGAATAATAATAAGTTCCATAATTGGATGTGTTTAAAAAAAATGATCCTGTTCTGAGATAATCTTATATATGTGTCCCTGCTATGTGCTGTGTAATGATTGTGTCTGACCATACAGGGACATGGTTTGATCATACCATAGCTCCTGTGCTTGGCATGATGAAAAAGAGTATACTGGCCGAACAGCATGGGATCATAGTGGATTCTTTTTGTAAGGTAGAACATTTTCTTGCCGTTTTTTTAAAAAAATGTTTTACCTTAAAAGAATTATTTGCGATCATGTGCTGTAATGTCTCTATACTTTTTTACTTCCTCCCCGGGCCAGGATATTTGGTATGATCAGATCATGTCCCTGAATGGTGAAAAACAGACAGTACATAGCAGTGTCCTATATATAATATTATCTCAGCACAAGAACATTTTTTTAAACACATGAAGTTGTGAAACATCATTATGCCAAGAAATATTGATTAAAATGAACTCTGTTCATGGGATAATCCCTTTAAGGGGAATATAAAACTTCTTGGTTCCCTCTAATGTTTAATGGGGTGTTTCACTACTATGAACCTAATTACATATCTAGAGGAGAGGCTATTAATTTAAGATCGGTGGTAGTCAGACACCTGGAACCCTAACTGATCAACTGTTCTCTGCTATGGAAGCCAAGTGTATACATTTTGGAAATAAACAGCACAGCTACATCCAATATTTTATGACTACTTCAATGTACTGTAGATCAGCTTCTTTGCAATTAAATAGGATGCCCCAGAAGAAGCTGTGAGGTGAAACGCTGGGTTGGACTTGGGCTTGTGCAAGGCATGCTGCTGTTTTACTGATTTTAGACTGAATATGGATTTCACCCTTATGAGTGTATTGAATGAACCTTATTGGAATTTAGAGGTTGTAATTTTTTTTCAACTTTAATCTGAATGGAATCCTGAAAGGAAGTGAGTATGCAAAAGCGGATTCCATCAAACAAGTTTGTATAACTAGAATAAGTGAAAGATTGGAAAATGGTGCAAAACATGTCTGAGAGCATTTTCTTCAGTTGAAGAATAAAAAATCCTGATTACACATGGGAAGTTGCAGTGGAGTTTCATAAGACAACATAGAATTTTCAGGTGTTATATTTTAAAAATTGCTGTTTTGGAAAATAATCCCTCACCCCAACCTATCCCACACCCTTCTCCCCCATCTCTGTTCAAAATTCTGGTTGATATACTTTTATACATATAGAATAATGATTAGCTGGGGGGGGTCAATCTGGTTAATGACTTATTCTATAGATAAGTCATAAAACTTTTGAAATCAAGAACAGGGCTACGTATGACATCTCACATGTTTAAAGGGAACCAATCACCAGGATTTTCGTATATAACATAAAGCCACTGCTATACTGGCACTAGCAGGCTGATTCTCTACACACATGTAGTTTTCAGCTTGGATGTATAGGTTTTGAAATCCAAGAAAGTAAAGTTTATAAAATCATCTTGAGTGACAGCAGCTGAGGATCAGATAATATCTTGGGGGTATTCATAGTTATCCCCTCCCCCTGTTAGAATTAGCATAAGTATTATACAATCGATTTAATATTTAACTTGCAGAGCCTGTGCTAAGGTCATACCCATGTGACCAGAAGGGGAGGGGCCTCAGTCAACAGAAAAATGTTGCTTCCTGGTATCACCTTTGTTGGTTGAGGCCCCGCCCCTTCTGGTCACATGGGTATGACCTCAGCACAGGTTCTGCAAGTTAAATATTAAATCGATTGTATAATACTTATGCTAATGTCACTCAAGAAGCTGATGATTTAATAAACTTTACTTTCTTGGGTTTCAAAACCTAAACATCCGAGCTGACCAGTAAAGGTATGTATAGAATCAGCCTGATAGTGCCAGTATAGGACTGGTTTAAGGTTATAAATGAAAATCCTGGTGATTGGTGCACTTTAACTGATAGATAATTAAAAATGTTGAAAATGAACACCACCGAAATTATTTTTTTCCCTCCCAAATCCATCAGTAAATATCAGCAGGACAGGTTCTGTTCACACTTCACTTTGACATATGGCCGCAGGTTCAGACTATACAGGATCTATTTTCAACCCCTCTAGAGGATCTATAGTGACAATATAAAATGAATTGCAGAGGTTGACATAACCCTTAATGCCTCTCATAGAGAGTGATTGTGGTAATAACAGCAGTCTCTTTTTTTTGGGGGGGGGGCATATAGTGTATACTTTTTGTATTTTTCACCATTGAAAGCACTAATGCAATATGTGAATGAGAATCTATATGTTCCTACAAACATTGCACATTAGTTAGCTGTGGTAGAATACCATATTAAAAAGAACGCTGTGAAAATTCCTCCCAGACATGAAGCATACAGAAAATTCCCAAAAATGCAATACCCTTGTATTCTCTAATCCGTACCCCGACAATAAATCTTGAAATGTAACAGAAATATTGTTTCCTGGCTCAAAAAAACCCTGAGAAATCAAGTTGATGGGAAATACCAGTGTCATTATGAAGGTCATTGTAAAATCCTACAATGTTTTCTTTTAATAGATTTCCTGCATCTTTCCAGCTTTATGTTATTTTACTGACACCTACTGGTCAAGTTTGGTAATTTCCCTTTGCAGATATGGCATCTCTGAAAAGCAAAAATGTACTGCAAAGCTGCAGATGCCAATGCTGACAGGTGAAGGCTATGAGAACATGCAAAATGTCAGTGTGTACATAGTCTCATCTCCTTTTTCTCTCCGCAATGGCTGCACACCGCTATGTGATACTGTGTCTAGTGAGCGGCCGTTATACACATGAGCGTGAGATGAGAGCACTTCACCAGCATCGATATTTCTGTGTGGGAACATATTAAAAACTGGATGAGGTTAGGGTACCGGCTTAGCGTGAAGCATAAACATCTGGACGTGTGTCGCGCACCACAGTATGTATTCCTTTTTCTTATCTTTCGAAGTTGGCAGGTATGAGCTTGTAAGAACTAGGCAGTGCAGGACTGAGCAGTGTTTGTTGCCTTCTGCTGGAAGATCAGTGAAATACAACTACAAATGCTGCTTTGTTGATGCATATGTGGGACGTGGGTCTGTCAGTAGTCACCTGGTAGCACTAAAATGGCTATCACAGATAGACTTGGTGCAAGCCAAATCTCAGCTGTAGCTCTGCCTTCACCCTCTAACCCCTGTACAGGAATCTGGACTTATATAGAGACTCCAGATTTGGGTCCACAGAGTCAGCTGCTGGTCAATCTTGCATGATGGAATAAAGAATGATCTTCTTAAAGGGAACCTGTCAGTTGCAATACGCACCCAGAATCACGAGCAGTTCTGGGTGCATATTAGTAATCCCTGCCTAACCGTCCCTGTATATGTCATGGGCGGAGGAGGGGACGCTGCGCTCTCCCGCTGCTCGAGTCCGGCTGCTGCTGCTCGGTGGCTCGAGCGATGGGCTGGATCCCTGGGACTCAAGCGGCGTTCCTCGCCCGTGAGTGAAAAGGGGGTTTTGATGTGGGGATTTGATATTGTCCGTGACGCCACCAATGGTTGTGGTGAGATTGGTGACACCACCGCTGCTCTGTACGGGGATCCCGGGAGCGATGACAGGGAGCAGCCTGGATGTTAGTCCTCCCCTCCGTGGGTAGGGGGTTGGTTGTCCCGGGGCCGGTGATGGGGTAGGGATGGATGGCAGGCGGGTTACGGTGCCTGGCGAGGTGCAGGGTCACGGCGGCAGCGCTATGCCGCACGGCACGGTGGTACTCACTCAGCCAATGATGTACACAGAGTCTCCGGTAAAACAAACAGCTGGATGGACGGGTCTCACAGACGGCTGCGGTGTTGTCTCTCCCGGCAGGTTGATGGTGACTGCCTTTCCCTGCACCTATGTAGAATGTACGGTTCCAATGGGTTCCCACCGGTAACCCGCTCCCCAGCTTGAAGGTTGCCGAAGGAGCCCCTTTTGCCCGCAGGCTATGGCCCAGGGAACTTTAGCCTTGGCGGTGACTGTGTTTCCCTCTAACGGTTGGACTGTTGCCTTCTGTCGGGACTTGGCTGCTGGGAAACCCAGGAGGTTCCCTTCGCTAACGGATTTGACAAATTCACAGTGACTCCTAGCCTTGCCGGGGTCCGTAAGCCCCTGCCGGATGGTGCTGGCTTCTCTTTGCGTACCGCTCCGGTACCGCCGGGCCACCGCCCGTCCACGGTCCTTACGGCTAGCTCCAATAGGCCTCTCCTGCAGACGGTCACCACCGTCTGCCAACCTTGCTGTTCCGTCCGGGCCACACACCCGGACCAACTTCAGACTGCTCCTTTACCACTTTCCTTCCTCTCAATTTCACTTCCCTAACTCATCTGCACTCTTTTCCCGCCTCCAGGACTGTGAACTCCTCGGTGGGCGGGACCACCCACCTGGCCCACCTCCTTGTGTGAACATCAGCCCCTGGAGGGAGGCAACAAGGGTTTGTGTCTGACTTTGGTGTGCCTGACCGGGAGTGTGGGGTGTGTTGGTGTAGTGCTCGTGACGTCCTGGCTTGTCCAGGGCACCACATTCCCCCTTAGTAAAATGCAGACCGTCCGCGGGCTGCCCGTCCATCACCGGTTTTATTTTCACAACTGAAAAGATAAACGGTAAAACAGATTACAAGTATATTAACTTCTTCCCACATCGGGAGGCACATTCTTAACGTTACTAAACGGTGTCGGCTTCCGCTCTCTCCCACCCAAGCAACCTGGCCCTGATGCTGCCCCTAAGCAAACGGGCAGCACCCCTTGACCCCAGTCCAGCACAAGTTACCCGAGCGGGTTCTGTCCTTTTCAGGGGACCCACGTCCATGGGGAACCCCTGAAACCCCCCGGAGGATCACCACCGGTTGCGGTAGTGGCGGGCCTGGGCCATCACTTCCCTCCAGGCCCATCCTCCAAATCAGCCTCTCCGGAGGCGGTAACGGTAAGCCATAAAACAATATTTTTATTTACAGACCACAAGTTCATGGTTGCCCTGCCAGTTCTTGGGCTTGTTTGTAGTAGTTTCTACGCATAATTTGTAAACAGTCCCCACGGGAACAACAGTGCCGGCAACGACCGGTGCAAATCAAGGTTTGTTAATCTGGTGACATCTTCGGTTATCATTCACTTATCATTCTTTAAAAACTTCCAAAACGGTACTTTCAACACACACTGGTGGTCCCAACGGGGACAACTTGCAACGGGACTCCGCTGCCATTACTCGGACTCTTCTGTTGAGGCGACCTCATCCTCTGCCACCAACATATCGAACATGCAGTGACAGGCCTGCTGTGAAAGGGGTGCCCGGTATCCGTTCCCACCGATGCGCGGGGTGTAATAAACCACCGGCTCCCCCTCGTAGCGGAGACGCTCACTCTTCTCTTCGGGTTCAGAGGTGGGCTCGGCACCGGGGCCAGAGTCGTTATCCTTTATCCCTGCGCCAGGTGGGTTGCCACCAGCTGCCGCAGTCTCCAGGCCTCCAGCATCCAGCACATCAGATCCTTCTGTAGTAGCACAGGATAGTAGGTCAGGTGGGTTCACGCTGAGGCGCCCCATAAGTAATGGTAAGGGCGATGCGTGGGTCGAGACTCGGCCGGGCCCCTCAGCCGCAGTGGCCGGTCCTGGTAGGACATAGGGACGTGGGTCACCTGTCGGCTCAGTCACATCTGTTCCCATCCCGTACATCGGGGCAGTCGCAATCAGCATTTCCACCTCATTGGTCCACTGCTCCATCATAAGGCATATTTGGTTCTGCTGGCGTTGGTTGAACTCAATTATTCTGGCCTTCACTCCACGGTCCCGGGCTCGGGCACAGCGCCTGGTGCCAGCCTGGCCGGGGCCTCTGATACATCTTCACTAAGGGGCCGCGATCTTGGCGGTTCCCACAGGGGTGATTCAGGCCGGCCCCGCGCGTCTGCAGCCAGTCGGTCCGCCGGGGCGGATTGGCAGGGTATCGCTACCGGTTGGACGGGTAGCGGGCCTAGTGGCGGGACAGCAGCAGCTAACACGGGTAGTGGGGGAGGAGGCAGGGCGAGCGGGTATGGACCGGGTCCCTCGGCCGCCATGACCGACCCACTAGGGGTACAGGGGCGTGGGTCACTCACCCTCCCTTCCAAATCCTCCTCCACCTCGCGTCTCCGCATAGCAGCCACCACGTCCGCCATGTCGGTCTCCCACTCCTCCAAGAGGAGCTGCATGTGGGCCTGCAGACAGTTACTCAGTGGGGCGGTCCGGTCCCTCAGCCCCGTCGCCGTGCCGGGCGCGGGGGCTTCATCGTTGGTAGTCGGACTGTGCATTTCGGCAATAAGGTTTTCCAGGAACCCGGTATCGCTGCAGAGTCCTAGCGTCCCTGCTTTTATAGCCGTGGGCTACATGCGGCCAGACGCCATCAGTCCCCCTTAGTCTCTTTCCGGCTCCTCCTCTACAGGGGCGGGGTTTTGGCCTTCGCGCCCCCACTGCTCGAGGAGACGCTCGAGCGGGAATCTTTCGCGCCCAAGATGGCGGCTTCTCAAATTTTCCGGCCGGACACCTCCGGCGGTAACAAGGCGCACCTCTACCAGACGGCAGAGCGGTAAGATCCTGTTCGTGACGCCAAGTTGTCGCGGGCGGAGGAGACGCAGTGCTCTCCCGCTGCTCGGGTCCGGCTGCTGCTGCTCGGTGGCTCGAGCGATGGGCCGGATCCCGGGGACTCGAGCGGCGTTCCTCGCCCGTGAGTGAAAAGGGGGTTTTGATTGTGGGGATTTTATATTGTCCGTGACGCCACCCACGGTTGTGGTGAGATTGGTGACACCACCGCTGCTCTGGACGGGGATCCCGAGAGCGATGACAGGGAGCAGCCTGGTTGTTAGTCCTCCCCTCCGTGGGTAGGGGGTTGGTTGTCCCGGGGCCCAGTGATGGGGTAGGGATGGATGGCAGGCGGGTTACGGGGCCTGGCGAGGTGCAGGGTCACGGGGGCAGCGCTATGCCGCACGGCACGGTGGTACTCACTCAGCCAATGATGTACACAGAGTCTCCGGTAAAACAGTTTGTGTCTGACTTTGGTGTGTCTGACCGGGAGTGTGGGGTATGTTGGTGTAGTGCTCGTGACGTCCTGGCTTGTCCAGGGCGCCACATATACACTAGCATAGATAAAGAGATCTTTAGAAAAAGTATTTCTAAAGATCTTTTACCGTAAGCTAATGAGCGATGGGACTAGTCCTCTGGGCATTGGTTCCCCTTTACAGTCGCCCCATTAGTATATTAGTACATCCCTAATGAATATGCAGTGTCACAGGATGATCTCACTCACCTCTCCGCCGCCATTGCGTCTGACGGGGGATTTCGGCTCAGTGCACATGACCCTGGAGTTTGCGTCATGCGCACTATGAAGCCGGGTGTACGCGTCCTGACTTCAAAATCAAGTAGTGTGCATGACCCAAACTCCAAGATCATGCGCACTGAGCCAAAATCCAGTGTCGGACGTGATGGCAGCGGAGAGGTGAGTGAGGACATCCTGTGACACTGCACAAATATTAGCATGTTATCACACCCACAGGGATGTACTAACATGCTAATGGGGGCGACTGGCTGGGGAACGGACGCCCAGGGGACTAGTGCCCTTGCTCATTAGCATAAGATAAAAGATCTTTAGAAATACTCTCTTTATCGATGCTAGTATTTACAGGGACGGTTAGGCAGGGATTAGCAATATGTACCCAGAACTGCTTGTGGTCCTGTGTTTATATTTGACCTAACAGGTTCCCTTTAAAGCCTAATCAGAACCAGGAGGTCCATGTAGGGACAAAATCATAAAGAAGGAGAGTAGTCAAAAAACAAGTTGAGGTCAAAATCAGAAATGCCCATTGGAAAAACAGGTAAGATACACAGAAGTTGAGACAAATGAAGGATTGTGAAAGCATTAGATGCATGATTAACTAAATATATGAAAGCTAAAGATATATCCGATAATTACATCAGCAACAAAAAAATAATAAATAAGGACCAAAAAAGAAAATCGCAAGGAACTCGGAAAAAACGATAAAGAAAGGCGATCAAATGTACATATGCAAATATTCTTTATTAAATCAAAATTAGTGAGGTGAAAATAAGCGGTATATATCCAAAGATAAATATAATGCAACTGGGTCAGAAGGGTACAACCAGGTATATAGATAGAAACCAAGACACAATACAAGCTGTGACACAAAGTTTGACCAATTTGCAATAATGTAAAAAAATAATAATGTCAAAATTGTTGTCTAATTTACAAAATGGACTAAGATGTCATTTCAGGGATTGTGTGCTGGTGTGTATTAAGCCAGTCACTGGAACTGTATCAAATAAAACCACCAAATGAAAATAAAGTGAAGGTACTGTATTACAAAAATCTATGGAGAAAAAGTATATAACTTGATAAATGCAGGACCTATCCACGCAGCACAACCAATGGAAAGGGAAGGGTTAAAACCAGTGCTGCGTGGATATGTGCAAGAAAAACATACATTAGTACATCTACATGTAAATCTTGTCACAAAAGCAATGTGTGAGATGTATAATGGAGACAGCGTGAAACCAGAAGCTGGCTGCACTGTACCTAGTTAGGAGGGGAAAAGCTGTACCTGATACAATGCAGGAGACTCAGAAGTAAGTGTCTACCATAAATCTTGCATGATGGACGAAAGAATGGTCTTAAAGCCTAATCAGAACCAGGAGTATGTTCACAAGGTCTTTTGCTTTTGTTCTTGGGTTGATATGCACATCTGACCAAAGCACGTTCATCGCTGGTACACAGAACCGTCTCCTTCCTGAGCGGTATAATGGCTGGACATTCCCATCCTGTTTGCACCCAAGGATGAACCAGACTTGTGCAAGTCCACAATTCTCCTCTTGAGATCTTGGCTAATTTCTTTTGACTTTCTCATGATGCTACACAAAGAAGCAGTGTGTTTCAGGTGTGCATTACAATACATCCGCAGGGGTGTCTCTAAAAAAGGACAGGCAACAAGCAGAAGAGACTTGTTGGGGTTAAAGAACACAAGGAATGGACATTAGACCAGTGAAAATCTGTGCTTTGGTCTGATGAGTCCAAATTTGAAATCTTTGGATTCAACCACCGTGTCTTTGTAGAAAAGGTGAACGGATGGACTCAACATGGCTGGCTCGCACTGTGAAGCATGGAGGAGGAGGTGTGATGGTGCTTTGCTGGTGACACTGTTGGTGATTTATTCAAAATTGAAGGCATACTAAACCAGCATGGCTACCACAGCATCTTGCAGCGGCGTGCTATTCCATCCGGTTTGCGTATAGTTGGACCATCATTTATTTTTCAACAGGACAATGACCCCAAACACACCTCCAGGCTGTGTAAGGGCTATTTGACTAAGAAGGAGAGTGATGGGATGCTACGCCAGATGACCTGGCCTCCACAGTTACCAGACCTGAACCCAATCGAGATGGTTTGGGGTGAGCTGGACCGCTGAGTGAAAGCAAAAGAGCCAACAAGTGCTAAGCATCTCTAGGAACTCCTTCAAGACTGTTGGAAAACCATTTCCGGTGACTACCTCTTGAAGTTCGTCAAGAGAATGCCAAGTGTGTACAAAGCAGTAATCAAACAAAAAGGTTATATGAACCTACCGATATACATTACTATAAGGTCTTGTGTTTTGCCCTAGGTCTCTATATTGCATCCTCCTCATCATTATATCTTGATGTCGTGTACTAAATATTGTTATATGCATTTTGATCTGTTTTCTTCCACTGATCTTTGCTTTTCTGCTTGTTTTTTCATATGTATAACACTGCAGTCAGACCGTCCGACCGGATGAAGGCCAATCGGTCGAAAAGTTGTCTAGGCGGACTCTCTGCTATTGTATAGCCCTATTTTTTCACGCAAATAAAAAAGAAAAAAAGATCAAGATTTACTGAACTTGTGTCCGTTTTTCTTTTCGGGAAATTATACAGTGTGTCGGGGTTTATTTTTCTTTCATTGTATCTCTATTACTCCTGAGCACCTGTTAACACTAGAACTACTGGACTTGTGACACCTATATAAAAATACATAGTGCAAAGTAGTCAAAATGACTACCAGTAGTTCTAGTGTTAAAGGTGATGCTAGGTCCTATCTTACTCTTAAGAATGGTCACAGAGCTGTTCTGAAGCCACTCCTTTGTTATTTTAGCTCTGTGCTTAGGGTCGTTGTCTTGTTGGAAGGTGAACCTTTGGCCAAGTCTGAGGTCCATAGGACTCTGGAAGAGGTTTTCTTACAGAATATCTATGTACTTGGCCACATTCATCCTTCAATTGAAACCGGTCGTCCTGCCCCTGCAGCTGAAAAACACCCCCATAGCATGCTGCCACCACCATGTTTCACTGTTGGGATTGTATTGTGCAGGTGATGAGCAATGCCTGGTTTTCTCCACACATACCCCTTAGAAAGAACTTTTTGGGGATCAATCTTCATCTCAACAGACCGGAGAATCTTACTTCTCATAGTATGGGAGTCCTTGAGGTGTTTTTTTGCAAACTCTTTGCGGTTTTCATTGCAATGAGGAGAGGCTTCCGTTGAGCCACTCTTCCATAAAGGCCTGACTGGTGGAGGGCTGCAGTGATAGTTGACTTTGTGGAACTTTCTCCCATCTCCCTAAAGCATGTCTGGAGCTCAGCCACAGTAATCTTGGGGTTCCTGTTTACCTCTCTCACCATGGCTCTTCTCCCACGATTGCTCACTCAGTTTGGCTGGACGGCCAGGTCTAGGAAGAGTTCAGGTGGTCCCAAACGTCTTCCATTTAAGGATTATGGAGGCTACTGTGCTCTTAGGAACCTTGAGTACTGCAGAAATTATTTTGTAATCTTGGCCGCGTGTGCCTTACCACAATTTTGTCTCTGAGCTCCTTGGGCAGTTTCGTTGACCTCATGATTCTCATTTGGTCTGATATACACTGTGAGCTGTGAGGTCTTATGTAAACAGGTGTGCGCCTTCCCAAATCAAGTCCTGTCAGTTTAATTAAACACAGCTGGACTCCAGTGAAGGAGTAGAACCATCTCAAGGAGGATCACAAGGAAATTAACAGCATGTGACTTAAATACGAGTGTGGGCAAAGGGTTTGAATACTTATGACCATGTGATATTTCAGTTTTTCTTTTTTAATAAATTTGCAAAAATGTCTACATTTCTGTTTTTTTTTCCCTGTCAAGATGGGGTGCAGTGTGTACATTAATGAAAAAAAATGAACTTTTTTAATTTACTAAATGGCTGCAATGAAACAGAGTGAAAAATGTAAAGGGGTCTGAATACTTTCCGTGCCCACTGTAGGTGGATTAATTACACAAGATACTTTTTCGAGCCTCCTTCCTTCAGAAGGCTTGATCACATATTCCGTCAGTTTCACAAAGCATGCTGCTTTTTTCCCATTAAAATTATAGATATTCTTCAGGAAACCAAGTGGAGTAAAAAACTGAAAACCTTTTGTATGGAGTGGAGACATCCACACCAGCTCCAAAATCCAATTTGTATATTTCCTTGAGCCTGTATCCAAATAAGCCTTTTGTGTCAATTCTCATGACTGTACTGGGAATATGTATAGAAATTAACATTTTACTGGTTCCTGAACCGGCAACCAGATGGCTAGGTTACCATAGGTGGGTGCGGTCAATTATACTTTTCCTTTTAACAATTTCACTATAGATATTAGCAGTCCGTCTAGCCATCATGAACTCTCTCGTCTAACTCACGACAACCAATTGGAATGTCATAAATCTGTTCTGTAATTTACTCACAAATTTGTTACTGGATCTTAGTACAACTTATTATGACATAATAATCATCACAGTACTTGAAACTGTCTAATTTTGCTTATTGTTTCTGTCTTACTCTTAGTAAAACTGAAATAAAATTCTGCAAATTCCATAAACTCTCAATGGCCCATTCATGCTGAGGGAAATGCTTTGTTTAAGAGTAACATTGAAAATTGATGGGTAGGTTAGATTACATGAAAAGTATGTGGGACAGCATATCTTTCATAGATGTTCAAAGTGAAAAAATGTATTATGAGTATTATAAATACTGCTCATGTAGAGATGCACGTTTCCAGTGATGGAAATCAGTAATATGATCATTGCCTATAACATAAATGATGTAACTTTATAACCACTTAAAGAAAAGGATCATGTCTCCTAATAAAGTCATAAGTCCATGTCTGTCCTTGAACTGTTAAGTGGGCTTTACACGCAAGGACATCGCTAACGAGATGTCGTTGGGGTCACGGAATTCGTGACGCACATCCGGCCTTGTTAACGACGTCATTGCGTGTGAAACGCACGAACGACCGTTAACAATCAAAATTACTCACCTAATCGTTGATCGTTGACACGTCGTTCTAATCCCAATTATCGTTGCTGTTGCAGGACGCATGTTGTTCGTCGTTCCTGCGGCAGCACACATCGCTACATGTGACACCGCAGGAACGAGGAACATCACCGTACCTGCAGCCACCCGCAATGAGGAAGGAAGGAGGTGGGCGGGATGTTCCGCCCGCTCATCTCTGTCCCTCCGCTTCTATTGGGCGGCCGCTTAGTGACACCGAACAAACCTCCCCCTTAGAAAGGAGCCAGTATGCCGGCCACAGCGACGTCGCTAGGCAGGTAAGTATGTGTGACGGCTCCTAGCGATGTTGTGCGCCACGGGCAGCAATTTGCCTGTGACGCACAACCGACAGGGGCGGGTGCTTTCCCCAGCGACATCGCTAGCGATGTCGCTACGTGTAAAACAGCCTTTACACTCATGTTTGAGAAAATTTGATGACAACCAATATATAAGTTTTTACAGCCTCTCACATTTTTGTAAATATTTTATTAGATCTTTTAATGGGACAACACTGAAGATATGACACTTTGGTACAAATGTAACATAGTGAGTGTACAGCTTGTATAACAGTGTAAATTTGTTGTGCCCTCTACATAACTCAACACACAGCCATTACTGTCAAAAACGCTGGCAACAAAAGTGAGTACATCCCTAAGTGGAAATGGCCAAATTGTGCCCAATTATCCATTTTTACACTCTGGTGTCATATACAGTGCCTTGCGAAAGTATTTGGCTCCCTTGAATTTCTCAACCTTTTCCCACATTTTAGGCTTCAAAACAAAGATAAAAAATGTTGATGGTGAAGAATCAACAACAAATTTCGTTTAACTTCACAATTGTGTCCCACTTGTTGATGCTTCACCATAAAAATTAAATTTTTTATCTTTATGTTTGACGCCTGAAATGTGGAAAAAGGTTGAAAAATTCAAGGGGGCCGAATACTTTTGCAAGGCACTGTAACTAATTAGTTTTACAGGGTCTTAGGTGTGAATGTGAAGCAGGTGTGTTACATTTGGTGTTATCACTCACACACTCTCATACTGGTTACTGGAAGTTTAATGTGGCAACTCATGGCAAATAATACTCTGAGGATCTGGAAAAAAAAAATTGTTGTTTTTGATAAATATATCCAAGTCTATAAGATGATTGTCAACACTCTGAAACTGAGCTGCAGCATAGTGGCCCAGAACATAAAGCGGTTTACTGTACTGTACTGTCAATGAAGTTGAGTGCACATACTCAGCATCATATCCAGAGGTTGGCCTTTCAAAATAGATGTATAAATGCTGCCAGCATTGCTGCAGAGGTTAAAGGAAACCTGTCACCACTCTTTTGGCGTATAAGCTGCGGCCACCACCACCGGGCTCTTTCAGCATACTAACATGTTGTATATAAGAGTCCAGGCCGCTGTGTAGAACGTAAAAAACACTTTACAATACTTATCTAACAGTCGTGCGGTGAGCCATATGGGCAACTCCGTTCTCCAGTGCCGGCGCCGCCTCTTTCGACCATCTTCGTCCTCCTTCTCTAGCCGCGGTGCATGACGCGTCCGACACACTCGCCGGCATTCAGGTCCTGGGCAGGCGCACTTTGATCTGCCCTGAGCAGGGCAGGATCGGCGAGTGTGTATGACGTAGACGCGTCGTGCACACAGGCTTTAGAAAGAGGACGAAGATGGCTGAAAGAGACGTAATAAAAGACTGAAATATGGAGACGCCCATATGGCCCACTGCACGACCGTTAGGTAAGTATTATAAAGTGTTTTTTATGTTCTCACAGCGGCCTGGGCTCTTATATACAGCATGTTAGAATGCTGTATATAAGAGCCTGGTGATGGTGACCGCAGCTTATACGCCAAACAAGTGGTGACAGGTTCCCTTTAAAGGGGTGGGAGGTTCAGCCTGTCAGTGCTCAGACCATATACTGCACATTGCATCAAATTGGCCTGCATGGAGGTCTCCCAGAAGGAAGTATCTTCTAAAGATGATGCACAAGAAAGCCATGTCCTGTGGTCTGATGAAACCAAAATAAACTTGTTTCAGATGGTAAAAGGCATGTGGGGAGGTAACCAGGTAAGGAGTACAAAGACAAGTGTGTGTTGCCTTCAGTGAAGCAACACACAATGGTGGTGGGAGTGTCATGGTTTGGGGCTGCATGAGTGCTGCAGACTGCGGGCAGCTACAGTTCATTGAGGGAACCATGAATGCCAAAATGCACTGTGACATACTGAAGCAGAGCATGATGTTCACTCTTTGGAACTGGGCTACAGGGCAGTATTCCAACATGATACAGACCCCAAACAAACCTCCAAGATGACCAAGCGATGCTAAAGAAAATGAGGTTAAAGGTGCTGGGCTGGCCAAGCAAGTCTCCAGACCTAAACCCTATTTAGCATCTGTGGGGTCTCCTCAAATGGAAGGTGGAAGAGCGCAGGTCTCTAACATCCACCAGCTTTGTGATGTCATCATGGAGGGTGGAAGAGGATCCAGCGGTTCCTGTGAAGGTCTAGTGAAAATAATGGTGTCCACACAAAATATTGACATTTGGGGCTCAAATTCCATCTTCCCTTAGGGGTGTACTGACTTGTGTTGCCAGCGGTTTGGACATTAATGGCTGTGTGTTGAGTTTAGAGGGCAACCAAAATTACACTGTTATACAAGCTGTACACTGACTACTATACATTGCATCAAAGTGTCATATCTTCAGTGTTGTCCCATGAAAAGAACTAATAAAAAATTACAAAAATGTGAGGGGTGTACTCACTTTTGTGATGTACTGTACTTCATTAATAAAATTTAAAGTTATTGCTCTCGAAAAACAGCAAAATCCAGAAATAATTAGCCAAAGTAAAGCTAGCCACACTAGATCCTTAAAGGGGTTCTCAATTGAACATAATCATCAAGGTTTGATGGATAAAAGAAACATAGTCAAAGAAATGCATTTACGTATGCAGGCCTGTGGCTGACCACATTTCACATGGATCTTTCAAATACTTTAAATTAGGAGAGCTATAATCTATGGGTTTAGCAAAGTAAAATAACAAGTCTTCTAAAAATATTCCAGTAGTCATAGAACTGGAATGATAAAATGACATAAGCATAGTCTGAGATTAAAAAATACAAAATCATTATTTCATCTTATAAGGTATATTTATAGTACTATGATAGCCCTATGCCAATAGACCAAAAAGAATGTGGTATAACAGGGATCTATATAAAATGCCAGCATTCCTTTCACATTTTTTTCACAGGAAGAAAAGAAATTGGAGAATGCAATGTATATGTATGTGATGAGTGCATGGTGGTGTTCAAATCAGAAAGACTTGACCTATATTTATTTGTAATTTACTATTTGAAATACATATGAGTGGATCATTTCAAATTCGCCAGCTTAGCTGAATATATACCCCCAAATCTTATTTGCGTCAAATCTACTCTTTGAAATCGCATTACTGAAAAGTCTATAATTGACTGTATAATATATGTATATCAATCTGAGTTCTCCTAAGGCTTCCTTCACACATCTTTTTCCGGTACATGTGACGTCCGTTTTCACAAGTACCAGAGACACAGACACACGTATTAAAATCAATGGGTTTGCACACACGTCCAGCTTTTGACTCTGGTGACATGTCTGTTTTCTGCCAGCAGCACAGATGTCACACGGACCGCACACTGATGTGATCCATGTGACACGTACCGGAGGAAACATAGGTCACTTAAAAAAAATCTACATATATTATACTTACCTATTTCCGGCGCTGCTGTCTTTGCCACTGCTGTAGATTCCGGGTCCTGCTCATTATGGCTCATAAATATTCTCTGCACTAACCACGGACCCGGAAGCAACAGCAGCGCTGGGGACAGGTAAGTATACAATTTCGTGCTGTCTGTGTCCTATCCAGATGTCACACGGACACCACACTGATGCCATATGGATGGCACATGGAACTTCACAACGGACCGTGCAAAATGTTATTTTTTTGCACGGACGTGTAAAGGGTGCCTTTGCCCGTGTTATCCTCAATTTGAGTTTTTAAATGCAAACGCAACCTTATTAATCTACAAGTGACCTCACCATTTCTGGCTGGAGGAAATCAGTGGTATTTACTTGGCATGATGTAAGGACCTAATAGACCGAAAAACTAAACTTCTCTAAAAACAATATTTATTTATAAACGTTAAAATAGTTAAATCAAGCCATATCTCAAACTATCATATATAGCTATATCGGTCAGTGAGCACACACCAGGTCGTGCAGAGCTGAATACACTCTGATAGGGATATTAGTCTAGAAGGTGAGGGATAGCCCGATGTGATTTTACTTAGTGGTTTTAGGGATAACAATAAGGTATTAAGCTAGAGGCTAGGCTGCAATTCCTTAATCTCACCCCTTCCTGGCCGCGGAGGTTAATACAGTACACTGGTTAGTATTAGGTATTATTGTTGGTCATATGAGCAGTTCCCAATCGGAATTACTTATACACAAACTCCCTTTTAGAAATATATGAAAAAAAAAAGGGGGGGGGGTCTAAAAGTAGCTATTTGAGACTACTACTTAGTACAACCGACCAACAAATTATTTGTGGACCCGTAATTAATTAAGTCCCAGTTAGGTAAACTTATCTTGCTGGAGAGTGAACTCCCAGAAGAATCCTGACGTGTTTCCCCCACTTTGTTTGGGGTTCATCAGGGGATGTTACCACACTGTGAAAATTCACCAATTCCAGGTCACCTAAGTAAAGAGCACAATGCCAAATAAAACTAGATGTAATTAAGCTGCCATCCAAATGCCTAGTATTGCGCATATGGAAATCCAGTAGAGATAAAATATGTATTCCCCAGCTACATACCTTATAGTTTTTAGTGTTCTGTAAACAGATCCCTTTAAGATGTTGAAGAGAGTGATTTAAAGGTCCTCTTGTCCTGTGCCAAAGGGGACTTCAGCAACCCACCCTGTCAGTACGGGACTGAATAGGATCCGCACGTGTCTATTGCAGCTGATTGTTTTAAAGGCTGGGAGATTCCCGCCACTCCCCCTAGCCAGAAATTGAGTGCCATAACTATTTCACCTTTAACAACAAATTCTACCACCAACTCAGGGGCACAGCAATGGGGAGCCCTTGTGCCCCCACGTATGCTATGTTCCTGGGTTGGTGGAGGATAAGGAGTTCATTGGGGACGAGGATGTCATCTGCACCTTCTGGGGGCGTTATATAGATGACATCCTTGTCCTCTGGACAGGGGATGTTAAGTCCTTTGAAAATTTTGTGACACATCTGAATAATAACACGTTGGGTCTTAGGTTCACCTTTGAAGTCAGGGGAGAGAGGATGAATTTTTTGGATATATCCATCAATAAACACCAGGATGGTTCACTTGGGACAACGATATTTCGTAAACCAACTGCCACCAATTGCCTCCTTAGATGGGAAAGCTACCATCCCCCTGCGCTTCCAGAGGTATTCCACAGGGACAGTTTCTTCGTATAAGAAGGAACTGTTCCTCCCTGCGCGACTTCCACCATCAGGCAGAACAGCTTAAGGGAAGGTTCAGAGACAGGGGATACCCTAATGATGTTCTAAAGACAGCGTATGAAACTGCACGAGATACCAACAGGACAGACTTACTAGTACCTTGTACCAGGATAATGTCTGATTCCATCACCAGACTCATCGGATTATTTGATGATCAGAATGACCAAATTATGAATATCCTCAGACGTCACTGGGACATTTTGGGGGCAGATCCAGATATTAGAGATTTTGTCACACCAAATCCAAGTGTCACCTATAGGAGAGGGAGAACTATTAAAGACCATGTAGTCCATAGCCATTTCCTCCCAAAAAAACCCAATTGGCACGTGGCTTGATCGTAAACCTGTAGGTACGTTCAAATGCGGTTCTTGTAGTTTTTGCCCCTATATTGACCAGAATAAGACCTTTTCCAATTTGCATACAGGGAGAGTATTTCAAATTAAGGATTTTGCTAATTGTCGAACGGAGGGGGTAGTGTATAGATGTACTTGTGCATGCCCCCTCAGTTATATAGACAAGATGAAGCGACAAATCCAGGTACGAATAGGAGAACATCTGGGGGATATTTCCCATAAATGCGATACACCGGTAGCTAGACAAGTAGTCGAACAACACCAGGGAAATTTGAACTCAATCAGGTTTCAGGTGATAGAAGTGCCTAAACCGGTTAGAAAGGGTAACTGGGACCAGAAAATCTTGCAAAGGGAGGCAAGATGGACCTACCTCCTAGACACTGTTAATCCCAAAGGCCTCAATGAGATATTACATAGTCTTTTACTAGGCAATGTCCCACTAGCCAGATTCCTACTCCACACTGATGAGGGGCAAATACCCCGAAACGGCTGTCTGTGGATGGATACCATGTTTGGCATAGGTGGTCTCCTTGACTGGAGACTGCCCTTCCCGTGGTTGTTCCTTCCCGGTGAAAGACCTGGCTAGTTTCCTGCCAGCGTTGAGAAACATGTGATGGTGTCTCCGAAGGCCTTCTTGCTTTGAATATTTCCCGGGGGCATTGCTCTAGAATCACTGCGTTGAGAAACACGTGATGGTGTCTCCGCAGTGGTGGATGTTGATCTCCCTAAGGTCAACCATCCTTGCTCACATAGTCTTTTACTAGGCAATGTCCCACTAGCCAGATTCCTACTCCACACTGATGAGGGGCAAATACCCCGAAACGGCTGTCTGTGGATGGATACCATGTTTGGCATAGGTGGTCTCCTTGACTGGAGACTGCCCTTCCCGTGGTTGTTCCTTCCCGGTGAAAGACCTGGCTAGTTTCCTGCCAGCGTTGAGAAACATGTGATGGTGTCTCCGCAGGCCTTCTTGCTTTGAATATTTCCCAGGGGGCATTGCTCTAGAATCACTGCGTTGAGAAACACGTGATGGTGTCTCCGCAGTGGTGGATGTTGATCTCCCTAAGGTCAACCATCCTTGCTCTCAATGAGATATTAAGCTTCACGAGCTTTAAATAAAACTAGGCACCTAGAAGGCTGGTCTCAGAGCTAGTTTCTAATTCGTCACTATTTTTCTTCTGTTCAAGCCCCTTTGAAGAAACTAATTAATTATTTATGTATATGCCAGTTTATTGCGGATTCTTGTCTGCAAATAATCCTTATGTCATTTTGGCCTATATATTAATATAGTAGTAACCTTTACATTTCTAACCAGGGGCTGAAGGCGCTGATACTTTCTGCCAGGTTAAATACCTTTTTCCTAGTATGCGTACAATCGTACTCCTCTTTGAGGTTCCCTAATAAATCTGGAATTGTACCTGTGGCTAAGTCCCCCTATTTTTGAATTTTCCTCTAATCTATATATTTTCTCATACGCATCTGCATTTCAGGCTAGGCCCGCCTCGATTTGATACTGTGAGTACCCCTCACGTTTACGCAGTGCATAGAGAAGGTTCGCTTCTTTTGACCGATATCATACAAATTTACCATCAGTAAAGAACTGATGTGTACCTATATGGCTGGCGGTTTGCATTTTAATATACACCCTCATATGACTGGGTTATGCTTTTCCACCATTTTTTGAACGCGCCTTCGATATACATCCTCATGTGCGTTCTTATATTAATACATATTCTAAATTGTGGAACGCATCTGCGTCCCTTCGACAGGAGGAGTGTATGGTCATGCATGGGACTGCCCTCCCTCTTCTCTCAGCCTGCAACGTCACATCCCTGGGCGGACCTAGGACGAGTGACAGAGTGGGCTGCCTTTGTACTGCTGTCTATGAGGATATGCGTAAATTCGGATTCGCATACGACTGCGTAACGATCTTAACCCCCGTAGGTCTGAACGCAATTGCGACCGGCACCTTATGTGCGTTCTCTAAGTATAACGTTTAAGCTGTGGAACGCATTTGCGCTCCACAGTGACAGCTCACATCCGGATATGCGCACATCAGTTTACAGGGGAGTGTATTGTCACTCTTGGGGCCTGCCCCTTCCTCCCTCGTGGCTCTGTGATGTTGTATCTGGGGGCGGACCAGGAATGAGTGATGCAGCAGTTTGAGCCTGCATACAGTTAGGTCCAGAAATATTTGGACAGTGACACAAGTTTTGTTATTTTAGCTGTTTACAAAAACATGTTCAGAAATACAATTATATATATAATATGGGCTGAAAGTGCACACTCCCAGCTACAATATGAGAGTTTTCACATCCAAATCGGAGAAAGGGTTTAGGAATCATAGCTCTGTAATGCATAGCCTCCTCTTTTTCAAGGGACCAAAAGTAATTGGACAAGGGACTCTAAGGGCTGCAATTAACTCTGAAGGCGTCTCCCTCGTTAACCTGTAATCAATGAAGTAGTTAAAAGGTCTGGGGTTGATTACAGGTGTGTGGTTTTGCATTTGGAAGCTGTTGCTGTGACCAGACAACATGCGGTCTAAGGAACTCTCAATTGAGGTGAAGCAGAACATCCTGAGGCTGAAAAAAAGAAAAAATCCATCAGAGAGATAGCAGACATGCTTGGAGTAGCAAAATCAACAGTCGAGTAAATTCTGAGAAAAAAGGAATTGACTGGTGAGCTTGGGAACTCAAAAAGGCCTGGGCGTCCACGGATGACAACAGTGGTGGATGATCGCCGCATACTTTCTTTGGTGAAGAAGAACCCGTTCACAACATCAACTGAAGTCCAGAACACTCTCAGTGAAGTAGGTGTATCTGTCTCTAAGTCAACAGTAAAGAGAAGACTCCATGAAAGTAAATACAAAGGGTTCACATCTAGATGCAAACCATTCATCAATTCCAAAAATAGACAGGCCAGAGTTAAATTTGCTGAAAAACACCTCATGAAGCCAGCTCAGTTCTGGAAAAGTATTCTATGGACAGATGAGACAAAGATCAACCTGTACCAGAATGATGGGAAGAAAAAAGTTTGGAGAAGAAAGGGAACGGCACATGATCCAAGGCACACCACATCCTCTGTAAAACATGGTGGAGGCAACGTGATGGCATAGGCATGCATGGCTTTCAATGGCACTGGGTCACTTGTGTTTATTGATGACATAACAGCAGACAAGAGTAGCCAGATGAATTCTGAAGTGTATCGGGATATACTTTCAACCCAGATTCAGCCAAATGCCGCAAAGTTGATCGGTCGGCGCTTCATAGTACAGATGGACAATGACCCCAAGCATACAGCCAAAGCTACCCAGGAGTTCATGAGTGCAAAAAAGTGGAACATTCTGCAATGGCCAAGTCAATCACCAGATCTTAACCCAATTGAGCATGCATTTCACTTGCTCAAATCCAGACTTAAGACGGAAAGACCCACAAACAAGCAAGACCTGAAGGCTGCGGCTGTAAAGGCCTGGCAAAGCATTAAGAAGGAGGAAACCCAGCGTTTGGTGATGTCCATGGGTTCCAGACTTAAGGCAGTGATTGCCTCCAAAGGATTCGCAACAAAGTATTGAAAATAAAAATATTTTGTTTGGGTTTGGTTTATTTGTCCAATTACTTTTGACCTCCTAAAATGTGGAGTGTTTGTAAAGAAATGTGTACAATTCCTACAATTTCTATCAGATATTTTTGTTCAAACCTTCAAATTAAACGTTACAATCTGCACTTGAATTCTGTTGTAGAGGTTTCATTTCAAATCCAATGTGGTGGCATGCAGAGCCCAACTCGCGAAAATTGTGTCACTGTCCAAATATTTCTGGACCTAACTGTATCTAGGTATGGAGTGGGCGTGTGTATTTTTCCTGAGTTCGCAACGTCATGTAGATGGGCGGGCTGAGGACAAGCAGTGCCTTGTACAACGCACCGCTTATAGCGCTACAGATTTAGCGCATGCGCACTGCATGGCACTCAATTTCTGGCTAGGGTGGAGTGGCGGGAATCTCCCAGCCTTTAAAACGATCAGCTGCAATAGACACGTGCGGATCCTATTCAGCCCCGTTCTGACAGGGTGGGTTGCTGAAGTCGCCTTTGGCACAGGACAAGAGGACCTTTAAATCACTCTCCAATATCTTAAAGGGATCGATTTACAGGACACTAAAAACTATAAGGATTCTCTACTGGATTTGGATATGCGCAATACTAGGCATTTGGATGGCAGCTTAATTACATCTAGTTTAATTTGACCTGGAATTGGTGAATTTTCACGGTGTGGTAACATCCCCTGATGAACCCCAAACAAGGTGGGGGAAACGCGTCGGGTCCTTCTGGGAGTTCACTCTCCAGAAAGATAAGTTTACCTAACTGGGACTTAATTACGGGTCCACAAATAATTTGTTGGCCGGTTGTACTAAGTAGTAGTCTCAAATAGCTACTTTTAGACCCCCCCCCCTTTTTTTCATATATTTCTAAAAGGGAGTTTGTGTATAAGTAATTCCGATTGGGAACTGCTCTTATGACCAACAAAAATACCTAATACCAACCAGTAGAGATGAGCGAACCGGTCGCGGTTCGGCTCGAGGTCGGTTCGCCGAACGGAGGTCCCGTTCGAGTTCGGTTCGTCGAACGTTCGACGAACCGAACTCGAACTGCATAGGAAACAATGGCAGGCAATCACAAACACATAAAAACACCTAGAAAACACCCTCAAAAAATGTCCAAAAGGTGATAAACAACTCACAACACAACACAAACACATGGGAAAGTGACAAGGACATATACTCATGCGAAAACAAAAGAGCTGGACAAGGAAAAAGAGGAGGAGACACAGATATATGAGTATATGCAAGGAAACGTCGATGCCATTACTGTACAACTTGAGCCCTGCTCATTTTAGGCTTCCAATCTGGATAAATTGCCTGAGCTTGCCACGTACGCCTTAGGGATCTTGTCGTGTCCTGCAGCCAGTGTTCTCTCGGAACCTGTCTTCAGTGCTTCTGGGGGTCTGCTGGCAGATAAGCACACGTGTCTGTCCACTGACAATGTGGACATGGCTCTCAGAGGACTTTTCTTCCCCTGGGTCAGCCAGGGGAGGCGAAAGGCACGCGTATTTTTGAGAGTGCTTCATGCAAAGCATCGGTTTCATTTTGAAAAGGGGGATCAAGTGATGCCAGTCAAGTGGGGTGTGTGTGGCCCAATTAGTGGAAACGAGGGAGACTGTGGTTGGAGTCCCCTCGCTGTGTTTTACATGATTTTCGAAGGGCATGACATGCCTAGGAGGTTGAGTTTCATCATCTGCAACTTGTTGGCAACAGAAAGGCTGCCTTTACACCCTTTTGAGACCGAGGATTTTCGAGACCTTATGCCCATTGCAGTGCCCCAAGAGCCGATGGCCAGTCGTCACTCCTTCTCCAAGAAAGGCGTGCCCGCGCTACCACAGCAGGTCGCACACAACCTCACCGATTCCTTGAGAAACTCTGTGTGTGACAGGGTGCATTTCACCAGAGATACTTGGACCAGTAAGCATGGATAGGAGAGTTACATGTTGCTGACTGGGCACTGGGTAACTATGGTGAGAGATGGAGAAGGGTTTGCTGTACAAGTCTTGCGTCCCCACGACTTGTGTGTCAATCCTTCCTCTGTATGTACAAGTTCCTCCACTGCTTCTGCCTCCTTAACCTCGTGTGGGTCCTCCACCTCGGCCCAAACCCTGTGTGGTCAGGCCACCCTTCCTTGTAACTGCGCCCAAGGAATCCCACACACCTCCTTACTATGCTGGCAGCAGAGCTCAAGGCCATCAGGCGGTCAAATGTTTACTTTGAAATGTAGGGGAAATGTGAGACACCGCTGAGGAATTGTGGACGGTTAGCTCTGGAGAGTGAGACCGAGTTTCATCAAATGGTTGTCTCCACTCAACCAGCAGCCAGGGAAGGTCGGGTGTGACAATGATGCAAACCAGTCTGCGACCCTTCTTCAGGGCCATGTGACACACGTGCCTTGTATGGCTCACGTGTTGAACCTGGTTGTCCAGCAATTTTTAAAACACTATCCCGGCCTACATGGCCTTCTGCAGAGGGCACGGTGTAACGCCTGCCTGGATCGACACACTCAGATGGGCTGTAAAGGATAGGCTAGAGGCAAGCCACTCACCAAGCTGGACACCCAGAACCCTGAAACACTTTAACCCCTATACAGTGATTTGGAATTACACAGGGCCCAAGTTGATCAATACCTGTGGAAGGCTGCAGTTCCAGAGAATAGTAGTCATGCAGGGTCAAAAACATTAATTGTGGAAGAGGAACAGAATGGGATGGCCAGGACTTAATCAGAAAACAAGCAGAGGTGAAATGTGGATCGGCCAACGAGGTACATAAACAGCAAGCAGGAAACGTAGTCAGGTAACAAGCACACAAACTCATAAAACTGAACTGGGGGTAACACTAACCAGAGGTTCATAGCTTTGTCTGGCAGTGGTCTGCAGACAGGAGGGGCCTAAAAAAGGGTGTGGTGTCTTCCCATTGGTTGTAGCTGAATGATGGTACTTCATCTGTGAGATACCCACCACCTACATTCAGCCTGTGGTTCTGTATCTGTCAAGGTAACGCAACCCAGTGGGTGACCATAACCTGCGTCCACCTGCGCCGCAGGCATCGACTCCTTTCCCATCATCAGCACTATGCACGAAAGGAACACTTTGTCACCTGGCGACCGGAGTACAAATTGATTGAGTGGACTACGTTGGTGACTTAACAGCCGTGTGCGGCAATGATGCAAACCTGTCTGCGGCCCTTCGTCAGGGCAATGTGACACACGTGCCTTGTATGGCTCACGTGTTGAATCTGATTCTCCAGCAATTTTTAAAATACCATCCCGGCCTACATGGCCTTGTGCAGCGGGCACGCTGCTATGTGCTCACTTTCATCCTTCGCACCCAGCAGCTCAACAACTTTCATCGCTCCTGAAGTCTTAGGGTCTGGCGGTTAAACGCCTGAAATGCGATGTTCCGACACGCAGGAATTTGAATCTGCACATGTTTCAGCGTCTGTGGCAGCACCGCAGAGCCCTGCTGAAATACGGTATGACGTATACCCTGGGCTAACTTGATCCAGAGGTGGTGCAGATCACGCTGCTGGAGTGGTGTTAGATCAAGGACCTATGCACCCTTCTACACAGTTTACAAATATCGACGAAGATCTTTAGCACTGGCGATGCCATTCTCAGCGTGACAATTCTGGTCATCTATAAGATGGAGCACACTGTATGCATTATTCGGAGTCAGGTGTTGGTCCAAGAGGAAGGGGAGGAAGTACAGGAGGAGTCATATGCAGAAGGGATAATAAGATCTACAAGGTCCAGACGGTGAGCGGCACCTAGGCGGAAGTCAAGGGACGGTGGGGGAGAGGGATTAACAAGGGCGCATAGTATCTGCAAAAATTGTTGAGGAAGGTGCAGGAGCCCATGAAGAAATGGAGGAAGAACTGGCGATGGGCATGGAAGACTCAGCAGATGAGTGAGAGCTTGCTCACATTTCGGTTGTGCAAGGTTGTGGGGAGAGGGCAGAGGAAGGAGCCACGATTCTCACCTCTCTGCCACCAACACACCAAGGACTTGGTCCTCCTGGATGCACAAGACACATGAGTGCCTTCTTGCTGCACTACCTACAACATGACCCTCGGATTGTACGAATTCGAAGTAATGCTAACTACTGGGTTGCCACACTGTTAGATCCCTGGTACAAGACAAAATTTGGCGAAATAATTCCTGCCATAGAGAGGGACGCACGTATACAGGATTATCTGCAGAAGGTGGTACGGATTCTTAGATCTGCTTTTCCAGTAAACACCAGTGCTGCACAGAGTCAATCTCAACGCTTTGTCATGGATAGGAGGAAATGGTCTTTTACTTGTCCACATCTGAGGGACCGAGGGCTGGCTGCTGGGCTGAGATGGCATTGAGTACGGTGTCCCTGCAGAGTTGCACTTTTGGTCATATACAAAATGAGTTGAAAAAGGACAGATGCTGGTGGAAAGGGGAACAGGTGTGTTGGAAAGGGGAAAAAAGTTTTTGTCCGTGGGTTTGGTGGTTAAGCAAAAGTAACATTTGCTGAAGAAACACCATCTGTTACAGTGGGACTGGCAGATTTGGATAAGGTGGTATATACTATGTTACCGCTATATAACGAAAATTAATAAGAAAAGAAAGAGAAAGGTATATATCCCCATCAGCAGTCAGTGTCCACCGTGCTCCCAGATGGAAAAGGAGAGGTTGGCAACTGGAAGGTTAGGTGGAGGATACAGATCTGTGTGGCTATGAAACTAATAGTTGCCTGAACCGAGTTAGACGCCACTCGGATCTTGAGACTGGGAGCCATGTTAGCGTCACAGGGTCCACACGCCCACCCAGCCCAGGAACTCCCTGTTAACATCACAGGGGCCATTCAGTACACTGACCGTGTGCATTGGGGCCACACCTGTGGACAGCAGGCGCATCAGCAGCCGCAGGCTTGTTAATGCCACTGGGCTGCACAAGCAGGACTTGTAGGACAGGAGCTGGTCTTAACCGTTCTGCTTTACCAACTGTGGTGGCGGCCTGCATCGACGCCCTATCCCTGCCTACCTCTGGCCTAAAGCTGCAATGGGTTCAACACATGGAGGTGTGCTCTTTCGGAGCATAATAGAAGACTGCGCACCTCCTTGTTGGCTCCAGCCCGTTTTATAACCTGGGTCCGCCCCAAACCAGGGTGGACCACAATGCACCTCCTGGAGACAAAAGCAGAGTGACACGTCATGAGTGGCATAACTAGCGTCCTATTTGGAACCGCAACTTCAATAATGACCTCATGGCTGCCACGACACAAACACCTCACCAGTCATCGTCTGACCATCAATAATGAGGTGACAAGTCATAGGGGCGGGCCTCTGCAAGCCATTTGGGAGTGGCCTGGCCACATCGTCAGGACACCTGATGCCCTGTGGTCTATATGGGCCCCCCACATCAGGGGCAGTGCCAAAGAGTTCATTACCGGACCTAGTCTCTGATGTAGTAAGTGCCTGAGCATGGTCAGTTGCATGAAATACAGTCTCTGAAAAAAGACTATCAGCTTTAGCATGGTGTCTAGGCACAAAACAGGACTTAGACCCGGCACGGAATGCAAGTACCTGTGCAAAGAGGCTTTTCGCACTAAGTGTGGGAGCATGCGCTGTATCCCGAAATGAAGACTTAGCCTCAGGAATGGCACAGTCAGGCTGAGCATACTCACTAGGCGAAACACTGTAGTTAGGCTGCAGCTGGGGTAAATCGGCACACACATGCGCACTAGCTGCCTCTCCACACTTACACGTGGAGGAGAAATTTCTCTTCGGGTGTGGACTTGGAGATGCTGTCTATGAACAGAAGGAAAAGCTAAAGGAAGCCTCACTTTCTATCCCTCCGAATTATCAAATGCAGCAATGAATTCCCTGAGTTTGCTATAACATTAGCGTAGCAAAATGTGCATGAGGGTGTCATGCAGAGGTGCTAGAAATAGCTTGGCACCAGTGGGACAATAATGAAATACAACAGCCAGTTCTATGATGCCACTAAATGGCAGCATTTTTTGCTATCATTATAGCTTATTAAAAACAGGGCAGGTGGGTGTCATGCAGAGGTGCTGCACATAGATTTGCACCAGTGGGGCACTAATGGAGTACAACAGCCACTTCTTGTATGCCACTAAGTTTACTCAATTTTTGGTATTATAATGTCTTAGTAAGTAACAATGAGTTTGAGTGTGCAATGCAGGCAGAGGTGCTGCAAATATCTTTGCACTTGTGGGACGATACAGAAGTCCAACAGCCACTTTTATGATGCCACTAAGTTCACTCAGTGTTTGCTAGTATAATGGCTTAGTAACAATGAGTTTGAGTGTGCAAAGGGCAGGAGGGTACAGTGGCAGGGTTGTGGGTCTCTGGGTAGAGGAAAGGAAGCCTGCCTTTCTATCCCTCCTAATGGGGAAATGCAGCGAGGAAATCCCTGACCTTAGCTACACAGACGCTGTCATCTTGTGTAGCTGTTAAACTCTGTTTTCAGGACCTGTCACCTATGGCTCTGACCCTGTGTATGGAGCGTATACAGCAGTATCGGGCGATAGGAGCTGCGCCAGTGATGTCTGACACCAAGGACGCACAAGGCAGATAATGGCGTGCTGGAGGAAAATGTCCGGTTTTATAATGCAGGGACATGTGACATGGACATCCTATCACACATGCCATTGCTTCACTGGCTAAAAGTCCACTTAGCTGTGTGTGTGTCTGGGATTGGCTGACATGCTGGCCCGCCCAACTACACGCGCGCGCTTAGGGAACGAAGACAAGGAAAAAAAAAATGGCAGCAGTGATCTGAATGCGCTGTTCCCACACACTATACACTGAAATGTCATAATAGTGTGAGTCACAGAGTGACTTACACTATTACAGCGGAAAGCCAGCTAGGAATTAGCTGTTTTTTTTGCCACTAGAACCGTTCTCGAACGTATCTAGAACTATAGAGCTTTAGCAAAAAAGCTCGAGTTCTAGTTCGATCTAGAACAGCCCCAAAATCACTCGAGCCGCGAACTGGAGAACCTCGAACCGCGCTCAACTCTACTAACCAGTGTACTGACTATTAGAGTTGAGCGCGGTTTGAGGTTCTCCAGTTCGCGGCTCGAGTGATTTTGGGGCTGTTCTAGATCGAACTAGAACTCGAGCTTTTTTGCTAAAGCTCTATAGTTCTAGATACGTTCGAGAACGGTTCTAGCGGCAAAAAAAAAACAGCTAATTCCTAGCTGGCTTTCCGCTGTAATAGTGTAAGTCACTCTGTGACTCACACTATTATGACAGTTCAGTGTATAGTGTGCGGGAACAGAGCATTCAGATCACTGCTGTGCCACTTTTTTTTTTTTTCCTCATTGTTACTAAGCCATTATACTAGCAAACACTGAGTGTACTTAGTGGCATCCTAAACGTGGCTGTTGGACTGCTGTATCGTCCCACAAGTGCAAAGATATTTGCAGCACCTCTGCCTGCATTTCACACTCAAACTCATTGTTACTAAGCCATTATACTAGCAATTTATGCTGCCAGTTTAAGGGCCGCAGTTGCATTGTCAGGGATAACTATTCTTTATTATTCTGCTGTTAATAAAGCTAGACCACCGCTGCAATCTACACCACCTCTCAATTTTTACTACGACATTTTCAGTGCACAATCTTGTCGCAATCAACATGAGTGGCAAAATGACAGATGCTGGTGGAAAGGGGAAGAGGCGTGTTGGAAAAGGAAAAAAAGGGTTTGTCCGTGGGGAAGGTGGCAAAGCTCCATTAATATCTGCTGAAGATAGACCATCTACCAGCAAAAGTAAGATGTCTACTACTTACCGTGGACAATCCGATGTGCTCCCTTTTTTACGGACACGAACAAAGGTAGATGATGGCCAAAAAAGGAAAATGCTTGAATAGATCTCAAGTGGTCCAACAAGTGCCCTCTCAGCCACCTCAACTACCGCATCCAAAAAACACCAGTCCTCTGAGTTGTCATCCCAATCAAACTTGCTTTCTCCCAGCTCTGAAGTCTCCATCAGCCCTGCACAGTATGGTGGAACTGAGATGGCTGAGTCTGCAGAGCTGTTCAGTCACACTATAGCCTGGGAATCAGAGGTCTGCTCCCAAGCTACAGTGAGTACAGACCAGGAAATGGTCTGCAGTGATGCCCAGAACCTTTGTGACTCTGATTCAGGCCGTGAGGTCCAAGTTTCTGAGCATAATGTTGACCCTTTGTCACAAACTGTAACACCTGTGGTTATAGACAATGAGGAACATACTGATGACGATGAGACGCAGATACCAGATTGTGATGACAAGTTAAATATTCGGTCAGGGCAAGAAGAGGCTCGGTCTGAGGGGGAGGGGAGTGCAAACACAACAATTGATGAGGAAGTTCTAGATCCCACCTACTGTCAACCCACAGTCAGGCACTCGAGGAGGTCAACAGAGGCAGTGGAGGAGGATGCAACCGACGACGAAGTTACCTTGCGCCTTCCTGGACAGAGTCGGAGCACTGGTAGCACGTCTACAACTGCATCATCAGCCACCACTCTGCCTCTGAGCACTAGTCGGGGGGGGCTCAGCAGGTCGCATGCCCTCTAAGCCTTGCCTAGCCTGGTCCTTTTTTGACATAGAAAAAGATCGCCCAAATTATGTGATGTGTAAAATTTGTCGTGATTCTGTTAGTAGAGGTCAAAACCTCAGCAGTTTGACAACTTCTTCCATGAATCGTCACATGAATAAATATCATATGTCCCAGTGGGAAGCTCACCGTGCTGCAATGCGGCCTAGCGGAGCGAACCATCCACCGCCTGCCCCTTCCAGTGCATCCGCGCGCTCTTCATCTTCTAGGACTGTGGGGACAGCTGTCACACCTGGTTTTCCACGCACAACTTCCACCACTGTAACCGCAACAGGAAGTTTGCTTGGTAGGTCGTCAGTTGGTTTGGAAGGGGAAACAAGTGAGTGTGTACAGCTCTCTCAGACATTGATAGCACCAACATTGGATGAAGGCAACATCATGTCTACGCCTGCACTTTCCTCACAAAGCTGCATTTTTCCAGGGACACCCTACTCAACACCGTCTACACACAGCAGCCAGATCTCTGTCCCTCAGATGTGGACAAATAAAAGGCCATTTCCTGCGACCCATGACAAAGCTAAGAGGTTGACTTTATCCCTCTGCAAGCTCTTGGCTACCGAAATGCTGCCTTTCCGCCTGGTGGACACACAGGATTTTAGAGACCTTATGTCTGTCGCTGTGCCCCAGTACCAGATGCCCACTCGCCACTACTTCTCTAAGAAAGGTGTGCCCGCGCTACACCAGCATGTCGCACACAACATCACCGCTTCCTTGAGAAACTGTGTGTCAACGGGTGCATTTCACCACTGATACTTGGACCAGTAAGCATGGACAGGGACGTTACATGTCGCTGACTGGGCACTGGGTAACTATGGTGATAGATGGTGAAGGGTCTGCTGCACAAGTCTTGCCGTCCCCACGACTTGTGTGTCAATCCTCTGTGTGTCCAAGTTCCGTCACTGCTTCTGCCTCCTCCACCTCATCTGGGTCCTCCACCTCCGCCCCAAGCCTGCCTGGTCAGGCCACCAGCGTTCTCACTGTGCAGAAGGAATCACGCACCCCTCATTACTATGCTGGCAGCAGAGCGCAACGTCATCAGGCGGTCTTTAGCTTGACATGTCTTGGGAATAAGAGTCACACAGATGAGGAGTTGTGGTCAGCTCTGCAGTCCGAGTTTAATAAATGGTTGTCTCCACTCAACCTGCAGCCTGGTAAGGCCGTGTGCGACAATGCTGCAAACCTGGGTGCGGCCCTTCGCCTGGGCAAGGTGACACACGTACCTTGTATGGCTCACGTGTTGAACCTTGTTGTCCAGCAATTTTTAACACACTATCCCGGCCTAGATGGCCTTCTGACCAGGGCACGAAAACTGTCTGCTCACTTCTGCCGTTCAAGCGCCGCAGCTGAGCGACTTGCATCGCTCCAGAAGTCTTTCGGCCTGCCGGTTCATCGCCTGAAATGCGATGTGCCGACACGCTGGAATTCGACTCTCCACATGTTACAGCGACTGTGGCAGCACCGCCGAGCCCTGGTGCAATACGTCATGACGTATAGCCTGGGCCAACGAGATGCAGAGGTGGGGCAGATCACCCTGATGGAGTGGTCTCAGATCAAGGACCTATGCACCCTTCTGCACAGTTTCGACATGGCGACGAATATGTTTAGCGCTGACAATGCCATTATCAGCATGATAATTCCAGTCATTTACATGCTGGAGCACACGCTAAACACTATTCGGAGTCAGTGGGTGGGACAACAGGAAGGGGAGGAACTACAAGAGGATTCATATGCGCAAGACACAACAACATCACCAAGGTCCAGACGTTCATCATCACCAACGCGGAGGCATGGGACCATGGGGGACAGGGATCAACAAGGGCGCATGGTAGCAGGCGAAATGTTGAGGAAGGTGCAGGAGAACATGAAGAAATGGAGGACGAACTGTCCATGGACATGGAAGACTCAGTGGATGAGGGAGACCTTGGTCAAATTTCAGTTGAAAGAGGTTGGGGGGAGATGTCAGAGGAAGAAAGAACGGTTAGCACCTCTATGCCACAAACACAGCGTGGACTTGGTCCGCATGGCTGCGCAAGACACATGAGTGCTTTCTTGCTGCACTACCTCCAACATGACCCTCGTATTGGCAAAATTAGAAGTGATGATGACTACTGGCTTGCCACACTATTAGATCCCCGGTACAAGTTCAAATTTTGTGACATAATTCCAGCCATAGAAAGGGACGCACGTATGCAGGAGTATCAGCAGAAGCTGTTACTCGATCTTAGCTCGGCTTTTCCACCAAACAACCGTGCAGGTGCAGGGAGTGAATCTCCCAGTTGTGACTTGCCAAACATGGGACGGTCTCGTCATCTTCAACAGTCTACCCGTACCAGTAGGACCGTATCTGGTGCTGGTAACAGCAATTTTATGGAATCTTTTCATAATTTTTTTAGACCCTCCTTTGCAAGGCCAACAGAGACAACAAGTCTAACACATAGTCAACGGCTGGAGAGGATGATACAGGAGTATCTCCAAATGAACATCGATGCCATGACTTTGCAAATGGAGCCTTACTCATTTTGGGCTTCAAATCTTGAAAAATGGCCAGAGCTCTCCACTTAAGCCTTGGAGATTTTGTCGTGTCCAGCTGCCAGCGTTGTCTCTGAACGTGTCTTCAGTGCTGCTGGGTGTGTGCTGACAGATAAGCGCACGCGTCTGTCCAGTAACAATGTGGACAGACTAACATTCATCAAAATGAACAAGTCATGGATCCACAAGGAATTTACTACCCCTGTGTCATCCTGGGGAGAGTAAATGCTTGTGGATTTGGAATGTGCTTGATGCAAATCAAAACATCCTGTTTGCAACTAGGGCACAAGTGCTGCCACTGAATGGGTGGGTGTGTGTGGGGCACAATTTTTGGAAAAAAGGGAGACTCCGCTTGGAGTAACCCTTGCTTGCTGTGTTTTTTAACAATGATCCAAGATGAACAGAGCTGGGATCAGGAAAGACTTTGCTACCTACCCTGGTGTCATCCTGGGGACAGTTAAGAATGGCGTATTTTTGAATGTGCTTGATGCAAATCTAGCTGTGAAGTGTACAACTGGGGCACAACTGCTGCCACTGAAGGGGTGGGTGTGTGTGGGGCCCAATTTTTGGAAAAAAGGGAGACTCCGCTTGGAGTCACCTTGCGGTGTTTTACATGATTTTAGAAGGGCGTGCCATGCCTATATCTGTGTCTCGTCCTCTTTTTCCTCGTTACGCTCTTTTGTTTTCCCATGAGAATTTGTTCTTGTCACTTTCCCATGTGTTTGTGTTGTGAGTTGTTTGTCACCTTTTGGACACCTTTGAGGGTGTTTTCTAGGTGTTTTTATGTGTTTGTGAATGCCTGCCATTGTTTCCTATGCGGTGCGAGTTCAGTTCGTCGAACGTTCGACGAACCGAACTCGAACGGGACCTCCGTTCGGCGAACCGACCTCGAGCCGAACCGCGACCGGTTCGCTCATCTCTACTGACTATGCACATTGTGTGACTGAACCACTCTGACTTCAGCACTAATTACACCCCTTTGGGCTATGGGTCAATTATTGGCACACAGTCTGTTATAGGGATCTTTAGGGATAGCCGACGCTGAGTGGGGGCGCCCAAAACCTTGTGGTGTATTAACCTCCGTTGCCAGGAAGGAGTGAGATTAGGAAATTGCAGCCTGGCCCCTAGCTTAATACCTTATTGTTATCCCTAAAACCACTAAGTAAAATCACATCGGGCTATCCCTCACCTTCTAGACTAATATCCCTATCAGAGTGTATTCAGCTCTGCACGACCTGGTGTGTGGTCACTGACCGATATAGCTATATATGATAGTTTGAGATATGGCTTGATTTAACTATTTTAACGTTTATAAATAAAAATTGTTTTTAAAGAAGTTAGTTTTTCTATTTGCAGATTTTTTCTCTACTTTGTTTATAAAATCTGGTGTCATGTAAGGACCTAATAATGGACTACTACAATAAGGAAGTGTACAAAAAAGCAAAAATATTTATTTTTAAAAAAATAACCACACCTTGTGAAGTTTACAGTTATGTTTAAATTTCTGGATTTTGGAGGGGGTTTTTTGGCTTAAAAAGAAGGGAATTTTGTTTACTTACCGTAAATTCCTTTTCTTCTAGCTCCAATTGGGAGACCCAGACAATTGGGTGTATAGCTACTGCCTCCGGAGGCCGCACAAAGTACTACACTTAAAAGTGTAAGGCCCCTCCCCTTCTGGCTATACACCCCCCCGTGGGAGCACGGGTCCCTCAGTTTTAGTGCAAAAGCAAGAAGGAGGAAAGCCAATAACTGTTTCAAAAACAAATTCAATCCGATAAACAATATCGGAGAACGTAACTTATCAACATGAACAACATGTGCACCCGAAAAACAAATACCCTAAGAAAAAACAGGGCGGGTGCTGGGTCTCCCAATTGGAGCTAGAAGAAAAGGAATTTACGGTAAGTAAACAAAATTCCCTTCTTCTTTTTCGCTCCTAATTGGGAGACCCAGACAATTGGGACGTCCAAAAGCAGTCCCTGGGTGGGTAAAAGAATACCTCGTGATCGGGCTGTCAGGCAGCCCTTTCTTACAGGTGGGCCACCGCCGCCTGCAGGACTTGTCTACCTAGGCTGGCATCCGCCGAAGCGTAGGTATGCACCTGATAATGCTTGGTAAAAGTGTGCAGACTCGACCAGGTAGCCGCCTGGCACACCTGCTGAGCCGTAGCCTGATGCCGTAATGCCCAGGACGCACCCACGGCTCTGGTAGAATGGGCCTTCAGTCCAGAAGGAGTCGGAAGCCCAGCAGAACGGTAGGCGTGAAGAATTGGTTCCTTGATCCACCGCGCAAGGGTGGATTTGGAAGCTTGCGACCCTTTATGCTGACCAGCGACCAGGATAAAGAGTGCATCCGAACGGCGCAGAGGCGGCGTGCGGGAAATGTAGATCCTGAGTGCTCTCACCAGGTCCAACAGATGCAAACCCTTTTCAAATTGGTGAACTGGATGCGGACACAAAGATGGTAAAGTGATATCCTGATTGAGATAAAAGGAAGATACCACCTTGGGAAGAAACTCTGGAATTGGACGCAGTACTACCTTGTCTTGGTGAAACACCAGGAAGGGAGATTTGCAAGATAACGCCGCCAGCTCTGACACTCTCCGAAGAGACGTGACCGCCACCAGAAAAGCCACTTTCTGTGAAAGCCGAGAAAAGGAAATCTCCTTCATAGGCTCGAAAGGTGGCTTCTGGAGAGCAATTAGAACCTTGTTCAGATCCCAGGGTTCCAATGGCCGCTTGTAAGGGGGAACGATATGACAAACCCCTTGCAGGAACGTGCGTACCTTAGGAAGTCGCGCCAGGCGCTTCTGAAAGAATACGGATAGCGCAGAGACTTGTCCTTTAAGGGAGCTAAGCGACAAACCTTTTTCCAACCCAGACTGCAGGAAGGAAAGAAAAATAGGCAATGCAAATGGCCAGGGAGAAACTCCCTGAGCGGAGCACCAAGATAAGAATATCTTCCACGTTCTGTGGTAGATCTTGGCGGAGGATGGTTTCCTAGCCTGTCTCATGGTGGCAACAACATCATGAGATAAACCTGAGGTCCCTAGGATCCAGGACTCAATGGCCACACAGTCAGGTTCAGGGCCGCAGAATTCAGATGGAAAAACGGCCCTTGAGACAGCAAGTCTGGACGGCCTGGTAGCGCCCACGGTTGTCCTACCGTAAGATGCCACAGATCCGGGTACCACGACCTCCTTGGCCAGTCTGGAGCGACGAGAATGGCGCAACGGCAGTCGGACCTGATTTTGCGGAGCACTCTGGGCAACAATGCCAGAGGTGGAAACACATAAGGTAGTCGGAACTGCGACCAATCCTGAACTAAGGCGTCTGCCGCCAGAGCTCGGTGATCGTGAGACCGTGCCATGAAAACCGGGACCTTGTTGTTGTGCCGTGACGCCATCAGGTCGACGTCCGGCATCCCCCAGCGGCGACAGATCTCCTGAAACACGTCCGGGTGAAGGGACCATTCCCCTGCGTCCATGCCCTGGCGACTGAGAAAGTCTGCTTCCCAGTTTTCCACGCCTGGGATGTGAACTGCGGATATGGTGGATGCTGTGTTTTCCACCCACGTCAGAATCCGCCGGACTTCTTGAAAGGCTTGCCGACTGCGTGTTCCCCCTTGGTGGTTGATGTACGCCACCGCTGTGGAATTGTCCGACTGAATCCGGATCTGCTTGCCCTCCAGCCACTGTTGGAAGGCTCGCAGAGCAAGATAGACTGCTCTGATTTCCAGAACATTGATCTGAAGGGTGGACTCTCTCTGAGTCCACGTACCCTGAGCCCTGTGGTGAAGAAACACTGCTCCCCACCCTGATAGGCTCGCATCTGTCGTGACCACCGCCCAGGATGGGGGTAGGAACGACTTTCCTTTTGACAATGAGGTGGGAAGAAGCCACCATCGGAGAGAGTCCTTGGCTGCCTGAGAGAGGGAGACATCCCTGTCGAGGGACGTCGACTTCCCGTCCCATTGGCGGAGAATGTCCCATTGTAGAGGGCGCAGATGAAACTGCGCGAAAGGGACTGCTTCCATTGCTGCCACCATCTTCCCTAGGAAATGCATGAGGCGCCTCAAGGAGTGGGACTGGTTCTGCAGGAGAGATTGCACCCCTGTCTGCAGAGAGCACTGCTTGTCCAGTGGAAGCTTCACTATCGCTGAGAGAGTATGAAACTCCATGCCAAGATATGTTAGTGATTGGGTCGGGGTTAGATTTGACTTTGAAAAGTTGATAATCCACCCGAAACTCTGGAGAGTCTTCAGTGCCACGTCCAGACTGTGTTGGCATGCCTCTTGAGAGGGTGCCTTTATAAGTAGATCGTCCAAATACGGGATCACGGAGTGACCCTGCGAGTGCAGGACAGCTACTACTGCTGCCATGACCTTGGTGAAGACCCGAGGGGCTGTTGCCAGCCCGAAAGGTAACGCTACGAACTGCAGGTGTTCGCTTTCTATAACGAAGCGTAGAAAACGCTGATGCTCTGGCGCAATCGGCACGTGAAGATAAGCATCTTTGATGTCTATTGATGCTAAGAAATCTCCTTGAGACATTGAGGCTATGACGGAGCGTAGAGATTCCATCCGGAACCTCCTGGTTTTTACGTGTTTGTTGAGCAACTTTAGATCCAGGACGGGCCGAAAGGACCCGTCCTTCTTTGGCACCACAAACAGATTGGAGTAAAAACCGTGACCTTGTTCCTGAAGAGGAACGGAAGTCACCACTCCTTCCGCCTTTAGAGCGGCCACCGCCTGCAGCAGAGCATCGGCTCGGTCGGGCGGTGGGGAAGTTCTGAAGAAACGAGTTGGAGGACGAGAGCTGAACTCTATCCTGTACCCGTGAGACAGAATGTCCTTCACCCAACGGTCTTTGACCTGTGACAGCCAAATGTCGCCAAAGCGGGAGAGCCTGCCACCGACCGAGGATGCGGAGAGAGGAGGCTGAAAGTCATGAGGAAGCCGTCTTGGTAACGGTTCTTCCTGCTGTCTTTTTTGGGCGTGACTGAGTCCGCCAAGAATCTGAGCCTCTCTGATCCTTTTGAGTCCTTTTGGACGAGGAGAATTGGGACCTGCCTGAGCCTCGAAAGGACCGAAAACCAGACTGACCCCTCCTTTGTTGGGGCTTGTTTTGTCTGTGTTGAGGTAAGGATGAGTCCTTACCCTTGGAGTGTTTAATGATTTCATCCAAACGCTCCCCAAACAATCGGTCGCGAGAAAAAGGCAAACTGGTTAAGCACTTCTTGGAAGCAGAATCTGCCTTCCATTCTCTCAACCACAGGGCTCTGCGCAAAACCACGGAGTTGGCTGACGCCACCGCCGTACGGCTCGTAGAGTCCAGGACAGCATTAATCGCGTAAGACGCGAATGCAGACATTTGAGAGGTCAATGGTGCCACCTGCGGGGCAGATGTACGTGTGACCGAGTCGACTTGTATAAGCCCAGCTGAAATGGCTTGGAGTGCCCATACGGCTGCAAAAGCTGGCGCCAACGACGCTCCAATAGCTTCATAGATGGATTTCAGCCAGAGCTCCATCTGCCTGTCAGTGGCATCTTTAAGTGCCGCTCCATCTTCTACTGCAACTAAAGATCTAGCTGCAAGCCTGGAGATTGGAGGGTCCACCTTGGGACACTGGGTCCAACCCTTGACCACGTCAGGGGGAAAAGGATAGCGTGTATCTTTAAGCCGTTTAGAAAACCGCTTCTCAGGATAAGCGTGGTGTTTCTGGATTGCATCTCTAAAGTCAGAGTGGTCCAGAAAAGTGCTTAATTTACGCTTGGGATATCTGAAATGGAATTTCTCCTGCTGTGAAGCTGCCTCCTCCGCAGGAAGAGCTGGCGGGGAAATATCTAACATCCTATTGATGGACGCTATAAGATCATTCACTATGGCGTCACCATCCGGTGTATCCAGATTGAGAGCGGTCCCAGGATCAGAATCTTGATCAGTTACATCCGCCTCATCACCCATAGATTCGTCCCGCTGGGATCCTGACCAGTGAGACGAAGTTGAGGGCCCCTCATAACGAGCCCGCTTAGGTTGTCTGGGACTGTTGTCTGAGTCAGAATCGTCACCCTGGGGTGCATGTGACACCCCCGGAGCTTGGAAGTGTTCCAGCTGAGGGGGACCAGGGAGCAATGATGCCACAGTGTCCATGGTCTGAGTTACTGGTCTAGACTGCAATGTTTCAAGAATCTTTGACATGGTCATAGACAATCTGTCAGCAAAAGCTGCAAACTCCGTTCCTGTCACCTGGACAGCATTCACAGGTGGTACACTCTGGGTCACGTCCAGCAGAGGCCCCGGCTGTGCAAGTTGCACAGGGGCCGAGCACTGCACACAATGGGGGTCAGTGGAACCTGCCGGTAGAGCAGCCCCACATGCGGTACAGGCAGCATATAATGTCTGTGCCTTGGCACCCTTGCGTTTTGCGGACGACATGCTGTTGCCTCCTTGTAATCTAGGAGGGTATATAGCCGAGAATCACCAGCGACCGTACAGTACAAAGTATTTGCAAACACAAAATACTCAGTATACAAACGGCACAAGTGGGGGTGAGCCCTTGAGGGCTGCTTACCGCCCGCTGAACAGCGGGTATGAGGCCGTAGAATCCCGTGTCTGGGTCTCCCCGTCTCCCCTCTGCAGCTCAGCGTGCAGGCAGGAATGGCTGCCGGCGTTCAGTGAAGAGGGGCGGACCGTGGGCGTGCCACAAACAAAGTGCGGGAAACTGCGTCCTACTGTGCCTGGTGTGAGGGCTGGAGTATGTAAAAAAGACTCCAGCCCTCAGCGCTGATGCTCTGTACAGCGTCCCGCCCTCCTCCTGACTGGCAGGTGCGGAGGCGGGAACGAACGAACTAGGCCGCAAAAGCCGGGGACTGTAGTAATAAGCGCGGCCGTGATATATGCACGGTCAGCGCGGAAGTCCCCGGCGCACCACAAGTCCCAGCCGCGTCGCAGTCCCAGCGGCCGGCGCGACCGTTCTCCCTGAGTCTACCCACTCAGCAAAGCTGAAGTGAGGAAATGGCACAAGCGCAGCAGCGCTGTTGTCCCCGGCGCACTAACACACCCAGCAATTCTGCGGTGTGCGCGCGTATGCACGGGGACACAGAGTACCTTGACGGAGCAGGGCCATGTCCCTGACGATACTCAGCTCCATATCCAGCGGCTTCTCCAGGGGCTGTGGATGGAGCACGGTCTCAGTGCCTGGAGACTGGTAAAATCCCACTTCGCCCAGAGCCCTAATGGGGATGGGGAAGGAATCAGCATGTGGGCTCCAGCCTCCGTACCCGCAATGGGTACCTCAACCTTAACAAGCACCACCGACAGAAAGTGGGGTTAGAAGGGAGCATGCTGGGGGCCCTGTATGGGCCCTCTTTTCTTCCATCCGACATAGTCAGCAGCTGCTGCTGACTAAATAGTGGAGCTATGCGTGCGTGTCTGACCTCCTTCGCACAAAGCAAAAAACTGGGGGACCCGTGCTCCCACGGGGGGGTGTATAGCCAGAAGGGGAGGGGCCTTACACTTTTAAGTGTAGTACTTTGTGCGGCCTCCGGAGGCAGTAGCTATACACCCAATTGTCTGGGTCTCCCAATTAGGAGCGAAAAAGAAAAGTGGCCTGCCAGTCTTTCAAGATAGGCAGTTGCAGAGTGCAAACTCGGGAATATTTGTTAACTAGAGGTCACTTTCTTTGACAAATGCTCTACCGTGGTTTTGCATCATGTTTGGTGCCAGGCCGTGCATTGTGTTTGTAGCAGGTTATAACAGCCAAATAGTGCTCTGAAAAGCACTAATGACGTTTCAAGGGGTTGAATAATTCTGAGACTGCAAAAGTCATTAAACGTTTATTTCACTGCTGTTGATTTTGGAGAAACCACTGTATTGAGCTATTTAAATTGTTCTTGTTTGATTTGATTATTGCACACAGCATAAAGTTTAGATATTTTGCTAATGAATATAATTTGCAATCAGGGTTGAATAATTTTATTTGGAACTGTAGTGTTTGATAACCCTTTTAAAGTGGAAAAGATTTTTGGTGCAAGGGTAAAAATTCCAAGGAAGGAATAACTCTAAGGCCTAAAGCCACACGGCATAAAAATCAGTGTGAGTGGAGTGCGATAAAAACAGTCGCATTCCACTCGGACTAATATTAGCCTGTGTGTCAGCGCACAAGAGCGATTATTTTCTCAGCCCTAATTGGACCGAGAAAACAAAAAAAAAAAAAAAAAAAAAAATCGCACTGCACTTGCAGTACACCGGTGTGACACGAGTGCATGGCGAGAATGGCAATAGCTGGCTATGGAGGAGAGAGGGAGATAAATCCCTTCCTCCCCTCTGCAGCGCCGGCCCTCCCCTCCTCAGTGCCGGCCCGCCGCTCCGCAGCGCCGGCCCGCCCCCCACAGCTGAGGTCCGCTCACACCATCGGACCTCAGTCGCAGGGACACTCGCATGACACTCTGCTCTGCTGTACTGCCAGCGTGAGCCGAGTGTCATGCGAGGGGATCGCAGTAATCCCCGTGTGTCCCCAGCCGAAGGGTAACATTTTACAGAATATATATTTTTTTAATTATTATTTTATTCCTTATTTCCTGCTTTTTATTCCATTGGAACTAGCTAAAATATCAGCCTTATAAATCAATACATCAATTAAGGAAAACAAATATGTAAAAAATAATTATATTTCTATACATACCGTATATAATGATTGTCTGGCATAATCCTTTCTCAGAAGATCTCAGACCAATTTTACAAGTGCATGAATATTAGTAATGCCCGGAGAGCAGAAAAATCACATTCTCTAAGTCACATATCTCAATGTGTTACAACAGTGCTAAAAATAAAGTACCGTAGTATAAATAAGTAGCATGACAAAAAAAAAATAGCTTCGCAGCTACAGTTTTGAGGAATGTGAGAAATTTACTAAAACATAAAACAAAAACAAAACAGATGAACTTTCTCAGTTTCTTAAAAGTTGTCTATATTTAGAGCTGACCCACGGAGTAAGTACTTATCATATGCAGGATGGCAGAAATAGAGGAATTGTTTTGCTGGTTGTAGATTGTATCAGTGTTTCTAAAATATCCAAGAACATCATTGATTGTGGCCATTACAAAAACAACCAAAGACATTAAAAGCAACAGGGTCACCCTGCGCCACTGAGCTATTGTGCTCTGATCTAAATATACTGGAAACATCAAAACCAGCAATGGTCGGCTGAGGTCATGGATTGAAGTCACACAAACATGTTAATCATATGGACTCGGTGTGAGAAAATATAGTAGAATAGTAAAGTATATTCCAGTATAATGTAGATTTGCCAGTTATTCCATTTTGTTGTATTGTTGATCGTAAAAAAAAAACCAAAAAAAACCAGGCAGAAATACTGGGAATTAGAAATTCCACATCATTACCTTACAAATCTGTCAACAACTTGGAACTTTGTATGATTGATAGGATAGAAAATACTGTAGTAAATGAACTGGTGGAACTGAAGAACGGACTGGTAATTTCTTCCGGCTTTCTGATATATTAGGATACTTCACCTTCAGATCTATTCCTCCCTCCAAAGTCAGATGAGGAAGGCTAATGGTCAGCGCTAGACAAGACCTACTGCGTGATCAGTAGGGCATCAATCACATGGATTTCTTACAATATAGGAGATTATTAATAGTGGCGGCCACTAAAGGCTCTCTGTGTAAGGCCCCCTTCACACGTCAGTGAAAAACACTGACGTGAAAAACACGCACATGTCCCTCCGTGTTACGTGATTCACGGCACATGTGGATTGTCCATGTGCAATCCGTGATTGCAAATGGACATTACTCACCTGCCTTCGCTCCTGCTGTCCGTGGTGCTGAACTCCTTGGCTCTGTAGCGTCCGCCCACCGCTCTCTGCAGCTACTTCCGGGTCGGCTGTTCCTGCTTTCATGAATATTCATGAGCCGGGCACGAGCTCCAGAGAGCACAGGCTGCACAGCGCGTCGCTGGAAAGCTGAGTTGAAAATGTTTATTATTTTATATATGTCAGTGTTTTTCTGGTACGTGTTTCACGGATCACACACAGATCAGACCATAGTGTGGTCCGTGGGTCATCAGTGATGCCAGAAAAAAACTGACTTGTCTCCGTGCAGAATCACGGACATGCGAGTACGCTGCACGGAGACACGTTCAGTGAAAAATCACTGATGTGTGAGCAGACCCATTGATTATAATGGGTCTGCGTATGTCAGTGATGCTGGTACGTTTAAAAAAAAAGCACAAACGTACCAGAATCACTGACGTGTGAAGGGGGCCTAACTGTGGTGTGGGTGAAGCTAAACATTAATTCACAGCTCAGTTTCCCACTTGCCAATCACTCAGTCTACAAATTGAACACAACAATCCCCCATATTTCATGTGGAACCAGTAATGTTGCTAGCACTTATCAAAAATTGGTGGTAAGTCACAATATAACCCAAACCATACTCACTGGTACCATCTGCCTTCTAGCAGTCAAACGGGTAACAGGTAAAGTTGCACAAAAAATGTGCTTTGTGGAGCTTTTGGCATTTTTACACCAGGAGGAGTCTTAGTGGGTCAGGACATGACCACACCTACTTGTCAAATTCTGCAAAAGTGCAGGTGTGTAGTTCCTGACTGGAGGACAATTTCTGTTAGGCCTCCTTCACACGTCCGTGTCTCAGATACGTGTTTGCTCCGATTCCTCATGTACCGGAGACACAGGCACATGTAGACCCATTAAAATCAGTGGGTCTGTGCTCACGTGCGTATTCTACCATGGACCGTATGGAGCATACGTGTGCCCGCGTGCTCCACACATAGACATGTCCGTTTTTCTCCGGTATCACGGGTGTCACACGGAACGCAAACGGGACACACGGAACGCAAACGGACCACACGGATGTTTTCCGTGTGACACGCATCAGAAACAACACGTGTCTGCGAGAGAAAAAAAAAACTTTACTCACCTTCTCCAGCACTGCTGTCTCTGCCGCTGCTGTCACTTGCTGCTGACAGCCGTTCATTATGCTCATTGAATATTCACTTCACTGCGGCCGGAAGCAGCAGCGGGGAGACGGGAGGGCTGGAGACCACGGACAGCGAAGCCAGGGACAGGTGAGTAGAAAGTTTCCGTTCTGCGTGTGTTATCACGGATAACACGTGGAGAACACACGTATGCCATAAACACGGCTCACGGAGGGCAAAACGCAACTCTGACACGTCCGTGAAACACGTGCATGCTTTTCACGGATGTGTGAAAAAGGCCTTAAGAGGATATCACGAAGAGAAATTAAAAGATCTGCCATTGAAGAGATCCTCCAAATTCACTAAGGGGTGTGCGTTTCTTAATGAATCTGGTGCATTCGACTCCAGCAAATCCTTTATTAACCACTTCATGACATATGACGTATATTTATGTCATATGTCGTGTTCCTTGCTTTGAGTCGAGCCCACACCTTTCCTGGAAATGTTGGCTGATCTCATCAGCAGTCATGTGCCTCTAGCAGAAGTGAATGGAGATTAAACTGGGGCTGTAAAGCAGGTAAATCCCACTATCAATCTGACAGCGGGATTTAACAAGCATTCCGCACTCCCATTGACAAGCCCGTGAGGTGATCGCAGGCCGCCAATGGATTGTTATGACAGGCAGGGGTCAGCTGATCACCCCGGTGTCTGTTATGACACTCTTCCTGTGAAAGTTGGCTGTGAGCCGGCATTCATAGGACTTCGTGGTTTCTGCTGTATAGAGTGATGCTGATAGCACAAGCAATTGGACGATTACAGCTTCAAGTCCCCTAAAAGGTCTATTAAATACAAAAAAAAAAAAAGGTTTTTGAAAAAAAAAAAACCAAAACAACAAAGCACAATAAAAACAATTAAAAAAGTTTGGTATTGATGCGTTCAGAAATGTCCAATTTGTCATAATATAAAATAAATTAATTTGATCGGTAAAGGGTATAATGACAAAAATGGTATCAGTAAAAACGTCAGCTCAAGACACAAAAAATAGGCCCTCACTGAGCCCCAGATCCCAACAACTGAGTATGTTAAGGTTTTGGAAAATTGTGACAAAAACAAGATTTTTTTTTTTTTTTACAAATGTCAGAATTTTTTTTCACCATTCAAAAAAAAAAACCAAACTATATATGTTTGGTATCTATGAACTCCTACTGACCTGGAGAATCATACTGCCAGGTCATTTTTACCATATAGATAACATGGTAAATAAATAAAATAAATAAGTTGTCGTAATTGCACTTGTTTGCAACTTCATGCAATAATAGGCAATTAAAACACATATCCAAAAATAGTATCAATGAAAATGTCGACTCTTGGAGTAAAAAATAACCGCTCACAGAGCTCCATCAACTGAAGTTAAAAAAAGGTTACAGGCTTTAGAGAATGGCGACACAAGCAACTTCTTTTTTTTGATGGGGGGGATTTAGGATTTTTTTCATCACTTAAATAAGGAAAAAAAACTGTGTGTTTGATATTGTTGTAATTGTACTGACCTGGATAGTCATACTGACAGGTTACGATATAATGAACACTGTAAATAAAAATTAAAAAAAACAAAAAAAAAACAACACATGGGCACGTACCCAAACAGACGTCACCGGCAGCAGTAGGGACTGAAAGCTGGACCAGGGGAGGACGGGGAAAGAAGAGATGATTATTTTTAAACAAACTGAAATGTCGCATCTGACTTTTGCTTCTCACCATCTGACTTTGGGGTGCTGCCCTTATTTTTGGATTTGTATACAAGAGGTTGTGGTGATAGCCCCGGAGGCCTCCATCTTTGTAGGAAAGCTTCTATCTCAACTTTTAGCAAATAAAAAAATAACACAATAAAATCCATGTGCTAAAAGATATTAGAAGAGTTGTGGGGATTTGTGGATAAATTTGCAAGACCTGGTACGACACACATATCACACATTAGCACATCACACACACACACTAACATCACTCATCACACACTAACATCACTCATCACACACACACACACACACACTAACATCATTCATCACACACACTAACATCATTCATCACACACACTAACATCACTCATCACACACACTAACATCATTCATCACACACACATTGCACATAGACATATCACAGACATCACTTACCATATATATATCACTGATACACATATCACACCTGTTCTGTCTATCGAGGAGCTCTCATGATGCACCTGATGGATGTATTGAGGTAGCAGTGTCAGAGCCGGAGCAGCTCTGTACACTGTCCCCCCCCCCCCCGACCTCCGGCCCCTCCTTGACCCCTGGACTCCTCGGGACCCCTCCACCTCCGGCCCCTCCTGGAGCCACACCTCTCCTCGTGCTCCCACATCCCCGCCTCCGTTCGGTAAGAAGAGGAGGGACCTTTTCTCTTCCGGAACCAATGTTTCTACATTCCTGTGTAGCATCCGAGCCCGCGCCGCTGGCACACACCGAGGTGTGAAGTACGAGGGGCCGCTGCTGGAGGCGTCAGTGGTGAGTGGCCATTGGCCGGGTTCGCTGTAGTGACCTGTGCTGCGGTCATGGTGCCCTCACTGTGCAGGGGACAGTATTACAGCAGCAGATAGGAAACCAATGGAAGTGTTACCGCCAGTGTGTCAGGATTATATATGTGCAGTTTATGTACAATTTTCTAACAATAAACTTCATTGTTCCCAGTTTGCTGTAGAGACCCTGTGGCTGCGGCACAGGAGCAGGGCATGAGCAGCCATCTTTCCCAGACCTCTGTATTTGGGGGACAATGTGGATTCCCCACAAAAACTCCAGCTAACTTTTCTAGCCTTCATTATGCAGGGGCTGGTTACATAGGTCGGTGCTGAGCTGCTTTCACACCCGGTTTTTCCTGTGCGGCACAATCCGGCGCTTTGCAGAAAAAACGCAAGTGTTTTTTTTGCCGCCAGTTGCGTTTTTTTCTGCATAGACTTGCATTAGCGCCGTATTGTGCCGCATGGCCTTGCGTTGTGTCCGGTTTTTGCTGGATGCGGCATATTTAGCCCATGCGGCGGCCGGATGGAATGTTGCCTGGCACGTTTTTTTGTGCGGCGAAAAAACCGCATTGCGCCGGATGCGGCGCAATTTACAATGCAAGCCTATGGACGCCTGATTCGGCGTCCTGCGGCAAAAAACGCATTCGGCCGCCGGATTCGTTTTTTTTGAACTGCACATGCTCAGTATCAGGCCGCATGGAAAAACGTATGCAACGGATCCGGGTTTTTTTTCCGACGCATCCGTAGCATAGGTTTTTGAGCCGGATTGAGCCGCACTGCAAAAAACGGATGTGTGAAAGCAGTCAAATTCAGACTGGATATTTCAGATTAGAAGGGAATTGATTGCTGACTTGTGTCTGTACCGCCCCGACGTCAGTAGCCGGGCTGTTCGGATCCGGATCTGCGGTGTGGCTCGAGGGGTCTCCGGACCCGGGGGTCTCGCGGACACATCAAAATAAAAGGGGGGGATGTTGGTATGTGGGGATATTGTATACAGTCCGCGACGCCACCCACGGTGTGTGGTAAAATGGGGTACCACCGCTGCTATTAGGGAGGACCCGGGGCGTTGGGATGGCAGCTAGCTGTTGTTACCCCTCCGTGGGTAGGGATGGATGCCCCGGGGCCCAGTGTCTCTGTGCTGAGGATAGTGATTGCAGGGGCCGGCGCACCCAGACGGACCGGGGAATGTTGGTGTACTCACTATTGAATTAATCACGCAAGTGTGTGGTAAACCAAGGTGCCAGTGGGCGGTGCTCCGCGGCCGGGTGAATTCTGGTCCCTCACCCGGGATGATGGTCTGTGTCACTTTCCTCTGCACTGTGTTTGTGGTGTGGTGAACTTCCTGGTGTGGAACACGGGAGTCCGCTCCCGTTACTTTTGCTGGGAGCCTTGCCCGCTGACGCTGGCCCTTGGGATCTACCGGGCCCTGGCGGATGCCCTATCCCTCGCGGTGGGCTGTTGTCGGCTTTTGGGACTTTGGTTGGGACAGGACCTATAATCCTTTCCTCAATTAGTTAATTAGCTAGGCCGTTGGTTCCGGTCCTGGCTTCAGGGTCCAAGTACCCCCTCTGTGCACGGTTTCCGGGTCGGTTCTCCGGTGTCGGTACCGGCGGGCTCCTGCCCTGTCCCGGTCCACCTCGGATCTCCGACAGCATTCTTCCCATATCCTGTCAGACACTGACCACTGTCTGCCACCTAGCCAGAATGCCGGGGCTCCAACCCCGACGCCTTTGCTCTCAGACTTTTCTCACACTTTCTACTCCAACTTGGAACCTCCACCTTGAACTCCAAACTTAATCAATCTGCACTTTTCCCGCCGCCGGGTTCTCTAGACCCCCTAGGTGGGCGTTCTCCATCCGCCTGGTCCCGCCCACTGGTGTGCCTGTCCTACCCTGGTAGGGTGACTAGGGTTTTGTTGGCTGGTGTAACCCTGTGAGGGATGGTGTTATGCGGGGACCTATTCTACGTGTGAATACCTGGGACTCCAGGGCGTCATATGTCTATATGATGTTAGAGCCGCAGCCATGACCAGTGAGCAAGACTACCCTTCAATTCAATTCTAAAGGCCCCGTCACACGCAGCGATATCGCTTGCGAGCGTACCCGCCCCCGTCGTTTGTACGCCATGGGCAAATCGCTGCCCGTGGTGCACAATATTGTTCGGAGCCGTCACTTACCTGCCTAGCGACGTCTCTGTTGCCAGCGAACCGCCTCCTTTCTAAGAGGGCGGTTCGTGCAACGTCACAGCGGCGTCTTTAAGCGGCCGCCCAATAGAAGTGGAGGGGCGGAGATGAGCGGCCGTAACATTCCGCCCACCTCCTTCCTTCCTCATTGCTGGCGGCCGCAGGTAAGCTGTAGTTCGTCGTTCCCGAGGTGTCACACATAGCGATGTGTGCTACCGCAGGAATGACGAACAACCTGCGTCCTCAACAATCAATGATTTTTTTTAAACTGAACGATGTGTCAACAATAAGGTGAGTATTTTTGATCGTTAACGGTCGCTCGTTGGTGTCACACGGAACGACGTTGCTAACGATGCCGAATATGCGTCACGGAATCCGTGACCCTGGCGATATATCGTCAGATATGTCGTTGCATGTGACGGGGCCTTAACAGTTTAAAATTGGAAGCAAATTTAAAGGGGTAACTTCAGGAGCACAGCGCTCCCTGCCCCTCACCTGCCAAGGTTCAGGGTGCTATGTCAGTATGGAGCAGCGGCGGTGTTACGGCTGCGTCTCTTCCCAAACGGCGGTGTTTTCTATGCTGGAAGCTGAGGCAGGAGCGCGGGGTATCTGGCTAACTTTACAGCAGCGCTTTTAAGCTCTAATCCCTGCTCTCCTTGCCTAGGAGCAGACCACATTGTGGGCACATCTGAACTGCGTGGTGTGCACATGGCAACTGGCGTGTGAGACCAAGCCCACTAAGGCTATGTGCACACGCTGCGGGTTTTTTCTGACCACAAAGATGCAGCGTTTTTGGCCCCTAAAAAACGCACCCACAGGAAAACCGCATAAAAAACATGCGTTTTTGCGCGTATTTGTCTGTTTTTTGATGCGTTTTCATGCGTTTTTTGTTTTGTGGGGTTTTTTTTGCTGCGTTTTTGTCCAACACATTCAATGGGTGAAAAACACAAAAAGAATTGACATGCTGCATCTTTGTGGTCACCTCAAAGACGCAGCAAAAAAAACTGCAATGTGCGGACCACGAAAATAAAATCTCAGACTTTGCTGGGGAAGGAAATTCATGCAGTTTTGAGACCAGAACTGCACCCAAAAAATGTGCAAAAACGCAGCGTGCGCACATAGCCTTATTGTGCAGCACAACCCTGATATTCGGCATGGAGAGATCCTGCTGCTGGTCACTCGGCACAGTTACTGAGGCCTCTGACACACATCCGTGCCACTGGTACGTGTTTGCCATTTTTTGCACGTACCGGCGGCACGGAGACACGTTCAGCAATGCTACCCTATTGTAGCAGGCACACACACGTAAAACCACACGGACAGCAGCGTGAACCACGTGAGTATGCGAATTACTGGTTCTACGTGTGCTATCGCGGATAGCACACGTAGAACACACGTGGACCTTACGTACCCGAGACACGTACTTGCAACACGCAGGGTAAATACGTGTCTCGCGGCACGTGCGTGTTTTTAACGGAAGTGTGTTTCAGGCCTGAAAGAGGTTGTCCACTACATTAACATTAATGGCCTATCCTTATGATGGGTCATCAATTCAATGTCTTATCGGCCGGGGTACGACACCCCACACCCCCACCGATCAACTGTGTTTAGTGCTGGTGGCGGTAGCAGAAAGCAGGAAATGCTCTTTTTCGGAGCTGCTCTGTCATCTGATAGCGGCTGGGTACTGGACATCCGCATTCTATTGATTTGAATGGGAGGTGGATGTGTATTTCCCGGCCACAGCCACTATCAAATAAAGGAGCAGCTCTGGAACGGAGCTTTCCGACAGCCAGCTACCGTCGCTGGCATCAAGAACAGCTGATCAGTGGGGTTGCTGGGTATCAGAGCTCGGCCAATCAGACATTGATAACCTATCCTTAGGGGTACTTTGCACACTACGACATCGCAGCTGCGATGTCGGTGGGGTCAAATTAAAAGTGACGCACTTCCGGCATCGCATGCGACATCGTAGTGTGTAAAGGCTCGATGATACGATTAACGAGCGCAAAAGCGTCGTAATCGTATCATCGCTGCAGCGTCGGCGTAATCCATAATTACGCTGACGCGACAGTCCGATGTTGTTCCTCGCTCCTGCGGCAGCACACATCGCTGTGTGTGAAGCCGCAGGAGCGAGGAACATCTCCTACCGGCGTCACTGCGGCTTCCGTAGAATATGCGGAAGGAAGGAGATGGGCGGGATGTTTACATCCCACTCATCTCCGCCCCTCCGCTCCGATTGGCCGCCTGGCGTGTGACGTCGCTATGACGCCGCACGACCCGCCCCCTTAACAAGGAGGCGGGTCGCCGGCCAGAGTGACGGTTGCAGGACAGGTGAGTGCATGTGAAGCTGCCGTAGCGATAATGTTCGCTACGGCAGCTATCACAAGGATATCGCTGCTGCGACGGGGGCGGGTACTATCGCGCTCGGCATCGCAGCATCGGCCTGCGATGTCGCAGTGTGCAAAGTACCCCTAAGGCTAGGCCATCAATGTTAAAGTAGTGGACAACCCTTTTAAGTGACATTTATTTTACTAGTGTAGCATGGCTGCCTATTAAAGTGGTTTTGGTGACAAAACCATTCCACGGTGGTAAAAAAACAAACACAAAGTATCCAACCTTGCCAGGTCTGTGCCTCTGATCTAGTATTTTACCGTCTACAGACATAATTTTATGACTATGCGCACATCACCGCTGCAGCCAGTCATTGAGCACAGCAGCTCATGCCATCCACAACCGTGGAGCCGCTGCTTGGCTATAGACGTGATGTGCGCTTTATTCGTGACGTGACTCCCAACCAGTACACAAATTCCAGATCAGCGACGGAGATCTTGTGCTGGAGCTGATGAGTCCCATCTGGGTTTGGTGTTTTACAACTATGCAGTTGTTTGGCTCCACTTTTGTGAAAATGAAAAACATCGTTAATTTTATAATGTTGTCTGCAGTCTAAGCTGATGAAGTATTGTGCTATAGCAGGAGATTTGCTTGGCACTTTCCACATCTGTACATCGCCTGTTGACATTTTGTACTATTAGTGTTTTTTGTTTTTTTTATAAGGGAGGGGGAGTTGTGTTATTATTGTGATATATTTTATATAATGCGTGAAAGAATAATATGTCGAGGTCATTAATTGTACACAGAACTTTATGAAACTGTAGCGGTTTGTAGGTTTATTGCGTATTTCTTTATAAAAGAAAAAAAAAAAAAACAGCATCCAGTAGCTCAAATATTGGGAGAGGATGATATTTGCTTGTTAATTTGCTGTCAATATTTGACAGTCGTGGAAACGTCACCTAAAGGTAATGTGTAAGAGACACTAAATATGTTACCACAAAAGTAAATGACACCATTGTCTGCGCTTGAAGGCTCATTCCCATGACAGTTTTTCTTTTTATTAAGCCATTATGCTTCTGTACACACCTTTTAGAACTGACATTTAAATGTATTCAGGATCTATGGAAATTTCTCGAATAAATACAGCCAAACACATGGGAACCTACATGGAGATAGTGGAGCACATGCTCAACACTACCATTGACTATAATGGAAAATGTGGGCCACATGTGCCGCAGCTCCTGTTTTTTTTTTTTTTTTTTTTTTTTACTCGTATATTACTACTTTTAAGTGCAATCTCAAGTGCTGCGTTTTGCTGCCTCTGTTTCAGAATCGTGCAGCTAATTGGTGTTACAGTGGTACTACTTTCGGACACATGCAGCAAGATCTGTGATTGTACTCAGAATAGCAATAGAAAGCAGGGGCGTAACTACCGTGGTCGCAAAGGTCGCCATTGCGACCGGGCCCAGGAGGTTAGGGACCCTCAGCTGCCCTGCAGATCAGCAGCCAGCTCTTTTCTGTAAGAGGGGAGCTGTGCTGATCTGTCGCAGACCACGTGGCCGCTATATGACACGCTGCTGACATCAGGCTCCCCTGCCCAGTGTCAGCGGCACTGGGCCCCCTCCCCGTCATCGCGCACGGCAATGTTAAAGCATAGAGCGGCCTGTGCCGCTTCATCAGCCTCCCCCTGTGCCTGCACGCTGACGTCACTCCTGTGCGACTGCTATGCTGAGGCATGCAGGGCGGGAGGACGCAGACCGGAGCAGCATCCTCCCGGAGGAGAGAGGTGAGGACAGAGCAGCGGTGGAAGGAGGAGAGAGGTGAGTACTTGTGGTTTTGGGTTTTTTTTTGTTTTTTTTATCTAAATTAGTGAGTACACGGTGCCAGAGGCCTCGGGGGTTGCATGATACATAAAGGCCTGGGAAGGCTGGCTGCATTATTATACATGGAGACTGCATTATTATATATGGAAGCCTGGAGAGGCTGGCTGCATTATTATACATGGAGGCTGGCTGCATTATTATATGTGGAGGCCTGGGGAGGCTGGCTGCATTATTATACGTGGAGGCCTGGGGAGGCTGGCTGCATTATTATACGTGGAGGCCTGGGGAGGCTGGCTGCATTATTATACGTGGAGGCCTGGGGAGGCTGGCTGCATTATTATACGTGGAGGCCTGGGGAGGCTGGCTGCATTATTATACGTGGAGGCCTGGGGAGGCTGGCTGCTTTATATATGGAGGTCTATGGGGCTGCATAATAAACATGAAGGACACTTTATACATGGACTATAGGGGTGTATTTTACATGGAGGTCTATGGGGCTGCATAATACATGGAGGTCTAAGGGGCTGCATAATACAATATGAAGGACACCTTATACATGGAATATAGGGGTGCATTATACATGGAGGAGTATGGGGCTGCATAATACAATATGAAGGACACCTTATACATGGAATATAGGGGTGCATTATATATGTAGGACTATGGGGCTGCATAATACAATATGAAACTTTATGGGGTTGCGGTATATTACATACAGGACTATGGGGGCTACATTATAATATATGGAGGACTATGGAGCCTACCTTTTACATGGACTATGGGGTGCAGTATAATATATGTACTATGTGGTGAAGTATAATATATGAAGAACTATGGGGTGAATTATAATACATGGAGAACTATGAGAAATTCATTATAATAATTGGAGGGCTACTTTATACATGGAGGACTATAGGGCTGCATTATAATATATGGAGGACTATGTGGTGCAGTATAATATATGGAGCACTATGGGGTTATAATATATGGAGGACTCTGGATGTGCAGTATAATATATGAAGGGTTATGTGGGACCCTTTATACTATATGGAAGGCTATGTGTGGGCCATTATAGTATTTGGAGAACTATATATGAGGGAGGACAAACATACAAGCATGGCATGGGAACGTTTTGTGCTGAGGGAAAAAGGCTCTTTCCCTCAGCACCCAGCTTTCCCATGCTCTGCTATACACCTTCTCTCAGCACCCAGCTTTCCCATGCTCTGATATGGGGAAAGCTGGGTGCTCAGCGAAAGATGTATAGCAGAACATGGAGAATCTGGGTGCCGAGGACAGGATAAATGTCAGAACATAGGAAAGCTGGGTGTTGATAGAGGGATTTCAAAGCATGGTAAACCTGGGTGCTGAGGGTAAGAGCCAAGTGTCAGCATCATTATCCCATACCCTGAGTGTCGGTGTACGTGGAGGGGGGGCCCAGATCCGAACTTTGCATCAGGGGCCATCAAACTCTAGTTACATCACTGAATAGAAGGTAAACCTGCCGAAGCTATTAAACAATTATGGCCACAAGATTTTCTGCCACAATGCTAGGTCTCAGTCATCTAGTGCCCGCTGCGTGGCACAGTAAGTGAATATGGAAAATGTTCAATTTTAAAAGGTATTTGCTTTAGAGCAAAGGAAACTGAGCAAACTTATACGAAGTCTGCTCTCATAAAACTATATATCATTTAAAGAGGTTGTCCACTTATTTAACATTAATGGTTTATCCATAGGTTTCGTCATCGATGTCTGATCAGCTGGGGTCTGACACCCTGCACCCCCGCCGATCTGCTATTCTCTGTGGCAGTGGCAGTAACAGAAGGCCAGATCTGCCCTATCTTCTGACAGTGGCCGCAGCCGGGTACTGCATATCTGCCTTTCATTCAAATCAATAGTAGGCAGATGTGCAGTACCCCACCGCGGCCGCTATCAATTGACAGGGCAACTCTGGAGCTGAGCATTTCCGGCTGCCGCTGCTGGCACCAAGGACAGCTGATCGGTGGTATGCCGGGTGTCGGACACCAGCCAATCCGACATTAATGACTAGAGATGGGCGGACTCGCAGATAACCAGGACTGGCGGGTCCCTGCTAATCTCTTTAAAAATCCGGTTCTGGTCCCCAATCCGGTACCCATATAAGTCTATGGGAACCAGAACCTGGCGATTAAAAATGTTGTTTGAAGGAATGGGGGGATAGGCGCACAAGCAGCGTACTCACGAAATC